>NC_140968.1:57042274-57077274 GCF_056783735.1 Eptatretus burgeri
CTCAATGTTCTTGCACTGCATGTGTAGAAGCAAGTGCAAGCTCTTTTATAATCTTTGGACACTGTTCTAAAATAGCTGCCATAACTGTGTGATGTGTCTGCCCGATGTTGGCACACAGTGGAGTTTTGCCACAAGTTCTTCCTCATCATGTTTTCTTGATTTTCTTTCCATGTCAAAGCAAAGTTTGTTTCAGGTTCAGTTTTGTCACTGCAGCACAGTATTTGAAAATGCAGAACCAGATCGAGATGCCAAAATCAGAAATTCAACTTTGTTTTCTGTTTGGCCTTATTGCTAGTCATAGTAATCACAATTTGAAGAGAAATCACTCAAAGATGACATTATTTTGGAAAGTACTTTGGGGGAACTCCAGAAAGTCAACAAAGACAATTGAAATGATTGAGAATGCTTCCAAGTCATCATCTGCGGTACTTGATTATCTTGGCCCATTGTTCTGCAGGTATTCCTAAAGTGGTGGAGAGTTCCTTTTCTCTTCCTTTACTACTCGTCTGCCAGGCTGTGCTGGCCACCAACAGCACTGGCAACAAGATAACCATCGACACCAACAAACCGTCGGTACATCTGGGAAGTTTGTTTGAAGGTAACCTTTCAGATGATTCATTCAATCGAAACACTTGCTATAATTCTCGGACGTGTGTTTGTTTGTCATGCTATTCCTCCTACAGTTTCGGGCTGAGTACGTCCAGACTTGCTGCATAGGATCAGCATGACCCCAATTAGTGCATAGGGATGTTTTTATCTTTGCCAGTGGTGTTGTGGGGGTTGGGGGGGGCACAAATTCTCGATGTAAATGTGTATCGTTTAATTCCGCATCCAGGTAGGGGAGGGTATTTCAAGTCTCCACCATTTACAGTATAGTACAGTGCAGTATTCCTGTCACCACGTTTTCCAGTGTGGTGAGGTGTTTTTAATGATAAGCAGGAGGTATGTATTTGCTTCATGCACGTAACCCGGGTTTTTTTGATTTTTGCCTGCACATAGCTGTCAGTTGCCCATACACCACACAAATAAATGTATGCGTCAGAAGAACGTGTTACATGCTTGGAACAAGATTGCCCATGGGGTGGGTACTCTGTTAATAAGGCCTAAGTCACATTTGCCACGGCGGCCGTGGGGTCTCCAAAATCTATGGCCACTAGCAATTATACGGCGGCCGCAGTATTTCCATGGTCACACAATGTAGCAGTCGCATATGTTTTTATTTTTCGGGGAGCCGCACGGCGTATTTAGAAATTGTGGAGACTGAAAACGTGGGGGTGCCGTACGGTCTTTGATTTGATGTCGCACGGTGACCTTAAGGGGGGCCCTGCGGCGGCCATATAATTTTCAAGGCAGATGCAAGGTAGCCTCAAGGTGCCCGCAAGGCGACCGCAGGGGGGCCCTAAAGCGAACGTGCGGCCAGACGGACGGTAGCGAGTGGGTTCATTTATTATTATTGTTTTTTTTTAGCAGTTTTTTTTTTCGGCTTGTCGAATTGCTACGGCGAACGTAGAAATGAAAAAAGTTATAACTCTGCATTATAATTCCACGGCGACCCCTACGGCCTGTAAAAGATAGCCAAACGGCATAGGGCCACCCTGAGGCCACCGCAGAAACTCTGCGGCCGCCGCACGTTTCTGTCAATTCAGAGGGTGTACGGCCGCCATATCCTCGCCATAGAGCAAATGTGACTTAGGCCTAAGCAACAATGTGTCAAAACAAACTTGGAATCGATTCCACAATTTTACTTTATGTGCAAATGTAAGAAAAATGGGGATAGTTGTATCCCATAGCTGAGAAGGGCAGAGGTAGTTTTTGTGTCTGTTGTTTGAGTTAATTCCCGCTTGAACAACCTTGCCGACATTGAAAGGTATCCTAACTATAATTCACGAACGTGTGTGTGTGTGTGTGTGTGTGTGTGTGTGTGTGTGTGTGTGTGTGTGTGTGTGTGTGTGTGTGTGTGTGTGTGTGTGTGTGTGTGTGTGTGTGTGTGTGTGTGTGTGTGTGTGTGTGTGTGTGTGTGTGTGTGTCTCGTACAACTCCAACAGTTCTGAGCGATTACATCCAGACTTGCTACATAGGATCAGTATGATCCCATTTAGTGCATAGGGGTGTTTTTATCTTTGCCGGTAATCTTGGGAGGGGCCTAACAGGCTGAAAAGCCCCCAAGGTCCCAAAAGACCCAGAGGACCCAAAATATCCAAAACACCCTGCAGACCAAAAAGACCCCAAGGAAGAGTAATTACATCTCTTCTATTGGAAATTTAGACAGTGACTTGCAAATCAAGCCTCAAGGGTGATGTACAGAAGCGTTTTTTTTTTCAGAACAATAAATACAAGGCGCAGGGAGATGCGATTCGCTGCACTGTGCGGTGCAGTGATGGGCACTGTGCGGAGCAAAACGGATGTTCATTTATGTCCGTAAGCCTGGTGTTGGCTTAAAGGTTAAGGTTCCTGCCCATGGTACACTGAAGCTTATGGGGAGGCATTTGTCCTGAAATAACTTGCCTTCACCACATGGAAGGCAAATCCTACTGAAGGCAATCTCAGTTCCTTCAACAAAGCTCAGAACAAGTTTGTGTCTACACTGAGGAGAGCCAGGAAACAACATCTTTCTCATCTCAAGTCTGAACTCTCAAACCAGTCTCCCTCCTCCAAATCATGGTGGCGTCCAGTTACGTCCGGTTCCGGTGTATGTTCCCCCTGCATCCCTCCCCCCCCCCACCTCAAATGACTGCATAGCTGACACTGCACGCGAAAAGGTCAGGTCAGGTATGGGAGCTTGCGCGGGAGCAGCATGTCGCTGCGTCCACTTTCCGCCGGTACTCCAGGGGCATCCGTCTGGCCCATCCCCATCTCCTTGAGATGCCGATCAAACTGCTGCAGACACGAGTCACATGATCGCCCATTGGCCTTCTCCACTCATGAAGCTCCCTCACTCAGGGAATCTGGTGGGCAGGATCAGCGTCAGGAAAATGAGCCACATGTCCATTCAGCCCCAGCTGACGCTCACGGACTATGCAGGTAACAAATCTCACTTGAGCCTCTCTCAGTGACTGCACATTGGACACAAAGTTTGACCAGTGATAGCCTAGGATTTTCTGAAGAGACCTGGTACCAAAGGAATTAAGTGTCCATCTCAGATTGCTTGTCAGAGTCCAAGTCTCACATCCATAAAGCAAGACTGGAAGCAGCAAAGACCTATAGACTCGGACTTTCGTCTTACTGCACAGGTACCAACAGTGACACACCCCATGTTCCAGAGAATCCATGACTCCCCAGGCCCGACTCAGATGTCTTTTGACCTCTGGCTCACAGCCAGCAGAGACAAATATCACTGCCAAGGTAAGTGAATCACTCCGCAACCTCAACATCCTCACCACAAACAGGTGCAGACAAGATAGCAGCATCCAAGACGTCAGTGAAAGCGTGGATCTTAGTTTTGATCCAGGAAACCCGTAATACCAGTGGCTACGACTCCTCATTCAGCACCTCGAGGGCCCCCAAAAAGATGTCCAGAGTCTCCGCAAAGATGACTGCATTATCTGCGAAATCAAGGTCAGAGATCTTTACATTGCCAAATGATGCATCACAACTTGATCTCACTGACATTCTCCCCAGAATCCAGTCCATACAAGTGCTGAAATGCGTGGGGGCCAGTGCACACCCCTGATGGACTCCAGTAACAATGGGAAATAACGCAGAGATGGTATCACCACATCTCACAGCACTCTCAGTGCCAGACTATAGTTCAGACATCAGATTAATCAGTTTTGGTGGCACCGCACAAAGACCTAGAATCCTCCAGAGGGAATCCCGATTCACTGAATTGAATGTTTTGTGGAGATCAACAAGCAGCCCCTGTCGAAACTCTCATCTGCGTTCAGTGAGGACCTGAAGGGAAAGGATACGGTCAACCGTTGACCTCTTTGGTGTAACGCCCGACTACTCTGAGTGCTGGTGCTCAAGCAGATGTTTGTGAACCCAATCAATAATTATCTGAGCAAAGACCTTGCCTGGCACTGAGAGCAGTGGCACCCCTCGGTGGTTGGTGCAGTCCTGGCGATCACCCTTCCCTTTCCAGAGATGGAAAACAAGGCCCCTCTTCCAGTCAGTTGGGATAATGCCTGTATTCCAGGCAGAGCGCAAAACTGCATGCAACGACACGAGTGCAGCATTTCCACCAGCCTTGATAAGTTCAGCATGGACGCCACAGATCCCTGGAGCTTCACTCCATTTCAACCAGTTCACCGCAGCCTGTGTTTCCACAAATGAAGGTGGATCCAGATGATTGGAGGGTCAGAAAGAGGGGTAGTAACACCCCTGACATCCAACTCACCAGCTGATCACTCAAAGTAACCGGACCAGTGTGCCTTCGCTTTGCACACTTCTGTCAAGAGCCAATCACTCTCCGCTCTAACTGTAGTACACCAAGGGAAGGGCTTGGAGGAACACAATGCGTGAATTCCCCTGGAAGCAGGAGAATCACTTGACCAAAGGTGTGATACTCTACCCCCTCAGATTCCTCACACCTAGGCCTCCTTGTCCACCCTCAGAGCACATACTGGTTTACGCCTCAACTCCCTGAACAGCTCAGCGATGCCATTAAACCTGGCCCTACGACTCTGGTTAATGGTATCCAGTGTCCCTTGAGAGACAAAATGCTTCTTTGCCTGCTGGTGAGTTCCAAGACATCCACAGGCAACATCGAGGATGGTGGTCTCGAAGGCACTCCACAACTCTTCAGGATTCCCCACAGCACCCAGACCCCCAAATCCCCACTCAACCTGTTCGCAAACTCCTCAGCTACCCTCTCATCCTTGAGCTTGCCAACATTCAGCCTAGGTTGGGATGGTACCATTCTCCTGGATTTCAGCTGAAACTTCGGAGTTGCTACCACAAGCCGGTGGTCGGTATTGAGGAACTGAGCGCTCCGGTAGACCCTGCTGTTCTGAAGCATCCTCCAGCGACCATCAACGAGCACATGGTCAATCTCCTTTGCCACACCACAAGTGTTGGAATACCAAGCCCACCGATGATCCTGTGGGCACTGAATCCATGAACCAGCCACCCTAAGTCCATGACCTCTTGCAAAGTCAAGAACGCCCACACACACTACCGGACGATGATGATGCTATTCTAGTTCACAGTTCCAGACCCATGGGGACCAACACATGTCTCATAACCATCCCTATCAGATCCAGTCGATGCATTGAAATCCCCCAAGACTGGAAGAGTATCTCGCCTGTGGCACTGATCAACCACAGACTCGAGTGTGGCATTGAATGCGACCTTCATGGTGAGATCACTCGCCTCAGTTAGAGCATATCCTGTGACCAGGGAAACGACACCAAAGGAGTGACAAATCCTTTGTCTCATAATACGCTCGTTGACTGGTGTTACCTCAATTTTCATTGGAATGAGCTTATTGGACAAAGCTGCAGCAACTCTTTTTATTTGGCATGGTTTTCATCAGAGCGATCAGATGAATAGTGGATTTAACCGCCCACCATGATCTCACCACTATCCGGTCTCCAAACCTCAGAGAGTGCTGCAATACTAATGTTGAAATGCTTGAGCTCAGATGATAACAGAGACAGGTGATCATCCTCTCTGTGGGATAGGACACTCCAGGCACCCACCCGAAGGGATTGCCTCAGATTAACCCAAGGCGACTGCCATCTGGTGGACAACACCTCAGCACCACGCCAACACACACTCCCGCAATCTGACCCGGGAAAGTTACCCTGTGGTTTTCCTCCTATCATCAAAGAGAAATATTACTGCTCTGGAAATGGAAATCAGCAAACATTTCCACTCTGCATAAAAAAGTGCAAAAACTGATCCCTGCAATGACAGACCAATCAGCTTGCTCCCAATCATCAGCAAGGTCATGGAATCCATCATCACTTCCGACATCAAATCCTGCCTCTTCTCCAATGGCTTGATTTCCGACCATCAATTTGGATTTTGACCAGGTCACGCAACTCTTGACATGCTACTTCTGCTTTCCCAACAATAGATGGAGGTCCTAAATGCCAAACCTGACATCAGAGCCATCTCCCTACATATATCATGAGCTTTCAATGTGGTCTGGCGTCCCACACTGCTCACCAAAATCTCTTCTTATGGTATCCAAAGCATTCTCCACTCCGAGCTCGTGGACTTCCTCTCCTATCGCAGTCAACGCGTGGCTCTTTATGGAATTCTCTCATCCCCTCTTCCTGTCCAGGCTGGAGTTCCTCAAGGCAGCATTATGGGCCCTGTTCTTTTTCTCGTTTTCATCAATGATCTCTCAGATTCCCTGGGAAAATCTTCTTTATCTCTTTACAGATGACTCCACCCTCTGCCATACCATCTCTCATCCATCTGATCAGCAGACAGCAGCCTCTTTACTTTCGTCAGACCTGGATAAAATCATAAGCTGGTCAAATACATGGAACATGTCTTAATCCTGACAAATCTCACACCCTCACCATGTCTCTCATAAAAGACCATCTGACCATCCCCCCCCCCACCCCCCATCTCCTTTCTCAACAATCCCCTTGAAGAAGTCCTTTCATTCAAACTTTGGGCTTCGTTGTCTGCCACAATCTTTCCTGGGAAAGCCACATCTCCGAGCTAGCTTCAAAAGCCAGTCACTGGCTGGGCATCCTACATTGTGCGAAGTCCTTCCTTGGCACACCTGAGCTTCTAACCATTTGCAAGGCTTTCATCCACAGTCTGATAGAGTACTGCTTCCCCCCTTTGGGGTGGTGCTCCTGCCTCACACCGAGCTCGGCTTTACGCTATGGATACCAAGGCTTTTAGGATCATTAGTATCTCTCATGATGAAGTCTGATGATGAAGCTGAGTCTTTGGGTCTCTCTGTCTCTGTCTCTCTCTCTCTCTCTCTCTCTCTCTCTCTCTCTCTCTCTCTCTCTCTCTCTCTCTCTCTCTCTCTCTCTCTCTCTCTCTCTCTCTCTCTCTCTCTCTCTCTCTCTCTCTCTCTCTCTCTCTCTCTCTCTCTCTCTCTCTCTCTCTCTCTCTCTCTCTCTATCTATCTATCTATCTATCTATCTATCTATCTATCTATCTATCTATCTATCTATCTATCTATCTATATATATATATATATATATATATATATATCTTACATCTTACCAGCCTTGCCCTCCCTGCTCTCTCTGTGATCTGTTTACCCTATATTTCCTCAGGGCGCTCAAGGTTCGCCACAAACCCCCCTCTGTTGAAACTGCTAAAATCGAGAATCACTGCTCACCTTCACTCTTTCATTCCTCCTTTTTTCCGCCTCTGGAACAAACTCCCACACTCTCTTCGATCCCACTCATCCCTCTCAGTCTTCAAAACAGCTGTTCACCACCACCTCATATCTTCCCCCATCCAAAATCTTCCTCTTTACTACCCCTGTTAATGCACCCCAAACCCACCTCCTTCACATTCCCTGTTTTCCTTCCTGAAAGTCCCTGTAGTACCATCTTGTTTACCCCCGTGTACCCCGCCCAATCCCCCTTCCTTCCACAGATATCCTATTGTCTCTGTTCCCCACTATTTTGTGCTTCACTCTCCTGCCCCTCTTGTCTCCTGCATTGTTCTATGTTTCTGTGTATTAGCTCTTACATGAGCTTTGACTTGGTATCCAAAAAATGTAAAAAATATGGTGGATGGCTGAAGATCTGAGGGTTTTGAGTTTGAGCTCCTGTAAGCCATTGAATTATACACCAGGTGAGGTTGACTCAGCCTGTCATCCTTCTTCGGTTAGCAAAATGAGTGCCAGTGTACTGGTAATAGAGGGCACTGCATCAGCAGCACAGCCATGCCCCCAGAAAATGATGCAACCAGCAGTCACAGGCTGTACACGGTAGCGACATACATACAGTTGGGCTCAAAAGTTTGCATACAGTTGACTTCCATTTATACCTCCTTTCTTGACAATAATCATAATTCTTTCCATTCCTAGAACAATTTCAACCATTCTCCCTTATTTCTATCAAAGGTTTCTGCAACTTTTGTACTTTGGATGATTTTATTCACAGTTTAATTCATGAAGTGACAAAAATAGCAGGTCAAAAGTTAACATACAGCACACTCTAATATTGTCTAATACTTTGTTTAATAGCCTTTAACCTTTATAACTTCAGTCAGTCTTGCAGGATAACCATCAATCAGCTTCTTACAATTTTCTGAAGGTATTTTAACCCATTCTTCTTGACAGTGTTGGTGGAGTTCAGTCAAATTGGTGGGTTCCTCTTTTGCACTCTCTTTTTAAATTCTGTCCACAAATTCTCGATTGGATTTAAGTCCGGGCTTTGAGCTGGCCATTCCAAAACATGAACCTTGTTCTGCTGAAGCCATCCAGCAACCAACTTGAAAGTATGCTTTGAGTCGGTGTCATGTTGGAAGGTCCAGCGACGTCCGAGGTTCAGCTTTCGAGCAGACTGCTTCAGGTTCCCTTAGAGAATTTCCAAGTAGTCTTCCTTCTTCATGGTGCCATCTATCTTATACACTGCTCCTGGACCACTAGCAGCAAAACATCCCAATAGCATGATGCTGCTACCACCATGCTTCACCGTGGGTATTGTGTTCTTCGGTTTGAAGGCCTCTCCCTTCTCTCGCCAAATGTACTGTTGGTCATTGTGGCCGAAAAGTTCCATCTTGGTTTCATCAGATCAAAGGACACTCTGCCAGAAGCCTCTATCTTTGTCCTTGTGCTTGCTTGCATATTTCAGCTTGGCTTCGCAGTGGCGTTTTTGAAGGAGGGGCTTCCTTCGTGCTCTGCAGCCTCTTAGTCCATTTTGGCGCAGGACTCTCTGGATGGTGGACAGTGACACCTTCGTTCCTGAAGCCTCCAATTTTTGGCGCAGGTGTTTCTTGGTAGTCTTGTGGTTGAAGCGCACCTTTCTGACCAATGCCCTCTCATCGGTTGGTGTCAACTTGGACTTCCGGCCTGCTCTTGGAAGGATCTTGGTTGTCCCTAGGTCCCTATACTTCCGCACAATCGTCTGGACAGATGACCGTGGCACTTCTAGTTGCCTAGATATGGCCCCGAGAGAAGTCTCTGACATGTGCAACTGGATAATGCTCTTCCTCAGGTCTTGAGAGTATTCTTTTGCCTTCCCCATGCGGGCTCAAGTGGAAATAGGGCCTGAATAGGAAACTGAGACCCTTTATACAGCCATGGGAGCACTAGCTGACCGATTACATAACAATTATAATCAGCAAAGAGTGGGAGACGCAATACAAGTGATAGGCCATTTCAGAACATTCTAGCCCTTTCGAAAGCCAATTATGCAGCAAGTCACCTTGGTGTATGTAAACTTTTGACCCACTATTTTTGTCACATCATGAATTAAACTGTGAATAAAATCATCCAAAGTACAAAAGTTGCAGAAACCCTTGATAGAAACAAGTAAGAATGGTTGAAATTGTTCTAGGAATGGAAAGAATTATGATTATTGTCGAGAAAAGAGGTATAAATGGAAGTCAACTGTATTCTGCTTAAGTGTATGCAAACTTTTGGGCCCGACTATATATAGAATGTCTAGTAAATAAAGAAGATATAAGCTCACCTAACACTAGGCCAAGGCTTCAGACTTTAGCATGCTCACGAGGCTGCATCATCAAAACGAAATGTCCCAGAAGATAAAGAAAACATGATCAAGCAAGGAAACAGCATACCATTTTGAAATCTTTTGTATGACAACCGAATTTCGAGCCGCCACCCTCTCAGACTCAGAGCAGACACCAACTATTATGCCACCAAATTGTCATAATTTCCCTTTGTACATGTTATAGTCCTGGGTTTGTGGGTACTCATCCAGGGACCCATGCTCTTGTTGACCTCGCTCAAGTTTGTTACTCCCTTGCCCTTTTTCATTAGTTGTTCATTCTCCTGCTTGTTGCCCCCATTGTCCCACTGTTGGTGGTGCATTGTCCTTCTCTTCTCTCTCAACTCACTCTTCCATGAGCCTCAATTTCGTAGAAAATAAACAGAAGAAACAAACTCGTAACTCTCAATTGCCTCACACCTTTGAGACTATATGCCTCGTTTGCAAAGTGGTAGAAATAAACCCAAAAAGAATGATCAAATCCCCATGGAGGCAAGTTTGGAAAGAAGAACAAGGTGCCACAGTTCAAAAGAGCTTGAGTAAGTTCCAAGGAGACCACCCTTATGTCTCTTCTGTGATCCATTGTTAATGGTGTTGTGAATGTGTGTTTACGGTCCACAGAGTGTGCATGTGTTTTTGCCTGCACGTGATGTATGCAGAGTTTGTGAAGGGAGATGAAGGTGAACTAGCCAATGCCATCAGCTTCCAGCTCCCTGATGGCTCGAGCGTGACTGTGCTCGCATCAAAAACATCTCGTAAGGTCCACATCACATTTCTCATTCCGAGTTAGCAGTTTGGCGAGACCCCTTTCATGAATGAATCAATCAAAAACTGCAGCAAGAATATTAACTTGAGAAATTGTGCTAACCAGACCAATAACTTGTCACGGCCAATCATCGACCAACGAAGGCAACACATGGCTGCCTCCACAAAAGATTACTGGGAAGTGCACTTGTACTGCAATTTCTGCTTCATGGTGCTTTTCTCACTGAATGATGCAAAGTGAAATAATAAAATACTGATCAGATGCTCTTTATTAATTTTTCTTATTTGAGTTGAGATTGAATTTGGAAGATATCAATTTCCAATATGCTTTCATTATCCAAACTTTACACTAATTCCAATTTTCAAGTCCATTTGGGAGCGACGTCACCGCATGAAGAACCTATTGCAATTCTCCTCACTGTGTAAATAACTAGCAACTGCATGTTGCAAGTGCACAAAAAGATCAAGTCTGCACTCCCCACTCGACAGCCTGCTAAAACATATCTGTTTTCAATGACCATCTGTTTTATCCCAACACTAGAGCGATACCGAGTGCAAAGTGTGCAATTTGAAAACCTGTGCCTCATCACCATGGAACTGTATCAAAGGCTGGGAAACCATTTTCATAAAAGGGGGATCATGGACTTCACTTGCAGCTTCACGGGTCCTCTTCCACTTGATGACTACTTCAAGATTATCGACATCCACTTTGGGGTGCGCTTGTTTTGTGACTATGTCCCCTCCCCCCATTAATTAATTGGCAAACATAATGTCACCACATTTTGTCGAAGTCAGTTGCATTGCTGGTTATAAAATAAAACTACAGTGGCAGCTGCCACGTACAAGGTTCTTTCATCAAGTCAGTTTATTCTGTCAAATAAATTAGTCCTGCTGCATTTACCTGGTGTTCGTGACACCTGCACAAAGAACCTCGGTGCATCAACGCAGTTTCATTGATTTTGTTGGGTGGAAGGGAAAGGCAAAACTAGGTTTTAATGCCTTGGCAGCTGAAGTCCGTTGAAGGGATGTCAACCAAACGTGGAACAAGTATGGACTGTAACACAAAGATGAAATGATTAAATTTTGAGGTCAAAAGTTCAAAGGTGAAATGGGGGCTAAATATTCATCAGTTAGTTCACAAATACTATCACTATGCCCAACTAATTGCCAAATAACAAATACAAAGATTCCTCAATTTTTCACGTGACCTTTAATTGAGACAGTGGGTTGACATCTAATGCAGGCAGAGGCATATAGCCATTGATGCATTTGTAAATATATGTGGACAAATTATGTGCCCAGGCTGGGAATCAAACCCAGGTCCTCTGGCCTGGCAAACCGTACCAGTGCTTTGCCATCTGGGCAACCCACCAGCTGAGCAACGCAATTCCTCCACATACATAAGTGCCACTCTCTTTCCCCCCACTGCTTCCAGGGCACTCACTGCCAACCATAGGAGCAGCTCGGACCTGTTCTCAAGAGGGTCTTCCCCCGATTCAATTCCCAGTCTGGCCACATAATTTTTCAACATATATTTATGATGTTCTATCTTGTTCATTTTCAAATGATGCATTTATGTCAAATTATATTTTCTATTGATGTATCATGTGTGGAGACTTTCGTTTATTTTATTAGTTGACACAATTTATGAACATTGATGTGTTGGTTATGTTCATGAGCATTGATGTGTTGGTTATGTTCTAAACTCTTTCCTGTTTACACATGCATGTTTTTTCTTTAATAATACAAGAATGAGGCTCATGTAAGAACGAGGTGAGAGGGTTAAAAAGGCAATGAACTGACAGCGGGGCCACAGTTGGACTGAGAGAGAGAGAGAGAGAGAGAGAGAGAGAGAGAGAGAGAGAGAGAGAGAGAGAGAGAGAGAGAGAGAGAGAGAGAGAGAGAGAGAGAGAGAGAGAGAGAGAGAGAGAGAGAGAGAGAGAGAGAGAGAGAGAGAGAGAGAGAGAGAGAGAGAGAGAGAGAGAGAGAGAGAGAGAGAGATAGAGAGAGAGAGAGATAGAGAGATAGAGAGATAGAGAGATAGAGAGATAGAGAGATAGAGAGATAGAGAGATAGAGAGATAGAGATATAGAGATATAGAGATAGATATAGAGATAGAGATAGAGATAGAGATAGAGATAGAGATAGAGATAGAGATAGAGATAGAGATATAGAGATAGAGATAGAGATAGAACAAACGAACAGAACAGTAAATATTTTGAGTAATTGCACATCCGTAGAGAGAGAGACCACTTAGTGCTGTTGTGCACCATGCGGTTCTCAAGATAACATTCGTTAACACCTGTGTTTACTCCCCAGACAAGAACTGTCCATTCAAATATCATGTATCACATGAAGAACACACCCTGAGAAACTCAACGTTGCTTTCAAAGCAATAACTGAGATACGTAGCATTTGCTAATTACATCCAACCGTGGTCTCCATCAGCCACTATCCCTCAAGTCACCTTGCTCTTTCACAAGCCTCAATCTCGTGTATGTCGACTTATGGCTTTCTACATTGACTGCTTCTATTATCAACAGCAACAGTATCGCATATGCACTCGTCGGGGTGTTATAGATAGCTCCCGAAACCTGCCATTTACCCTCAAATATTAGAATTGACATGGTTTTGTTTTTCTTTTTGAAGTATTTGATTGCATATGTTGCATTCAAATACTGTAAAATTAAAACCAATAACTCAATTGGAGCAACAGTTGGTGGCACAGGTGTTCTACTATCCATGAAGGCATGCCATTCATTGAGTCACTTCGAGAAAACATCCTCTCTCTCATTATGGTTATTGAAGTAGAGGGCACCCACGACCATACTTTGTTGTTACAACCCTACAAACTGCAGTACTGATCAAACAAGACATTGAAAATTTATACAACGATCTGATGTCAGTCGTCAAAACAAATGTACCCAAACAAAATTTTCTTATCATTGCTGGTGGTATGAATGCTAAAATTGGGCCCAGTGACGCTTTATTCACATGTAACCAATCAACCAACAAGAATGGTGAAAAGCTTTTAGACCTCACGGAAGAGTTTAACCTAATTTCAAATAATAACAGGTTCATCAAACCAAAATGCCAAATGTGGACGTTTGCATATCCAAATGGCCAGCGTGCACAAATGGATTACATTCTCACTAGAAATAAATGGCAAGCATAACAGCATCAACTAGAACGGCCACTCGGTAGAGTGCATACCTCCGCCAGGCTGATTAGTTTACGTTTTCTGACCCACTGATCTGGATTCAGACCCAAACTAAAATTTAATTTCAGACCTAAACTAAAAATTCAGACTTGAGCTAAAATCTCAAGAATCGCTGCTCACCTTCATTCCTTCACTCCTCTTTTTTCTCGCCTTTGGGTATTTTGCGTAGATTGGCGACAGTTTTTTTAATTTCATCCATTTTGTATTCAAGCTGCAACACAAAAAAAAATGTGAAACAGTCGAGGGGTGTGAATCCTTTCTGAAAGCACTGCATGCGCTTGATGATTTTTTTTTGGCATGTATACTCTAAAATAAATGACATGGGGAAAAAAAAACAACAAAGTTTAATTGCTTAAATTCAAACTCGCTGATCAGACTCGGTGGTGTAATGGTTACATTCGGTGACTAACAGGGTTACAGTCGCCAACGAAACTCAGTGACCAGACTCGGTATTTTGCGTTTCATTAATCTAATCTGATTCCGCCGCGAATATGAAAGGTTGTTGATTCAAATTCCGGCCAAGTCATACCAAGGACTTGAGAAATTGTACTTTGCTGCTTGATGTGCAGCATTTCAAAGGATAGAGCACAGCAGACAATCCCCATAGGATAGCATCTATGGGGATGAGGTGTCTCACACCAAAATGACTCATCCTTTATCCCACATGCAACCAATATGAGGATAGGCTCAGTGTTACTGTGTTAGTTTGTGTTAGTGATGTGCAAATGTTAGAAATTTAGAAACCAAACGTGTTAGATCGTCAAATGGAAAAGAAAACTTCCTTCTGCGGGTGAGTTGTTCGGTGACGAATGAAATTTGACGTTGTGGATGGACGTTAAACTGGGTGTCCTATTACCGACATTAGTTGGTGGACGTTAAAGATGCCACTGTGTCCTTCACGAAGTCATAAAGCTATTGCAGGCACCCTGGGTAAATTACAAATTCCTGTCCTACCCTTAGTCGAACATCACTCCTGACCAGCCAGTTTGTGAAAGACTTGAGCCAAACTTCCCCCAGCCAACCCTGCAAGAATGGGTCACTTCAAACAAAGCATAACGTGATCTTTCACCTGCCATGACTTTTCAATCATGTAACGATGAGGAAGTGAGGACGAGCCGATGAGGGGTTTCGCTGTACTGTTTGAATTTTTTTTTTTACAAGAGAAGCTCGGGCCCCTCAACGGACCTCTGGCCCCAGGGCAGTGACCCCCCCCCTTCCCGACCATCCCTCTCATCGGCCCTGATGCCACCCACCCACCATCAGTAGTAGTGTTAACAATAATAGCCGCTAGGCTTACCAAGTTGTAGGTATAAGCAAACACCGATGTAGCAAGGCTCATTTGCATCACTGAATAAATCATACAAATCAAGCTCGTAATGGCTGAATACTGATCATCATAGAAATTATGAATAACTCACTTGTGGAAGCTTCGACCACATTCTTTTGCCCCAATTTGGTAGTTTGTGCAGTTACACGCAAAACATTCTGCCCCACTGCTACTACGTGACTTCCTTGTCGGCGCCGTCAACATACATATTTCAAGATGGCCACCAGAAATTCTGCGCAAAACACCGGAATGTCCATTCTACTGTACATATATTTCTATGCTCCCAGCAGCCATGTGCTACATACTAATGAATAAGATTCAAATGCTCATCGGTTATGAATATTTTAAACATGAGTCGTTCACTTCAAAAGAAACAACAAAATGTAGTATCAAACGTGGTACCCTTAAGTAAGTTGGTTGCTGGTCGTAAGCCACGTTTTTATGTTGTTTGTTGTTTATTTAGCTGCGTCAGCTTGCGGAGCATTTCCTGGAGCTTCTCGCAAAGCAGGCCGTGCAGTTTCGGGCCATCCAGCGGTGCCTACTCACACGAATAAAAGACAAAAACCCAGCATCAGTCCAAGGCCTGGGCTTCCTATTGGAGAAAACATATGCACAAGTGAGATCACCGTTGACTTTTATTCCTAGAGCACCGTGCATTTGGTGATTAATGAAAAGATACCGCATTGTGTTTCCTTGACTTCATGCGATAGGGTAAAAAGTTTTCTTTGGAAAGATTTTTGTAAAATCAAATGCTGCAGGACATTTTGCTTCCACCGACTTCAAGTTGTTCATCGATTTTGAAGATCCAAGATGCCATTTCCATTTGTATTCTGGTGTAATTGGGGAAGAAAAATAAACAAACTTGGAAAAACATGAGCAAACTTGAAAGGATTCACTTTATACAAGTAAGTTTAGTTGTGTCGATGAAACTATTTGGGCCATCATGCTTGTCTGTATCCCAATTATATTATAATTTCACTTAATCTAATCTAACAGATTAACGAAAGATATTCCTTGCCAAACTTGGATCAACATCTTATTTGGAAAGCGAGGAAAAGTCATTAAGAAAAAAAAATGTGCTTCTCAGCCTTCTCTTTTATAATTCATTTCAAAGAAGGAATAATAATTACAAATGGCAGTTCTTCCACATGTCATACCAAATGTTTATATTAAGTGTCTATACCATCCTTTCATGGTCCATCCTAGTTCGTGTTTGAAATGCATTTTGTTTCTATACTGTGGTTATTGAACTTTGTGACATAAATCATTTTAATTTTCTGATCTGGAGAAACTGGTGCTGCACTTGATAAACCATCATGCTCAGAGACCGCTTGACACCCACAAGTATCCTCGAGCAATAGTCTGCACCAATTCATCTTCTTTCTTTAAAGTCAAAGTCGACCTTTCTGTTTCCCTGCTTTGACTCATTGCAGATGATGGAACTCGGCGAGTCGGCGGAAGCAAACCAACGCTCCTTAGTGAGAGCACGGGTGGCTCTGGAGGCCGGTGGACAGCTTTTACTCTTATTGCTGCAGCTGTCACATGACCTGACACCCAGCACTATGGGCATTCTGCGGGCTGCCCTCCTCCCCATGCTGGAAGATTCGCAGCAACTTGTAAGTTTCTCACAATTGTGTCAAATGACGACAGTACACAATCTAGCCCATCTGAGAATTCCTTTGTACAGTGCAGAGCTACATTGCAAATGTATTTTTTTTTTTAAATCATAATTCGAAGCAAATGCTCCCCATGCCTAAGTGGCTATTTTGCATTACCAAGTGCATACAGTGAGGTGGATATTAAAAGCTGGCTGTTGGCAGTGAAGAACACTTTTCCTTGCTACTATGTGTTCTTTGTACTCCAGCGCAGAGAGTCATCATTCATTCACTATGATGTCCATCTTCAATGTTTTGTTACACGCTTGGAAAAAGAGAATCCCTTGTTCGTCATTCTCAAATCTACAACTATTCAAATATGCATAACGAAAATAAATAAAGGCTGAGTACAATTGAATAATCAGTTTTTATTTTTTCAATTAAAAATCTGTGCTTGGTGCGAAAAGTTTACCTGCTCATGATATATTATGAGATCACAATTTTGTTTTTAAGAATATAACAGTTGCTTACCCACCATATACAGCACCTATAGAAAGTCCACACTCCCTTTTAAAATTCTCACCTTTTGTTGCCCTTATAGCCTGGAATTAAATTGCATTAAATCAGACTTTTTCCACATCGTAACCAACAACTTCCAAGTGAAAAACAAATTCTACCAATTTCAGAAAATTAATTTAAAATGCAAAACTATAATATTTTGGTTGGATAAGTGGTTGGTTGGAGTGGCAATTTACATGTACAATAAGCATGTGGCAATGTAAGGCGATATGACTGAAGGTCAGCAAACAAAAGTAACTGCAATACCGGCACCCAGAAAAAAATATTTTTTGAGATCCTCAATGCCATCTTGCTGAGAAAAGGGGTGGAGTTTGGACTGCAAATGCGAGTTTACCTGACATTTACTCCTCCTCCACCACATTTTGGCGAGGAGAAGGGCATCAAGCAAGCAAGCGAACCTGGCTATATATTGTTGCAGGCTGGGGGTTGGGTGAGAAGACCACTAGGGGGGGAAGCTATCTCGGCTCCCACCAGACACCCCGGAATTGTAGGCCGTCGCACATGAATAATTCTGTGACGCGGCGGGTCGCTTAACCCACAATGGACGCCAATAACTCAACCGCGTGACCTAGGGTCCTCCCTTCTATGGATTAATCGGGTTACCTAATTAATCATGTGATTTAATTACCAGGGAACACGCCCTCGATATGCCTTGTCCGAACTGGATCACTCTACCAGATCAGATCACTTTTCCGGATCGGATGCAGCCGAGCGACACAACCAAGGACGTACCGGCTCAAAAGAACGGATCGTTGGGAATAAAGTCCCGGCTAAAGTAGGACTCGTACCATGCTGGATCAATGGAAGAAAAGACAAAAACAAACAGGGAACAGACCTCATAATGATTTATTACAATGGGTGAGGAAAGGTATGTGGCACGATCAAGATTTATTGGGGTGTGTTGTGCAGAGATAGGGGAGAGAGAGGTGTGGTGCAGCAAATAAACACGCAACTTACAAAAGCGGACACAGAGCAGACTTAACGCAAAAATAATAACAATAACAATCTTCTGCAGTCTTACTTAAGCAGACAGGCGCCAGGACACACTCGCACGCACACACACAGACACAGAAAACACGATGAAGAGAAATTATTGAAACAGGAAGGGAAAGGAGTTGAGGTGATGATCTCGGTACCTTTGTGCTTGATAGCACGACGCGCCACCAATACGTTTCAGGGGGGATGCTCCATGGTGCAATACCCGACAGTGGGCGCATCGTCTCTGGATTCAGCATCAGCAGCACGTGTGGAGACCGTGTTCGTGAAGGAGAGGCTTGAGTGGAGAAGGGGCGGAGTCCAGAGTGCGTGGATGGAGTGGTAGGTGGGACCAGGTAGGTGGGTGGGGTCGACGTCGTGCGGGTGGAGACAAGGAGGCAGAGTCCAGGCAGCAGGAGGCGGGTCAGGGCGGTGTCGACGAGGGCGAGGCGAGAGAGGCGGAGTCCAGGCAGCAGGAGGCGAGTCGAGGCGGTGTCGATGAGGGCGAAGCAAGAGAGGCGGAGTCCAGGCAGCAGGAGGTGGGTTGTGCAGAGAGACGAGGGCGAGGCCAGAGCGAGAGAGAGGCAGAGTCCAGGCAGCAGGAGGCGGGTCATGGCAGTGTCGAGCAGAGACGAGGGCGAGGCCAGAGCGAGAGGGCAAAAGAGAAAGGCAGAGGGACCGCTCCAACCCTTATAGGACTTGCAGCGTGGGGAGAGGGCCCACTCCGAAGCGAGATGTCATCACCTGAATCCGGCGCTCCGATTGGCCCCGACCCCTTACGTGGCCCGCTAACTTTGGCCGGAAACCGCCTCACTTCGTTTCCGGCAAGGTCATCCCAGACAGCGAACATATTTCGCTCTGACCCCACGAGATGATACGAATCGTCCACACCTAAATTGGCATGCGGATCGTCCCGCAAAAACCCCCGGGCCGTGCCCTGGTGACCCCGGCCGAGGGTCCCGCATGCCCGCTTGGGCGTCCGACCAGCGCCGATCAACGCTCCTGCTCCGTGTGTGCCACGGTGGCCCGCACTTTACATTCCCCGGCTCGATCGCAGCTTAGCTGGCCGTAGAGACGAGAAGACGTTCACCATCCGTGGGGAATCCACTGCTGACAGCGAGGGCTGAAGGTGCATTGTTATGGATAAATCCATGCATGTTTCACGAGCGGCGCGGATCCGCCTTCGAACACATTCCATACAGTGCGCGTGGTTCGGCCATTACGCACATGGCCAGTGCTCACATTCGCACGACTCTGCTAGTGTGTGTGCGGGGCGAACACCAATATGGATCCGCACGACTCTGCTAGTGTGTGTGCGGGGCGAACACCAATATGGATCAGATATTTGGTTGATTTAACAATGGCTTGATTTCCGATCATCAATTTGGCTTCAGACCAGGTCACTCTACCCTAGATATGCTGCTTCTGCTCTCCCAACAATGAGTGATGGTCCTCAATGCCAACATGAAATCAGAGCCATATCCTTAGACATATTGCATACTTTTGACATGGTATGGCACCCTGCCCTGCTCACCAAACTCTCTTCCTATGGTATCCAAGGTCATCTCCACTCATGGCTCGGAGACTTCCTCTCCTGTCGCAGTCAACGTGTGGCCCGAAATTGAGTTCTTTCATCCCCTCTTCCTATCCAGCCTGGAGTTTCTCAAGGCAACATTCTGGGCCCTGTTCTTTTTCTGGATTTCATCAATGATCTCTCTGACTCTGGAAAATCCTCTTTCTCGCTTTGCTGATGACTCCACCCTCTGCCGTACCATCGGTCATCCCTCAGACCGGCAAGCAGCAGCTACTTCGCTCACTGCAGATCTGGGTAAAATCACAAAATGCTCCAACACGTGGAACATGTCTTTCAATCCGGAAAATCCCCCCCATCTACTTTCTCAACAATCTTCTACAAGAAGTCCTTTCTTTCAAGCTTCTGGGTCTCACGATCTGCCATGATCTTTCCTGGGAAAGCCACATTTCCAACCTGGCCTCCAAAGCCAGTCGCCGACTGGGAATCCTCTGTCGTGCAAAGTCCTTCCTCAGCCCACCTGATCTCCTGACCACATGCAAAGCTTTCGTCTCCAGCATGATGGAGTAATGCTCTCCCCTCTGGGCTGGTTCTCCTGCCTCCCTCCTTTCTCGGCTTCACGCTGTGGAAACCAAGGCATTTCGGATCATTGGCATCTCCCGCGATGAGGCTGAGTCTTTGGGCCTCTCACTCTCTCACCGCAGGCAGGTCGGTGGTGTTTCGGTCTTCTCCCATCTCCTCTCCGGCCTCGCCCCCCCCCCACCATGCTTTGTCTGTGATTTGTCCCCACCATATTTCCGCAGGGTGCTCAAGATCCGCCAACAACCCCCTTCTGGTAAAACTACCAAAATCACGAACCACTGCTCACCTTCACTCTTTCATTCCTCTTTCATTCCACCTTCACATTGTCAAGGCTCACCTGAGAGCTAACACACAATGCACGGCAAGGGGGGCATGAGATAAGAGGGGTGGGAGAGGGAAGGACAAAACAGTGGGGAACAGAGACATTAGGAGATCTGTGCAACCAAGAGGGATGGGGCGGGGAACACGGGGTACACAAGATGGACATTACAGGGACTTTCCGGAAGGAAAGCAGCGAATTTGAAGGAGGTGGGCTTGGGGTGGATGAACGGAGGTAGAAAAGATCAAAGTTTTGGATGGGGGAAGATAAGAGGTGGTGGTGAACGGCTGTTTAAAAGGCCTGGAGGGAAGAATGGGATTGAAGAGAGTGTGGGAGTTTATTCAAAAGGTGGGATAAAAGAGGAATAAAAGAGTGAAGGTGAGCAGTGATTTGTGATTTTGGTAGTTTTACCAGAAGGGGGTTGCTGGTGGACATTGAGTGCCCTGTGGAAATATGGGGGGGGGGGAGATATCCCAGACAGAGCAGGGCGGGCGAGACCTGAGAGGAGATGGAAGAAGACAGAAAGACCACCGACCTGCCTACGGTGAGAGAGTGAGAAGCCCAAAGACTCAGCCTCACTTCAGGAGATACCAATGATCCAAAATGCCTTAGCTTCCACAACATGAAGCCCAGAAAGGTGAGAGGCAGGAGCACCAGCGCAGAGGGGAGAGCAATATTCAATCAGGCTGTAGACGAAAGCTTTGTATGTGGTCAGGAGCTCAGGTGGGCCGAGGAAGGACTTTGCACGACGGAGGATTCCCATTCGGCGACTGGCTTTGGAGGCTAGATTGGAAATGTGGCTTTCCCAGGAAAGATCATGCTAGATAGTGAGACCCAGAAGCTTCAATGAAAGTACTTCTTCCAGCAGATTGTTGAGAAAGAATATGGGGGGGGGGGGGGAGGGATTTCCAAACGGTCCTTTTGGAGAGACATAGTGAGAGTGTGAGATTTGTCAGGATTGAAAGACATGTTCCACGTGTTGGACCATTTAGTGACTTTCCCAGATCTGCAGAGAGCGAAGAAGCTGCTGCTTGCCGGTCTGAGGCAGGGGTGCAAATTAACATTTTTATCCACCGGCCAGCAAGGCCAGTGACTAGATAAAGTTACCGGCCCAGCAGAATTTCTACCGGCCCGATAAAATAAAGACAAAAGTCACAAATTTGATATCAAACACTTTTAATATACTCACATGAGTGAGGTTGGTTGGATGAGTGAATTTGATGAGTGAGTTTAATGGATGAGGTTGGTTGGATGAGTGAATTTGATGAGTGAGGTTGGTTGGATGAGTGAGTTTAATGGAGGAGGTTTGCAGAATGAGTGAGTTTGATGGAGGAGATTGGGTGGATGAGTGAGTTGGCTGGATGGATGAGTGAGTTTCATGAGTGGGGTTGGGGTGGTGGGATGATGCAGGGAGGAGGAGGTTGTGGGGGATGGGGGGACCTTTTTGGGTGGGTGATTGGGGGGGCAAGGGGGTTGTGAGTAGTGCAGGGGGGGGGAGGCATTTTTGTGGGTGATGGGATGGTTGTGGGGGTGGTTGTGGCTGATGGACGATGGGGGGCGGGGGTTGTGGGTGATGGACGATGGGGTGAAGGGGGGGTTGTGGGTGATGGACAATGGTGGGGGTACTACTCGTCCACCCAACATCACATATAAACTCACTCATGCACCTAACCTCACCCATCAAACTCACTCATTAACCCAACCTCACTCATCTAACTCACTCATTAACCCAAAAAGCCTCATCAAACTCACTCATTCACCTAACCTCACCAATGAAACTCACTCATTCATCCAAACTCACTCATTAACCCAACCTCACTCATCTAACTCACTCATTAACCCAAAAAGCCTCATCAAACTCACTCATTCACCTAACCTCACCAATGAAACTCACTCATTCATCCAAATTCACTCATTTAACCAACCTGGGCATGAGAAAATGCGTCCAAACCGCGCCAAACCGTCAAATGTCGCGCAATCACGCGTGATTTGGAACGAGATGAAAACAGACGAAATGGCCGCCGCAGAATTACCGGTGATTTCTACGGATTTCTGCGGACAAAAACAGTACTTCTAGTTGAGAAAACTAGTGGAGAAGCTAGCACAAATTGTACAAAATAACAGGAATCACCGGTGATTCGCCAGCCGGGCAGGTAAGGCAGTATTGTGTACCCGCCCAGCACAAAAGTTAGGCGCCTTTGGCAACCGGGCGGCCGTTAATTTGCACCCCTGTGAGGGATGACAAATGGTACAACAGAGGGTGGAGTCATCAGCAAAGAGATAAAGAGGATTTTCCAGAGTCAGAGAGATCATTGATGAAATGAGAAAAATAATATAGATTGGTGTGCTGCCAAGCAGGTGAAACTCCTCAGCCACAGACACCTGCCTCTTTCCCCATCTGCTTATTCACTGAAGTCCTATGCCTACCATGGCAATGGAATATATTATTCTATAAACTCCCTGTATCGCAAGGGCTTTCCAATTCTAAGCTAATTTTAGCCAGAAATTGAGAGCTCATTTTTGAGTCCACTCCTGTGCTAACCCTGGTCAGCGCACTAAACTCCCATCTCTAATATGATCTATGGTTATATCATAATTATAATAATAATAATTTTATTACCTCCATCACTGAAGGTAGATGGAGGTTATGTTTTCACCATTGTCTGTCTGTTTGTCTATCACCAGGATATCTCAAAAAATTGTGGACAAGTTGGGTGTGTGACAAGGATGAATTGATTATATTTTGGTGAAGATCCAGATCTGATCTAGAAACAAGAATTTTTAAGTGATTCTTTACCAGAGAGAGGTCCAAAAACAATAAAGCACGATATCTTAAAATGTTGACGAATTTGAATGAAACTTGGTGGACAGGTTGAGTGTGTGACAAGGCCAAAGTGATTTGATTTTGGTGGAGATCTGGATCCGGATGATCCAATAATTCTTCAAGTGATTCTTCGCCAATGAGAGATGGGGCCAAAGCGACATGTACAGCACAATATCTCAAAAACTTGTCAACGGTTTATGACAAAACTCGGTGGATAAATTGTGTAGGTGACAAGAACAAGCCGATTAGATTTTGGTTAAGGTCTGGATGATGGAATACAAAACGTAAACCGTTCAGCCTGGTGGAGGTGTGTGCTCTACCAAGTGCCGTTCTAGTTTACCAAATCATGTTAGCAACAATCACTGTGAACCGTTTACAAAATTTGTTTGCAGTTGAACATTTTTTTTTTTTTTAGTCCTGCATTGTACAAGTTAAACAACCCATTGTGTCCTATCAACCTGTGTCACTTTCTTTGTCTCTCTCACTTTCAGGGATGGGAGGAAACTGTTGAAATGGCAGTGTCACATCTATTGAGCACTTCTTTGGCCGAGCCAAACCATGACCAGCCACCGTGCTCCATGACCAAGCTCACGATTCCAAGTGAGACTACAGACCTTAAGAAGAGCTTACGACTCATGTGTGAGCGACTGAGTAAAAGCTGCAACCTCAACATGACTGCAGCCAACTGTGTGGATGCTCAGTCCTGTCAAGGCACGCCAAGTACTCAGTGAAGCAAAACTCACCCTCTGCCACGGCACGGGCCTCACTCGACCGAGGCCGAAATGGGCACAGCCTGCAAATTAGCCCCATCAAGCTGGAGGCATTTACAGCAATTTAGGAGCTGCCGCTGTACCTTATGAAACGTCTGCTAGGATTATGAGCATTGAGCTTCGGGTGCAGTGGACAGCTGAACAAACACGTTTGTTAATGCGTGGTGCTCCAGAAAAGCCAAGCTTTTCATGGACATTTCTCATAAAAAGAAGGAGGTTGTTTTACGTGGAACGACGAGTGCAGTTTATATTTAAGGTTTTTTTTCAGGTGGACCCTGTTGTTTTTGAATTTTTAACAACTTGGAGCTTCTGCCTCTGGCAATGAAAGTTGGCCTCATTCAGTTGCTACTGCGAGAAAGTAATGGCAAAAACCCTTCATGTAGCAAAATGTTTTTTTACCATCCTGATTTCAGTGCATACGTTTGAACATTGGCTTTTCGGTAGCACAGCATACCAGGACCTATGGGGACCTTTACATTGGCATAGCGTACCATTTGAACACAACATACCTGGACCTACAGGGACCTTTACATTGACACAGCATACGGTTTGAGCACAACATTCCTTAACCTACAAGGACCATTACATTGGCACAGCATACCATTTGAAAAATTATACTGGGACCAATGGGAACCTTTACATTGGCACAGCATACCATTTGAACACAACATACTAGGACCTATTGCGACCTTTACATTGGCACAGCATACCATTTGAACACAACATACTAGGACCTATTGCGACCTTTACATTGGCACAGCATACCATTTGAACACAACATACTAGGACCTATTGCGACCTTTACATTGGCATAGCGTACCATTTGAACACAACATACCTGGACCTACAGGGACCTTTACATTGACACAGCATACGGTTTGAGCACAACATTCCTTAACCTACAAGGACCATTACATTGGCACAGCATACCATTTGAAAAATTATACTGGGACCAATGGGAACCTTTACATTGGCACAGCATACCATTTGAACACAACATACTAGGACCTATTGCGACCTTTACATTGGCACAGCATACCATTTGAACACAACATACTAGGACCTATTGCGACCTTTACATTGGCACAGCACACCGATTGAGCACAGTATACTGGGACCTATGACTGAGACCTATGGGGACCTTTACATTGGCACAGCATATCAGGACCGAACTGTGTACCATGCTAAATGTTTCAAGCTCATCGTCAGGTTTTTTTTTTATTTTTTTGCACGTGAGAGTGACAGTGATAATTAAATTGTGATTGGAGCTCTCACTAGTGTAAGTGTTTTGAATCGGTCAGCAATGTGACTCAACATGCATTGGTCATGCCATGTTTTGTAGGCTGGAGTCGCTTCAATTCCCTCACCTTGCTTCTCTCCCCCTTCCTCCCACATGCCCCTCAATCAACCTTCTTCTCTCCTTTCATCCTTCCATTCCTCGATCTCAATCTCATTAAATTAACCTCTCCTCCTCCTTCTCCAAAGTGTTCATGCAATGAATATATGTCCCCAAATTATAATACTGTCGTGTCCACGCCGGTTAAAACTGACCTGGACAGATAGCCGAACGATTTCCCTTGGAGGCAAATAGCCGAGTTATTTGGAGATTATGGTGCGCGCGGGACGAGAGGGCGGCAAAGGCACGTATCAGACGCGTTCACCACGACGGAAGCATGAGGATTTATACTCGAACCCACAACAAATAGACAACACAAGCAAAGTTAGTTAATAAATAGGGGTTTAATAAACAGAAATCAAATGTTTATAATGGAAATAAATCAAAACGGGACAATAATGAAACGTGAGGTAGCTAAATTGCTATTTGAAGTGCCTCCATGCAGACTTTAATACAGACAAGGGGACAGAATAAATACAAGACTAATCCTCCCTTTTTCCTGGCACTTAGCTGTGTGCCCAGAGATGAGTTTCTGAAGCTTGAGGTTCGCCAAACCACGTTGTCACTACGTGGGAAAATGCACCCAAAATGGCGCCAAGCCGCTCTCTGGGTGGGAAGTGTATGGGAGGTAGTTCGGGTGGTGATATTTATAACCAGCGCTCAGAAACCGCCGTGCAACTTCTTTTCACGACCGCACTTGCTGACGCCGCTCCTCTGCAAAAATGGTGCCGCCTTCTTCCCCAACGACACAACACGAGGCTTCGAGGCATGGTCTCACATGACCCAGCCGAACAGTCAATGGCTAGCATCTTGCTCCATCAAATGTGATATTCGCCTCAGCATGAACACGAGAATCATGCAGCCTTCTTCACCATGTCGAAGGGAACCAGGAAAAACGAGACCTCTGTCTCAAAGCACGTACCTCCCCAGAAACTCCCTTCACACCCCTTGTTCATGTCCCGACTGCTGATCCTGACTCAATCCTTGTCACACCCATCCATCATCCACCCCAGTGGCATGGTTTGTTAGCTGTCATTCCTGGAGGCGGGGTTTTCGCCTGCTTGGAAATGTCTAACTCGGTTGTCGTTTTAAGGATGTGATTCCTTTTTATCGCCGGTCTTGAGAATGCAAAAACATAGGAAAAGGTCACAGGGGGTAATCACTTACTGGGAGAAATTAACCTTAGACCCTACCTAATTTAACACAGTACCACCCCCTGTGTGGTGACACGTAACACTTAAGCTCAGAGTTTCCATACGTAACTTACATTGAGATGTCTCCTACACGGCCATGGGCCATGGTACTCGATACAATCTCACCTTTACTATGAAGTTCCTCCATCTACCCCACAAACATAACAATCCCTTTCAAATCTGGAATGACCTAGCAAGATAGTTTATTCTAAACAAATGCTCAATAAATCCCTCAGTGTTTGTAAAAGATCAACATTTGTGGACTAGTTGAAATTGGGCAATAAAACACGTGCCAATCTGCCATTTCCACATCATATATCCGGTGTCCGGTTGGATAAATATGAATGGTGCCGTAGAGCATTTGACCTAATTGCATGGAGGGCTTTGGTAACAATATGGAGATCAACAGAAACCTGAGCTGACTTATTTTTTGCCACAAGGTAAACAAAAATCCTTGCAATAATGAAGACATCTGAATAAAGTTTAAATCCAAATTGGAGATTTCACCAAATGTTGCGAATTCCAAATTGATCTTTTGTCGAGGTTATGATTTTTAATGTTCCAATTCGATTTCTGTGAATCTGCAACGTGCACGAACGTTTGTTCACAAGTGAAGTTGAGTGTGTTGATAGCACAGACCGATTTCATTCATCCCCTTTACAAACATTATAATAGGCTCCGAGACAAAAAAGGCAAGTGAAATTGGGAACGGTAATTTGATTTGGTTCACGGCGGAACTTGCTGGGAATTATGCTCCTGATGAAAAGGAAAAATAAATTGTGCGTCGTCGTGGGAGCTTTCATTAAAGCAAACAATAAAGCAGCTATCGGGTCTTCAAACTGCCCCTTTGAGCCGTCAAGCAAATCGGAAGCGGAGAGGCAAGCGCCTCAAAAAAAATCAAGAGACAAGCCCTTCTGGAAAGTGGGCACGCGTACACGAATCGAGTAGGCCCTGCGCCTAACACTAGGTGAGCTCTAAATGTTTTGGCCCCTTTCACAAGTGGGACCACATGTCTTGGCTGGAGTGTGGCGTTATTGCACCCTGGTGGGGCTTGTCCACACAATTTCCTCAAAGGATTAATTTCATACCGAGCAGAGAGTAAGCTTGTAGCCTTTACGTACGATCGATCGGTACGGTAAACGAAAAAGACTTTTATAAACTGACACATATATTTCACTTGAAATGGGGGGATGGACACAAGTTGCATTATTTAATGTGAAACAGGATATAATCAGTGATGAGTTTGGTCTCCTATTCTCGTTTGAGAGTTGAAAAGGCAGTGAGCTATGTGCTCGTATTAAATGAGTCGCAATCATGAGCAACTTTGGTTTCCCTGCTTGAAACATTCGTAGTGAGAGAAGTACAATCTTATTAAACCGACAACTTCGAATGCAATAAAACTCACAATTTGAGCAAGTAGAATAAAACCACGCAATTAATGGAAATCAGTGCAATATAATCAAACACAAGTAATAATGATCACATTACAAGCAATTGAAAAGCATTACAAATATAAGCAATTATTCCACTGTGGATATGGTGGAGGGGCACCTGGGGTTGGCCTTGCTTGGTGTTTTCATGTAAAAGGTAGGTTGAGACAAATAGGTAAACAAGAAAAAGAGCAATTGGAGATTGCAGATCCTTGCCAGGACTTCTTGTTTGTGATGTATTTTGTGTGGCGTTTGTGTACTGGGGTGTTCCATCATTTACTATAAGGGCACTCGGTAGAGTGCATACCTCCACCACGTAATGCCTGATCCACGAGGACATGTCGGGCCCAATACATTTTTGAAATATCATGCGATGCAGAACTATATCGTTTTTGGCCCGACCTCTCAATGGTGAAGAATCACTTTGGAAATTAAATAATTCTCCTCGCCGAATCCGGATTCGGATTTTCACTAAAATATAACCAATTTGGCTTTCTCACACACCCAACCAGTCCAACAAGTTTCAACCAAATCCGTCCACAACGTTATGAGATATCGTGATATTTATCAGTTTAGCCCGACCTCTCAATGGTGAATAATCACTTTAAAAATTGTAGGAGCCGGATTCGGAAGTTCACCAAAATCTAATTGGTTTGTGCTTGTCACACACCCAACCTGACCACCAGATTTCACCAGAATCCATCCACAAACGTTGTGAGATATCTTGCACACAAACAGACATACAAAAAAACAGAATAACAAGGAAAAATTGCCATGGATACATCACATTGTCCATTTCTTTAAAATTGACAATCTTAATCAAAGCTCAGGTCAATCAGATGAAAATTGATCATTTTTCAGATTGAAGTTGATGATTTTAGAAGTTTGACCTTTGACCTTTTGACCTCAAAAATAGTTGCCTTTCAAATTCGGTGATGGACTATGCAAATACTGTTAAACTTTCAAGTTAATAGGATGTAAATTGATGATGTTTCAGCTGAAAATTGATGATTTTAGATGTTTGACCTTGAGTTGACCTTTGACCTGTTGATCTCAAAAATAGTTGTTTTTCCAATTCTGTGACACAATGGGCAAATCCTGTAAAAATTTCCAGTCAATCGGATTTAAAATGACGATTTTAGAAATTTGACCTCAAGATGACCTTTGACCTCAAAATCAATAGGCTTCTCAGTTGAGACTACTTCTAAAACTTGTTAAAGTTTCATGACGATTGGTTTGGAATTGTGATCTGTTGGCGATAAACAAACAGACAGACAAAATAACAAAATCGACTGACCAACATATATACATATACATATATATATATATATATATATATATATATATACATATATACATATATACATATATACATATATACATATATACATATATACATATATATATAAATATATATATATATATATATATATATATATATATATACATATATACATATATACATATATACATATATACATATATATATATATATATACATATACATATATATATATATATATATATATATATATATGAAAAAATCTGATTTTGCAAATAACAAACAGACAGAGAGGAGTGAGAACATAACCTCCTTCCACCTTCGGTGGCAGAGGTAGTAAGAGACATAATTAGAACTGCCACTTTAAAACTGCTGTCAGTGATGACCATGTACCAAGTCGTCCCGCTTTGATGCAACCCCACTTTGATTGGATACCTGACCCTGGCCCATGACATTTTTCATTATTATTCAATTGAATTCAGATTTGGATTAAAATATATTCAAATCAAATGGAACACCAAATAGGTACGAGTCCTGCATTGGAGTCATCAGAAGGAACCCAAACAAGCAAAAAGCAAAGATGAAGACATCAGGAGGAACCTGGATAGGATTCACATTTCAGCTGCTTCTCCTTCTACCATCAAACCCAACCAGGCACAGCCAAGTGAGCCTGATTAAAAAAGAAAAATCAAAAAGAACCCAGATTAAGCAGTTCCAGAGAAAACATTATTTAATATTTTTCTTCAATCCAATATGGCTGTCAAACCATGTGACCTATCAATTATTCCTTAACAAATTTGTACACCCAAGGCTTGCGGAACATTTGTTTGAAGTTTCCCCTCGATCTGTCCAGCGGTTCTGGAGAAGATTTTTTAAATAGTTTTTTGGGTAAATCCAATATTGCTGCAAAACAATGTGACCTATGACGTCACATGTGTGAACCTTTTCTTTCTCATGGATCGGCGGTCATACCTGTAAAGTTTCGCTTCAATCTGTACAGTCACTTCAGAGAAGAAGATTTTTGAAGGTTTTTTTTTTTTAAATCAATATGGCTTCCGCATCACGTGAACGATGTTGTCATCAATTTTTTTTGTGTGTTTGTGGACAATTTTATCCCTAGATGATGCTCAAAAATTTTCATACTGATCAGATGTAGCATCCTACATATGCAATAATGACACCATAAGAAAGACACCTATGACATCATGAAAAATCACACATTCCCCATGAGGTGTACTTGCCATGTACCAAGTTTCAATTTTTTCTTGGTGCGGTTTCAGAGATAGAGATCCAAAGTTTTTTGGTTTTTCCAATATGGCTGCCACACCATGTGACCTATGACATCATAATTGTCATTAAAACATTCTACATGAGTAATCTCTCCGATGGTGAAAATTTCTTCTCAATCCGACAAGCAGTTGCAGAGAAAAATACTAAGGTTCTGTTCAGGCAGACAGACAAACAAATGAAAAATCACTCAACCAAAATTAATAGGTAGTTGAATTCAGTGACCTGATTTGCAAATGCTCTTCAAATTTTAAGTTCATTGGATTAAAAATGAGGATTTTAGAAATTTGGTCTATGTTGACCTTTTGGCTATGTTGACCTCTTGACCTATGTTTATCTCAAAATTAATAGGTGGTTGAATTTGATGACCTGACATGCAAATGCTCTTCAAATTTCAAGTTAATCAGATTAAAATAGATGATTTTAGAAATTTGGCCGATGGTGAATTTTTGGTCGATGTTGACCTCAAAAATTAATAGTTGGTTGAGTTCAGTGACGTGATATGCAAGTGGTCTTCAAATTTCAAGTAAATCGGATGAAAATTTAGGATTTTAGAAAATGCAACCCAAATGATGCACCGTATCTTGATCTCTCTGACATCTGCTCCAGAATCCAATCCATACAAATGCTGAAAAGTGTGGCGGTCAGTACACACCCCTGACAAACTCCAGTAACAACTGGAAATAAGTCGGAGATGGTACCACCACATCTCTCAGCACTCTCAGTACCAGAGGTACTATCCTCCAATCCTCCAAACTAAGAATCCTCCAGAGGGCATCCCGATTCACTGAATCGAACGCTTTGCAGAGATCAACAAGGGGTGCTAGCAGTCTCTGCTGAAACTCTCATCTGTGCTCGGTGAGGAACAGAACAGCAAGTATATTATCAATCGTTGACCTCTTTGGAGTGAAGCCTGACTGCTCTGGACGCTGGTGCTCAAGCAGATGGTGGCGAACCCTATCAAGAATTATCCGAGAAAAGACCTTGCCCGGCACTGAGAACAGCGTCACCCCTCGGTAGTTCTTGCAGTCCTCGTGATCACCCTTCCCTTTCCTGAGAGGGAAAACAAGGCCCCTCTTCCAGTCAGTTGGGATGATGTCTGTGTTCCAGGCAAAGCACAGAACTGCATGCAACGACACGAGTACAGCATTTCCAGCACCCTTCTGAAGTTCAACATGGATGCCACAGATTCCAGAAGATTTACCCCCATTTCAATCAGTTCAGCACGGCCTGTGTTTCCACAAATGAAGATGGATCACAGTTGATTGGAGGGTCAACAATAGGGATAGTAAGACACCTGTCATCCAACTCAACAGCTGGTGGATCAGCCTGGTGCAGACACTCAAAGTAACCGGCCCAGCGGGCCTTCACTTTGGATTCGTCTCACAAGAGCCCTGCTCTCCACCCTCCGCTCTAACTGCAGTACACCGAGGGATGGGCTTGAATGAACACAAGGCGCTAATTCCCCTGTAAGCAGGACGAGAATCACTTGACCACAGTTGATGCTCTACCCCCTCATAGATTCATCGCATATAGGACTCCTTGTCCACCAACTGCGCGCATACAGTTTAATGCCTCAACTCCCTGCACAGCTCAGCTCTGCCATGAAGCCTGGCCCTAGGATTCTGGTCAATGGTATCCAGTGTCCCTTGAGTGACAAAATCCTTCTTCGCCCAATAGTGAGTTCCAAGATATCTACCGGCAACATCACGGATGGTGGTCTTGAAGGCACTCCACCACTCTCCAGGATTCATCGTTCAGCGACCATCAATGAGCACATGGTCAATCTCCTTTGCCACACCATCAGCGTTGGAATGCCAAGTCCAGCGAAGAGCCTGTCAGTGGTGAAACCATGAACCAGCTGCCCTCGGTGAATGACTTCTTGCAAAGTCAAAGAACTTAGTGCTATTCCACAGTCCCAGACCCATGGGAACCAACATATTTCTCATAATCATCCCAATCAGTGCCAGTCGTTTTTTTTTTGTTCCTCATGTTGAGGCTCATATGAGAGCTAACACACAATGTACAACAAGGGGAGCAGGAGACAAAAGGTGTTGGAGAGAGAAGGACAAAACAGTGGGGAACAGAGACATGAGGAGATTTGTGGAAGGGAGAGGGATGGGGCGGGGAACACGGGGTAAACAAGATGGACACTACAGGGACTTTCAGGAAGGAAAACGGAATTTGAAGGAGGTGGGTTTGGGGTGGATTCACGGGGATAGAAAAGATCATGGTTTTGGATGAGGGAAGATAAGAGTTGGTGGTGAACAAATGTTTTTAAGACCCGGAAGGAAGAGTGGGATTGAATAGAGTGAGGGAGTTTGTTCCAAAGGTGAGGAAAAAGAGGAACGAAAGAGCGAAGGTGCATTGAAAATCCCCCAAGTCTGGAAGAGTATCTTTCCTGGGGCACTGATCAACAACGGATTCGAGCGTGGCATAGAATGCGTCCTTCACGGTGCAATCACTCACCTCAGTCGGAACATAAACAGAGACAAGGGAAACAGCACCCAAGGAGTGATGAATCCTTCTTCTCATAATACGCTCGTTCACCGGTGTTACCTCAATCATCATTGGAGTCAGCTTATTGGACACAGCTACAGCAACTCCTTGGGTATGGTAATCATCAGAGCGACCAGACCAATAGTAGGTGTAACCACCCACCATGATCGCACCACAATCCGGTCTCCAAACTTCAGAGAGAGCTGCAATACAGATGTCCAAATGCTTGAGCTCAGACGATAACAGAGACAGGTGATTATCCGCTCTTTTGGATAGGACATTCCAGGCACCAACCCGAAGCGATCGCCTCAGGTTCACCCAAGGAGTCCACCGTCTGGTGGACGACACCTCAGCACCACCCCGACACACACAACCGCAATCTGACCCAGGAAGGTTATTCCGTGTTCTTCATCCTATCATCAAAGAGTGGGGGCCCTGGAGGCTTTGCCCCAATCCCGTCGTCCGATGAGCTGCCCTGCGGAGGGCAGCTGCACAACAGCTACCTCCACGGAGTGGGCTTTCAGTTAACTTTGTGTTTTAGTGTGTTTTGCAGAATGTAGGGTTTTACGGTGGGCGGAGTGCAAATCCTGCCGCAAACCTCAGAAGAAAAAGTAACTCAATTGCAGGAGGACGTCCACAGATGCAGTTGGGCACCAGAAATGGATGGCTGTTGGCTCTGAAGGAGCTCCTCCACCCTTTGACAGGTGTTGGTTTTAATCCTGCTGGGTGTCCATGTCATACACCCTCCTCACCAAGAAACCTGGTGGGGGAGACAGTTTACCCAACCACGAAACAGGTTCATACAGGTTTACATGGTACCTGTAGCAAGCCACAGATCTATTCTGGCCTGACCTGGCAATTGTCATTTTTTCCATTTATCTGTGTTTCTGTTGGATAGGCCTGTACATGAGACCATTTGGTCCATAATGCCTGCACTACATCAACACCACATTCATCCAATCTATAAGTTTACTGACTCATTTGATCTTTGGAGGGGCAGGGTGGCATACCACTCCCATCTTCATGCGCACAGAATCCTCCACCTTAATGTCATCCATTACTCTCAATACATTGTCTTTCACTCAAATTTGGGGAGGGGTAATTTAACAGGGTTGGAAAAAAATCATGATTTTAGATGGGGGATGACCTGAGATGGTGGTTTGTTCGACAGGTGTGAAAAAAAGATGAATGAATGAGTAGAGGACGTCCCTACCCCCCTGAGCAGTGATTCTTGATTTAGATGGTTTCACCAGAAGTGGGTCGATGATGGACCATGTGTGCCCTCAATAGGCCCATAGATCAGCTTCATCGAGGGAGGTTCCAATGATTTGCTTCGATAATCACTAATCGAGCAATAAAATTGGTCATCGCGCAATTCCAATAAGTTTACCTCCTTGCAGATGAAACACGATAGGTTTAGTGAGCACACGGTGTTCCATGAGCACAATGCACTGAACGAAACTCTGCACACGCATCATGCCATTACCTTTTGAAGAATAATTTAAATATAACCCACAAATGTCTTCCAGAAAACTCAGGCAGATGTTTAATGTTAAAAGCAAAATGGGCCTTTTCATTGGGACGCACTGTTTACTCTTCCGAATGATGTCATGCTTAATGCCACGAGCACTGTTCTGTATTCCACGTTTCCCTTCTCAGCCTCTGTCCAACTCCACCTTCTACCTATTCCTGACACGGACATGCAGGACGATGACGGGTAGATTCCTTGCACATCAACTCCGCACTAAAATCTACTTACCTGTTACTGCCATCTTGCATCCGTTATTCTAAAGCATTCTTCCCCGTGAATTTTGATCTCAA
>NC_140968.1:57079774-57084774 GCF_056783735.1 Eptatretus burgeri
ACTAGTCTGGCAGCTGAGGGAGTGTGTAACATTGGGATTCTCATATACATACTATTTGTGAATGTCTTTATTGCTATGGAGGAACTCTGGGAAGGGTTGAAAACAGAAAAGGGCTTACCTTGGATAGCCTTGCATGGTTGCTTTATGCAGCTTCTTTGGCGAAAATAGGATGGGAGGAGTCGATATATATATATATATATATATATATATATATATATATATATATATATATATATATATATATATATATATATATATACTAAAATCACCAGGAAGTTAATCGAGGTATGCTGATCACCATTGGAAGCAAGGAGAAGCTGACGTTTCAGGTGTTAACCCTTCGTCTGTGCAAAAGAGAAGAGCAGAATATGCATTGGCATTGCTCCAATGAAGGATTAATACCCCAAAAGGCAGCTTCTTGCTTCCCACGGGCTAGCATACCCCAATCAACGTCCTGGTGATTTCATCCATTGCTTTACCTTGTCCACCGATGCAGATCGACACTCGCCTTCACTAGCGGACTATGTATTCATTGTATATAGGTAGATACAGCATATAAAGAAGATCATTCACACGAAACAGGCAAGCCACGTGGTCAATTTGTTTCTCGTGCAAAAGCTTCTGCCGAGACAGGAACCACACACTGAGACAGCAAGCGGTGTAACCTGGTGTCAATGAACCTCAATGAAGACCAGACTACTGATACCTAGAGTCTCGGTAAGATTTGTAATTTGTTTCGGGTGGCAGGAATAACTCACTCGTTCTTTGCGCAGGATACCGTGGGATATTTAACGTCCACCACCTAATGTTAGCAGATGGGCCACCCAGTTTAACGTCCATCCGAGGGAAGGCACACTTTGGGATGCATCACCCCACCTACAATGCACCAATGCCAGAGTTTATCGTCACATCAGGAATTGAACCCAGGCAAGACAGTTCAAAGGCAAAAGTGCTACTTCTGCACCATCCTGTGGGACTTTTATCCTACTCCTTAACATGCTATACAATTGACACTTTGCTATGGTCACACCTGCTTGTTGGCCAAATTTTAACCCCGGCTATTTCATTACCTTTACATTTCTCTATTTCATTGGAAAATCGACAGTGTAAGGATGGTGCTTTGATGTAGTGGGATTTTAAAACCCCATCGCACCATTCTTAACACTCATTCATGCTTTAGCGGTGACCCTCTCACAATACTACATCCGACAGGTCTCGGGCAAAATCCCCGTGGACGTCCACAGGAAACTTAGGGGGGTTTATACGCCTGTGAAGTGCAGAGACCTTTAGCTTTTCAGGCCACCAAAGAGTGCCAAGAGAAGCCAAACTTCCTTTTGGGATACGCCGCAGGCTTGCCAGCAATACAGCCGAGCTCTTTGTGCCAAACGGGGTTACTCCAGAACGGTCTAAGAAAATGGCAACCCGTGATTTTGGCTGGAGTTCCGTTGGATGAAAAGAGAAAAAGGAAAATTGATTCCTTGTTGCGCCGCATGCGTTGTGTGTTCATTAACTGACAGCCTGACATTAGTTTGGCCTTGTGTCCAAATTCTAAAAGCACTTGCAAATGTTCTACGATATGGCTGCATTTTGCTCAATACTTTACAATTTCATTGTACGTTTTATTATATGATTGTACATTTTATTATATCATTATATACTTTACTACATGATTCTATGTTATATTTATGATTGTGTACTTTACTATATGATGGTGTACTTACCCTGCCCACGTGAAGTGAAGAGCAAGGTTAAGCAATTGGTTCACTTCTGTCTGTCCGTCTGTCCGTCCACAAACATCAGTTTATTATCGAGGAACAACTTAATTTAAATTGAATGTTATATTCTGAACATGAATCAGAAAACAAACACATGTAGTACTTGGACATATTATATAAGGTGATGTAAACATCCAGAATATTTTTAATAAGAGCTTTAAATTAAAATTATTATTTTATTTTAATTTAATTATATACTTAAATACTGCGTGGGGTAAGGTGTTCTGCGAACTCTAGTTTATTACATGATTGCATACCGACTTCCCATACCCTGACCCCACGCACAAATATTCCTGATGCAATCTTCAAATATTTCCCAACCACAGATATTCCCCAACACAGACCCAAAATATTCACAAACTCGACCCCAAATATTCTGATACAGACATTCTCTGAGCTCAAACCCAAATATTCCCAGAACCAACCTCAATTCTTTCCAAATATACCCAACTTCAAGCCCAAATATTCCTGACCCCAAACCCCCAAATATTCCTCAACCAAACCCCAAGTATTCTCAGTCCAGAGCTCAGTATTCCCAAAACAGACCCCTAATATTCCAAACCTTGACCCAAATATTCCTGACCCTAACCCTAATATTGCTGATAAACAAAATATTCCTGACTTGATCCAACATCAATTATTTCCAAATTTACTCGATTCCAAGCCAAAATATTCTGACCCAAACCGCAAATATTCTCAGACCCAACCATAATATTCCCAGAACAGACCTCTAATATTCCCAACCTTGACCCAAAATATTCCTGATACCGACCTTAATATTGCTGATAAACAAAATATCCCTGACCCTAACCCCAAATATTCATGATCCTGACCTCATATTCTGAAGCATTTCCTGAATCCAAACATTCCCTGACCCTGAATATACCCAGCCAGACTTGAAGTATTCCCCAAAACAACACTTCATATTCCCAGCCTTGACCAAAAATATTCCTGATAAACAAAATATCCCTGACTTAAACCCCAAAAATTCATGATCCTGACCTCATATTCTGAAATATTCCCTGAATCCAAACATTCCCTGATCCTGAATATACCCAGCCAAGCTCCAAATATTCCCAAAACCAACCCCTAATATTCCCAACCTTGATTCCAAATATTCTGGAGACTGACCCTGACATTTCCAAATATTCATCACCCCACCCCTAATATTCCTGACCCCTACCCCAAATTTACCTGACATTGACCCCAAATATTCCTGACCCAAACTAATTCCTCTCCTCAAACTCACCTCTTTCCTCAAACTTTCAACATGCAACTGCCTATTTTAGCTCACCCCCTCAGCATTCTGTATTTTCACCTCTTCTCTCAGCCCACGGGATTTTTTTTTCCACCTGGTCCCCAAGAACCTCGATGGCACAAGATGTACAGGAACATTAAAGCTTAGTATGCGTTACCCTTTTAGTCTTATTGCAAGATCAACTTGTAACTTCATGAAACTGGGATCAATAATGTGAAAATCTTTTCACAAGAGCATCAAACCTTCAGGAACTTACCATGGTCAATAAAAATTCTGGATCTCAATCCAGTTTAATATTCTGATTACAAACTCAACCACCGTATTTATCTTAACGATCATTATAGTACGACAATCAAATTTTTATGGTACCCCAAAGTTTCTTTGACCCCTCAGAGTACTAAACAACCATTTAAGGTTTTTTTCCAATCATTTTTCTCTACCAACATCCGAGCTGTGTCTCGGAGCCATCTGGGGCTTTCGGAATGAAATTTTACATCAATAATGGGAATAAAAAGTATGCGGGATTGACATTTTTGACCTTGACCGAAATTTTAAGGTCGTGACCTAACTAAAGAAAACTTTATATTTTTTTTTACCATAACTCGACTAATTTTGTCTAATCAAAACAAAATTGCCCTCTTTAGACCCCTCGACCAAGGTGCATTTACACTTCATTTACATTATACCCATCCGAGTGTAAGGTCAAGGTCAAATGGTTGTCTGAAAAAATAATGCATTTTTGTCATCGCTCAATTTTGCCAATGTGGAATCTCAAAGACAGCTTGGCCTTCCTCGATGTTATTGTGTGATCATGCAGGACCTGCACTGAAGTTATGCAATTGATATTCAAATCGTGTCCTTGATGTGGTTGTTTTTTCGGATTGTGACCTAATTAACAAAAAACACCTTTTTGATCATAATTTGCATAATTTCTCTCCAATTTTCATGATTTTCATGATTGTGGATAGATTGTAGATCGGGAAACATTCTCTTAATTTACACTTTATCCCTAAATGTTGAAGGTCAAGGTCACATTACGGTCCCAAATGAATATGGCCATCACTGGATCATCGGTGCTGGGGGAGGTTTACCCTCGGTGATAACTTTGTGATCGCAAATATGTAGCTCCCCTCTGGGAGTATTGCAATGTTGAAGTGCAGCCCAATTTTATATCGAGTACATTTATAGATATTTCTGCATCCGTGAAATAAAGCATTTGTCTACGAGAATGCCCAGTGATCCACTTTATGGTGGGACATGAGTCTTTACCCATGTGACTGATTCATTGAGTTTGATGTGACTTGTGTTTCTTCACGTGCATGGTCTGCAGACATAAAAGTCAATGACCAACATGAACAAAACCTTTGCTTTTGCACATAATCATTTTGCAACAATTTCACCTGTTTTTGAATGCAAAGTCGAGGCTCATGGAAGAGCAAAGTGACACAAGGTAGAAGACAACATGCTGATAATGAGGCAGTGGAACTACGCATGGACACAATAAGGGGATGAACAAAAAGGAGGAGAGAAGTAAGGAAGGAAACAGCAACCTGCTAATCGATCAGGAGAGGTGAGTAGAAAAGGGATCAGAGGCAAAAAGGGGGGGGGGGGGCGGCGCATTAATGAAGATAATAACCTTTCTAATTTCTGTTTTCTTCCACGACTGTGTCTGAGGCTCGTGAAGGAGATTGTTTACAAACATTATATGCAGGACTGAGAATTTGGAGACAATTGAAGAGTCAATAATTGAGGTGGGTATGGTGGTGGCATCGTAATGAGGGCTTCAGATTTGTATACCAGATATTGTGGGTTCAAATCCAGCTGAAGAAAAATTAATGGAAACTGAGATGGTCTTATGCTACTTTCAATGTCATGATCATATTTGTTGGTAAACACCCTCTGGTTCGTCATTTACCTTCCTTCACACAGGGTCTCATCTGCTCTGCGTGTGGTTCCAGCGCACATGT
>NC_140968.1:57089774-57134774 GCF_056783735.1 Eptatretus burgeri
ATCATCACGTGAATCGGGCACTCCGATTGGCCTTGACCCCTCACATGGACCACCAGCTTGGGCCGGAAACCGCATCACTTCGTTTCCAGAAAGGCCATCCCAGAAAGCGAACACACCTCGCTCCGACCCCACGACATGACACGAATCGCCCACACCGAAATTGGCACGCGGATCATCCTGCAAAAACCCCTGGACCATGCCTGGGTGACCGGTCGAGGGTCCCACATTACCGCTCGGGCGTTCGATCAGCATCGATCAACGCACTCATTCCACGCGCGCCAATGTGGCCCACACTGCACATTCCCTGGCTCGATCGCAGCTTCGCTGGCTGTAGAGATGAGAAGACGTTCACCATCTGTGGAGAATCCACTGCTGCCAGCGACGACTGAAGGTACATTATCATGGATAAATCCATGCACCTCTCATGAGCGGCGTACGTGTCTGCTTTCGAGCACATTCCATACAGTGCGCGCGGTTCCGCCATTACGCACATGGCCAGCGCTCGTGTTCACCCGACTCCGCTAGCGTGTGCGCGGGGCGAACACCAGTATGTGTCGGATATTGAAGCTGAAAAGGAAAACAGCAATTCTCCCCAGACCATCGGAAGCTTGAGTCCACAATCCCACACCAACAAGCACACCACCTGACTAGGCGCTGCAGTTTCCCCATCGCGGCGCCGCACGCGCTGGCCTCCACGAGGCCCCACCTTACAGCGAAGGTGCACGAGGCTGATTTACGTCAGGAATAATCAGAAAAGAAGAAGAGTGGGGATGAAATGAAGGAAAAAATGATTGAAGCAACCCCAGCTATTAGATCATCGCAACGCACTCCCTTGTTATCCGCTAAACAAAAGGAAAGGGGCTATCTACACATAATAGTGGAATAACTGTCTTGGGACACTATCTGTTGTATGCATGTGGTTCCGAGAACCGCAACAATATATATATATATATATATATATATATATATATATATATATATATATATATATATATATATATATATATATATGTTTTTGGGAAAACAAGTTGATATGGAGTACACATCGAATTGGCTAATTTTCCCATTTTTGGGGTCACCAAAATAGGTGACCCTTATTGTCAGTAATTCTGTCTGTTTGTTTGGATGTTTGTTCGTTTGTCATCAGCATAATTGGTAGTAAACGTGGGCGGATTTTGACCAAACTCGAGTGGTAGGTACATCTTATGACCGAGTGCTTTGGAAATTGTGATGGTTGCTCGGGACACTTTGGTTCCCGAACAACAACCGAAAAACCTTCAAAATCGGTACCACGCGAAATTAATTCCGAAAGCCATTATCCCACGTAGGGTTATGAAATGTGGCACGAATGATCTCCAGGTAATGCTCTATCAAATATATTCTGGTTTTTGTGATATATGGAATACTTTACCCGCAGCACCCCCTACAATTAGGGTATGCGCAAAAATTGGCGAAAATTGAAGGCCTCCTAGCGACCAGGTGAGTGCATCGATACGAATGAAACTTTGCAGGTTCATGGTACTCAATGAGTACTAAAACTTTGCCTCAGGACATATTGACCGATTTTGCTTCTGTCAGGGGTCAAAGGTCAATTAGTGCAAAAATCGATAATATGCGAGAGCTGGAGGTGCCTTCGCGCCAAATGCTACTCCTCCTTGGGTTATGGTTCGATGGTCATGAAAATTCACACTAATCGTCTGGAATACATTTTGCACAAACAATCGAGCCGGATTTTCGATTTAGATCTTTGTTCACCCACAGCACTAGCTCAAACTTTGTGTATTTCCGATTTCAAACTGCATTTTCGGTACTTTTCATTCAAATGGATACCGAGTAGTTATCAGTAGATGGAACTGGATGAGATTTGATATGTATAATCTTAAGGTGATTCCCTATCCGCTATATGACATCCATTTTGCTCGATATCTTATAGTTTCCATGCTCGGCGACCCATCGCCGCCTACCGGCTCGTCCTTCCTTCATTCACTTTCAAGTGTATTTGGAGCATAAGAAAAGGCTGGATCAGTCAGAACAATGGAGGTGTTAATTCCCCTGGAGGTGAACAATGGAGGACAACGTCGCAACACATTGCTGCCGATATTACTTCCAGGTGAATGAATATTAATTCGCTGATTTGTGCATGTTATTTGAGCTTCTTTGTGGGGTGAACTTCCAGATAAATTCGGAATTTAAATATATTTTGAACAGGTTTGTTTTCATACAAATTATAGAGGTATTTAACTGAAGCAGCAGAACATATTTTCTGTTGGGTTTTTAAAATATTTTTTGTACACACTGTCGAGGCTCGTATGAGTGCTAACACATAGAAATGCACAACAAGGGGAGCAGGAAATGAGGGGTGGGAGAGGGAAGGAAAACACAGTGGGGAATAAAGACATGAGGAGATCTGTGGAAGGGAGAGGGATGGGCTGGGGAACACAGGGTAAACAAGATGGACACTACAAGGACTTTCAGGTTCTTATAGGACAGTGTCTTTCAGGAAGGAAACCAGGAAATTTGAAGGAGGTGGGTTTGGGATGCATCAGTGAGGGTAGAAAAGATAATGGTTTTGGATGGGGAAAGATAAGAGTTGGTGGTGAACAGCTTTTCTGAAGACCTCGACGGAGGAATGGAATTGAATAGTGTGGGAGTTTGTTCCAAAGGCGGGAAAAAAGAGGAATGAAAGAGTGAAGGTGAGCAGTGATTCTTGATTTTGGTAGTTTTACCAGAAGGGGGTTGCTGGCAGACCTTGAGCACCCTGCGGAAATATAGGGGGTACATATTTCAGACAGAACGGGGGGGGGGTGAGGCCAGAGAGGAGATGGTAGAAGACAGAAAGACCACCGACCTGCCTGCTGTGAGCGAGTGTGAAACCCAAACATTCATCCTCATCACGGGAGATACCAATGGATGCTAAAAGCCTTAGTTTCCATAGCATGAAGCAGAGTAAGGTGTGAGGTGGGAGCACCAGCCCAGAGGGGAGAGCAATACTCCATCAGGCTGTGGACATAAGCTTTGTACATCGTGAGGAGCTCAGGTGTGCCAAGGAAGGACTTTGCATGATGGAGGATTCCCAATGATGACTGGCTTTGGAGGGCAGCCTGAAAATGTAGCTTTCCCATGAAAGATCATGGCAGATAGTGAGACCCAGAAGCTTGAATGAAAGGACTTATTTTAGAGGATTTTTGAGAAAGTAGATGGGGGGGGGGGGTTCTAGACGGTCCTCTCGGAGAGACAGATTGAGAGTGTGAGCTTTGTCAGGATTGAAAGACATGTTCTATGTGTTGGACCAGCTTGTGATTTTATCCAGATCTGCAGTGAGCGAAGAGGCTGCTGCTTGCCAATCTGAGGCATGACAGATGGTACGGAAAAGGGTGGAGTCATCAGCAAAGAGATAAAGACGGTTTTCCTGAGATTGAGAGAGATCAGTGATGAAAACCAGAAAAATAACAGGGCCCAGAATGCTGCCTTGGGGAACTCCAGGCTGGACAGGAAGAGGGAATGAGAGAACTATGGTAATTGAAAGCCAGGTGTTTAATTTTAGTCATATCATGACATCATTGATCATCACATGATCATGTGTCATTTTCTCAGTGTAGAAGAGCCTTATTTTGAAAAGCAACACGTGCTGGTTTGATTCATCTTCGACACTTTTAATTTATTTTGAGATAATAGAGCACACTCACAATTTCATATTTTGTTACCAAGAGTCGATAGTCAGCTTGGGTTCAAGTTGTCAAACACTTGGCGTACACGACTACCAATACGGTGGTAAAACCACCAACTGTTCTCTGATTGGATGATATGGTGTACAACTCTGGGAATTTTATGACTCAGCGAATACTGTACACCAGCGAAAGAAAGATTAGGCAGAAATTTAAGAACTGTGATAGAAATAAAGAGAAAGGACAGAAAAGGAGGAAAAAAAAAAGAACAGTTCTATTTTTGAAGATTCAATAATGGTTTACGTGAAACACATGCAAACAAACAATTCCATAATGTCCTGTCTTTGATACATAGATACACAATATTACAGAGGAGTTATTGTAATCCAAGAATATTTTAATCCATGAAGACCGTTATCACTAAGCAATGTCTCAACGCATTTGATCTGGTCACAATCCCATGCAGTACAATGTGTAATCACTCAACATCTGAGAAACCGTCAAATTCCTTGTCTTCCATATTAAGACAGAAGATGGTGGTGAGCTCATGAGTTAGGTCAGGTGAGCTGTTTTCATCATCCTTGGTCTCCCTGTTATTATCCTCTGGTCTTCTGATGATTTCTGCCTTGACAATGCTGTTCACAATGACAATACTTTCTGTCTCATGCATCATCGATCAATTTCGCGACCTCATTGTAGGAGGCATGACCCATACGTCCCGTGTTTGTGAAACTGTGTTCACCTGTGGTCATCCAATTCTCAACATCTTCCGTAGCTCAGCCTTGAAGTAACGATTAACGGAAATGTCCAGTGGCTGCAACAACTTGGTTATCCCCTGGGGATGATTCCTAACGCTCTGTGTATGCGTATGGAGTACATGATAAGCATTGATCTCTTCATGAGAAAAAAATCCACCAGACCACAAGTAAACACCTTTCCAGCCACTTATCATGTCATTGTCCATACATCATCTGGGATTTACTTCTGGGATTTGGGATCTGGGATTTACATTGTCCATACATCATAACCATCATGTCGTTGTCCATACAACCTTTGGGATTTACTTCTACCATAACACCATTGGAAAACGTCTCCTTTGGCATTATTTTTCCCTTAAAATGACCATTGGGGGTAACTTCCTGCCATCTGCTGAACAAGACAGAACCACTGTGAAACTAAACTTCTCATGGCACGTTGTCATATTAGTAATTGTATCCTACCCTTTGGACTCCACTGTTCAGTTCATTGTAATATCAAATATCATTGGCCACTCATCCATGTTGATCATGTTCGACATATCCAAATCGGCCTCCTGGATCTTTGTCTGCACCGATTCATGGAAGTTGTACTGCTTCTCATAAAAGTCCTCGGGAAGTTTATGTGCCATCGCCGTGCACTGCCGAATAAACAGTCCGTTTCTACCAATAAACTTAAAGCACCATGAAGGGTCACCGCTGAAATTTTCCACTCCTAAATCAGTTGCAATATTGTTGCGGGCCAGGTATCGGCTGCGAGCACGACGCTAGGTGGAGCAGTAGGGTCGACTCTGCCGAACACCCGGAATTTAGATCGTACCTTTCGGAAAACTCCGACAGTTACGGGTCCCTTACCGGACCGTGAATAGTCAATAATTTGACCGCGTAGGGTAGAGTTGATTGCCAAACTTCAATATACCTAATTACCCACGCGGACAAAGCTACTGAGTATTCACATCCTCGACGGCACTCGTACGGGACGAGTCGTATGCGCGCTCAACCAGTGCGTGACCCGAGCAGATGGTCACCGAGCTTCCGTCGGTCCCAAATGCACACCACTACGGCAACGACGGCCTTTCAAATTCCCCAACACGCACCGTGTTAAACCAATAAAAGAAACACAAAAACGAGCTGATACATTTAACAAATGGGGTATTTATTCACAGTAATCGGGGAAACGATGGAAGCACGTAAGGGCAGAGTTATCACGACTAATAGAGAATGCAAGTTTACACACAAGCACTTAAACAATTCCTACGTAAAGACGGGCCCACAGACAGACGCACACCCAAAAGAAACGGACCCAAAATGGTCTATATTATCCCTTCAACTCGGAGGGAAGTCGAGCTGAGGGACGAGAAAGTGGCTGGCCACCTGGCCGCAAGCGCGCGGCTCGATGTCCGCACCTTCCCGGAGCACCAGTCGGCAAGAACGGACCAAGGGCCGCCGACGCAGACCATGCCAGCGACGAGATGAGCCGGGAACCAGAGCACGCCAGCGACGAGATGAGCCGGGAACCAGAACACGTGCTGGTGAAGACGGGGTGCAGATTCTTTCCTTCCCGCTCCAGCAGATCCTCCGGATTATTTGCTCTCCATTCCTTTTGTTGATCTTGGGCATGGTCCGCTCATCGTGGTGCGCTCTCATTGAGTGGGACATGACGCATTCCCTTATTTGGCGCACAGCCAAGCAAACCGGTTCATGACCATATTTGGGAATGGATTTCCATCCCCCAATGAATTCCGAACACACCCGCATACGAGCGAGCGCGCGGAGAATGCCGGGAGCAGAGGGTTGTTGCTGTGAGAGCAAAGATGGCGTTGTTGTTGTAGTTGTAGATGTAAAAATCCTAACTATCAAAATAACTCCACTGCGCATGAACATTTAATTACCCATTAGACACAGGTAGGGAGCCCTAACTATAAACACATACTGATATAACTGTTCTATAGGGACTCTGAATGTTGAGTGCTCATGGCTTCCAGATTCATAACACTATGATTGGCCTGTCTTCTCAGCTGCACAATGTTAAGTCCTCAACAAGCGGCACAATGAGACAACACGTATTCCTCCAACTTATTGTCAATGTTTGTCCAACTAGCTTTGCAGCCATGATTAGCCTTCTTGGTTTTCCTGGTAGTCCACGACGTATGCTTCACTTTCTGCCAGTCCCAAACATATTTCTTGCTGACACTATATTTCCTGTCCTCAGCCATATTGCCGCCATTGTCCTCAGTGAATTGCCCTGCTTCTAACTTAAAAGCTGCCATGTATGACTTGCATGTCTTTACGGTAGGCATTTTGAGCTGACGTCAAGAATTTGTTTGGGGTACAGTATTTATACATTTGATTAGGATTGAAAAGGATGGATCAAACCTAATTGGTAAGTGCGTGCTCATTATTGATTAGATAATTTTGCATGATTAATGGTTAATTGCTCATCCAATCAAGAAACATTCTGGTCCCCGAACCACCAGGAACTCTCCAACAACTAACAGCAGCCAGCAACCAACCATCCAATCAAGGCTCTGGGACAGAAGTAAACCAACACCCCCGCATATGATGGGTGCACTATTATTACGTCCTGTAAGGCACCTAGAACCATCTGACCATCTGTGGCGCAAGCCCCTTGGCTGACGTAGCCAGACAGATGATGATCTACGGTGCGTGCCTATTGGCTGGTACGTGAGGAAAATTCCACAAAAAGATATCTGCATGATGAGAAATATTCAGGAATCTAGGAAAAGGGGAAATGTGGAGCTTGGATATAGATACTTGTGCAGGGGGGGGGGGGGCAATATGTTTCAAAACACATGGCTCGACATGCCCTATTATTTACACAAACTACATCACTTTTATGTAAATAAGTACTGTGCAATAACTATTTTAATCAATAACCCACTTTACTTCCTCGACCAAATCGCTAAAAAAATTGTGTGTGTGTGTGTGTGTGTGTATGTGTGTGTGTATGTGTGTGTGTATGTGTATGTGTGTATGTGTGTGTGTGTATGTGTGTGTGTATGTGTGTGCGTGTGTGTGCGTGTGTGTGTGTGTGTGTGTGTGTGTGTGTGTGTGTGTGTGTGTGTGTGTGTGTGTGTGTGTGTGTGTGTGTGTGTGTGTGTGTGTGTGTGTGTGTGTGTGTGTGTGTGTATATACATTTATCAAGGTCAGAAAAATGGGGCCTAAATGGTAAATTAACGAAGAGCAGGTAAAAATGGAGAGTGTACATATGTACGTAAATTAAGTCAGTAATAATAAATTGGGCTAACAAATCAGTCGAGCCATTGATGGGCCAGGGATATATTGGGCAAAATGTCGACCGATTTGTTGGCTCGACACCATTTATCTGCAAGGCAGGAGGAGTGCGCATGCAATGAGGGTTTGATTCCTCGCGCCCTGAGGTTGCTGCGCTCGCTGAACGGAATGCTCAGGAACCACATTGCAATCACGGTGAAATGGCCACACAACCACCGTCAGTCGAGTCAGAACCGGTTATTAGATGGTCGGGCAGAAAGCCATTTCAACACGACAGCTGTTTCATGTCAACACAGCTGGTACACTTCAGTTCGAAACTGCGATTGCCCATTGCATGCTGGTACTAATTGCTAAAAGTAATAATTAAGGGATGCTAACAGTTTCCAACTTTTGTACATGCAGTATTTCAACCTTTAATTATACATTAATATGTGCTTGATTGAAGCCAAACTCATGTGTTTGCTTAATAATGTAGTCGACCAACTTAGGACAAAGACGACGCCACTTTTCTCCTGAGTAACCGTGATGCAGAAGTGTCCATTGTTTAGCCGAGTCGATATTTACTGGAAGTGAAACATCTCTTCATAAGTGTGGAGAAAATGTAGTTTTTGACGTGGAATGGAATTCGAAGTTTGGTGATCGTGCCCTATCCAAGAAACCCTAATTTGTACAAACTGATGAAGAGTTTAAGATAAGCCTTCACAGTATGGATAACGATGAACCTCACGGTGCTGTGGAATTTCAGGTAAGACCTGCAAACATTGATGGAGTGGAATGCCGGGGTCGAAATGGATTGTCATATGTCAATGTCAATGGAATTTGAGTGATAAATAGGAGCACGAATGCTATACTCCTTCAGCATCTGGATTTCGATTTTTAAAATGTCTCAAAAATGTCAAAACAAAATTCCCTTTTAACCGAAATGAGTTACAAAAGTTAACTACAATGCAAGGGGGTTCCAATACATATATATATATATACATATATATATATATATATATATATATATATATATATATATATATATATATATATATATATATATATATATATATATATATATATATATATATATATATAGCCTGGTGTTGGCGCAGTGGTTCGGGCAGCGGCTTGGGATCCAAAAGGTCCTGAGTTTAAGCCCCGTTGGGCCACTGAATTAATACACCAGGGGGTTGACTCAGCCTGTCATCCTTCTGAGGTCGGCGAAATGAGTACCAGTATACTGGGCCGGTGTATACCCCGGTTAAAATAGGTGTACCATATCCCTGTGTCGTAAGAGGCGACCAGGGTTGCGTCAGGAAGGGCATCCGGCGTAAAACATGTGCCAAATCACTATGCGGATCATATGGATGATCCGCTGTGGCGACCCCGAACGGGAGCAGCCGAAAGAAGAAGAAGAAGAAATATATATATGATTGACTCCTCCCATACTCCTCCAGCCAACAGTGTGACCACTCCTCATTTTCATAAATGCCAAGGTGAGCCAATGATAAAAGCCAAGAATTCACAAGGTTTCGGAAAAGCGATGATAATAGAAAACCTATACGCCAAGAAAACCTATAGAAAATCAAGACGCCAAGGTGAACAACGAATAGCCAGCATCTTGTGAAAAAAGCCAAGGAGTGGTCACACTGACAGCCAAAGTAGCTGCATAAAGCAGCCCAAGAAGACTTACACAAGGTAAGTGGTACACACTGTTTCGAACCCTTCCCAGAGTTCCTCAACAATTATAAAGACTTTCACACAGAGTACACACATGACAATCCCAATGCTGTACACTCCCCTCAGCTACCGGACCAGTTTCATCACTTATTGGCGAAGCATCAGCGATAGCGTAGCCAGCAATGCATACCAATGAGGCTCTCAAGCATATACCACATGCAAACGTCAAAAGCAATCAATATATAAATAAAAAAGGCCCACCCACACTTCTCACCTGCGAATGGAGGGAATAGCCAATGAGCTCTCACCTAATCAACGACACCCAGGTGGCTAGGATTATATAAATGATTGACCCTCCCATGCTCCTCCATTCAAAGTAGCTGCATAAAGCAACCCAAGAAGACACACGTGTTAATGTCTTTATAGTTGTTGAGGAACTCTGGGAAGGGTTTGAAACAGCGTGTAGCACTTACCTTGTGCAAGTCTTCTTGGGTTACTTTATGCAACTACTTTGAATGGAGGAGCATGGGATGGGTCAATCATTTATATAATCATAGCCACCTGGGTGTAGTCGATTAGGTGAGAGCTGATTGGCTATTCCCTCCATTCACAGGTGAGAGATGTAGGTGGGTCTTTCTCTATATATGTATTCATACATACACATTGATGGAGTGGAATGTGAGTGGAGGTGAGCAGGGCAGAGAGAGGATCTGCAAGAGCAGCAGAGGTTTTGGTGTCTTCTTCTTCTTCTTCTTCTTTGACAGCAATATTAGCAAACTGCTGCACCATTTGAGTTGATCAATCATGTACCTATCTTTATCCACACCCCAGCTTGCTGCCATGCAATCCTTTGTCTTTCCCGCCGTCTCTTACCAGGTGGTATCATTCTCATCATCCTGATACCCACATACTTGTCTTCATCACATGATTTGTGAATAATAAATTGGGGACAAACCAATCAATCGGATTTCCCATTGCACATTCACTTCGGAATCTCATGGTAATAAATGAAACGCTCCAATAAAGGTAGTAATAAGACTGGAGAAAGTTTGGAGGAAGGCACACTCACCTTTTAGGTGTCCAGCCTGGGTTTGCCTCTCGACCCAACTATAAACTGCCATCCTGGTGTTTTGCACACAGGTCGAGGAATCAAAGTGTGCGCCATCCCTCAAATAGGCATTAAGCCAGAGGACCCAGATCCAAGCACTGGTCGTTGGTAGACGTTAAATATTACACAGTATCTTTCGCAGAGAGTATCCGAGTTATCGCAGAACAAATTTTGCCCAAACTCTTTCACAAACCCACACTTGCGAGCATGGTGAGTATCTGGAGAACGTGAGTTGAGGAAGGCCTTCACCCTTCAGTGGACTGCAAACAGCCTGATGATGATGGTTTCTTGGAAACTGTCTTTTTTCAGTTGGCAATTCGTTGACTCTTGCAAGTATCATGCCCTGAGAACTGTTTGAACGGCCCTCGAAGTTGCAGTAAAAGTCTTCAACTTGGTCATCGCCTGCGTATTCCAGGATGACATGAAACTGGCCTACTCGGAGAGTGTTAACCACTGAAGATTGTATCACTTCCATCCGACTTTGCATTCAACGTTCTCCCTGGTGATGCATTTGAAATTCTTTCATCAATGGATGTCACGGGTTCCAAAGAGTACGAGCATATTGCATAACTAATTATTCTCAGTCTTAAAAAGGCCGACTACTACGATTACTTTAAATGCCCCAATTATTCCCACCTTCTTTTGTGGTGCACCGGAGAACGTTTTGGCTCAAGTCTTTCACGAGCCAGCTGGGCAGACTTAACAATGTTCGACTGAGGGTGATTTGGGGAGGAATTGGTGAGGTGTCTTCTTGCCTTCTCTTCGTGAAAGACCCCATGGGATCTTTCACATGCACGAACGACCAGTGCTGGCAGGTGGGTCCTCCGCCTTAACATCCTTCCGAAGGAGAGCGCACACATCGATGCCTCGCCCTGCATGTTAAACATCAGGGTGAGAGTTTATATCTGTGTCGAGATTCAAACCCAGGCCAGACAGCTCGAAGGGGTGTGCGCATACCTTCAGGCAATCCTGCCAATAAGAAGGATGAACGTTTGTTTATTTTGAGGAGCAGGAGAAAGCTTGGCTGGTTTTTTGATAGCAATGCTTTGATTTGATAACAGTTTATAAACATATCCCCGAAGAACAGTGGGAATGCCTCCTTCAGAAAGTTATCAGACAGTCTCTGGAAAACGTCAGACAGTTGCTCCTGACCAAATATAGATTACATTTTGAGTCTTATTTGGATTTAGTGATTACACTAGTATCGTGGGTCACAGATGTTGGAATAAGAGTTGGAAAACAGAAGATAACCTCGACAAGCGCCTCCCAGTCGGAGTGCTCAAGTTGTGTCGGAGGGGCTTGCACCGCCTTGATCTTCATTGGGAATCTGTGCGCTGGACCCTCTCTGGGTATTGTTGTTCTTGAAACATTTGCCAATCGTGCAAAAGTGTAAGAGAAATGTGATTTTGTTTTGTTTAGATTACTGGGATATTTATATTTTTTTTAAATATAAGTGGGCTTACCTTTCAACGAGAACGTCCCAGCACAACCTTTGAGGTTGGAAGGGAATTGTGACTGAAGATGAGTTTAGTAATTATACCAAAGTCCTCCTCTCGTGGGCGCTCTGTGTATCATCACAGCCGTGATGAGGGAGGAGTCGCTCTCTTGAGCCGAGGAGGTAAGAGGGATGGTGGCGTTCCACATGGGCGGGGTATTCGAATAGGCTGGGAGGTCAGGCGTATCGACGCAAGTTGTGAGCATTTTATTGGGTGGTGGGGGGTGGGGGGATACCCGAGACATGAGTCCGACAGGGAGTAAAGTCATAGGTACTGAGAAACCCATAGAGTTTGCTTTTCATGATTTTATCTCCATTTGAGAAAACCCACGAGATCTTCAGGCACAAGTCAGACCTGTGAGCAAAATCCTGGTGGCCAAAGTGGGAGATGTAACGTACACCCAGGGGGCACAATGAGCATTCAATGCTTGAGAAGTGTCTGGGCCATCCCTCTACTCATCACTGCCATCCTGAGTGTATCCTGCGCTGAAGGGCAGCTGATTGCCGGTGAGGAATAACGTCCCGTGGAGTGATTGAGTGCCAACTGTATGCGAGTAAGTTAGTGCCTGTATGCAAGGTACACAATGAGTTTGTCATATGATTTTGGAAAGGGGGGGGGGGGTATTAGAGCTGAAGTGGAGGTGAATGTGCAAGGTTCACACTCGCTCACGATTTCTCCAAACGTTTTGACATTTAAACGTAAGATGCTTGGTTAATAGTATAATGTTGAGGTTAAACTCAATCAACAGGGTGAATGTGACCATCCCAAAAATATTATAAAATGCCCCAAGAAAGATAATGAAATATAAGACCATATACAGCTCTTGTTCCACCTACAAAAACTATATATATATATATATATATATATATATATATATATATATATATATATATATATATATATATATATATATATATATATATATATATATATATATATATATAATTATGTGGATAACGTTTGTACAATAGGTTGTTGTTTTTATGTTTATTCCACAGTTGTGCTTGGTGGTTAATGGATTTTATTTATTAATTATCCAGCACCACATAAGTGCTCTGTGAATACTGATGTTCTTTTCATTTTGAGTATAATCATGAGTTTTACCATGTTCATTTCATGGTGTTACAATCCTCTTTGTTCTCTTGCAGGATATCCCAGTATTAATAATAATAATTAATAATATCACAATGAATAATGCAAATTTATCGCAATAAATATCTGTGATTATTGAATTTCCAAATAAAAATAGGGTATCCCAATAAATATATTATATTTATAATATCAATAAATACATTTGATAAGTATCCCAATAAATACCTCATACATATATCCCCATATATCCCAATAAATAAACCCAAATATATATAAATGTATATATATATATATATATATATATATATATATATATATATATATATATATATATAATATTGGATATCCCAATAAATAATATCAATGTATCCCAATAAATAATATCAATGTATCCCAATAAGTACTCCTACTATTAATTTGCAATTGATCTATGGCTTTGACACCCGTCCAAATTTTTACTACAGACCCTGGGCATCAAAAAGCTACATTTTTTGAACAAACAGTTTAAAATGGAGTTCGGCGCCATGATTGGAGCATTTAAATTGCATCAGATGTGGAAATAAATGCTAATAGTTTCTCCCAGCTTGCCAACTCAATGACAGAAGATGCCATTTGCATTTTTGCCCGCTCCATCCCTACCCCATTTAGAATCCCGTGTAGGCACGAGTGACTTGCCAGTCATAGATAATTTAAAGTGTTTGTGCATTTGTTTGTTCCTTTTTCATGGCCGAACCGTAGCACCTGGAGGCCCCAATTTTGGGTGTAGGTACTTCAGAATCTGAGCAAGGTTGTAAGCTCTGGCACATTGGCCTTGAAGGCTATTTTGAGGCTTCCAAATGCCGCTATAATGTGTATATTGCGATGTGGGGTCAGGCAGTGCTGCCACCGGCAGACAGGCAAAAATGAACCCCCATGAGGCTAATAACTCCATAGATTCTCAATGTCTAACATATCCCGAAACCCCCACCAGGAAAAGCTCATCTGGATGGGTAGTGCCGGGTTATCCCCCCCTCCCCCCAACATCCCATATATAATGATATGTAATAAATAAAAGAAAAAAGAAAAATCTATAATATTGGACATCCCAATAAATATATGACATTTAATAAATTTATTTCACAAACCTGCAATACATATAAAATGTAAATATATACATACGTACATATATCCCGATAAATATATCGCACTAAAGATCCCAATAAATATTTAATATCAATGCCCCAATAAAAACATATTTATTCACAATAATACACTTCTTACACCTATGAGCTGCAAAAAGAGTAAAAACCACTTAAGACTCAAAATGTATAAAATAAGTATCCCAATAAATAAAAAAATGTATACATATAACCCAATAAATATAATATAAACATCTACATATATCCCAATAACTATAACATAAATATCGACATAATATTCCAATAAATATAATATAAACATCCACATATATCCCAATACATATAAAATAAACATCTACAAATATCCCAATTAATATAATATAAACATCGACATATATCCCAATTAATATAATATAAACATCAACATATATCCCAATAAATATAATATAAACATCTACATATATCCCAATTAATATAATATAAACATCGACATATATCCCAATAAATATAATATAAACATCTACAAATATCCCATTAATATAATATAAACATCTACATATATCCCAATAAATATAAAATAAACATATATATATATATATATATATATATATATATATATATATATATATATATATATATATACATCATAGTTTATTTTTACATACTTAAACCCACATTGCATACATTATGTTTCCGAAAAAACAATTTTAAACAAACTAAAACACACAGAACATTCAAAAAGTATGATGAACGAGATACTCACACTCGTCCGAGAAAGGTTATATTTTTATTTTCCTTCTTTTCTTTTCTTTTCCTTTATTATGTTTCTTTTTTAGGTAATTTTTCTTTTGTTTTCCAATTAATAAGTCAGAGCCGATATATAATTAGTTACTAAAAATACAATTTCATTATTTATTGAGTGATTAATGTCCCTTGATATGCTTTGTGTGGTGTGCCTCGGAGAAATGCGAGTATCTTTTTGGTCAAACTTGTTGAACCCCCATCAGAGAGACTATAAACGTGTATCTCTGCATGTTCCTAATGGAAGTTTCCTTAACGTTTGTCTAGGCCAAACTTGTGTTCACCAATCCTTTATTAAAATATAAAAAGTACAGTACATTATTTTTAGAGTAGCTTCATTCATATAAAATACGATTTTTACTGCAATTTTAAAATTTAGTTTTTGTAAATTTTTTCAAATTTATTAAACAATTAACATTTTCTACCACATTATCAAATTATGATACCAATACCAGTGACAATACATCAGATGTCGATAAGTCGGGAGAAAAAATCTCAAGACTATTTGCTGACTGATTTTATGGGCTGTCAGCATAGCCAAGAGGTATGAGTACTCATGAGCTACCCATCCTGAGTTTGAATCCCGACCAAACTATAATTCTGGGTTTTGCATGCAGAGCAAACCAAAAATATGTGTGCTATCCCTCGGATGGATATTCAGTCTGAGGACATGTCAGCCAGCACTTGGGGCTAGGGTGGATGCTGAGGACCTCACAGTATCTTTCGCAAAGAGTAGGCAAATTATCGCTGTTTCCCTAAACAAATTCCAAGCTTCTACGAAATCAGCTCCAGTTGAACGTAAGGCCAGACCAGCCGCTTCGTGAAAGATTGATGACAAAAAGTTCCATGGTTGATTCCACAAGATGGTTGCAATAAATAGGGTCTTTAAAGAAGAGGGGGAGGAATATTTTCTGACTGATATTCTCTTGACATACAGCAAGCGTACTTCCAATTAAGACATGTACAGAAAGCTTTGGCTCAAAGGATATTCCGAGAAGGTCAGCACATCTCCATGGAGATTTGCGGCCATGACCAATGGATAATAAAGATGAGGGGCTGATTATCACCCCAGATAAGAAAAGCCAATTGGAGATGAGGAGATTACTTTATTACATTGCTTTTACTTATTGTAAATATTGTTGCAAGAACGGATTCAATAAGGAAACCAATCCCATGGGAAAATTACCACTTGGACGACAGATCAAACGCCCAAAGAGGCAACAATGCCGAATTTACAAGTAACTTTGGGTGAACTGAACAGTTGTTGAACGGGTAGCATGTAACAATGCTTGGATAAAATGTCAATGATTTGAAGTTTCTAACTCAGATTTCATGAATATAATTATGAGACTTCCCAAAAGCAGAGCAAAATCACTTCCACCCGACATTTCACACCATGTGCAAATCAGGTCCCTTTCTCAGGTGAATTCTGTGACCTCAACACTTGACCAAATTACATGGCAAACTGACAGTTGCATCCTTGCAATGAGCTTATATGTACTGCATTAACTCCAGCAGGTCGAGGTAACTAGGAATTGCAGGTATAGACAACCAGGTATTGTAGATTTCACCATCCATATAAAACAAGTACAGGAAACCAGCCGAACAGCTACAAACTGAGTCTGCAGCCACTGCAACAACAACGTCATGAACGAATTATTGTGGTAAGCGAAGAGCTGTAGAACATACAAAAATAGCATTAATTATGTTATCTTCTGAGAAATAACATTCACAAATCACATATGCTGTGTGAGAGCAACTGTATTGGTGAATTGTGCAAACTATCTCACTGAGGATTCATGTCCTGGACATGAAGGAGTGGGTTTTTCTATTGTTATGGAATCTCTGCAAAGTATGTTGAAACTCACAGGAAAATAATGGGAAATCTGGGTGACTTTAATACAAAGCAACAGCGTAAGTGCTTTCAGTAGCAACTGATTAACATGAAACCAAGGGAACAGGCGTTTCCTTTAACATGCCTTTGGTTTATCATCAACACAAGCACAGCTGTGAAACCCCCTTGTTTCCCAGTGACCCAAGAGAAGAGTGCAAGAGTCAAATGAAAGAGAAGTTGTCATATACCTCATATATATATATATATATATATATATATATATATATATATATATATATATATATATATATATATATATATATCAAAGACCCACCCACATCTCTCACCTGTGAATGGAGCGACTAACTAATGAGCTGTCACCTAATCAACTAAACCCAAGTGGCTAGGATTATATAAATAAATTGACTCCTCCCATACTCTTCCAGCTGAAGAAGCTGCATAAAGCAACCAAGAAAGGTGACCAAAGATTAGCCTTTTGCTGTTTCAAACCCTTCCCAGAGTTCCTCCACAGCTGTAAAGACACATGAGAATCCCAATGCTGCATCTCTTCTGCTGGACTGGTTTCATCGCTTGTTGGTGAATCGTAAGCGAGAGCACAGACAGAAATGCATACCAACGAGGATCCCAAGCAGGACAGAAACATGGGCTTGATCATGAAGTCCCCCAACGTGTTGGTTCTGGAGGGCATCCTCTTCTAGAACAAGCCTGTAGTCCCCTGTAGCATTAAACACCTGTTCTGGTATGTAGCCCTTCTCCTCGATAATCTTTAGCTGTGGAAGAAAATTATGTGATGCCACATGATCTGCAGACACTGATTTCCCCACCAACTTCACTTTATGCAGGCTGTATCGCTTCTTGAAATTTTCAAGCCAGCCCTTACTCGCAAGAAAGGGATTAGTGCTGGTCCATTGCCTAAACCACCAGAGATGTACATTAAATGTTCATACAAGTTCTTAGCTTTCTCATGTATGAATGGACCACTTTGGGGAACTTGCTTTTGTGTCTGGTCTCCTCTCCAAAGATTCAACACTTTTGCCATTTTCTCCAAGTTTGGGTCACACATTATAAATGACACTTTTGCACTTTAAGGAATGCTTGCAGCCATGCTGGCCCTTATTCCCACTTAATTTTTCTTTGTCATGTATAATGGACTAATCGATGCCATAATGTCCACTCACTGATGCTCGACTCTTGCCTCCAACCAGTCTGTCAAATAACTTCACTTTCTGGCTCAAATACATGACTTTTTTTCAGCCTCTTAGCATGAGATCCAACACCACCACACACGTTCACCTTAGAGGCTATGATTGAGGGCAATAAAATAGCACAAAGTACCGAGGAGCCAAATGCAGTGAAATATTTGTGGTGGGGAAGACAAATGCAGAGAGTGGGTATCGGGCAGGGTGGCTGCCATCGCACACCCACCATGCACTACTTTTTTTGTGACCCGAGTAGCCGAGGGCCGCGAATGGTAAATAGTACTTCAGAAAATTCACCACGAACAGTCAAAAAGGCAAGTAGTAAACCTGCATTCTATGTCTAGATGTATGTATGTATGTTCTCATGTGGCAGACAGACATTATACAACAATGATAGAAAGTCTACACCCCTTTCAAAATTTTCACCTTTTGTTTCCTTATAGCCTGGAATTCAATTTCATTAAATCAGACTTTTACCACCTTAATTTACACATTGTAACCCACAACTTCCAAGTGAAAAACAAATTCTACAAATTTCAGAAAATTAATTTAAAATACAAAACTAAAATATCTTGATTGGATAAGTGTCTTACAATAGCAATTGTAAATGGGCTCAGGTGTAACCAATCACCTTCAAAATCACACACCAAGTTAATTGGCCTCCACCTGTGTTAAATTGAAGTGATTCTCATTATTTCAAAATAAAATCAGCTGTTCCTGAAGGTTTCCTCGACTGGGTAGTGCATTTCACAGTAAGGACTCAGCCATGAGACCTGACGAGCTTTCCAAAGGATAAAGTTGTGGAAAGCCACACAGGGATGGGTATAAAAACATTTCAAAGGCCTTGACTATCCCATGGAGCACAGTCAAAGCAATCATTAAGAAGTAGAAGGTGTATGGTACTACCAAGGCCCTGCCAAGATCAGACCGTCCCTCCAAACTGGATGACCAAGCAAGGAGGAGACTGATCAGAGAGGCCACGATGAGGCCAAAGGCAACTTTGAAAGAGTTACATGCCTTTATGACAAATACTGGTCACTGTGTGCATGTGAGAACAATATCTCCAGGACTGCAACACAAGCCAGACTCCACAAGTCTGGCTTGCACGGGAGGATGGAAGGAAGGAAGCCATTGCTCAAAAAAGCCCACCTTGAGTCCTCTTTGAGGTATACAAAGAGTAACTCCAGAGACTCTGAAGCCATGTGGAAAAACGTTTTGTGGTGTGACGAAACCAAGATGGAACTTTTTGGCCGAAAGGCAAAACTTTACATTTGGCACAAACCCACCACAGCACATCACCCAATGAACACCATCCCTACTGTGAAGCATGGTGGTAGCAGCATCATGTTATGGGGATGTTTACCATCAGCCAGGACTGCAACACATGTCAGGATAGAAGAGAAAATGGATGGAGCAAAATACAGAAAAAATCCTGGAGGAAAACTTGCTGCCCTCTGCAAGAAAGAGGAAATTGGGACGGAAGTTTACCTTTTAGCATGACAACGACCGGAAGCACACAGCCAAAACTATACTGGAGTGGCTAAGGAACAAAAAGTTAAATGTCCTTGAGTGGCCCAGTCAGAGCCCTGACCTAAATCCAATCGAAAATCTGTGGCATGATTTGAAGATTGCTGTCCATCAATGCTTCCCAAGCAACTTGACTGAGCTTGAACAGTTTTGTTTAGAAGAATGGCAAATGTTGCCCAATCAAGGTGTGCAAAGTTGCTGGAGACCTATCCAAACAGACTCATAGCTGTATTTGCTGTCAAAGATGCTTCCACCAAGTATTAACTCAGGGTGGTGGAAACTTATCCAACCAAGATATTCTAGTTTTGTATTTTTTATTAATTTTCTGAAATTCATCGAATTTGTTTTTCACTTGGAGTTGTGGGTTACGATGTGTAAATAAAGGTGGAAATAGTCTGATTTAATGCAATTCATTCCAGGCTGGCTATAAGGCAAGAAAAGGTGAAAAACTTTGAAAAAGGGGGTGTAGACTTTCAATATGCACTGTATATATTCACAAGTTGAGTCACCCAAACAAGATTGGGTTATTGAGACTTGAGCATCAAGAACATTGTTAGCCAAGATATCCTACCATATTTAATAAGGCAATTTTCTCTTTGTGTACATGTATCTCTTCTTCTTCTTCTTCTTTTGGCTGCTCCCGTTAGGGGTCACCACAGCGGATCAGCCATATGATCCGCATAGTGATTTGGCACAGGTTTTACACCGGATGCCCTTCCTGACGCAACCCTGGTCGCCTCTTACGACACAGGGATATGGTACACCTATTTTAACCGGGGTATACACCGGCCCAGTGCACTGGTACTCATTTCGCCGACGTCGGAAGGATGGCAGGCTGAGTCAACCCCCTGGTGTATAAATTCAGTGGCTCAACGGGGTTTGAACTCAGGACCTCTTGAATCCCAAGTCGCTGCCCTAACCACTGCGCCAACACCAGGATTCGTTTGTGTACATGTATCTACAACCTCAGAATTCCCTTGGTATGCATGCAAAATTTCAGGCTGCTAGGTTTCATGGTTTTGGAGTTATGGAGGACACACACACACACAATTAGTGTATATATGTATATATATATATATATATATATATATATATATATATATATATATATATATATATATATATATATATATATATATATATATATATATATATATATATGTCAATGTGTGTATATATATGATTCTTCAAAGTGTGTGCTGTCCGTCAGGTAGATGTTAAACTTGCCGCCCTGTCTGCTGGCATTCATTGGTGGACGTGTGGACGTTGAAGATCCCAAATTGTCTTTCACGAGGAGTAGGCAAGATATCTCCAGCAACATGGCCAATTTCCAAATTCTTGCCCTATTACTGGGAAGGCAATGGCAAACCACCCAGTATATTACCTTTGCTCAGAAACTGGTTCTGCTCTGTAACAGAGTCGGGTGCATCAGAATGAGAATGTGTATGTATGTTCGTCAGGATTGTGCAGAAGATGTGCACTTCCCTTTCAGCTAACTTGTCTGGGTTATATTCCCGATCCAATTATATGTCTGATTTGTGTTTCGCAGGCAGGGAGGGCATTGCATCACAAAGTGTACCATCCCTCGGATGGATGTTAAGCTGGGTGTCATATCTGCCAGCATTCACTGGTGGACATCAATGTTCCCACGGTGTCTTTTATGAAGAGTGAGGAAGAGTGGGCGAGTTAACACAGGCACTCTGAACAAATTACAAATTCTTGCCCATTCCTGAATGTTGGGAATGGCAAACAACCTAACATATCCTTTGACAAGTGACTGCTTCAGCACCACCAATACTTCTCTGCAGAGCTGGATGAGTACATATATATATATATATATATATATATATATATATATATATATATATATATATATATATATATATATATATATACATATAAATCCACAATTCATATATCAAGTAAGGGGAGTGAGAGGGGAAGTGGGGAGCGTATAGTTATGTATGAGTGGAAAGGGAATGGGGGGGGGGGTGAAAAAGAGGTTGAGAGTAAATAGGAGTACATTTAGACTGCGGTTTCAATTGGGGATGTGTTGCTGAAAGGTGCAACTGATATTTCAACGATGTAAATCAAAGCAGATTTTCTCTTCAGAATTAATTGAATGAGGAAGAACATGTTATAAAAATAAAGAACATATTTTATAGAGTTTTGATATTTTTTGTTTTTTACCTTGGGTACCTCCTTCGCAAGCGGTTGATCCAATTACAACTTGCAATGAACGTTAGTATTTTTACAGATGGTATGCACCGTAGTCAGAGGAAAACTCTATTCCTCTCTTTCTTTATCGAAGGAGAAGTGAATTATTGCAGAATTTTTTCTGTAAAGCTCACTTGGCTGAGCATGGATGGGTTTAAGAGTAGTAGAGCAGCAGCTGAAACCCGAATCCTATCCAGGTTCCTCCTGATGACTTCTTCAGGTTCCTTCAAGGTCTTCCATTTCATTAATGACACGGCAACATCGATTGCACATTCACCAAGATCTATTCGACGATAAACGTCTAATTTCACTTTTACACTGCCTTTTAACCACTCTGCAGTACAGCACATTTCTTTGTTTGTGGCACAAAGTAGTCCATGCACAGGGTAGGTGGAAGTGAAGGCTGAGGCTTTGGATATAAGAATGGACGGATGCTATCAGCGACATGCGTGTAGGTTGAGATGATGCAAAAAAGGTAGTGGTCCTGTTTTAATAAGGTGATGATGTATTTGCGAAACGACCTTTTACGGCGAGATGTAAATCGGGGTATTACTGTACATAAAAGGAAGGAAAGTGCCATGTATGAATCATACCAATGAGGAGGAGGGGGCAGCAGACAAATTCTATCAATATTTTGTACAAAGGATGCAGACAACCTCAAAGTGAAGATGATGGGGAAGTGAAGAGAAAAAGTAAAAAGATCAGACAATTGTCGAGAAACATAAAGTAATTATAATAATTATACTTTACAAGGAAGCTCTCGCTCTGATAAGGAACAAAACGTCATTGATAGATATATATATATATATATATATATATATATATATATATATATATATATATATATATATATACATATATACACATATATATGCGTATATACACATATACATACATATATTGTTGCGGATCCGGGGTGGCGGGAATCTGACCCGCTCCCTGGTGCCACCCACGCCACCACCTTCTCCGGGAGTCTACAAGGCCGGCCGGCTCGGCACAAGCCTCGGGTCACGTGTCTTTAATCGTGATACCAACGTAATCCTGTACCTTACCAGTTGCGGAGATAGAACCCCTGGTTACAGACTGGCTTTGTCAGTGACCGAGCGGAGTCTACCAGTCTGTAACCATTTTGGTCTTGTATGCCAATCGAACGGATCGTTCCTCGACGCGACACGCATTGATTAATCCATAGCGGCAACTTCATCAGAATTAACCAGATTTATAGGAAACATCAGGGATCACAACACAAGCAACAACACGACAGTGGTTTTATTAACAATCAACCCGTTCTTAACTAGGGAACCACGGCTAAAAGGTTTTGAGGGGATTAGTACGAAATATGCCTTATACAACACGTGCAAACAAACATGCATGCAGGACAAGACAGAGTACTTGGTGATGGCTCATGGACGAGAGGACCGTGTCCCAAAAGCACGAACGTCGCTCGTAAAAACCAGCGGGTTTCCACAGGTTCGAACTCCCGCTCGAACGTGCCGCGCAGCAAGAAATGGCGGCGCAGCACTCCAGCTCCCGCCCAAGTCACCGCGTGCGCGGTTCTCCTCACCACGCTCTGGCTCCGCGCCACGTCAACGATGCGATATCGCCAATCTCTCTCCAGGGTTCAGCACATGAATCCCGGCCTGGCCTGTTCTCCATACAAGGTCCCAGTCGAGGTCCGAGTTCCACAGGCGGATCACAACGTGTCGAGCCGTGAGGTGAGCAAGGACCGTCAGACGCTCCGGCATATCCTCTCCGGCCTTCCCGCTTCGAAGCCCGACTCCTACTTCGTCCCCTCAGTTCCTCTCTCGGTCGAATCACCAACATGCAGGTCAGTTCAGCGTCTTTCCCGGCAGACCCAACACGGTGCCTCCTTCGTTCGCTCGCCTCGAAGCGACTCCGAGCACACCTCGAGAACCCGGCCGTTCCTCACACACAGCACTCCTTTCGTCCCCTTTTCTTTTTCTCCTTCGAGTCGTGAGATGAATCGATGTGCAGGTTCCGCTTTCTCTGCCGGCCGATTCACCACTGCCTTTTTTTTTCTCTCTCGCCTCGACACGCGAGCTCCTTCGACACACATCTGTCTTGGCGACTCCCTGACCAAAGGCTCCTCCCCTTCATGTCACTTCCTGTCCAGGCCTCTCCCCTCGCTCTAGGCCACTCCTCTCAGCCGACTGCGAGAGGCCTATTCCGGAATGAGGAAGGAATAATAGCGATCTCTCGTTTCACTCGTTTCACTCGTTTCACCACCATAGCACGAACACAAAAACAGTCTGTTACACCTCCCGACACACACATATCGTCCCTTATACCTCACCACCTATCAATACATGAATTTAATGGGGGAACTGAGCTAATTCTATATTCAGTATTCCCCTAAGGACCATTTCCGTAACAATATATATATATATATATATATATATATATATATATATATATATATATATATATATATATATATATATATATATATATATATATATATATATATATATATATATATATATATATATGAAGAAGAAGGCGCTTCAAACAAAAAGTAATTTGAGCAATAAGCAAGAGCAGACCCGGTCTCAGGCGACGTTTCACCCTCCTCACAGCAGGCTTCCTCAGTCCAATAAATCCCAAGACTCAGCACGTGTCCGGTTTTTATTTTCAATATGACCGCTCATTTCCGGTCACGTGCTAATGTTCGAGGTCAAATGGAGGAGGGCTTTTTAAATTAAATTTTACAAACCTCAAGCAAAATAAACGTCAAATTACATCATCGTTGGGCTCCTCTGCTCTTTTTTGTTTTCACTTACACATAACCTGGTGTTGTATCTGTGTGGGTGAGCACATGTGTGTGCACTTGTTTCTGGGGTTTTTTGTGTTTCTGGGGCACGAACATGGCTGGTTGTGTGTCTGGGTTGGACGTGATAAGGTGTTGGTTGTGTGAGTGTTGGGGTTCTCGTTGGGTGTTGTCCACACGTGGTTGTGGTGTTTGAGATGGAGTGTTGTTGTTTGTTGCTCACCTTATCCAGCCGTTTGCACTATCCAGTTTTCGCTATTTGCATCAGAGGTGTATATTGTGGATGTATGTCCACCGTCTCCCCAGTTCGACCACCCTCCCGGCTCTTCACGTGCCATCCTTCCAAAAATCAACCTATATTGTTTGTTGCAGTCAATGATGTGCTATAGCTGACTGTGTCACATTTCCAAGCCTGATTGTTCGACCATGTTCAGCCTTTGTTTTAAGTTTCTTCCAGTTTCTCCAATGTAGAATTGGTCTTAGCCTCTGCATGAAGAATGGTAAACAACTCCAGATTTATCACCAGTTGATATGGTGTCATTTCGTTTTGAAATGACATTACAGAAGGTGTGTAGAAACTTGTAGGCTACACCAATCCGTGCGCTGCATACTATACTACGAATAATTTTGGAAAGGCATGGGTTGTACGGCAGTACACACTGCCCAAATGTGTATGGCTTCTTCCGTTCTGTCCATTATGGTTCTTTCAAGGTAGGGAGTATCCCCTTTTCTACCCATTTTTGAGCAGGACTCCTCAAATTAATCTGATTTCTTTAATTGAATCGGCTTTGGATGATGACACAGTCCATGCCAGAGCTGATCAGGTCTGTTCTACACTGCGTTTGTGGGAGATTGGGTTCCATCCATCCATTGGGAGCATACTCTGTGCAGAGCATTGGTGCTGCCTTACCAGTCTCCTTGGCTCTTGGGTACAATCCTGGACGGGTCGCCACTCCGACACAAGATACCAGCAAGCCAGCGGACTCATTTTGCCGACTTTGGAAGGATGACAGGTAGAGTCAACCCCACCTGGTATTAATTCAACAACAGAGTGGGATTTGAACTCAGGATCCTTGGATCCCAAGCCCACCACTCCAGCCATTAAACCAACACCAGGCAGAGATTGGGTTTCAGGAGTTAAAATCCAATAACCTGGTGGTGGGTTGGTTTCCAATAAACTGAAGTCTTTAGGAACCATCAGGCTTATGTTGAATCTCCACATTCAACAAGGCCAGATTGCTTTCTTTTTCAATTTCAATTGTCAAGTTGATGCTGGGGAACACCACAGATGGAGGTTTGCAAAATAAAATTTAAAAAGCACTTATGAATTTGACCTTGAGCATCAGCACATGACCAGAAATGAGCAGTCATATCGGAATAAAAATCAGACACATGCACAGACACAGGGTCTACTGGCCTGAGGAAGCTTGCTGTGAAGCAAGTAAAATGTCTCCGGAGACCGGGTCTGCTCTTGTTTATTGCTTAAACTAGCAAAGTACCCGCCCTGCAGACTATCTTGTTCCAAGAATGCAACACATTCTTCTGAGGCATACCTTTATTTGGGTGGCATGGGCGTCGATTGCTTTGAAAAGTGGGGGGGGGGGGGACATTGCATGTCCAGACCACGAAGCCCACCTCGTGCCGGTGTGGACACAGCAAGTTTACCCTTGCAAATTCTGGATTTTATACGCTCGTTGACATGCTACCTTCTGATCACACAAATCCCTTAAAATTAATCTGACCATCTATCGACCATCTTTTAACAAATGTAAGCAGACGGAGCAAAATTAATTAAACATTAATCATACACATTTCAAAGTTTCAAGTGTCAAAGAAATATATATATATATATATATATATATATATATATATATATATATATATATATATATATATATATATATATATATATATATATATATATATAATTGTTTATCAAGCCTCCTTCTCACCTCCTTGAACTGATTCACTAAATATAACCTGAAAACTAGACTGACATACAAATTGATATTACACGAGTACGGTCAACTTACCTTAAAACTTGCCAAAAATATGAACCCTCTTGTCTGCCGATCGAGTTAAAAACTTTGTAGCAATGTCTTGGGGGTCAAGTGCAGTCAGATGATCTCAGTGAACATGACAGATCATGAGATGGTTGAGGCGTTGTTGGGTCATTGTTGAACGTAACCAAGTCTTCATACGTCTGAGTGTGCTGAAGGACCGTTCAGCTTCACATGAACTTGCTGGGGTAAACAATAGAAGCCCAAGCAAACGTTCTACCTGTGGAAACACTCAACGAACTTCCGGCACCACGTCTACAAATATTTTACGGTAATCCTCAACAGATGAACCACTGAACTGGTTACGAAAGAAGCCAAGTTCTTGCTCTCGGGAATCCGACAGTTCGGGATATTTGCGGACTATTTGTGCTTTGAATGACCCAGACAGGAGCATTTCACCCAAGTCCCTATACGCCATGAGGTCGGTTGATGTGAAGTACTCGTTCAATTTCTCGGATGCGCTGTCGATGACTTTGAAAAATTCAACTCTGTATACATCCTCTGCAGAATTGGCAGTGTATTCCTGTGTGCATCCACGAAGTCTCTTCGGAAGCTTGCGCTTACGAGGTAAGGTCACTGGATGGAGGTGGCACTGCTGGAGCTTCTTTTGTGCTGCTTCGAAAACCTCCTTAAACATCTGGTCGGTACGGAGAGATTGGAGATTCTGTGCAGTTACCTTTGCAGCAGTAAGCATACCAGAGACGGTAACTTGTGAACCCTGAAGTGCCTTATTGAGGTATTCAAGGGATTGGAGAACGGGAAATGATACAAACAGACCGAGAACACACTTTCCTGATGAAAGACAGCTTCGAATTCTGTTGGCTCGCGATGCCGTGTTCGTAACAAAGTAATCACTTGCTTGTTGAAGGGCATCCAGTACGGCTTCATAGTTATCCAATATCGATTTCACGGCAGGAGAAGGAGTTAACCAACGCGTCAGGCAAATTGGCCTCAGGCGTGGAGGGCAAGGAGTGTCAGCATCATCAGCGTGGATATTCAAGTACAGATGCTTGAATTTTCCAGAGGTGTTGTAGATGTTGCTGAGTACCTGGACGTAATCAAGGGCGTCTCTTATGAACGGTGCAGTTTGTAGGGCTTTGGATGTAATGAGTTGGGTGACATGAGTTCCACAGTGAACATAATTGGCCAGCGGTTGGAGTTTTTTTTAGCTGTGCTTGACAGCCCTTGTACTTTCCGGATATGTTGCTTTCCCCATCGGAAGTCTGCGCTCTAAGGGGTTCAATAGGGAGTTGACACCGAATTAGGACATCCTGAAGCATCTTACAAAGTGATACTCCTGTTGTTGACGATACTTGGTAGGGGCCGATGAGATCTTCTTGAACATCAAAGGAATCCATCACAAAACGAACACACACGGACTCCTGCTTATTACCCTGAATATCTTGCGTTCCATCAGTTATGAGTCCGAACTGAGTGGACATTTCATTCACGTTACTGCAGACATTTCTGAGGATGGCATGACTCATCAACTGTAGAATTTCGTTCTGAATTTCTCCACTTGTGAACGTCATCTTCCTTAACAGCCATGTCTTGAGATTTATATCATCCTTGGCCCGCAACTGTAAGAGCATTTTGAAATTCCCTTCAGAGGCATCCTTCCCACGAATTGCAAAACCTTGTCGGGCTAAATATAGTTGTGAGGTGATAATCTTCAGAAGTGCTGACCGTGCAAATCTTTGCTCTTCAACAGTTTGCTGCTCAGCTGCACATGGACACCAGGTTGACTTTTCCGACATTTCAGATTTTCAGAGGCAAACCTATGTGTGTTTGTTCATTCGTGTTGTCTGAATTTTTCTGTAGCCTTTTTCCAGTTCTGAAAGCCCTTTGAGACAAATGCGTCTTCTGCACAGCGGGCAAGTTCGGTAAGTTTTTCACGAGAAGCATCCGTACAGGTGTGACAGAGTACACCGCCGATGCTCTGATCAAAATGAAGCCACGGAAAATCTTTGAACCACTGTTGTTGAAACTTCAACTTTCGGTTTGGCAGTATTTGGACTGGGATACAACTGACATCATGAGGTTGAAAAGGCTGATCTGGGAAATTAGGCCGAGTACTCGCACATGCACCCTTTTCTGCTATATTCTCTTTTGAATCGTCCACCTCTTTCTGGGAACTTGATTGCTCCAGGAAAGTGGTCGGGGATGTGCTGCTTGATGCTGTCGCGAAAAACTTTGATATCCATATCCTCTATTAAACGAGAAGGGAATTGCATTTCAGTTGAATAAATTTTGACATGTGAATTATAAGGGTTATTTTTGCGTAACAGGGCATTTTTATTCGGTCTATCCTTTATCCTTATTCTGTCGGTCTATCCTTCATCTTTGTCTTCGTGCAAACGGAAAATTATTCGGATGATGGCGTAAGAGAAATTCCTTCCGGAACGTTATTTTTCCTCGTAAAAATTGAAAGCCGCGGCGAAGCAACTAAGCCGAAGCCATTTAAATCAGATTTTCGAGGTAATCTCATAACTACCCTATAGATACTGTATAATCCGAGAACAGAATTCAAAAATATTTTTCCGTTCGTTTGTCCAAACCGCTTCGGTGAATTTTGCATGTTTCACAGCTACCTTTTTAAATCTATAATTTAATTCTCATAAGTCCGACGACCGAAAGATACCTCTCGTTTTGTAGGTCTATACCTCCCATAAGTCCAAGTACCGATGAAAAAATTATTTACATTAACCGCCGCAAAAGCGAGTGAATCAGCGCATTTTATTTTATGTTTCCCAAGTATTCAAAGCTAATTTAGTCACCAAAATACCCACTTTCCTTTGGTTTTCACCCAGTTTTCAAGGTTGGGATTTCGGCCACTGACATCGACTGCGAAATACAAAAACAGAATTACAAAATATCTTTCCGTTGGTTCGTGTGAGCCGGTGGAGTGAAACCGCGTCATCCTGCACAAGCTCCACCATCTCAATCAACATACCAGACCGCGAAATCTTTTATTGGCTTATAACTCGACGGCGCAAAGTCACAAAAATTAAACACACACATCATCGTGCAGGTAATAATATCGGGAATCCGGCGATATAAGGTAGAAAGGTGAAATAAAATATTTTGGTCGCTAAAGGGGCCCCGAGCCGTTGTGGCCTAACACTATCCGAGGCGTGGCGCTCTGGGCCATGAAGCCGCGATTTCTTTAAACACTCATAAAATGACGATACAAAGTCCGAAAACGTGCCAACATACCTTAAAATGTCGAGGTCACGTTCACTGTTCGTGGATGAACAATCCAACGCTTGGCGAATTCTGCTTCACAATGATAGGAAGAGCCGACATCGAAGGATCAAAAATCGACGTCGCGATGTTCGCTTGGCCGGTGGGAGACCATGGCTTGGGAAGCACGGATTCCCAATGTTGAATTGTTAACCTGTCATCTTTAATAGAACTATAATAGACCAATAAAACTAACGGTTATTTTTCTTTCGTTGTTTTTGGCAAAAAGTGAAGATCCAGAGAGGCTCTGTATTGGGTAACCCCCCCTCCTTATTTACGTGAAATGGTTTGGTCCAACTCCCAAAGCCAAAGCAGACGCGAACGGCTTGCGAGTATGGAGACCATAACTTGGGAACCACTTGTCCGATTAATTCCAAACCGTGAAAAGGCACATCCTCGTGTCCCCAGCAATATACCTGGCAAGTTTCAAGTAGATCGGACCGGTGGTTATCGAGAAACAGCGGTCGCAGACAAACATGCCCACAGACAAACATGCACACAGAGATTGCTGGAATTATAGAGAGATTGAAAAATTTATTCTTGTATTTGGGAGCATCTTGGCCTGGTTGTACTAGAGCAGCTCGTTTTCTGTTACGTAACTTACGTTCAATGAAAAAAGTGGGGGGGGGGACAATCGATATGTTGTCCCCCCCCCTTGATAAAAAGTGGGGGGGGGAAATGTCCCCCACCAATCGACGCCCATATTGGGTGGTGTAGACGCAACTGACAGCTCTGTGTGAGCAAAAAACCCCCCCCTAAAACGCAGGGTTACAAACATGAAGCAAAACCATACCTACTGATTAATTATCTATCTATTATTCCAGCAATCTGTGTGTGTGTGTCCGTCCGTCTGTCTGTCTGTCTGTCTGTCTGTCCATTTGTCTGTCTGTCTGTCTGTCTGTCCATTTGTCTGTCTGTCTGTCTGTCCATTTATCTGTCTGTCTGTCTGTCTGTCCATTTGTCTGTCTGTCTGTCTGCGACCGCCGTTTCTCGACATCCGCCGGTCCGATCTCATTCAACCTTGCCAGGAATATTGCCGGGGACCCGAGGATGTGCCTTTTCGAGCTTTGATATCGATCGGACGAGCGGTTCCCAAGTTACGGCCATTTTATTGCTTTTTCAGTGTTGAAAAGGTGTATATATGGCAGCTGAAGGTGTCGTTCCACCCTTTCACCTTATCATGCCTTTTTCCCAAATGATTATTATTTTCTTTTTTTTGCACGATTGACGGTCCAATGCCATTGAAACTTGCCAGGAATATTGCCGGGGACTGCGGATGTGCCTTTTCGAGGTTTGATATCGCTCGGACGAGCGGTTCCCAAGTTACAGCCATTTTATTGCTTTTTCAGTGTTGAAAAGGTGTATATACGGAAGCTAAAAGTGTCCTTCCGCCTTATCATACCTTTTTCCCAAATTATTATTATTTTCTTTTTTTTGCACGATTAACGGTCCGATCTCATTGAAACTTGCGAGGAATATTGCCGGGGCCCGCGGATGTGCCTTTTCGAGGTTTGATGTCGATCAGCCGAGCGGTTCCCAAGTTGCGGCCATTTTATTGCTTTTTCAGTGTTGAAAAGGTATATATATGGCAGCTGAAGATGTCTTTCCACCTTTTCACCTTATCATGCCTTTTTCCCAAATTATTATTATTTTCTTTTTTTTGCACGATTGACGGTCCGATCTCATTGAAACTTGACATGAATATTGCCGGGGCCCGCGGATGTGCCTTTTCGAGGTTTGATATCGATCAGACGAGCGGTTTCCAAGTTACGGCCATTTAATTGCTTTTTCAGTGTTGAAAAGGTGTATGTGTGGTAGCTGAAGGTATCGTTCCACCTTCTCACCTTATCATGTCATTTTTTCCCAAATTATTATTATTATTTCCGTTTTTTTTGCACGATTGACGGTCCCATCTCATTGAAACTTGCGAGTAATATTGCCGGGGAGCCGCGCATGTGCCTTTTCGAGGTTTAATATCGATTTGAGGAGCGGTTCCCAAGTTACGGCCATTTTATTGCTTTTTCAGTGTTGAAAAGGTGTATATATGGCAGCTGAAGGTGTCTGAAATGAATGCGAGGGAAAAACCTTCAGGCTTTATTTTACTTGATTGAAGCCGCTTCTACAGACACATCAGCGAATACATGTGCAGCAAGGAATACATGTGCAGCAAGGAGTACATGTGCAGCAAGGTATACACGTGCAGTCGATCACCACAAAATAAATCAGCAATTAGCACGGAGTCCGGTATACTCTCAATTCTGACCATTCAACGAGCACCAAGTGAACCACCGCCGTAAATGACAATGCCCCAGGGACAATCCCACCGACCGCGCGGAATCTCGAGAGAAGGTGTCTGCAGCAGGTTTTCTCTCCCGGGCCGATAAACAATGTCGAAACGATAACAGGATAGATCTATCCGCCATCTCATTATTTTCTCGTTCTTAATTTTCCGGTTATTTTTCCCATCGCATGAAGGCAACGGATCGCTGGTCCGTGACGAGTGTGAAGTGGTTGCCCAGTAAATAATGTCTCCATTTACGTAGGGCTTTGACAATAGCATACGCTTCCTTCCCTATCGCCGAGTGTCTCTGCTCGCTTCCTGAGAGAGTTCTCGAGAAGAACGCGACGGGTCGTCCGGACTGATTGAGCGTCGCGGTGATCGCGTGATCGGAAGCGTCCGTTTCCACCACGTATGGCACCGTGCTGTCGATCGATAATACCACGGAATGACTGATATCATCTTTGAGGCTGTGGAAAGCTTTTACAACAGCGGCATCTGGCGGGAAGTTTTTGCAATGCACCAGGGGATGTATTTTTTCGGAGTATTGGGGAATCCATCTGGCATAGTCAGCGAACATTCCAACTACTCGACGCAATGTCTGCAGGTCATGAGGTGGGGGTAGCTAACGGAGTGGGCGCAATCATTAAGGATCGGACTTAATCGTGCCGTCGGCTATCATGTTGCTGAGAAGATCAATTGACTTTGCCGAGAATATGCGTTTGTCTTAGTTGAGAGGCAGATTATATTTTCTAGCAATGCGCAAGAATCTGTCCAGATTCATATCATGTTCCCCCCGATCCTTACCGCACACCGTGACATTGTCCACGTAAACAAAAGTGTCTTTGAAGTTTTCATCCGAGATGATGTCATCCATAACTCGTTGAAAGCAAGCTTCTCCATTAGTGACACCGAACGGAATCCTCCTAAATTGATAGAGGCGTCCACCTGCCTCGAATACGGTGTAAGGTTTGTCTTCCTCTCGAATGGGAATTTGATGATAAGTGCTTCGCAAATCGATGGTGCAGAATATTTTGTAGTTGGCCACGCGTTCGACCATCTCGTCTATGCGCGGCAAAGGGTAGGCATCGAGTTGGGTGAAGCGATTGACCGTTTGAGAGTAATCGACAACCATTCGTTTCTTGTGATTCTGGTTGGTGGTCACCAACACCTGCGCGCACCATGGCGAATCGCTCGGTTCTATAATACCTTCTTCCAGTAATCGCTTGGTCTCAGAAGTGTTGAAGTTCATATCGGCGGCGGTGTATCGTCGCGATTTGATCGCTATTGGTTTACAGTCCGGCATCAAGTTAGCAAACAGCAGGGGGGACGATACCTCTGCGGTGGTCAGAGTATTTAGAATTAGACGAGGTTTGCTTCCTCCAAAGGGTATTTCGACGCTCGTGTGCTGCTTGAGGACATTTTGACCCAGAATTACATCTGCGCATAAATCACGAAGCACCAGTACCCTTACATCCCGATGCGTGAAGCCTTTTACGTCCAACTCAACATTGCAGTACCCTCGTACGCGGGACTGTAGTGATGTGGAGGCCATGCATACCGTATTTTCTGTTGGGTGGATCTTCCATTTCCTGCCCTTCGCGAGTGAGCTGTTGACGAAACTTTCAGAGCTACCGGTATCAATCAGAGCCTCAGCCATATGCCCGTTAATTCGTACGTTGATGATGACTTTGGATAGATTCCCTGGTGAAGCTGCTGTTATTTTCTTTTGTTAGTAGAGAGCCGCAGAAGTGGGTTTATTTCTTCTAAGAGTAGATTTGCATACCCTGGCATAATGCCCTTTCTTATCACAGTTCATGCATGTGGCATACCTGGCAGGGCATTTGTTACGGGGTGTCTTTTATACCCAGAAAAGAAACATTTACCAACCAAAGTAGTTGCTGAGAAGTTTGACGAGGTTTGGGTGTCCGATTCCTCGGGTTTATCTCCATCCTCGGTGTCGGAGGTGTCCCGGGGGGTTCTTTGAGTTTCCGCCGTAGCAGCGTTCATTAGCAACTCCGGTGTCCCATATGACTCAGATTGCTGCTGCGCCGTATCCATAGTGCGGGCATGGTCAGCTACCATTTCAAAAGTGGGTTGTGCTTTTTCTAGTAAGCGTTGCCGAATGGGGGCTGACCGGAGCCCCTGGATGAACGTCTCTCGGGTCGCTTCATCTCGATGTTCCTCGGCGGTTACAGCCCGGAAACTTCAGTCTTTGCCCAACTGCCTCAGAGCTTGCAGGAACTGATCGATTGTCTCCCCAGCTGCTTGCCTGCGTGTGTTGAGAAGATGTCGTATGTATACCTCGTTCTTGCGCTTCACGTAGAGCGCCCGCAGCACGTCGATCGCTCCGTCATAGGTGTCACACTCCGAGAAGAGCCTGAATACGCTGGGCGTGACATGGTTTACAAGTGCGGCCAGTTTGTCGGCTCCCTCTTCAATGATGGTCAGATAGTGTGAGAAGGAACGGAACCAATGGGACCACTTCATTTCCGAGTCAGTAGCGTTGGGGTCCGCATCGAACCTCTCCGGCTTGTAGATCTTGTCCATTGTCAGTTGAGGCAGCCGATGGAATCAAATGAAAAATTGAAGTGAGTGCGAGGAAAAAACCTTCGGAGTAAAAGGCTTTATTTCACTTGATTGAAGCCGATTCTACAGACACATAAAGGAATACATGTGCAGCGAGAAATACATGTGCAGTCGATCACCGCAAAATAAATCAGCAATTAGCCAGCATAAGCACGGAGTCCGGTATACTCTCAATTCTCACCATTCAACGAGCACCAGATGAATCTCCGCCGTAAATGACAATGACCCAGGGACAATCCCACCGACCATACGGCATCTCGGTTTTATCTGTCTGCGCGACGCCTGATCGCGCGTCACATCCTTCAATTCATCACACTTATCATGCCATTTTTCCCGAAGATATCTCAGAATAATGATAACAGCATATTAATCTATGTATGATTCCAGCAATCTCTGTGTGTGTCTCTCGGTTTTTCTGTCTGTGACCGCCATTTCTCGACGACCGCCGGTCCGATCTCATTGAAACTTGCCAAGAATATTGCCAGGGCCCGCAGATGTGCCTTTTGGAGGTTTGATATCGATCAGACGAGCGGTTCCCAAGTTACGGCCATTTTATTGCTTTTTCAGTGTTGAAAAGGTGTATATATGGCAGCTGAAGGTGTCCTTCCACCTTCTCACCTTATCATGCCATTTTTTCCCAAATTATTAATAACCAGATGACCACTGGTCCGATCTCATTGAAACTTGCCAGAAATATTGCCGGGGTCCCGCGGATGTGCCTTTTCGAGGTTTGATATCGATCGGACGAGCGGTTCCCAAGTTACGGACATTTTCTTGCCTTTTCAGTGTTGAAAAGGTGTATATATGGCAGCTGAAGGTGTCCTTCCACCTTATCATGCCTTTTTCCCCAAATTATTATTACTATTTTTTTTTTGCACGATTGACGGTCCGATCTCATTGAAACTTGCCAGAAATATTGCCGGGGACCCGCGGATGCGCCTTTTCGAGGTTTGATATCGATCGGACGAGCGGTTCCCAAGTTCCGGCCTTTTTATTGCTTTTTTGGTGTTGAAAAGGTGTATATATGGCAGCTGAAGGTGTCGTTCCACCTTTTCACCTAATCATGCCTTCTTCCCAAATTATTATTATTATTATTTTTTGTACGATTGACGGTCCGATCTCATTGAAACTTGACAGGAATATTGCCGGGGACCCGCGGATGTGCCTTTTCGAGGTTTGATATCGATCAGACGAGCGGTTCCCACGTTCCAGCCATTTCATTGCTTTTTCAGTGTTGAAAAGGTGTATATCTGGCAGCTGAAGGTGTCGTTCCACCTTTTCACCTTATTGAAGTGAATGCGACTGAAAAACCTTCGGAGTATAAGGCTTTATTTCACTTGATTGAAGCCGATTCCACAGACACATAAATGAATACATGTGCAGCGAGGAATACATGTGCAGTCGTTCACCGCAAAATAAATCAGCAATGAGCCAGCATCAGCACGGAGTCTGGTATACTCTCAATTCTCATCATTCAATGAGCACCAAGTGAACCACCGCCATAAATGACAATGCCCCAGGGACAATCCCACCGACCGCGCAGCATCTCGGTTTTATCTGTCTGCGCGACACGTGATCGTGCGTCACATCCTTCAATTCATCACATTCTCCCCATCTTTAAAATGTAACTCGAGGCTCAACGAACGCACCACGATTACTTCAACGCTCTAGGAGTATACATTTCAAGCAGTGCAAACTATTTAAACTACAGAAGCATACATTTCAAGCAGTGAGGGTTATTTTGAGTTATATGAGCATGGTAAGTTGCCATCGAGGGATGCCGATCATCCCCTTTCCAGATCGAGTCAGCAAGGGGATTTTATCCGTCGACCTCTCCGGGAGTAAATGGTGGTTTCACTTGAGGGAGGCTTCCAATCCTCTTGGGGAGCCTCGACTCGTGCCGGGGATGACTCCTCCATCGCTCTCGGGTGGAATGCGGTCGCTCCGCCGCCACCATTCTCGGGTGGAGTTCCTGGGGGGGAAACACCTGGGGAGGGGATGTCAGAGGGAGGAGTACCAGATGGAGGAGTATTTGCAGGAGGAGTACCTGCGGAAGCCAGATGGCGAACCGACACAGTGGTCTCCCTGCCATCAGGAAGTCTAACATGAGCATACTCAGGATGGGCATCGATGAGTTCGACCTTCTCCACCATTGGTTCATACTTGCTTTGTCGTTCCGGGCGCTTCATCAACACTGTTCCGGGATTGGTTTGCCAGTTGGGCACCGATTGGCCATCAGTATAACGTCGTTGGTGAGTAAACATTCGTTCGTGCGGAGTTGCATTGATGGACATACACAGCAAAGAGGGTATGGAATTCAGGGCGTCGAGAAGGGTAACCTCCCACCGCTCGGGCCCCAATTCTCTCGATTTCAGCACCAGAGTTACAGCTTTCCAAATGACTCCATTATACCATTCCACCTGCCCATTACCCTGTGGGTTGTAAGCCGTCGTTCGATTAGTTGCTATGCCGTGTTCATAGAGGAACTGTTTGAGCTCGGCCGACATGAAACACGGCCCTCTGTCTGAATGTATGTACGATGGTTTCCCAAACATGGGAAAGAGGTCAGAGAGACATTTCACGACATTGCCCGATGTCATATCCGAGCACCGGAATGCGAATGGGAACCTTGAGTATTCATCAACAATCGTGATTATGTATCTGTTGTCTGTCTCAGTCGGCAGGGGCCCTTTGAAGTCGATATTTAGTCTCTCAAAGGGTGAAGTGGCCTTGATCAACCTGCCATAAGCGGCGGCATAGAATCTGGGTTTTAGTTCAGCACAAACAGGGCAAGAAGCACTCACTTGTTTAATATTCTCGATAGAATAGGGAAGGTTTTGTCTGCGCACGAAATGTGCCATTCTGGTTACCCCTGGGTGGCACAGAGACACATGAAGGTCTTGCAAAGCCCGACTGATTGTCGCCGAACAGTAGACCCGAGAGAAGGTGTCTGCAGCAGGGTTTTCTCTCCTGGGCCGATAAACAATGTCGAAACGATAACAGGATAGATCTATCCGCCATCTCGTTACTTTCTCGTTCTTCATTTTCCGGTTATTTTTCCCATCGCATGAACGCAACGGATCGCTGGTCCGTGACGAGTGTGAAGTGGTTGCCCAGTAAATAATGTCTCCATTTACGTAGGGCTTTGACAATAGCGTACGCTTCCTTCCCTATCGCCGAGTGTCTCTGCTCGCTTCCTGAGAGAGTTCTCGAGAAGAACGCGACGGGTCGTCCGGACTGATTGAGCGTCGCGGTGATCGCGTGATCGGAAGCGTCCGTTTCCACCACGTATGGCACCGTGCTGTCGATCGATAATACCACGGAATGACTGATATCATCTTTGAGGCTGTGGAAAGCTTTTACAACAGCGGCATCTGGCGGGAAGTTTTTGCAATGCACCAGGGGATGTATTTTTTCGGAGTATTGGGGAATCCATCTGGCGTAGTCAGCGAACATTCCAACCACTTGACGCAATGTCTGCAGGTCATGAGGCGGGGGTAGCTAAAGGAGTGGCCGCAATCATTAAGGATCGGACTTAATTGTGCCGTCGGCTATCGTGTTGCTGAGAAGATCAATTGACTTTGCTGAGAATATGCATTTGTCTTAGTTGAGAGGCAGATTATATTTTCTAGCAATGCGCAAGAATCTGTCCAGATTCATATCATGTTCCCCCCGATCCTTACCGCACACCGTGACATTGTCCACGTAAACAAAAGTGTCTTTGAAGTTTTCATCCGAGATGATGTCGTCCATAACTCGTTGGAAGCAAGCTTCTCCATTAGTGACACCGAACGGAATCCTCCTAAATTGATAGAGGCATCCACCTGCCTGGAACGCAGTGTAAGGTTTGTCTTCCTCTCGAATGGGAATTTGATGATAAGCGCTTCGCAAATCGATGGTGCAGAATATTTTGTAGTTGGCCACGCGTTCGACCATCTCGTCTATGAGCGGCAAAGGGTAGGCATTGAGATGGGTGAAGTGATTGACCGTTTGAGAGTAATCGACAACCATTTGTTCCTTGTGGTTCTGGTTGGTGGTCACCAACACCTGCGCGCACCATGGCGAATCGCTCGGTTCTATAATACCTTCTTCCAGTAATCGCTTGGTCTCAGAAGTGATGAAGTTCATATCGGCGGCGGTGTATCGTCGCGATTTGATCGCTATTGGTTTACAGTCCGGCGTCAAGTTAGCAAACGGCAGGGGGGACGATACCTCTGCGGTGGTCAGAGCATTTAGAATTAGACGAGGTTTGCTTCTTCCAAAGGGTATTTCGACGCTCGTGTGCTACTTGAGGACATTATGACCCAGAATTACATCTGCGCATAAATCACGAAGCACCAGTACCCTTACATCCCGATGCATGTAGCCTTTTACGTCCAACTCAACATTGCAGTACCCTCGTACACGGGACTGTAGTGATGTGGAAGCCATGCATACCGTATTTTCTGTCGGGTGGATCTTCCATTTCCTGCCCTTCGCGAGTGAGCTGTTGACGAAACTTTCAGAGGTACCGGTAACAATCAGAGCCTCAGCCATATGCCCGTTAATTCGTACGTTGATGATGACTTTGGATAGATTCCCCGGTGAAGTTGCTCTTATTTTCTTTTGTTAGTAGAGAGCCGCAGAAGTGGGTTTATTTCTTCTAAGAGTAGATTTGCATACCCTGGCATAATGCCCTTTCTTATCACAGTTCATGCATGTGGCATCCCTGGTGGGGCATTTGTTACGGGGGTGTCTTTTATACCCACAAAAGAAACATTTACCAACCGAAGTAGTTGCTGAGGAGTTTGACGAGGTCTGGGTGTCCGATTCCTCGGGTTTATCTCCATCCTCGGTGTCGGAGGTTTCCCGGGGGGTTCTTTGAGTTTCCGCCGTAGCAGCGTTCATTAGCAACTCCGGTGTCCCATATGACTCAGATTGCTGCTGAGCCGTATCCATAGCACGGGCATGGTCAGCTACCATTTCAAGAGTGGGTTGTGCTTTTTCAAGTAAGCGTTGCCGAATGGGGGCTGACCGGAGCCCCTGGATGAACGTCTCTCGGGTCGCTTCATCTCGATGTTCCTCGGCGGTTACAGCCCGGAAACTTCAGTCTTTGCCCAACTGCCTCAGAGCTTGCAGGAACTGATCGATTGTCTCCCCAGCTGCTTGCCTGCGTGTGTTGAGAAGATGTCGTATGTATACCTCGTTCTTGCGCTTCACGTAGAGCGCCCGCAGCACGTCGATCGCTCCGTCATAGGTGTCACACTCCGAGAAGAGCCTGAATACGCTGGGCGTGACATGGTTTAAAAGTGCGGCCAGTTTGTCGGCTCCCTCTTCAATGATGGTCAGATAGTGTGAGAAGGAACGGAACCAATGGGACCACTTCATTTCCGAGTCAGTAGCGTTGGGGTCCGCATCGAACCTCTCCAGCTTGTAGATCTTGTCCATTGTCAGTTGAGGCAGCCGATGGAATCAAGTGAAATAAATTGATGTGAGTGCGAGGAAAAAACCTTCGGAGTATAAGGCTTTATTTCACTTGATTGAAGCCGATTCTACAGACACATAAATGAATACATGTGCAGCGAGAAATACATGTGCAGTCGATCACCGCAAAATAAATCAGCAATTAACCAGCATAAGCACGGAGTCCGGTATACTCTCAATTCCCACCATTCAACGAGCACCAAGTGAACCACCGCCGTAAATGACAATCCCACCGACCGCGTGGCATCTCGGTTTTATGTCTGCGCGACACGTGATCGCGCGTCACATCCTTCAATTCATCACACTTATCATGCCATTTTTCCTGAAGATATCTCAGAATAATGATAACAGCATATTAATCTATATATGATTCCAGCAATCTCTGTGTGTGTCTGTCGGTTTGTCTGTCTGTGACCGCCGTTTCTCGACGACCGCCGGTCCGATCTCATTGAAACTTGCCAGGAATATTGCCAGGGCCCGCGGATGTTCCGTTTCGAGGTTTGATATCGATCAGACGAGCGGTTCCCAAGTTCCGGCCATTTTATTGCTTTTTCAATGTTGAAAAGGTGTATATATGGCAGCTGAAGGTGTCCTTCCACCTTCTCACCTTATCATGCCTTTTTCCCAAATTACTATTATTTTCTTTTTTTTGCACGATTGACGGTCCGATCGCATTGAAACTTGCCAGAAATATTGCCGGGGACCCGCGGATGTGCCTTTTCGAGGTTTGATATCGATCGGACGAGCAGTTCCCAAGTTCCGGACATTTTCTTGCTTTTTCAGTGTTGAAAAGGTGTATATATGGCAGCTGAAGGTGTCCTTCCACCTTCTCATGCCTTTTTTCCCAAATTATTATTATTATTTTTTTGCACGATTGACGGTACGATCGCATTGAAACTAGCCAGAAATATTGCCGGGGACCCGCGGATGTGCCTTTTCGAGGTTTGATATCGATCGGACGAGCGGTTCCCAAGTTCCGGCCATTTTATTGCTTTTTTGGTGTTGAAAAGGTGTATATATGGCAGCTGAAGGTGTCCTTCCGCCTTCTCACCTTATCATGCCATTTTTTCCCAAATTATTAATAACCAGATGACCACTGGTCCGATCTCATTGAAACTTGCCAGGAATTTTGCGGGGGACCCGCGGATGTGCCTTTTCGAGGTTTGATATCGATCGGACGAGCGGTTCCCAAGTTCCGGCCATTTTCTTGCTTTTTCAGTGTTGAAAAGGTGTATATATGGCAGCTGATGATGTCCTTCCACCTTATCACCTTATCATGCCTTTTTTCCCAAATTATTATTATTTTCTTTTTTTTTTTGCACGATTGACGGTCCGATCTCATTGAAACTTGCCAGGAATATTGCCGGGGACCCGTGGATGTGCCTTTTCGAGGTTTGATCTCGATCGGACAAGGGGTTCCCAAGTTACGGCCATTTTATTGCTTTTTCACTGTTGAAAAGGTGTATATCTGGCAGCTGAAGATGTCGTTCAACCTTTTCACCTTATCATGCCATTTTTCCCGAAGATATCTCAGAATAATGATAACAGCATATTAATCTATGTATGATTCCAGCAATCTCTGTGTGTGTGTCTGTCTGTTTGTCTCTCTGCGACCGCCGTTTCTCGACGACCGCCGGTCCGATCTCATTGAAACTTGCCAGGAATATTGCTGGGCCCCGCGGATGTGCCTTTTCGAGGTTTGATATCGATCAGACGAGCGGTTCCCAAGTTACGGCCATTTTATTGCTTTTTCAGTGTTGAAAAGGTGTATATATGGCAGCTGAAGGTGTCGTTCAACCTTCTCACCTTATCATGCCATTTTTTCCAAAATTATTAATAACCAGATGACCACCGGTCCGATCAGATTGAAACTTGCCAGGAATATTGCTGGGCCCCGCGGATGTGCCTTTTCGAGGTTTGATATCGAACGGACGAGCGGTTCCCAAGTTCCGGCCATTTTCTTGCTTTTTCAGTGTTGAAAAGGTGTATATATGGCAGCTGATGATGTCCTTCCACCTTCTCACCTTATCATGCCATTTTTTCCCAAATTATTAATAACCAGATGACCACTGGTCCGATCTCATTGAAACTTGCCAGGAATATTGCGGGGGACCCGCGGATGTGCCTTTTCGAGGTTTGATATCGATCGGACGAGCGGTTCCCAAGTTCCGGCCATTTATCTGTCAACCAGTGACAGGACACGGTGCTCTGACGTCACGAATGACGTCACAATTAATGTTTGTTTCATTATTATTATTATTATTTTTTGCACAATTGACGTCACAATTCTTCTTCGTTTGGTATGACATCACAATCGACACTGGGGACCTGATTTTGTTCCTTTTCGAAGTTTGATATATTTCTTCCTCATCCATTTCAGCTGTTTCCCAAGGTTTGAAAGCTGTTTTTTTCCCCAAAGTTTGAATTAATTGTTCAAATTATTAATTAATCCCAAGGTTTGAATTTTCCCAAGGGAAACAGCTGTTTCCCAAGGGTTTGAAAGCTGCTTTTCCCAAGGTTGGAATTAATTGTTGTGCTTGGCAGACATTTGTGAATACATTTACAGAGAGGGGGGCAAGAGAGGGGAGAGATCGGGTTGCAAGAGAGGGGGCGAGGAAGGAAGGGGGACAGAGGAGGGGGGAGAGAGGCGAGGAGAGTGGGGGGGGCGAGAGAGAGGGGGCATCACAATTCTTCTTCGTTTGATATGACGTCACAATTGATGCTGGGGACCTGATACTGCAGGCACGAAGCTGCACATACTGGCACTCACCTACGGGCCCGCCCCTACGGGCCTGCACTAGGAATTCAAAACACCTCACTGTACTGGAAAATGTGGGGACACGAATACTGTACTGTAAATGGTGAGAATTGAAAACCTTCCCCCACCTGGTGGCGGCACGACACGGAAAAAAAACTTTACATCGAGAATGCGTTCCTCTCCACCCGCCCCCCAAATCCACCGGCAAAGATCAAAACACCCCAATACATTAATTGCTGATCCTCTGCAGAAAATCTGGATGTAATTGGCCGTTAACTCAAGGAGGAGTAGCGCGACAAACAAACAAACCCACAAACAAATAAACACACAAACACCAGTCCGTGAATGAGAGTAATGGTTGGAAGCACCTTCTTCTTCTTTAAAAATGTATCAACCCAATGGCCCCAATCTTATAGCATATACGAGTATGTATATATATATATATATATATATATATATATATATATATATATATATATATATATATATATATATATATATATATATATATATTTCTTTGTTCTATCCTTGCTTCACCCCCTCCGAATACAGTGCAGCATCCTGCCACACCTCTCTCTTTCTGTCTCCGAATGTATCCATATGGTAGTTAAGCCCAGATGATGGTTATTTCCGCATGTATCCAGACAGTGGTAATCTCCAAACATATCCGGATGGTGGTTATGTTCAGACGGTTGTTATCTCCATACATGTCTGGACAGTGGTTATTTCCAGATTGACCTGCCCCTCACACTGTCTTCCCTTGCTCTCCCCTCACACTGCCTCACCCTCCCCTCCCCTTACACTTCTTTCCCCCCCTTCACACTGCCTTCCCTTCCCACACCTGCATTATTCCCCCGCTCCTTACTCCACCACCCCTCCTTGCTCCTCACCCCTCCTCACTCCTCCCCGCTTCCAAGCTCCCCCACCCCTCCTTGACCTTATTACCTCCTTACTCCTCCACCTCTCTCTCCCCTCCTCTCACCCCTCCTCTTATCTCCCCCCCTTAATTTACCTATCATCCAGATGGTAGTTATTGCTGGACATGTCCAGACAGACCCTCCCCCCACACTGCTTTAACTTGCCCTCCACAGTCCACACGCTGCTTTCCCTTGATGTATGTGGATGATGGTTATGTCCAGTCGGTGATTATATTTGGATGTGTCCGGACGGTGGTTATGTCCGGATGAACCCTCCCCTCATGCTGCCTTCCGTTGCCCCTCCCCCCTCACTGCCCTTCCCTCCTCGCTCCCCTTCCCTCCTCACTCTCCCCTCCCTCTTCTCCTTTCCCTCACCCTATCCTCTTTTCTCTCTCCCTCGCCTCCTTACTTCTCCCCCCTTTAATATATCCATCAGCCAGGTTATGGGTTGTATTTGCTAGTATAAAATATATGTGTGTTTCCTTTTTGCCCAAAAAACGTGTGATACTTTTTGGTGAAGTGATCAGGAAATCAATGTATAATCGTGTACTTCATGGAGACTTCGAGTTGGAAAACTTTGCAGGGGTTTCAAATGGTATGTCCTTTCTCCAACCACTGGGATATGTTCAACTCATTCTTCGCTTTCTGTCTTCGTAGTCTCTCAAATGCAATCACATCAACAAGGGTGTCACTACACATGGACGCAGGAGTTGTTGTTCTCAGGTGACTTCAAAATTCATCCATAAACTCTGAGCCTGAAGGAAACTTGGAAGTTTGGATTATTTAAATACACAAATCAAGTCTCATGGAGGAACTAAGTGATAGAGGGTGGTAGGTTGAGAGTGAGGGAGAGGGGAACAGGCAGGAAATATTGAAAGTGGTTGTAAGAGAAACCATAAGGTGGCAACGGGCACCAAATTTGAAAGTACACAAGGAGCCAGTTCTAAAGATGAGAGAAATGGAAGATTTTCTGCAAAAGGGGGAGAAGAAGTTGGATGAAGGAGGAAGTGATGTCACATTCCCTCCATGGTATTGTGACGGAGGTTTTCACCTGAAGTCACTCCATCACTTGGCGAAACCTGAGCTCGCCATTTTTGCCAGTTGGCACTTGCTGACATGGATCAATGTAGTACCATGCCTAATAGTGGTTG
>NC_140968.1:57139774-57177274 GCF_056783735.1 Eptatretus burgeri
CTCAACTGAGTGCATTTCTAGTTGGTCATGCACTCAACAACAGCAAACCCAAATCTCATCAGTGTAAAGTCTGGCTTTACATCAGTACTGATTCTTATTTTTGACCGTATCAACCACGTACATTCTTTTAGTTTCCATCATATCTGGCACTTGCCCTGCCTGAGGTCCCATTATCAATGACTTGTTTTTTGAAACTGGCAATTTCATTTTCGCAAAGCTGTTGCCAACTTGCATTCTTCAACACCTTGGTTCCATAGTGAAGCTTGTGCCAAAACTATTATCACAAAACTGTTAGCATTTTCAATCCAGGAAGATAATGGAAGAAATCCTTTTTTTCTTTTTAGTAACATAGTCATTATGTTCCTCTCCGTTAACAAGCCAGAAATTGATCTCAAATCAGTTTCCACTCGTACTTTGCTGTCTTAGCAATCTAAATTCAGCAATTTTAGTGTCTCCAAGTCAGATCTAGGTGACTTGCACCTCAACCAGAATGTCATCTACTCCATCTTTAACACTACATTCAAGGCCTTAAAAGCCTGAACTACCTTAAAAATGACTGTCACAATAATTTGTGGAGGATTCAAAATGTTTTTCACCCAACCATGAATGAAAAGTTCCATGGCAGCGAAACTCGGTACGGATGTTAGTCCTGTTTGTATGTTACATCCAGCTCATGTCACACATTTTTATTAGCGGTGGGTGAGTTTCCTGTTGCCATCACAATAAAAGTCGTGTTTGAAGCTCTGAAACATTTTGAAAATGGGAACTTCTGATGGCATCTCACACCGTTCTCAACAATTTGCGTCAAAATCGAGTAACATCATTTGCAACATTTACCTTTTGGATGTCGAATTATAACCTGGCATTGTCAATCATGCTCTATATATCCTCACTATAATTCACGGACTGGTGTTTGTGTGACTGTGTGTTTTTGTCGGGCGACTCCTCCTCCAGTTCTGGGCTGATTACATCCAGAGTTGCTACATAGAATCAACATGACCCCAATGAGTTTATCGAGGTGTTTTTATCTTTGCCGGTGGTCTTGGGGGAAGGAAGGACACAAATTTTCTATGTAAATGTCTATCGTGTAGCGCCACCTCCATGTGGGGGAGGGTATTACAATTCTCACCATTTGCAGTACAGTATTCTTGTCCGCACATTTTCCAGTCAAGGGAGCAATTTTGAATTATAAGCAATAGATATGTTTTTGCTTCATGCATGTAACCCGGGTTATTTTTTTTTGTGAGCGATTGAGGCAGCTGTCAGTTACCTATACACCACCCGAATAAAGTTATGAATCAAAAGAACGTGTTGCATGTTTGGAACAATATCACCAGTAGAGTGGGTACTCTGCTGGTAATTGATAATTTCCCTGGAAATGGACCAACATATGTTATTTCTAAATTCCTAAAATTTTGCTCAACTCAGTGGCCTCCATTGTCTCTTTTTTTTTTAGTTCTCACCAAGTTTTTGAGCTTGGAAAGTACAAATTAATTTCTTTTGTAAATTATTGTCTCGAAATACAGGTGTTATGAACAAACGAGAGGCAGTTGTACTCATACATGTTTTGCTTATACTCTATTCTTCCTTAACGTTGCCTTATTTGAATTATGCTATACTTTCTTGTGGGAACAGCTTTAAAGGCAATCTCGACAAAATGAGTATTGTCCAGAAACGGGCTATGAGAATAATAAATAATGTTGGATTTTATTCACAATGAACTTTGCTGTTCTGTGATTGCAATATCCTTAAAATACCTGACTTATTCTGTTATTTCTCCAAAATAGGCTCATGGAGTGGGTCCCGGTACCCATCCATTACCATTTGTCTAAAATAACTTCTCCTCACAAACCACCTGGCCGATATGGACCAAATTTGGGATGATGCATCAGGACAGCAAGGTCTCACGGGGTTGGGTTCCCCATCCGGATGTGCCACCTTTAAATGGGGATGAAAGGGGGTTTTGCTACAAATATTGGTATTTTATTCAAAAATCTTTTTCTCAGAAACCACGACACAGATTCAGACCAAACTCACCACGAGGCATCGGGACCATACCCTAACCTTAAGTTGTGCTCCTCATGCCCATATCTTCCCTGGAAAGAAGGTCACAGGCCCACTCCCCAAATCCCTCATTTTCACTAAAACATCTCCACAACTACCAGAGCAATACGGAAAAAAAATTTGGTGCAATGCATCAGGACAGTAAGGCCTTGTAGAGGTTGTGCTCCCCATCTGGATCCATCCCTTATATGAGGCTGAAAACCAGGGTTTCGCCTCAAATTCCGGTGATTTATTTTTAAAATCTTCTCCGAAACCGATGGCCAGATTCAGACCAAATTCTTCATGAAACATAAGGACCATACCGTTAACTTAAGAAGTGCTTCCCATGACTGGACCACTTCAGAAAGGGGAGCCATGGCCCTTTCCCCCTAATTGCTCATTTTCACCCTGTTTGTTGGGGAAATAACGCTCAGTCCCCCACGGGGCTATTCTTCTCATATTGTGTTGGAATCTTCATGTACCAACTACCTAAAGGTAATTTATCAGACACTTTTATTACTCTGTTCCAACGTAATAGTACTACTCATTGTTACCCTATGAGACAGAATGATTGTTTTCATCTTGCATGCACTCGTATGGTTTTCACAAACAAAACAATTGTGTTTACCCGACCTAAATTCTGGAATAGCTTAAATGCTGAATTAACTGAAATCCCCTCATTCAATAGTTTTCAACAAAAGCTCAGGTGTTACCTTTGAAATATGTGTGTGACGATTTTCCGTTTCCTCCAGTTACTGGATTGTACAGGTGGTACCTAAGAGTGACAAATTCTCTTGTTCATTATACGAAAGTGTTCTCTTTGTGTAGCACATGGCTTCTCTCGTGTCATGTCTTTCCTTCATGTTTTCAATGACTTCAAAAGCATTTGTTTTGTGTGTTTGTGTGCTTTATGTCTACTTCCAATCTATTGTTATGCTCAGACTAATAGTTTTTTTGCAGGAAGCTAATCCTTTACAAGCTCAGCTTTTTAAGTAGGTTCCTCACATTTTACACTGATTATTATCCATGTTCTATTAATCTCACTTGACACTTTTATTTATTCCACTGTATATTGTATTTGATTCCATCTATTTCTTGGTATTAGTGTGAATTTGACTGAAATTTGTATGAATCAATTCTTTTGTTGTGAAATCTGTTCCTTTGTCCAGTAATGTCCTTGCCCTACAAGTGATATGTCCAAGCCCCTTCCTGAGCATTGGATCACGGTTTAAAAAAATAATCGATAACATTGCCAACCAAAACATGCCCTTGTTGAATTGAATCAAAACTAGAAAGTCCATTGGTCTTACAGAAAGACAATCTTTCCTGGATCAAAAACATTGTATAACTTACTTTCTACCCACATACTTGTTCAGGCAATTATATGCCCTGTTCTTCCTCAGCCAATCTCTGCTTATAATGGTGTACAAAGCTTATTTAAGACAACTCAAACGGTATAGACGGTGCCGGAGTTGCTCTGATCCACTTGTTTTTCTTCAAATAAGTTGTGAACAATGGCTTCTGAGTTATTAGTATCCCCACATTAAAGGTGGTTGACCTTTCAGCTTTTGATTGATTGACTTCTGTTTGTGCTTCCTCTTCCGTTGACCTCACCCCTTCAAACCTTGCACTTCCCTCCCGACCTCCCTACCTCTTCCCCCCTGATTAATCACACCAAAATCTAATGCCAAACAGTCCAAAATGTCTCTCCTTAATTATTTTCTTAAGTGTTGCTATCATTCCTTCACTATGGAAACGGGCTTCCTTCTTCCGGAATCTGTTGGGTTTAATAAGTAAGAGCCTTAATGCAAACACAAACTGCCTTCGAGCAATAGAAATCGTTAAGGTTTACTTTAGGTTTACAGTGGCAGACATCTGTTTCAAATATCTTTTAACGCTGAACAGTGTTTATTTATGTTTAACATAAGTGTGCTTTTAAGCAAAACACCCTATCTTGCAGGTACACATGGATGAGCTAGCAAAGTGGAATTTTTTGTTGTTGGTTTCCCTTGTATCTCACAAGAGGTTATTTTGAAGTAGGAAGACAGCTCTGAGTGTGTGAACTAAGAGACTATAAAGTTCCTTTACTCTGGATTCAAGCATGTAATAACTGCAGTGTTTGTGTTGTCGTTGAACTGTCTGCTGTTTGGATGTAATGCGGTGTTGGAGGTTTTTTTGGGGGAGGGGTAATGTTACTCACGTGAATTGTTACGAAACATCGATTGAGATGGTGGACAGATCTTAAGCCACAAGCCTCGTTTGGTTGCAAAGTGGTGCCAAGTTTACATCATCCGAGAGCAGTTTGCGTAATTTATGGGTTTGCCTGTTTGATATTCCCATTGGAGCAAACAGCTCACGATGCTGGAATCACAGCTTCCAGGTTCAAATCCCATACACCATGTTAATCTGTCCATTGTCTCCTAAATCTCCCTAAAAATCACGTGAAGGTATACGAATATATATATATATATATATATATATATATATATATATATATATACATATATATATACATATATATATATATATATATACATATATATATACATATATATATATATATATATATATACATATATATATATATATATATATATATATATATATATATATATATATACACATATATATGGAATTATACCTCCTGGCATGATGGAGCAGTGAGACACAGATCGCATCCCATAACAGCCGATGGCTGTCTGCCACAAAAGCACATTGTCGCTGTCTTATTACCTATTACCAGGAGGTGGGGTTGCGGTCAGGCATAATAATAATCCAAAACTCGAAAGCATCTGAAAATGCAAGGCCCACCCACTTTGTATTCTGACTTCTTCTTCCGTATGCCAAATAGTACCTTTCACCTTTTGATCAAATGATTAATTTGTCTTCTCCATATTCTCATAATAAAGCTTTGATGAAAATTTGATGACAAAAACTCAAATGGTAAAAAAGTTATGGCACGGGCAGACACACGCACACACACACACACACACACACACACACACACACACACACACACACACACACACACACACACACACACACACACACACACTCACACTCACACTCACACTCACACTCACACTCACACTCACACTCACACTCACACACAGCCTCATTTATAGCATTCCAAATGCAGTTATTATTTGGTTATTAAACCAAATGCAGTGAATTGTTTTTTTAAAACAATAGCTTTTTAACAAATGCATCCGATTGGTTTTTAAGCACATGCAGACAATGGCTTTTCAACCAAATGCACCCGATTGTTTTTTAATCAACTGCAGACAACGACTTTTTAACCAAATGCAGCCGATTGTTTTTAAGCACATGCAGACAATAGCTTTTCAACTAAATGCAGCTGATTGTTTTTTATCCAAATGCACCCGATTGTTTTTTAATCAACTGCAGACAACAGCTTTTTAACCAAATGCATCCGATTGGTTTTTAAGTACGTGCAGACAATAGCTTGTAAACGAAATGCAGCCGATTCTTTTTTACGCACATGCAGACAATGGCTTTTCAACTAAATGGAGCCGATTGTTTTATAAGCACATGCAGACAATAGCTTTTAAACTAAATGCAGCCGATTGTTTTTTAAGCACATGCAGACAATGGCTTTTCAACTAAATGCAGCTGATTGTTTTTTATCCAAATGCACCTGATTGTTTTTTAATCAACTGCAGACAACAGCTTTTTAACCAAATGCATCCGATTGGTTTTTAACCAAACGAGCTGAAGACTGTTTGACCAATTGCAGCCGAAGATTATTAAACCAAATGCAGTGGATTGCTTTTTAAACAAATGTAGATAATTATTTTTTTCACCAAATGCAGACAATAACTTTTTTACAAAATGCAGCCAATTGTTTTTTAAGCAAATGCAGACAATAGCTTTAAACTAAATGCAGCCGATTATCTTTTAAGCACATGCAGACAATGGCTTTTAAACTACATGCAGCCGATTGTTTTTTAAGCAAATGCAGACAATAGCTTTTAAACTAAATGCAGCCGATTATCTTTTAAGCACATGCAGACAATGGCTTTTAAATTAAATGCAGCCAATTGTTTTTTTAAGCAAATGCAGACAATAGCTTTTAAACTAAATGCAGGCATTTGTTTTTTAAGCAAACGGGCTGAAGACTATTTGACAAATTGCAGCTGAAAATTATTAAACCAAATGCAGTTGATTGCTTTTAAAACAAATGTATACAATTGTTTTTTTTTAACCAAATGCAGACAATAGCTTTTAAACTAAATGCAGCCGATTGTTTTTTAATCCACTGCAGACAACAGCTTTTTAACCAAATGCATCTGATTGGTTTTTAACCAAATGAGCTGAAAACTATTTGACCAATTGCAGCCGAAGATTATTGAAACAAATGCAGTCGATTGTTTTTTAAACAAATGTTACCAATTGTTTTTTTAGCCAAATGCAGACAATAGCTTTTAAACTAAATGCAACCGATTGTTTTTTTTAATCAACTGCAGACAATGACTTTTTAACCAAATGCAGCCGATTGTTTTTTTTAAGCAAATACAGACAATATATTTTAAAGTAAATGCAGCCGATTGTTTTTTAAGCAAATGCAGACAATAGCTTTAAACTAAATGCAGCCGATTATCTTTTAAGCACATGCAGACAATGGCTTTTAAACTAAATGCAGCCGATTGTTTTTTAAGCAAATGCAGACAATAGCTTTTAAACTAAATGCAGCCGATTATCTTTTAAGCACATGCAGACAATGGCTTTTAAATTAAATGCAGCCAATTGTTTTTTTAAGCAAATGCAGACAATAGCTTTTAAACTAAATGCAGGCATTTGTTTTTTAAGCAAACGGGCTGAAGACTATTTGACAAATTGCAGCCGAAGATTATTAAACCAAATGCAGTTGATTGCTTTTAAAACAAATGTATACAATTGTTTTTTTTTAACCAAATGCAGACAATAGCTTTTAAACTAAATGCAGCCGATTGTTTTTTAATCCACTGCAGACAACAGCTTTTTAACCAAATGCATCTGATTGGTTTTTAACCAAATGAGCTGAAAACTATTTGACCAATTGCAGCCGAAGATTATTAAAACAAATGCAGTCGATTGTTTTTTAAACAAATGTTACCAATTGTTTTTTTAACCAAATGCAGACAATAGCTTTTAAACTAAATGCAACCGATTGTTTTTTTTAATCAACTGCAGACAATGACTTTTTAACCAAATGCAGCCGATTGTTTTTTTTAAGCAAATACAGACAATATATTTTAAAGTAAATGCAGCCGATTGTTTTTTTTTTATCCAAATGCACCCGATTGTTTTTTAATCAACTGCAGACAACGACTTTTTAACCAAATGCAGCCGATTGTTTTTAAGCACATGCAGACAATAGCTTTTAAACTAAATGCAGTCAATTGTTTTTTTATCCAAATGCAACCTATTGTTTTTTAATCAACTGCAGACAACGGCTTTTTAACCAAATGCAGCCAATTGTTTTTAAGCACATGCAGACAATAGCTTTTAAACTAAATGCAGTCAATTGTTTTTTTATCAAAATGCAACCGATTGTTTTTTAATCAACTGCAGACAACGGCTTTTTAACCAAACGAGCTGAAGGTTATTCGACCAAATGCAGCCAAAAGTTTATTCGAACAAATGCAGCCGATTGCATTTTAACCAAATGCAGCTAATTTGTTTTTAACCAAATGAGTTGAAGGCTCTCCAACCAAATGCAGCCGAAGGATAATCAAGTGAATGTGTTTCACGTTGATGAAAACTTTTGCAAGTCAATGTAATACTTCATCCCTTTTTGTTAGTTGTCTGTTGTACTGAGCTACAGAGATCTCTCATTACATTCCTTGGTTTCCTTCCATCAACTCTCCTTCCCTGCACAGTCCTCTCATCTGCTGATTTATGCAACCAATTTTGATAAATCGGTGATTGTCAAAAAAAATTCACTGTCGCACCTCAATTTATTCTCTTCAACTTCAGTCTAAAATATGATTTCCAAAAACATTTTATCGAAGCACTGTGCATGTGTGTTTCATTGCAGGCACAATAGCGCATTGTGAAAATGAAGGCGAAGCTGTTCAGATTCCTTTCAATCTCAACGATCCCTGTTTGACGTGCATGTGTAAGGTGAGTCAGACCATACACAGCAAAGGACCAGCTCGGGATCAAAATCAAGGGAGATTGTTTTTCTTCCAATTTTGCTTTTTAAACAAATGCATTTGGAATGCTATTCCACTGTGCCATGGATCTCAAGTGCTGCTGCTGCAATGATAAGGCTCAAAACGTTTCACTCATTTTCTCGCATTGATTAAACTTGGGCATTTATCCAGAATTTACCAGAATTATATCTGCAGTGTTTGTAGTTTAATTGTATTCGGTTCCCAAACAGGAGCTGACGGCTCAGAGGTAGTGTACTCACCCTTGAGCTGCTCACCTTGGGCTTGCTTTCCAGACTGACCATGAACTGTCATCCGGGTGCTTTGTAGGTAGGGTGTTGCATCAATGAACACACCATCATTTGGAAGGATGTTATACTGGCTGTCTCGTCTCCTAGATTTGTCCCATGATTGTTATAACCCAAAGGGTCTTTAAAGATCCTATGCTGCCTTTTGAAAAAGGTAAGCCGTTGTGTGCAGCACCCTTGCCAAATTATCTTCAGTGGTTGAGGGCTGCTCCAGCAGCACCCTACGATGGTGAAATGACCTGTTCAAGGGAAATTTTCAGATATGGGAACGTTAATATCTGAATGTAAGTTCAATACTCCATGATGTACATGCACCACAAGGGGTACGAGAGAATGGCAATAAATTACCATTTTGTGATGTTTTCCTATGATTACAGGGTTTTCATAAAAGAATGGTGGAAAAGAAGTTGAAACTTTAATAAATATATTTATCTTCTGAGAACATTGAAAACTAAAGCATATCTAACAAAAGTTTCTTCCCAACTGTTTTCTTGTTTTGATATCAGATTGTTTTTTTGCACCATGTTTACATAAACGTTTAACAAAATGCCATCCGTGTTGCACAAAGCTAAGCGAATGAAGTGGGTTCAAAAATGTGAGTCTGTTGCCACAACACATGGGGGATTAAAACGTTAATGAAAGATAACATACCAAATAGGAAAGAGGATTTAAAGCTGAGTGAGGGGTTCAGTGGCAAGACAATGGAAAGAAAGAAAAGGGTCATCACCTGATAGACAATCCCACAGAAGATGCAAAAAAGACTTTTGACACAATTTTTCCAGATTCAAATAAATCTATTTGATGAGCCACGTCAAACGAAAAAATTCCCTATTCCACTGTGCACATCTTCTTCCTGGTGAAATCTACAACTACTACTACTACTACGACTACCACTACTACTATGACTTCTACTATTACTACTTTAATGGCCCCAATTGTTCCCATCTTCTTGTGTTGTCGGACATTGAACGTTTTTGGCCCAAGTCTTTTACGAACCGACTGGCCAGGCTGGATGTTTCACTGAAGGTGATTTGGACATGGATTGTGATTTGTTCAGTGTTCCAGAGATGACTTGTCCACTCTTTATGAAAGACACCATCGGACCTTCAACGTCCACCAGCTAAATGTAACGTACAGAACCCACCAGCTCAAAATACAATGCACTGCCTGTGAAGCATCAAATCAGCTGTTGAAAGTGGGGCCGACAATCAAACCCAGACGAGACAGTTCAATGATAAGTGCAGCTTCTTGTCAGACTATCACATGACAAATGTGTACAGTAATACTCTAGTGGAGATGAGTTGGGACATCCTTACTCAAACCTCATACAACCTCGACTCATCTCCTTTTGATTGCTTTTTCATTCCTTTGAACCAGCCAAAAAAAATAATGTGGGTGGAATTAAGTTTATGAATGAAACACTAAAGCCTGAGTCATGAGATGACTGCATACCTGTCCCACTTAAGCTTTCTATGCAGGTGGAATCAAGACACCACTCCATCAAAGGGACAAGTGTGGATGTAGATATGTGTAGCAGGATGATTACCTGGAGAAACAAGTGAGGTTGAATCAAGACCTCAGTGCTTTTGATTTTCTAGACTAAAAAGTTCACGTCAACCTTAAAGTGTCCTCATATCTGGCAAATCTGAGTCAATGCATAGTACAGTGTCTATAGAAAGTCTACACACCCTTTCAAATTTTTCACCTTTTGTTCCCTTATAGGCTGGAATTAAATTGCATTAAATCATACTTTGTCCACCTTTATTTACACATCGTAACCCACAACTTCCAAGTGAAAAACAAATTCTAGAAATTCCAGCAATGTAATTAAAAATACAAAACCAGAATATCTTGGTTGGATAAGTGTCCACCCCCCCCCCTTTAAAATGGTAAGTGTAAATTAGTTCAGATGTAACCAATCACCTTCAAAATCACACACCAAGTTAATTGCCCTCCACCTGTGTTAAATTGTAGTGATTCTGATTATTTCAGAATAAAATCAGTTGCTCCTGTTGGTTTCCTCTGCTGGGAGTGCATTTCACAGCAAGGACTCAACCATGAGACCCGACGAGCTTTCCAAAGGATAAAGTTGTGGAAAGCCACACAGAGATGGGTATAAAAATATTTCAAAGCCATAGAATATCCCTTGCAGCACAGTCAAGGCAATCATTAAGAAGTGGAAGGCGTATGGTACCACCAACACCCTGCCGAGATCAGGCTGTCCCTCCAAACTGGATGACCAAGTCAGGAGACTGATCAGAGAGGCCACCAAGAGGCCATTGGCAACTTTGAAAGAGTTACAGGCCTTTCTGGCAAACACTGCTCACTGTGTGCATGTGACAACAATATCTCAAGCACTCCACAAGTCTGGCTTGCACAGTAGGATGGCAGGAAGGAAGACATTACTCAAAAATGCCCACATTGACTCATATTTGAGGTATGCAAAAGATCACTCTGGAGATTCTGAAGTAATGTGGTAAAAGGTTTTGTGGTCTGACAAAACGAACATATAACTTTTTGGCCTAAATGCAAAATGTTACGTTTGATGCAAACCCAACACAGCACATCACCCAAAGAACACCATCACCACTGTGAAGCATGATGGTGGCAGCATCATGTTATGGGGATGTTTCTCATCAACAGGGACTGGGACACTAGTCAGGATAGAAGAGAAAATAGATGGAGCAAAATACAGAAAAATCCGAGAGGAAAACCTGCTGCCCTCTGCAAGAAAGCTGAAATTGTAATGGACGTTCACCTTTCAGCATGACAACGACCTGAAGCACACAGCCAAAGCTCCACTGGAGTGGCTAAGGAACAAAAGGATAAACGTTCTTGAGTGGCTCAGTCAGAGGCCCGACCTCAATCCAATCATAAATCTGTGGCATGATTTGAAAATTGCTGTCCATCAATGCTCCCCACACAACTTGACTGAGCTTGAACAGTTTTGTTTTGAAGAATTGGCAAATATTTCCCAGTCAAGGTGTATAAAGTTGGTAGAGAACTCGCCCAACAGACTCACAGCTGTAATTGCTGTCAAAGGTGCTTTCACCAAATATTAACTCAGGGGGGTGGACACTTATCCAACCAGGATATTCTAGTTTTGTATTTTTAATTAAATTTCTGATGTTTGGAGAATTTTTTTTCATTTGGAAGTTGTGGGTTATGATGCATAAAGGAAGGTGGAAAAAGTCTGATATAATGAAATAAATTACAGCTATAAGGCAACAAAGAGTGAAAATTTTGAAAGGGGTGTCGATTTTCTATCATCACTGTGTAATCATGGTTCAGACATCCTTCAAAGCAAAGCTTCACATATATTCTAAGTATTGCTCTCCTCCATAACCCTTGATCTTCACCTGTTTCCATTCCATCAGTATCAATTTTTTTTGGAACTACTTAAAAAAAATTTATACTTGTTATTAGTTAAATTTCACATTCATAAATCCACCTTCATCGTGAGTTAGTCGAAGCTCCAAGTCAACTCTCGCCAATTTGAATGCACAGTGAAGTAGCATAAAGCGAATGGACGAGGGTCTTTAGCTTTGTATGGTACACAGTGGAAGGGACAGCACCAACTAAAATGAATACTTTCAAGGGAAGTGATAAAGTTTGCTCAAACATTATCTTTACGACTCAGGATGTTCACTTTGGTATGTCGGTGCGAGCACACTTTGACTTGATATTCCTAGAAGGTTTCTTATGGCAGTGAGCAACATTATCAGTATTTCAAATTTAAACAGGATGCACACCCAGATTATATCCAAACGAGTTCGTGATCCACAATGATGATACATATGACGAGCCTTCTTTGTCAGCAGCAGTTTGGGAATACCTGACAAGAGCAACACACTAAGTGTGATTCAGCAAGCTTTAAGTATGATTTTGAATGGAAGATTCCTTAATTTCTTTCATGAAAATTGTAATGTGAGTGAGCGTGTGAGATAGGTGAAAATTTCATTTTAACGCCAAATGCTTGACACTGGACAGTTATGTTGTACACATGTTTGTGTGTCTTTGAAATGTGTAATACATTTTTAAACAAGCATTATTTTTCTTGTAAAGTAGAAAAAGCTTTCCTTTCCTAATAACTAGCAAAGAGAAGTGTGAGTAAATGCAGTGGTGGTCGGTGGGCCAAGATGTCATCCTACCTTCCTCCTCCACCCTCCTATCTGCTCCTTCTCCATAATACATATTATGCATTCTCCTCGGTCATTATGTTCAGTATCCTGAAGGTACTTCACTTGAAATTGCTCGCTGTACCGTCAGCCAAGAAGCAAAGTGGTGCTGATATTCAGGATACTGAACATATAACCAAGACTGAAGGGATTGTAGATGGGGGAGAGGGAGGAAGGGGAGGGGGAAGAAAGGCCTTGCCCACCTTACTCGACTCTCGATGCAATTTCACCAAACTTTACTTTCCGTATTACAAGGCTATCCCTGAAAATCGAGATTCATACAAAATCTACTGCCCTAATATTATGAAAAACATCCTGTTACATCGTTTAAAAATTCCAGTATATCTCATAAATGTCGAACTTTTATGAATCTTATTAAAATCAAAATTTTCCAAATATTCTCCAATTAAACTCTCTATTAAGCGAGGTTAAATTTACTGATGTATAACTCTTTGTTTCTTCTCTCAAACCTTTATTTCGTTGAGGCATGACAACCCACTTTAAAACTGATGTCAGACAGGTAAACAGATCTGGGAATTGCTCAATATTGCTTGATCAGTATTGTGAGTTAAAAAATCCATGAATATTGATACCTAATCATGTGGATAATCATTCTCAAAATATGCAATTGTAACTTTTGGGATTCAGAATGGAGAAGTAATCTGCATTCAAGAGAAATGTCCAGAATTGCCGAAAGACTGCACTCTGGTCATAAAGCACACTGGAGTGTGCTGTGCGTTTTGCAAAGGTAAGCACACAAGAGCGCACGTGCACACACACACACACACACACACACACACACACACACACACACACACACACACACACCCTATAAAGGCTGATATATTTGAAAGCAACTGTTACTGTCATCGTGCGATGTTCACCCAGCATAACACACCCACACACACACGCATACATTGGTTGTAACAGATTGTGCTTTACACTTGGTCCATATAAGGCTCACTGTGTGTTTCAGATTGCAGGCTGGAAGGCAAGGCCTACAACACTTCCTCAACATGGCTTTCTTCGACAAAGCCATGCACTTTACACTCATGCCTGGTAACATCGCCTCCCACTTGGATCTTTTTCTGCACATTCTTCATTTTCCTTCCATGTCGCTTGGCAACGTCGTTCCATAGCTGTAGCTTTGTGGGTGGAATGTTGTTCAGTCCACATCGATTAAAAGGGCCATTCACCCTATGGTCAACAAATGCATGACAGAATGTAGCATAGTCGGTGAAGCACAGATGTTAAAAATTATGAATGTTGTAAATGTTGAATAATACACTGAAAAAGGATACTTAAGGAATATAGATCACAAAACACTTAATGGCCATAAAAAAATATACTCAGGAGATTTCTTTGGGTGCTTTCATGATAGTACACTTTGTGTATGGTGGACCATAGTTATGACTGCAGATAAATAAGGCCAGTGACAGAAAAAGACCATATCGTTCAAGCAAGTTAAAATTACAAAAGTCCCGAAGGGGGTCCCAATTTTACCTCGTTTTTCTCTATGGACAATCCCGATAAATGCCATAATTATGCCGGCCCTCATAGTTCTGGCAAGTAGAGCAAGGTCAGGCAACTAACTCGATTAGAAACTGGATTAGTGATAGGAAGCAAAGAGTGGCTGTGAGTGGGAGGATGCAAGTAGTGGGGTACCTCAGGGATCAGTACTAGGACCATTATTAGTCACAGTTTTCATCAACATCTTGGACAGTGGGGTTAAGTCAGCTTTCCTCATTTGCAGATAACATAAAGCTTGGAGGTGAGGTTGATAACAGCAACAGGGGTGATCAAATTCAGGAAATTCGAGATACTTTAATACATTAGGCAAAATATTGGTCAATGTTGTTAATCATTAAGAAATGTAAGATGCTGGGGATGGATAAGGATAATGAAAATAGAGATTACATGACGCAAGGAGCAATCTTGAAGCGTGTCACACAGGAGAAGGATCTGGGGGTGGTAATAGACACGGTGGATAATCAGACAGCACAGTCCCAGACAGCTATAGGTAAAACACATAAGGTTTTAGGTTGTATTCATAGGGGGATAAATTATAAATCCAAAAAGGTAGTTTTAACACTGTATAGGAATTTTGTGAGGCCTTATCTTGAACATTGTGTTGAGTTTGGGTCACCACATCTAAGGAAAAACATGAAGGTACAGCGTTGGGCTGCTGGTTTGATTCTGGGGCGAGACTAAGCTACGAGTGGCGGCTGAAAGAGGAAGGATTTTTTTCTATGAGATAGGAGGTGAGAGAATATGATGGAGATATTTAAGATAATGTTTAAGATAATGATGTTTAAGATAATTAAGTTTTGACAAAACAGTGCCTTCAGAAAGTATTCATACCCCCTTGACTTTTGTCACATTTTGTTGTTACAGCCTGAATTTAAAATGGATTAAATTTAAAGTTTTTTGGCATCGGTCGACATAAAGTACCCCACAATGACAAAGTGAAAACATGGTTTTGGAATTTTTTACAAATCAATTAAAAATGAAAAGCTGAAACGTCTTGCGTCAATAAGTATTCAACCCCTAATATGACACTCCAAATTGAGCTCATGTACATCCAATTTCCTTTAATCATCCTTGAGATGTCTCTACAACTTGAAGGGAGTCCAGCTGTGGCCAATTCAATTAATTGGACATGATTTAGAAAGAAACACCTTTTTATATAAGGTTCCACAGTTGACAGTGCATGTCGGAGCAGAAACTCTCCCAGGAAATCCAAGGAACTGTCCATAGAACTCTGAGATAGAATTGTGAGGAGGCATAGATCTGAGGAAGGGTATAAAACATTTTCTAGAGTGTGGAAAGTTCCCAAGAGCACAGTGAGCTCCTTCATTAGCGAATCGAAATAATATGGAATGACCCAGACTCTTCCTGGAGCTGGCTGTCTGACCAAACTGAACAACTGGGCAAGAATGACCTTGGTCAGGGAGGCGACCAAGAACCCAATGACCACTCTGACAGAACTACAGGGATCCTTGGCTGAGATGGGAGAACCTGCCAGAAGGACAAGTCTCTGCAGCAATTCACAAATCTAGGCTTTATGGGAGAGTGGCCAGACAGAATCCACTCCTGAGAAAAAGGCACATGACAGCACAGCTGGAGTTTGCAAAAAGGCAGGTGAAAGATTCTGAGAGCATGAGGCAAAAGATTCCGTGGTCTGATGAGATGAAAATTGAACTCTTTGGCCTGAATGCAAAGCGCTACATCTGACTGAAACCGAGCACAGCTCATCACCCATCTAACACCATCCCTACCCTCAAGCATGATGGTGGCAGCATCATGCTATGGGGATGCTTTACAGCAGCAGAGACTGGGAGACTTGTATGGATAGAGGGAACAAAGAATGGAGACAAACACAGTCAAATCCTTGAGGAGAACCTGCTTCAGAGTGCAAAAGACCTTGGACTGCGGCAATGATTTATGTTCCAACAGGACAATGACCCCAAGCATACAGCCAAAGCAACACTGCAATGGGCTCAGGACAAGAACATGAAAATCCTTGAGCGGCCTAGCCAAAGCCCAGACTGGAATCCCATTGAGAATCTATGGAAAGACTTGATTATTGCTGTTCACCGACGTTCCCCATCCAACTTTACAGAGCTTGAGCAAATCTGCAAGGAAGAATGGGAGAAAAATCCCCAAATCCAGATGTGCCAAGCTGATGCAGACATACCCAAGAAGACTCGAAGCTGTAATTACTGCCAAAGGCGCTTCCACAAAGTATTGGCTCAGGAGGTTGAATACTTTTTGATGCAAGACATTTCAGCTTTTCCTTTTTAATTAATTTGTAAAAAACTTCTAAAAACATGTTTTCACTTTGTCATTATGTGGTACTTTATGTAGACCGATGACAAAAAAAATTAAATTTAATCCATTTTAAATTCAGGTTGGAACACAACAAAATGTTGATGAGGGTGTGAATACTTTCTTAAGGCACTGTAAGATTCCGTGGTCTGATGAGATGCAGAAGAGTTTTCCACAAAAATAGAGAGTGATAGTACCATAGCCTGAGAGTAAACAAGAGGAGAGTTAGGGCAGTGTTAAGGCCTAAGTCACATTTGGCACGGCGGTCGTAGGGTCTACAAAATCTACAGCCAATAGCAATTATAGGGCGGCCGCAGTATTTCCACGGTCACAATGTAGCAGTCACGTATGTTTTTATTTTTTGGGTAGCTGCATGGCGTATTTAGAAATTATGGAGACTGAAAACGTGGGGGTGCCATACGGTCTTTGATTTGATGTCGCACGGTGACCTTAGGGCGTCCCTGCGGCGGCCACAGAATTTTCAAGGCAGACGCAAGGTGCCCACAAGGCGACCGCAAGGGGGGCCCTAAGGCGAACGTACGGCCAGACGGACGGTAACGAGTGGGTATATATGCCAGTTCTTTTTCTACAGAAATAAAAAGATAACAGTTCGGAATATACCAGTATATATATAACTGAATATACTATAACTATAATATATATTACTGAATATACCAGTTTGGAGTATAGGCAAACACCTATACTCTGATCTCTCACGGTAGCGCACGGTGGACGCATGGTCAACGCAGACTGCCACGGATGCCGTACGTAGGATGCACGGCGGGCATCGGGGAACCGTGCGTCGACCCTGCATTGCCCGCAGGTAGTCACACAGACCGCAAGCCCACCGTACGGCGACCGTGGAAATAGTGCGGCCCTCATAATTTTTTGGGGGTTGGTAAAATTCATTTTTCATTGATAAGAGCCTACGGTAGCCACACGAATAACGCAAGCCCATCGTACGCCCAACGTACGGTCGACATGGAACACATCTACGTCACGGCTATGGCATGACGAATTGCTACGGCCAACGTAGAAATGAAAAAGTTATAACTCCGCGTTATAATTCCACGGCGCCCACCACGGCCTGTAAAATATAGCCATACGACATAGGGCCATCCTAAGACCACCTCAGAAACTCTGCGGCCGTCGCACATTTCTGTCAATTCAAGGGGGGGGGGTACGGCCGCTGTATCCTAGCCCTAGAGCAAATGTGACTTAGGCCTTAGGCAAGTGTCTTTCAGTCATGGAGTATGTAGTTATTAATGCATGTAATGGTCTTCATGGAAAGGTAACGGCAGCAGAAAGTGTAAGTAGGTTAAAATTGGAATTAGATAGGTACCTAGATGCATTGAAGATAGAGGGGTTCAGGGATATTGGCACACTTTTAGGTAGCTTGTGTGTGGATGGGTGATGGTATCTGGTGTTGGTGTATTTCAGGCATGATGGACAGAATGGCCTCCTCCTGCACCAAAGTTCCTTGTATATCATGAATTGTATGTAATGACGTTCAAACCTGAAAATAAAACAAAACATAAAAATCAAAAGCTATTGGAATTAACATGACTAGTTTTAAACACTTTTACTTTTGTTTACTATTCCAAAGATAATATTATACCAACTCTGTCCACTTTTTTTTTTTGTTTAGGAAGGTGTGTTGAGCAAGGTTCAGGTGAGATGTGTTGTGCCATGTACTCACCCAATCACAAGTGCAGGAACCTGTTGCCCTGTATGTAAAGGTGAGATCTCGTTTCCCAAATTATGGATGGCCTGATGGGGCTTGGCCATTCTCCTAGCCTTGTGATAATTTCAGCCCCCAAGTCCCAAGATGCTCTTAATCTACCCTTTTGTCTATCCTTGCATTGTTTTTTTCTTCCTTCCATATTGCATCTGCTTTCAGATCTCATATTGATAATTCAATCCCAGCATTTCAAATGGATATTCATCTGGGTGGATAAATATTGTAGTGCTTTGTTTTACTCGCTTATCATTGTTGTTTTTGCTATTTTCTTTTTACTGTAACTCCACATTATTCAGGGCAAGTTTCAAGGGGTTTCAAAATTGGTATAAGATGTAGAAGCCTACCTCATGCCAATCAATAACAATATGGAGGGCAAGGTAAGCGGAAGCAGGATAGCTCAAAGTACACTGGCCTTTGAGCTGTCTAGTCAGAGTTTGATTCCAGATCCGACTATCTACAAAATGTCACCTTGATACTTCACATGTGCATGGCATTACATCAAAGAATGTGCCAGAAGGACGTTAAGTTGGGACCCCGTTGCTAACCTTTGCTAGAGCCTGTGGGTGTTAAAGATACGGAAGGAAGGTACATATAAAGATATGTACCTTCCACCAGACTAAGGCACTGTGCATCAGCACTCATGCCACCTGTTATCGACAACTTTGGCGGGTTCCCCAGTCATTTGCGGGCATCATCAGCTATCGAGACCCACATCACCAAGACAGCACAATGACATAACATGCGCAGCAATGGGACTTAAGGACCAAGTAGGAACACTCAACTCTCAAGGAACATGGGCTAATGCTCATGCAAGAGCCAGTAATCCTCTAAGTCAAGAGCTGCAGTTAAGCAATATTAACTTTATTCAATAAACCATAGTTCTACATTTGCGAGTTACATCCTTGAACCAGTAATGTTTACCGATAAATGCTTTAGCCACCATCGTATTGCCTTGACTTGCCATCAATGTCCCAGAAAGGAAATTAATATTATTACTATATGTTATGTACATTGAAACAAAATGACGGTTACTGCCTTTATGGTGACTCAAATATTGGGTCAAAGGGAAAACAGACTTTGAGAACATTGAAGCAAAACAGAGAGAACAATTACCGGTAGTCTTGAACTGATGGCACGACCAACTCGTCGCGTCTTCAATTTTGAATATGCATCTTCCGAACTACGAGTAATTACTTTGCAAATTGCCATAAGTCTTCAAGTATAAACAAACTTTTCAAAGTTATCTGCACAGATTGTAAAAAGTAAATGAAATCGGACATTTCTGGAGTATGCCTTAGGTATGTGTAACACTAAGTTTGATTGATGCCTGCTATGACAATCTCCCGTTGCATTCCATCATGCGCCCGACATATGACGGGTCTCCCAACAGTTTTGATTGTGATGCTTTTCCTTTGATTTCAATTTCCGTTCTTTATGAGCAACAGGTGATATCAGTTGATATACCTTGTTATATCAGTCCTTTTGTTGTGAAACAGATGCTTCAACCTAAATCACTTGGCATAAAGAAGAATACATTTCACTTTTTCTTTAATGAACACGATTTGGATGATGTGAAGGAGCTGCTGCCCTTCCTGCCATAAAACAATCATATTGGAGGTCGCACAAAGAATTTATACTTGACAACATTCACACTTTCGACTGTGTCAGTTTCATTTGCCTTTTATTTTTGTTATGATATTTCAAAAAGCATATCCATACGTATAGACTTTGTGATTTTTTTTCGTATTTATTAATGATTCTAAAGCCTGCCATACATCCACATTTGTGCGTGAGATACCCATGCAAATGACTTCAATGTCTTTGGCCTCAGGTTTGCCACATGATCAAGTGTATGCCAGATCGACTTGGCCTCCTACATGACCTTGTTTTATGCTAATCTTGCCTCAACATCATTGCCTACTCGAGCATGCTCTACTCGCCTCTGAGCAAATTGACTGTGAATAACCAGAAGGCCAAAATTAGCTGAGCAAATGCCTGCGGTTCATTCCAGTGAACGTTTATTTTGATGGAAAGCATCATGAGAATGCATCGATCACTTGTCGCCCGGTTCTTGTTTGGATAAATCACCTCCTTGTATTCCTGGTTTAAGGTGAACCATCATTGTACCATCTCCTCTCGATTCTATATTGCATAGTTACCTATTATTGTCATTTTTGTGGCAGGATGTTTGGTTGGAGGAAAGAAATACACTGATGGTGAAGAATTCTTCCTTGATGGGAATCCTTGTATCAAGTGTGTCTGCTCAGTAAGTTTCAGGTTCTTACTGTCGATATTGTTATGATGTGCTTACCTTATTACGCACACTTAGCTATTTCACTTAATGCTATGTACTAATTGATTTTGACCTTTTCAAATTTCCCTGCATCATTGTCAAATAATACACAGTACTATTTATATAAAGATAGTTCCAAGTATATTTTATTTTTTAGATATTATCAAATACTGTCATCAAATTAAAAATTTTCAACTGACCATAAGCACCTGTGGTTACTGTGCTATCATTACTATCAGCATTATTGCCCTCTTGACTATGGTTGGTGGACGTTATCTGAGCCACAGTCAAATTAATTAAACTGCCTGTGCAGATCATTGAGCATGTTAATTAAACATAACTGTGTAAAGAAACTTTGTTCCCATCTGAAACTACAAATTTAAGTGGTTGGGTGAAGCACAGACAGACTGGTTAGACGCTCGATAGACCTGGAAGCGTACGACCAAAGGTGTCCTACATTAGGCAGAATAGGAAACCTTTCAATCAGAATAAATCGCACGAGAAGTGCAATTCAACTGCAACAAGGTGCAGGCTGTAATGTATCAATCGAGACAATCAGAAATGGCCAAAGAGGTTGTAACAATGCATTTCTAATGAACATAGCACATTTGATGAATGATTGTCATTGATAGGCTCAGCTGCAGTGATGCCGTGACCATTTGAGGTTAGAGCAGCAATATGAGAAGTCAAGATGGATGCTTACCCTATTCCTCACGACGCAAAACCACTCTGCCAAATGTGATATTTCTGTGACCCATGTATTGCATTAGGCCCAAGCTAAACCATTTGCTACAGTCCCTTCATTTAATGGATCTATCAGAATCATTTCCAAGTTATATGCCAGTAGAAAAGTGACAAAGTGTAAGATCTTTAAGCAAACTATCATTCAACTTTGTTTCATTATAGCACGCTCGATTTTGGTTCACAATTGGCGTGATCGGATATTCCTCATATATGGTTGTTCAGAAGCACTTGTGCAAACTCTTTCCTGTGCATGTACAACTAGTCCGGATGTCAAACCATTTAAAGTGTGTTTTAGGGTCCATGCAATGTTTTTGATTGTTTCCTCGCCTCCAGGATCTCCCAACTCAGAAACCACTGGGTGACATCTTGTCACCCTTGGGAAATGTTTTTATTGCCCTTTCTTGTATTGAGGGGTCAGGCACCCATTACGACTCAACGCATCCAGCCCGATACAGGGGTGCCCAATCAATAAATGAAGAAGTATATTATCAGTCTGTTTAAAATTTGGTGGGGAGGTTTTGAGTCATGCTAGAAACAATCGAGTGTAATTTGGGGTGTGTAGGTTCATGCTCAAATTGAGGCAGTTAGTCCATCTATTATTATTACTATTATTTACATATTTAAAAAAATTGCATATAATTGCGCAGAAGAACATTCGCCTTTCATGTACTTTATCTAATATATGGCAAGTCACACCACTTTGGAATACTTTTCATGAGTATAATTTGCTGGTATTACCTTTGTACATGATAACATCTCGATAAGGAAGTTATAACAAACTAACGAGGTTGTACGTGGGCAATGGAATACCATGTCCAAAGTACATATCTAACCATTTCTTCTCGAATACATTGCTTGACAATGCAAACCTATTCGGAATATTTTATACTTATTTTTCCCAAATAAATCGTCGCGCTAATGGCTCAACTAACGTCGAGTTTGTTTCGGTGAGTGGTTAAAATCCCATGATGTACCGAACCGTTTTAACTCCTGTGGAGACATTCTAAACTATGGCGGACTATGCACGCGCAGTTGTGAGGAGAGACAAGAGCACCTTAGCTCTGGTAAAACCAATGGGTCTATTTCCTGTAACACAAACAAATAACTGCATAAGATGAATTCAAAAAATAACTGCATACAATGAGATAAAATAAATATAAGGCGTCTCACTCCGGACTCAATCACAGATGGGAAAGGGACAAAACTGGAGACTCAGCACTGGTGGTAGCGGTGAAGGGGGGGGGGGAGGATGGGTGCTGAGCAGCTGATGAGGAGGGATGAGGAAGTGATGGGTCAGACAATGGACAAGATAAGAGGAGATGGGCAGGAGATTGAACAGGCAATAGTCAGACGAGTACAGCATGAGGGCTAAGGAAGGCAGGCTGTACGACCTCCTTAATGCTCTCTTCAGACGCTCGGAACCCTGTGATCCTCATCCATGCTCCTCAGTTCTCCTCCAAAAAACCCCAGTTCGCTTCCAAAACTAGCATGACCCAGAAAAACTCTCTGGCGCTCTCCAAATCTTCTCAGAATCGCAATCCTCCTCAAAACTCTCCCTGCACATGCGCTCCAATCTCTTCAGATCTCCAGATCCTCAAAACACACTGAACGCACCCGATCCATGCTCCTCCCCTCCCGGGCAACAAAATTCTGCCCCTCAGGAGGTGGCGAAATGCTCCTCAACTCACACTAGTGCCGATCCAAGCTCCGTCCTTCCCTCTCTATCTTCGCTTCAGCCTCACCTCAGGCACCTCATCCAGTGGGATGTACAAGAGGTTATACATACAATTTCCTCAACCTTCATCCCTAATTAATTATTACCATGCACCATCCCCTGTATGGTGCACATTCAAACAAGACAATCCTTTAGCTAACATCTCTCTACTTAATCACATCGAGATGGGCTCGCTACTCGTACATGGACCATGCTCCTATATACATTTATTTCTGTTCTAAGGAAATATCTAACCACCCCCACAAACGTAACACAGCCCCCCCTCCCCCCGGAAGTGCAGCTCCTGAAAGGTTCAATGCAGGGACAACAGCTCCATCCCTTAACACTTACAGATTTACACCTAATTAACCTCAACAAAATAAATCAGGAGGGGCTGTGGGAAGTAAACTTTAGCTATCTTACCTTTTGTCCTTACCATACTACCCCTGAGTTGCAAACAAAATTTCAAAATGTACAATTCTTCTGCACAAAATTATTTATTATTCCCTTGTCTCCTTGCTCCAATGTCCTGGGGCAGGGAGAGAATGGCTCCAAAACACAATAAACAGGCTTACCTTATCCACAATTTACCTGAATGAATAATCCCACTCCTGACACCATTGTCACATCAACGGCTCAACTAACATCGAGCTTGTTGCGACGGGAGGTTAAAATCCCATGATGTACCAAACCGTTTCAATTCCTGTGGAGACGTCCCAAATTATGGCAGACTATGCACACGCAGTTGTGAGGAGAGACACGAGCTCCTTAGCTCTGGTTAAACCAATGGATTTATTTCTCCTAACACAGAGAAATAAGTGGAGAAGATGAATTCAATAAATTACTACATATAATGAGATAAAATATATCTAAAGCGCCTCACTCCAAATTCAATCACAGACAGGAAAGGGACAAAATTGGGGACTCAGCTCTGGTGGTAGTGGGAGGGGGGGAGGATGGGTGTGGATCAACCACAAGCAAGAGATGAGGCAGTGATGGGCGGGATGATGGGCAAGATAATGAGGAGACGGGAAAGACTATGAACAGGCAGCAGGCAGACGAGAACAGCATGAGGGCTAAGGAAGGCATGCAGGATGACCTGAAAACTCTCCTCAGACTCTCAGAACTGTGCAATCCTCCTCCAAACTACTCAGTTCTCCTCCAAAACTAGCGTGACTCAGAAAAACTGTGGCACTCACCAAATCTCAGAATTGCAATCCTCCTCAAAACACTTCACGAGCACGCTCCAATCTCCTCAGTTCTCCTGATCCTCAAATGCACCAAAGCCACCCAATCCAGGCTCCTTCCCTCCTGGGGTAACAAAAACTCTGCCATTTTGGTGGCAAACCAAGGCTCCAACCCTAGGGAGATGACATCACACTCCTCCACTTGCTCGAGAGCAGTGATCCTCACTATTTTTTTTTTAGAGGGGAGCCACTTTTGCCAATAACATATCAATGTGAGAGCCACCACACCGCCTGCAGGACTCCATAATGGCTGCTATTTGGCCCCGCCTCCAGATACTCTTCTTCGTTGTGGTTAACTTGGCTGCAAGCATAATTATTTGTGTACTGCAACCATATCCTGATGTTGTTATGTTACTTTTATGCTTCGCGTTGGAACACTCATTTAAAACCATTGGGTCAATTTGATAGCATTTATAGCAAATTATGATGGGGGTGTTTTCACATTTGTTTATTATCGGCCGCACGTCAGGGGCCGCACTTTAGGCCACCAGGGGCCACCAGTGGCTTGCTGGCCATGCAATGAAGAACAGAGCTCTTGAGGCTTCCAAGCTCCGCCCTTCCCTCTCTCTTCACTTCGGCTCACCTCGGGCACCTCATCCGGTGGGACATTACAAGAGATTAATTACACATACAATTTCCTTAACCTTCATCTCTAATTAATTATTACCATGCACCATCTCCTGTATGGTGCACATTCAAACAAGACAATCCTTAAGCTAACTTTTCCTGACTTAATCACATCAAGATGGGCTAGCTGGTCGTACACGGACCATGCTCCTCTCCTTTTCCATCTGTTCTAAGGTAATATCGAACTACCACCACAAACGTGACAATATATATATATATATATATATATATATATATATATATATATATATATATATATATATATATATATATATATATATATATACATACACACACATCAGGGACATATTTATACATTCAAAATGAAATTCAATGCGTTACCAAGAACTTTTGCGCTCATTCCATATAATCTCAGATGTAGGCATGAGTACTGTATCAGCATGAAAATAGTGCACTATCGTGTGTACAATCTGGGGTCAATAATTCAAACACAATCATATTGTGATAATATCCAAATTACATCAATTAAGTCACCAACTTCTATGAATTAGCCATCCTCAGTGGTATCAATTTCTTCTTCTTCATTCTCATAACTGTAAGCTACCTTGTTGTATTTGTTTTGGGATGGGACTTCACCATGACACTTGCAAAGCATTGAACAGGATCATTTATCTGCTGAGCAGCCACACTGTGCTAGTTGAACATGGGTGATCTGTGGAACATCCACACAACATCATCTCAAGAACTTCAGTAGTTGCTGATTAAACATTGACAGGCAGTGTAACTGATGGAGGTGACTTGGTTTCTTCATCATGAGCCCAACCGAAATGTACTGGATTCAATGGAGGAGGGTCTTGATCTAATGCTGAGTGCCAAATACATACCTGTGGATGTGCTCTCTGATCATGTTGTTCATAGGTTTCAGATATAGGTGGCAAGGTCTTCAATTCAGGAGCTGACATCACTTTCGGTTTCGCCATCTTTATTGACCATATGTAGGAGGGGACCTGTGACATATTTTGATAATTATGAATTGAGGTGCTCCATACCAGGAAGCAATAAAAGATGTTGCGTCAGCCAAGACGTCATCCATATTGGCATCAAGTTTGCCAATATGTTCTAGTTTCTTTCCAGCTTTCAGTGTCTTTATAGAAGTACCCTTGTCAATTCCAAACAAATAGGGGACTGTATCACAACCTGTTAATGCATGTGCACATACGAATATCTCAGCACCATTGGTGTGTTTCTCGGATGTTGCTTTGATATCAATGGTAATTCTTCCAGATCATGTGCCCGTCATCACAACACTACAATTCAGTTGCAGGAGTAGAAATGGACCAACAGGATGAATACATCATTATAATCACAGATTACAGACTTGTATGGAATTGGCCCTTCACAGTACCAAACCGTTTGCTGAATGATGATGGCATCTGTCTCATCAGGTAACGTTCTGAAGTCATTGTGATCTGTACAATGTCCCATTTGGATCTGTAGAGGGATGACTTCATGCTTTGTCACAACAAGTTTATAATTACTGTAAGCACAACCCTTGCGGAAGCAGTGGAGTGTCAATTTTCAATCTTTTCTCTCGTTGCTTCCTTTCCAGCTCTCGCAGATCATGTTCCACTCTTGATACTGAATTCATCGTATCAGTCAAAGACTAAATGTACATCACACCTCTCCAGTTATTTGAATACATAGTTACTGAAATTGTTGACATAATGGAGTACTGTGCCCTTTGTTAAGCAATGAACAATACACAGCACAGCACTGCAAGCAATGATAATTATAATTGCCTGTGGCTGTTGGGTAGTTCTCTCCATAACTTCTACTTGGAGTTTCCTCTTCAATGTTGATTTTATTGATGTCTGTTATCAAACATGGATGTAGGTACTGGAGCAAGTTCATATTCGAGGACATTCTTCAGACTGATGTCTTCTCAAGATTGTTGTAATACCACAACTCAAGCATATATTAAATTGATATCATGTACATGTGTTTTCCATAATTTGACATGATTCTTTTTCACAGATATGGTCACTACTTTCTTTTGCAGAGTCATGGAAGCCATGAGCCAACTTGCTTCATGTTTCCATTTATTCTTTCCCAAGAGGTACCGACTTATCAGCATTCATCGACTCTGGGCCTATTCTTACAGTCACAATATTGATGATGCCATTTGAATGTACGAAATTATCCAGAGGGTTGATGGAATATTCCAACTTCAAATAAATTTTGGTCCTGTTTTGAGCATATGATTTTATATGGGATTTCATCTCTTCCTTATATGCCTGATGTTGGCTTGATGGTTAGGGTGGAAGGCTTTGGATACTAGGGTCCTGAGTTCAAATCCTGCTCAGCAGTTGAATTAATACCAGGTGGGGTTGACTTGACCTGTCATCCTTCTGAGGTTGGCAAAATGAGTGCCAGCATGCTGGCATACTGTGTCGGAGTGGCGACCTGTCCAGGATTGTGCCCAATAGCCAAGGAGACTGCTTAAGCAGCACCGACGCTCTGCACAGAGTATGTTCCCAATCTCCTCCTCCTCCTTATATACAGTAACTTCCGGTTTGGGTTGGCCATCCTTCATTGCAACGACATCCTTGACAAGTTGACTGCAGATGTGGAGGCTCTGAGCTCATCTTCTCAGTGCCTTGGTCTTCATGGTTATGCCAATTATGCCACCTTGACCATGTCAATACTGCATGAATGTTCGGGAGACAGGACCTGAAAATCTCTTAACTGTGTTCAGTTTATTTTGTAACAATTATACACGAAGTTTTTTTGAGGTCATAATCTGTCACGTAATCGAATAAACAAGTAACAAACATTTATACAATTCTACAAGGCAATTCACAAAGCAATATAAATCTTACAACAATCTACAAGGCCTTCTTTCGCAACTCAATGGAGTATTGTGACCGCTTTGGGCTAGCACCCCTGCATCACACCTTTCAGGTCTTGATGCCATGAAAACAAAGCCCAAGGCCCTCAATATCATTGGAAACTCCCATTACAAAGCTAAATGTCTGGGCTTGTTGCTCCCACATTGCAAACAGGATGATGGCCTTTTTGTCTTTTACCATCTACTTTCTGGTCTTGCAGCCTCTGCCCATTCCATGCTGTCCCCCAGGTCTCTTCAATGGAAATATATTCTGCAAGTGACCCACTTCTTGTGCAGGCAGCTTTTGGACCTCATTTGTTCCTCTTTTCTCTCACCTGTGGAACCAACTTCCTCAGTCTGTTCAATCTCATTCTTGACTCCAGTGTTTCCAAACAGCTGTTCACCACCATCTCAGGTCAACCCCCATCCATACCCATGATCTTTTCTATCCTCATGAACCCTCCCCAAGCCCACCTCTTCCTTTCCAGGTTACAGTATTTTCTCCCTTCTCTCCTCCTTTCCATTTGTTGCTGCTCCATTACTGCTTTTCCTTTCATCTTCTTTCAGCCACTTCTTGCTGTGTTTGAGCTGGTATCCAGCTTGTTCACCCCATGTCCTTCTCCCCCTCCATTTACTCTCTCATTCTTCTCCTCAAAATGTATTCATTCATGTGTCCCTCTGTTGTGTCCCTCTACCTTGCTGTTGGTGTGTTAAATGACCCGCTTTCCACTGTGATCTTGCTCTTCCACGAGCCTCAACTTGGTATACAAAAAGGGTATATGGTGAGTTAGAAGAGCAATATACCAGTAACACCTTACTACCACCACCAAAGGTGGATGGAAGGAGGTTATGCTTTCATCCCTGTCTGTCTGTCTGTGTACAGGATATCTCAAAAAGTTGTCGACGGATTCAGATTAAATTTGGTGGACAGGTTCGGTGTGTAACAAGGACGAACTGATTGGATTTTGGTGAAGATCCCGATCCGGATCCGACTACTAGAATTTTTAAAGTGATTCTTCACCATTGAGAGATTGGACCAAAAATGATATATATATATATATATATATATATATATATATATATATATATATATATATATATATATATATATATATATATATATATATATATATATATATATATATAGCATGATATCTCAAAAAGTTGTTGATGGATTCGGACGAAACTTGGTGGACACATTGGGTCTGCGACAAAGACGAAAGGATTCGATTTTAGTGAAGATCCGAATCCGAATCTGGATACGAGAATTATTTATTTTTTTAAGTGATTCTTCACCATTGAGAGATAGGGCCAAAAGCGAGAGAGAATGATATCTCAAAAGTGTATTGGGCCTGATTTGTTCTCGTAGATCAGACATTGCATGGCGGAGCTATGCGCTCATCCGAGTACCCTTCTCGTTGTTTTGATGTTTTGTCTATCATTCTCACTTTGCATTAACCAAAATCCTTACCCCTTATCATGAACCACAAATGGTTGCGACGGGTAAATACAGGGACACTCTTTCGATTAGAAATACAAATTGCTGCAGTGGTTTTATAACATAATTTTGTTTGTCTGAGATATGTATTTTGAACACAAGATATGTTTAATATGCCGGTGTTACGTGTTTTACTTGGAAAGTTTAGAAATTGAATCAAAATGCCTCGAACTTATCACACAGAAATCCAATACATGAAAAGTATAGTATAACAGTGTACCAATGAGTACGTGATGTGTGCACTTGATGTTTGTTGATACAGGGGGGCCTGCTGCAGTGTGTACGAGAGGTATGCCCACTCCTCTCATGCCCATCGTCACTGCATGCCTTCAGTGGGCAGTGCTGTCCTCGCTGTCACGGTGTGTTAAATCAAATGTTTATGGTGCCAGACAAATAAACGAAGACGAATAAATATATTCCATGGATGTTTGTGTTATTTTATCTCTGATGTCAATATTGCCCGAGTTGTTTGACAGTTTTTTCAACACGACTTTTCTTTTCTGCTCAATAATGCCTCCACAATGCTCAAAAATGTGGTCTCAAGTAAATATCGCCCAATTTTGGTTGGTTGTGATTGGCCTGCCAATTTTAGCAAGGTGTGAATTGGTAGATATTGTTATGAGCCTGGGGAATCATATAATTACCTCCTCCACTAAAGGTGGGCAGAGGTATATTTTCACTCCTGTCTGTCTATCTGTCTGTGAACAGGACATCTCAAATGGTTGTGTACGGATTCAGATGAAATTTGGGGGAGGATGGATGTGTGAAAAGGACGAAATGATTAGACTTTTGTTGAAGATCCGGACCCGGATTCAGATACTATAATTATTTAAGTGATTCTTCACCATTGAGAGATAGGGTCAAAAAAGAAATCTCAAACAGTTATCGAGGGATTCGGTCAAAACTCGGTGGACAGATTGGGTGTGTGACATGGAAGAATTGATTCAATTTTTGAAGATCTGAATCTGGATCTGGATACGAGAAATTTAGAAAAAGAATGAATATGGAAACAAAATAATGTCTGAAATACATTTTTTTCCTGGTCATACTATAAATACCGCCTGGAGACAAACACTGCCCAGATATGTCTGGAGACAAACACTGCCCAGATATATCTGGAGACAAACACCGCCCGGACACATCTGGAAACAAGCACGACCCTGATTCAGACCATGCTGGATCAATGAAGGAACAGACAAAAACGAGCTGGGAACATTTCTAGTAATAATTTATTTACAAGCAGGTGAGGAAAGATATGTGGCACAGTGAAAGTCGTTTTATTGTTGTGTGTAATGCAGGGATAGAAAGAAGCGTGAGGTGCGACAATGTACAAGCAACTTACAAAAGCAGACTTAACCCGAAATAATAATAATCTTCTGCAATCTTAACTTACAAGGACAGGCGCCAGGACAAGCATGCGCGCGCACGTGCGCGCACGCGCACACATACACACACACACACACACACACACACACACACACACACACACACACACACACACACCAAAAGTAAGTTTAACCCATGTTGCAAAACAATGTGGATTTAAGAAAGTTGATGGAGGAAAGAAATTATAAACATCGAATGTTGTGAGCAAAAGGTGTAGACGAGTGTAAGTCATTCATTGCTCAATCTCTGCTGCAAATGTGTTTATTTTGATGAATGGAAGAATAAATTAGAACTGACCAACGTGTTTGTGGGACAACGATCAAGCCTTTAAACCTTCAAAACTCTTGGCCAATGGCATTTCAGAATGGTTGGCAGCAAGTGCAATTTGATCTTCCTAAGGTGATTATATTTGAACAGCTTATTCTTTGGAACTGCCCACTATCTCATGTGAGCGTTCTTTACATTCAAACAGCCCTGAAGGTCACACAGAGAAACAAAATAATGTAAAAACTAGAAGAGGTTTCCTTTGTTTATGTCAGCAAATGCGTTCATCCATATGCGTATTTTGACAGAGACTTTTTCTTGACACTGATCTAAGAGCAGTAGTAGATATCGGTGTACTTTAGATGAATGATAAGGATGTTTTCAGACAATGAAGAAGTACACAGAGTATATCACATGGGGTTTGAATAGGGGTTTACATCATTTCCCATGAGAATACTGAACAAGTGTTGTAATAAGCTTACATTTTGACAACTATTTTCCGCAGGTCAAAGGAGAGTGTTTGATCTCCGGCCCAGAAGCTGTCTGTTCAAGTCCAACATCTATACCAACAATGAGAGTTTCACACTGGATAGCTGCACAACATGTGTATGCATGGTGAGTGCCTGAAAACTACCTCATTATTAAAACCATCCATCTATCCATTGGGACCATACTCTGTGCAGAGCGTTTGTGCTGCCTAAGCAGTCTCCTTACCTTGGCTATTGGGCACAATCCTGGACAGGTTGCCACTCCGACAAAGGATACCAGCATGCTGGTACTCATTTTGCCGACCTCGGAAGGATCACAGGTTGAGTCAACCCCACCTGGTATTAATTCAACAGCCAAGCGGCATTTGAACTCAGGATCTTAGGATCCCAAGCCTGCCACCCTAACCATTAAGCCAACACGAGGCATATCATTCAAACTGTTTTCCACCATCCCCACCAACTCCCACCCTCCCTTGCCAAGCCGCAATGTATTATTTTTAATATATTGGTAATCTATAGTACTTATCAAGTTATCACCATCACACTAAAATAAACAATTTTGTGTCTCATCTGTCTGTCTGTCTGACCGTGATACATTCGGTCGTAACTTATCTAATCTCCACCAAACTTACCAAGGGGACTAAGGGTCACATGGTGGAGGTGTACCGACTTCCCCTGCTCCCCTCCCCAAGGGGGCATTTCCGCCTTGGACGACCTCCGTGTTAAGGTGTATAAATAGCTTAGCGTGGCATTTTGTGGGGTACCGGTACAGTCCAGGACCTACTGGAAGTAAAAATTATTATAACCACAAACAATTCTGTAATTTCTTTCCAACGTATGATTACCTTTTTAAACAGTCGCAACTATTAGTTTCTTTAAACAGTCACTACTGTTAGTTTTTTTAAACAGTCGCTGCTGTTAGTTTTTTTAAACAGTCGCTACTGTTAGTTTTTTTAAACAGTCGCTACTGTTAGTTTTTTGAAACAGTCGCTACTGTTAGTTTTTTTAAACAGTCACTACTGTTAGTTTTTTGAAACAGTTGCTACTGTTAGTTTTTTTAAACAGTCGCTACTGTTAGTTTTTTTAAACAGTCACTACTGTTAGTTTTTTGAAACAGTTGCTACTGTTAGTTTTTTGAAACAGTCGCTACTGTTAGTTTTTGGAAACAGTCGCTACTGTTAGTTTTATGAAACAGTCGCTACTGTTCGTTTTTTGAAACAGTCGCTGCTGTTAGTTTTTTTTAAACAGTCGCTACTGTTTTTTTTGAAACAGTCGCTACTGTTAGTTTTTTGAAACAGTCGCTGCTGTTAGTTTTTTTTAAAGTCGCTGCTGTTAGTTTTTTGAAAGAGTCGCTACTGTTAGTTTTTTGAAACAGTCGCTACTGTTAGTTTTTTGAAACAGTCGCTACTGTTAGTTTTTTGAAACAGTCGCTACTGTTAGTTTTTTTAAACAGTCGCTGCTGTTAGTTTTTTTTAAACAGTCGCGACTGTTAGTTTTTTGAAACAGTCACTACTGTTAGTTTTTTGAAACAGTCGCTACTGTTAGTTTTTTTTAAACAGTCGCTACTGTTAGTTTTTTTTAAACAGTCGCTACTGTTAGTTTTTTGAAACAGTCGCTACTGTTAGTTTTTTGAAACAGTCGCTACTCTTAGTTTTTTTAAACAGTCACAACTGAAAGAAATTTGGAGCAAACCAAGGGTGTGTTCCATCACCAAGAGACTTGCTATTGCTTGCCAAGCCAGCAGTTCCTTACCAGCCATTTCAATGGAGTCCTTGCTTGAGTGCTTAAGCCACTTAGCGAGCGCTCTACAGGCTGCTTGGTGATGGAACACAACCCGACGTCCTTGGAGCATTCGGTGCTTACTGCATCCCCCACAGACTGACGGATCTGAGCCGTCACAACTTGCTTCGCCTCCAGGTAAGGTGCTCAAATGAGTCTTTATGCATGAGTGATGTATCCCATTGCATTTCTGAAATTTTGAGCCATCAGATTTTGTGGAGTGCGCATGGATTGTTTATAACATACAGTATATTGGTGCCTCGTATGTCATTTCTCCCGGCCATGGCTTCAAGTGTTATGTGCGACATTGCCCCCCCCCCAATACCCTTACATACCAATTGTGACCTTTATTTGATGCATAATCCCATTTGTAACACACACTTGCCTCTAACTCCCCCCCCTCCCAATGCCATCGCTCCCATAGGGAATGGTTGTTCTCGTAGTACCATATTCGTAATGTTGTACTGTATCAAACCTGGCATTGCCCGTTGCTCTTCTAATCCTTTTGGCCTTTTGAAGAAATAAAATTTAGATAAAAAAAAATTGTTGGGGCCTAAAACACTTCCCTCTGCCCATTAAGGAATGGGGTCAGGGATCATTTATTAAAAAAATTCTTCCCTCAAAAGAAATCTAACTTTTCTTTTTTCAATTTGTTTTTTTTCCCCACGAAAACACTCCCTGGCACACACCGATGAACCTCTGAAAATGTGACGAAGATCTGTTTGGCCATCTCTAAGAAATATGGTGACACACACAAATATCTCTCCTTTATATGCTGAATATAGATTACAAATGCAAAATATTTATCTTATTGGTAGTTATAAAATGTACTTATTAATACGGTACTCTAAATTTATCCCCAAAATGAATAACAAAATTTGTAAATATTGTGGCTGTTACCAACCATGTCGTGTTTTGCCTTATGGATTAGATCCTGTCGTGTTTGTCGTATTTTGCCTTATGGATTAGATCATATCACAATTGGTCTCTAGTTCATCAAATGACTCAGTATGTCTTAGTCCAATATCTACGGCAACGACTGCTACTACTTTAACCGCCTCAATTATTCCCACTTTCTTGAAGGGTCAGTTGGAGAACATTTTGGGCCCAAGTCTTTGATGAACCAGCTGGCCAGGCTTGACGTTCAACTGCATCTGATTTGGGCAGGAGGTTGTAATTTGTTCAGAATGCCTACTCTTTGTGAAGGACATTATGAGATTTTTAACTTCCACCAACTCATGCCGGCAGTCGGGATGCTAAATTTAACGTCCATCTGAGGGATGGCGCACACATTGATGCCTCGCCCTGTGTGTGAAACACTGGGATGAAACACTGGGATCGTTCTTTATAGCTGGGTCAGGATTTGACTTCAGGTGAGGCAGCTTAAAGGCATACCTCTCGAACCTAGGCTATCCTGTCATTCCCACATATAGGCAATGAAAAACACATAGAAAGTATCTTGGTGCATATACAAACTTTATTAACATCCCAAGATATTTGCTCATTAGCATTAGGAAGCACAGAGATGGAAAATAACATGTTGATATTCTTTAAGGTCTGTGGGAATTTAGGCATTCCCTCAAGAAGAAGCTTCACCCTATTTATTTCACACAAATTAGCAGATAGGCCTTCTTTTGATGCCAGAAGGAGATGTTGATTACTTGTGCATGGCAGGAATGTCTTTATCAGCATATTCTTCCAAACCAGCTAGGTCTCATCTGCATTGTAAAGCTGATACAACGAATACTCTGCCTCGAGCCTGGAACACTCAAAGGGGCTCCATGGCACACTCACTCTTGTGGCACAATTTTTCCCAGCACCGAAGTGAAAGATGCAGATCACGACAAATTTTGAAGCAGATGAGCCATCTCAAACATGGCCAAAATGGAAATGCTGTGCCCCAGTTATATTAACTCAAACGACGACTGTAAATCGTTCTTGAGAATGCAGCATCAGTTCAAAAATGGAGATGTTCTCTTTCCTCAATTGCTTTAAAAGTAAAGAAGTAAAGCCTCTGAAATATCTGGCTGTATCTGTCAAAACAAACGTTTTGTTGCTCCATAATAATTGAGAAACCAATGCTAAGTTTTGTTTTCTTCTTCCACTCACACATCCCAGCAAGGCCCACACCAAATCACAACTCATAGATGTGTCAGCTTTCACAAAAGTAACATCAACAAGCTCTTCCTTGTTCAACCAAACCTTCACAACTTTTGAACTCATTTTTAAGGTGCAAAGTGGAAATAGCATGAAATAAAAATGCCATTAAAGCAGGCTGATGCTGCAAAGTCAAGTACATTTAATTGGCTGGGTGTTGGGTGGGGAATGCTGCATTCCAGACTTCAGTAATCTGGATTCATCTTATTAATGAGATTTTGTGTAATTATCATATTCATTTTCCAAATAATATCTTAAAAAGAGTCATTTACAGTGCCTTCAGGAAGTAATCACACCCCTTTACTTTATCACATTTCGTTGTGTTACAGCCTGAATTTAAAATGGATTAAATTCAATTTTTTTGTCACCGATCTACACAAAATATCCTATAATGTCAAAGTGAAAACATCCCGCTCGGACTCAACTGGGGCTCAGGAGACTCGCCCCTCCCGTCCATCACACTAACTGCTACTTCTGTCTGGGTCGATGCTTGCCCCGTACCAACCCGCACACTCAACCATGCCATGTTACTCACGTCCTGCACACATTCTGACATAATCATGCTGGGGGCTTGTGTTAGCCAAAGAGACCCCGGGGCTTCTACCCCCCCTGCCCCCCCAAAAACTTGGCATGTACTCTTTCGCATCATGCACCTGCTCCACTTCGTACAGCCTTACTGGACTCACCTGGCTGTGGTCTGCTTCGAGGGAGCGTATTCTCCCCCTTGTTCCTGAAGGAGGTTGTCCGGACCCTTACATCAGTTGTCAAGACATTCAACAAGTTCAATCTTAATGTCTTTCACCACCTCTTGTATTTGTGTTTGCTCCTCTTTTACTTTATGTAATTCGCCCTTCACCCATTCCATGTCCCTTTGTGTCTCTGTTAATTCCTTCTTTATGGCCCCAAATTCCCCTTTTGTTTCCTGCTGGCCTTGTTTTCAAAATTGTTTCGCGTTCGTGTTTTCTCCAATCTTGACTTCCAATTGTCCTTGTCCTTTCATTATTTCCATCATCCCCTGTCAGAGTTTATATGGTTTTCTCTTAACTGCCAATATTTTCTTCATCACTTCTACCTTACCTGTCTTCATCGCGGTCGAAACACCTTCCAAATTCTCCTTCAACCCGGTCATCTCCTCATGTTCTGTCCTGATCTCATTTGCGAAATTCTGGTCCATGTTTTGCATTTCGCCCTTTACTTCTGGCAGCCCCGCCTTCAGCTCCTCCTGACCCGGCTTCAGCTCCTCCTGACCCACTTCCAGCTCCTCCTCACCTGCCTTCAGCTCCTCCTCACCCATGTTCAGCTCCTCCTGACCCGCCTTCAGCTCCTCCTGACCCGCTTCCAGCTCCTCCTCATCCGCCTTCAGCTCCTCCTCACCCATGTTCAGCTCCTCCTGACCCGCCTTCAGCTCTTCCTGACCCACCTTCTGTGTTTGCATATCACCTCACATGTCATCCTTCTTTCCTTGGATATTCCCTTTTATTTCATCCTTCTTTCCTTGCAAATTCCCGTTCATTTCATCCATCTTTACTTGCATATTCCCATTCATTTCAGCTATCTTTCCTTGCATATTCCCATCATTTCATCCATCTTTCCTTGCAAATTCCCGCTCTTTCGTCCATCTTTCCTTGCATATTCCCGTTCATTTCATCCATCTTTCCTTGCAAATTCCCGTTCATTTCTTCCATCTTTTCTTGCATATTCCCTTTCATTTCATCCATCTTTCCTTGCATATTCCTGCTCATTTCATCCATCCTTCCTTTCATGATCCTCCTCATTTCATCCATCTTTCCTTGCATATTCCTGTTCATTTCATCCATTTTTCCTTCCATTTTTTTGCATATTCCCGTTCATTTGTTGCATCATCTGTTTCATCATTTCCCACATTTGATTCATGTCAAAAGGCTTTGTTAAGCCGATCTGCTATGACAGGGTGTGGATCCCATGAGAATCGCTAAGTCCTCCTTGAGGGAAATTTGATGGTGGGGGTCCCCAAACATCGTTGTTGTCGAGGTTGCCAACATTTCCTCTGGGTATAGCTGCAGGGAATGATCTCCCTCAAAGCTGTCTTCCTGAGCCCTGGATTCCTCTCACATTGTTGTTTCAAAACCCACCTGAACCAGCTCGTTTTGGTCCGCCATGGTCCGTACAAATAATGAAATTAAATTTATATCCTAACCTGCTCTTAATTTCGGGGGTGCGTTA
>NC_140968.1:57187274-57302274 GCF_056783735.1 Eptatretus burgeri
CACACACACACACACACACACACACACACACACACACACACACACACAATCCCATGTACTTAACTCCCCTCCCAACTCTAACCTCTCTCGGCCCACCACACCCAACGTCCTCAACTCCCCCCCAACTCTATCCCTCAAAAGCCTCAAAACCCCTTGATCCCAACCCTGTACCCTCTCTGCCCTCCCTCCCCTCTGTCATCCCCTCCCTCTTTCTTCTTCAAGTGCTCAACTGCTTCAAACCCCAAGTACTCAATCCACCTTCCAACCTCAAGTCCTCAATCGCCCCCACCCCCACCCTTCCCAACATCTCAATCTCGCTCTTCCAACTCCATGTACCCTCACCCCAAACTCTCTGTCCTCCCCTCCCCATTTCTTCCTGTTCTTAAAGAATTATATTTAAAAGGTAAGCCTTTGTGGTCATTTTTTTGTGCTTTATCCATACGGAACTTGGAAAAGGCCGTGTTTGCCCTCACCCAGTGATTGAACAAGCGTAGCAGGAAACCAACCATTACCTTTTAAATTTGAAAAAAAAATGTCTAAGTGTGTTAAAACCTGTTTTTTTAAAAAAATAAAGGCAAGCATTGTAAGAGCAGAGCAATAATTGGACATCAGTGGCTAACCCATTGAAGGACGAAATGATTTCTAAATGAAGGTATTCTTGTTAAAATAAGGTATAACGATCCGAACTCTCTCCCTGCATCTACCTCTGTAATAGTCATCATGTATTATATCAGACAATATTGTACACTGCTTCCTCCATATTCCATCTCCAGGCGCTGCATGACGTTATCACCAGGCGGCAAAGGTACTCCGTTTTCATTCCCTTTTTGGGTCGCCGAAATAGGTGACCCTTATTGTTGGGTCACCGAAATAGGTGACCTTTATTGTCAGTAATTCTGTCTGTTTGTTTGGATGTTTGTTCGTTTGTCATCAGCATAATTTGTAGTAAATGTTGGCGGAATTTGACCAAATTCGGGTGGTAGGTACATCTTATGACCTCGTGCTTTGGAAATTGTGATGGTTGCTAGGGACCCTTTGGTTCCCCAGCAACAACCGAAAAACCTTCAAAATCGGTACCGTTCACGCGAAATCAATTCCGGAAGCCATTATCCCACGTAGGGTTATGAAATTTGGCACAAATGATCTACACGTGATGCTCTATCAAATATATTCCTGTTTTTGTGATATATGGAATACTTTACCTCTTGCTCGGCGACCCATCGCCGCCTACCGGCTTGTCTTGTTTGTTTGTTTGTCAGGATGACATCTCAGCCATACTTTGAGCTCGGAAGCAAAAATTTGGGCACAATAGTGAACAAGTGCTTTGGCAAAAACAGCATTTTTTTTTCATTTTTTGATTAATCGATCAAGTACTCAATAATTATTATCGATTCATTTATTACTTATTTATTACTTATTTCTCATCTGGGCAATATCTCAGGCAATTTTTGAGCAAGGAAGCTGATATTTGGACATGACGGTGACCAAGTGATTTGGCTATAAAGGGTATTTTTGATTTATTGATTCATCAATTAGTCGATTGATTATTTAATTTTTACATAAATTTTCAAAAAGTCACAGATTCCGATGAAACAGTGGTGATTTATTTGCCAATTGATTAAGAATTTTATTATTTTCCTCATTATTTATTTTAATTAATCAATTAATTATTGTACCCCACTCCCTCCCAATTCTGTCTCCGTGTGCTGCACAGTGGCACCACCGGGCATCCGGGCAATGTCGCGTGCAGGAGGATATGCTATTTATTTATTTGGCATGGTGGCGGTGTACCTTGAATGTTTCTCTACTTATTAGTTCTTCTGTTTGATGTTTGTAGGATTCAACAGTCGTGTGCGAAAAGAGGTGTCGTCATGGTGAACATGTATGCAGTGAACCAGATACCTGTTGTGAAGAATGCATTTTGTATGTACAGCCACAAAGAGCTTGCAGGATGCAACACAATACCTACCAGGTTTGGCTTCCACGCTGGTAACCTGCCATCTATTTATTACAAATGTATAACGGGAAGGGGATTGGGGAAGGGGGGATTCCAAAGTGGGATTACGGTACAATCTATTTCAGGAGGCATTTAAAATTGAATTTATTCACTTGTTTATTTTTACATGGTCTAATGCTCATGGGAAGCTGTAGCACAAATCACATACACAGATGCAGACAGACACACTAGACAACATATGACTTGTCTTGACTTCAGAGAAACAGCCAGTGATATTTAGGGAAGTGATGTAACTTCCCAAGCACTCTTGGTGCCAGCGAGACCAAGTTGTGGAGTTTGCTTTTCTCTCCGCAGTCAGCAAAGCAATTAAGGAGAAATATCCTTGCCCTTCACCCCCCTCCAACATGAGATGCCAACCAATGGGATTTAACCACACACTATTTTATCTATAATTCCAGCAATCTCTGTGTTTGTCTGTCTGTCTGTCTGTATGTGTGTGTGTCTGCGGCCGCCGTTTCTTGACAACCCCTGGTCCGATCTAATTTAAACTTGCCAGGAATATTGCTGGGGACCCGAGTATGTGCCTTTTCAAGGTTTGATATTAATCGGACAAGCAGTTCCCAAGTTACGGCCATTTATTTATCAACCAATGACAGGACATGGTGCTATGACATCACTATTGACATCACAATAAAAAAAAAAATATTTTTTGATATGATGTCACAATTGACGCTGGGGACCTGAGTATGTGCTTTTTCAAGGTTTGATATCGTTCTTCTTCATCCGTTTCAGCTGTTTTCCAAGCGTTTCCCAAGTTATGGCCATTTATGATACGGTTGGTCCGATATAATTGAAACAATGCCCCAATCCAGTCGTCGTTTACGATAGCGAAGGAACGGCCTGTGTGGTTGTTTGAAAACATTTTTTTCTCTCTTCTCTTCTATTTGTGTTTTTCCTTGCGATAACATTGCGAAAAGGCAAAATACGTTGGCGCTAACTGAATAATTGGCCATTAAAACTAAATTGCGAATAATCGTAACTGCGATATGCGAACTTCCAGGCCACGCACGTACGGGCACGCGAGAGCAAAGGAACGGACTGTGTGGTTGTTGTTTCTGGCTCGCGGTTTGAAAGTTATTATTTTATTTTTTTTGCATGCATGGCCACACACGAACAGGCACGCACGTACGTGCACGCACCTACGGCCACGCACCTACGGGCCCGCACTAGTCCTTTAAATGCCAAGCAAGCAAGTAGCAGTGAAGTGATATTTTCATTTACAACTGCTTTGTTTTAGTAAAAGTCGATCAGAGACCATATCAACTTAAATACGTACTGGACGTGATAAATATGTGGGGGGGGTTTAAGTATAAAGATCCTAGTCACATGGGGATGATTATTTAGGTGAGAGTGATTGGTTGTTCTCTCCAGTTATGGGTGAGAGACGTGATTGGGTCTTTATTTAAATGAAATATTGCACAATATTGCGATTGAGATTGCACATAGAACAAGATTGAGAGCCTCAGTGGTGCGTGTTTCTGTCTATGCTGTTGCTGACGACGCACCAATCGGTGATCTTTTTTGTATTGATGTAATTTATAATCAGGACAATATATGTTTTTAAAATCTATTTTTGAGTTGTAACGTCCATTAGCAGTATCAAAATCCTGTGTACGTACACATTGAGAGAACTGCATGTCTACATAACCATGTTACATTGATATATAATGGCAGATTTCCAAAATTGTTTGATCAAAATAAAATACACATATAGTCATTCAATATTGAATTACCCATTTTAATTATGTTGATATTGGCTAAAGAGAGTGGCAAAAGGAAACTGTTTATTACCTCTGCCACCAAAGGGGAAGGAGGTTATGTTTTCACCCCTCTCTGTCTGTCTGTTTGTCTGTTTGTCTCTCTGTGTGCAGGATATCTCAAAAAGTTGTGGACGGATCCAAATGAAATTTGGTGGGCAGGTCAGGTGTGTGACAAGAAGAACTACTTATATTTTGGTGAAGATCCGGATCAGGATCCGATAATTTTTAAAGTGATTCTTCACCATTAAGAGAAAGGGCCAAAAATGATAGAAAGGAAGATATCTCAAAAAGTTGTTAATGGATTCAGACGAAACTTGGTGAACATGTTGGGTGTGTGACCACGACAAATTGTTTCGATTTTGGTGAAGATCCGAATCCGGATCTGGATACGAGAATTATTTAATTTTTAAAGTGATTCTTCACCATTGAGAGAGAGGGCCAAAAACGATATATAGCATGATATTTAAAAAAAATTATTGGGCCTGATATGTTCTCATGGATCAGGCATTGCATGGCGGAGGTATGCGCTGTACCAAGTGCCCTTCGAGTGTAATTGTGTTTACTACTTAAAAAGAATAATAATATTTAAACTGTGATATAAGAACAGATTTACAATTCAGAAATGTCTTATTCACATGTATGTAAATCATGGCTATCGAGGAAAGAAAACTAATCAGGAAATTGGACGTGCAACATGTAATTTTACAAGAATCCTCACCAAAAATGAGCAATCCAAGAAATTTACATTCAAATCACGTCAGACACAGAATCGTTGTACATGTCTGCACATGGACAATGTCGATATGCTCTATAAAATGGCCATACCTTTGGGAGCTCAGTCAGTTTAGGAATGGCTAGGCATCATTTAAAACCAAATTAGCTGGCTCACCACATCGTAATGGATCAAGGGTGGTTGACTCAGACATGTCGTTGCTTCCCATTACAATGTTCATTGCATTGTCAATTATAGAGCACGGAGAAGGTGCCAACGTAGACTGCACAGTTCATATAGAAAGACCATTCAGGTTTCCTAAGGGTTAGAACCCCCTCTGAGGATCATTATCTTATCAAGTTTAACAGAAGAAATCACTTTTCAACAGAAAGATCTCTCCAGAGTGACCTGCAGAAAGCAATCAACCATTGAATTTCAACAAAAACAGTTAAGAAGGGGCTTCATGCCAATGCTATGAAGTTCAATAGATAAGTGCTCTGCATTCTTCGAACCAATACATGAAAAACTACCTGCGTTGCTTGAACCACTACATCATCGACAGCAATACATGAAATGGGGGAAGACAACATCACATTTGAAGGGTATTTTATGAGTGCCATGTTCATTTCACCGATGAGTCTAGGTTTAGGACCGAGTGTTGCTGCCCCTCTCATCCATCTGTCAACCCGAGCCTGCTGAATTGCTGCACATTCTTACAGAAACCCACATCTTGCTTCCCTCCTCAAACACCAAGCAAAATGTTTGCTGCCAATTCATCATTCCAAAACTCTTCTGAGGAACAGACTTGCATTGTCTAATGTCCCTCCATTGTCTCCACTCCTTCAACAGTGCTGATCACCATCACCTCATGCTTTCTCTCAAACCCAACACCTGTTCAACTTTTCTATTCCTCGTTGACCACCTCCTCTCGGATCTCCACCCAAGGTCCCTTTCCTATCCTATTTGCCAGTCATGCACTTGTGCATGACATCCTTGTTTACTTATTCCAATTTGATCTTTTGTTAGTCTGTGAACCTGCTTCCCTTCGTCAGCTAGCTCGTCCGTGTATTGCATTTCAGTGTTAAAATAATTAAAATCATGTATATATACAGTACCAGTCAAAAGTTTAGACACACCTACTCATTCAAGGGTTTTTCTTTATTTTTACTATTTTCGAAATTGTAGAATAATATCAAGACATCAAAACTATGAAATAATACATATGGAATTATGTCGTAACCAAAGATTGTTCAACAAATCAAAGTATATTTTAGATTTTAGATTCTTCAAAGTAGTCACCCTTTGCCTTGATAGCTGTGCACACTCTTGGCATTGTCTGAACAAGCTTCATGAGGTAATCACCTGGAATGCTTTTCCATTAACAGGTGTGTCTTGTTCAATGTTAATTTGTTGAATTTCTTTCCTTCATAATGCGTTTGAGCCAATCAGTTGTGTTGTGACAAGGTCGGGTTGGTACACAGTAAATAGCCCTATTTGGTAAAAGACCATTATTTTGTCTGTATTGTAGTAGTCCATATTATGGCAAGAACAACTCAACTAAGCAAAGAGAAACGACAGTCCATCGTTACTTTTAAGACATAAAGGTCAGTCAATCCGGAAAATTTCAAGAACTTTGAAAGTTTCTTCAAGTGCAGTCACAAAAGCCATCAAGCGCTATGATGAAACTGGCTCTCATGAGGATCGCCATCAGAAAGGAAGACCCAGAGTTACCTCTACCGCAGAGGATAAGTTTATTGGAGTTACCAGCCTCAGAAATCGTCAATTAAATGCACCTCAGATTGAAGCCCAAGTAAATGCTTCACAGAGTTCAAGTAACAGACACATCTCAACATCAACTGTTCAGAAGAGACTGCGTGAATCAGTTCTTTATGGTCGAATTGCTGCATAGAAACCACTAATGAAGGAAACCAATATGAAGAAGAGACTTGCTTGAGCCAAGAAACACAAGCAACGGACAGTAGACCAGTGGAAATCTGTCCTTTGGTCGAATGAATCCAAATTTGAGATTTTTGGTTCCAACCGCCGTGCTTTGTGAGACGCAGAGAAGGCGAACGGATGATCTCTGCATGTGTGGCTCCCACGGTGAAGCATGAAAGAGGAGGTGTGATGGTGTGGAGGTGCTTTGCTGGTGACACTGGCAGTGATTTATTTAGAATTCAAGGCACACTTAACCAGTATGGCTACCACAGCATTCTGCAGCGATACGCCATCCCATCTGGTTTGTGCTTCGTGAGACCATCATTATCTTGCCAAAACGAAGTTTTTGCAAGATATGTTAGTCAACTTGTATGTTTTTTTTTTTGTCTGTAATCACGTATAAAAAATTCTGCAGAGCACAGTTATCATTGGAAATTTTTGTAACTTCGCATATCAAGGCCTATAGAGGTCCCTTTCAGCGCACAAAATTTTGAAGGTCAAGGTCAAAGATAAAGGTCACTTTGTCGCAAATCAGGGGAGTCGACGAAACCCTTATTTTTTGAGTAATTTTGATCGGATCGTCTTCAAACTTCATGGGAATATAGTTCATGGTCTGGCGCTCAGCTGATTAATTATTGGTGGCGTTGGCCTTGACCTTCATATGTTTTTTTTTTTTGTCTGTAATCACGTATAAATCACTCTGCAGAGCACAGTTATCATTGGAAATTTTTGTAAGTTCGCATATCAGAGGCCTTTTGAGGTCCCTTTCAGCGCATACAATTTTGAAGGTCAAAGGTCAAGGTCACTTTGTCGCAAATCAGGGGAGTCGACGAAACCCTTATTTTTTGAGTAATTTTAATTACTCTAATCGTCTCCAAACTTTATGGGAATGTAGTATATGGTCTGGCACTCAGCTGATTAATTTTTGGTGGCGATTGGCCTTGACCTTCATGGTTAGCGCCTGAGGTCAAACATATTTGACCCCAAGGTCAAATTTTCAAGTTTTTGGAACCATATCGTGTAGTACCTCAAATTGAACAGCTCGCTGAGTGCTTTCTAGATATGTCAAGCTTGAGACATTATGACATCATTTGGTGACGTTATGAGGCAAACACATATTTTTCATGGTTACTCTGTAGAACGATTCTCATTGGAATCTCTCGTAGGCAGATATTCCTCAAGGAGTCGCTCCTGGTGGATAGCAGCTCTGTTCACCTCAGTGTGACCTTAAAGAAGTCACACGTGGTCACCTTTTGGCAAGATACCGGTCACCCTGCGGGTGACATTAGTTTATTTGTTTTTCAAAAGGACAATGACCCAAAACACACCTCCAGGCTGTGTAAGGTCTATTTGACCAAGGAGGAGAGTGATGGATTGCTGCATCAGATGATCTGGCTTCCACAATGACCAAACATAAACCCAATTGAGATGGTTTGGGATGAGTTGTACCCACAGAGTGAAGGAAAGGCAGCCAACAAGTGCTCAGCATATGTAGGAACTCCTTCAAGACTGTTGGAAAAGCAATCGATGACCCGTGAACCCGTTGGTTTCCCATTGTGACAGCGGTTAATGAAAAAAATCATTTCAAGAAGAAAAAAAAAACAGATATCTCCAGCGAACTATACCGCTGAGGTTGTTTGCATTGATCAAATTCTCCCAAAGAGTACTTGACTGAATCGGGAATTGATTTTTAAATAATTTTTTCATTGCCCGATTTGAATGAAACTTGAAACTGCACACCGCAGGAGAATGGTGACTAAGGTGGCCCTAAATTTTTTCCGTTATCATGTACCGTTTTGGCTGTATTTCGGGAACATACATACATACATACATACAAGATGAGAGTTTTAGTAATATATAGATTCCAGGTGACTACCTCATGAAGCTGGTTGAGAGAATGCCAAGAGTGTACAAAGCTGTCATGAAGGCAAAGGGTGGCTTCTTTGAGGAATCTAAAATATAAAACATACTTTGATTTGTTTAACACTTTTTTGGTTACGACACAATTCCATGTGTTATTTCATCGTTTTCATGTCTTCACTTTTATACCTCAATGTAGAAAACAGTAAAAAAAAATTAAGAAAAACCCTTGAATGAGTTGGTGTGTCCAAGTTTTTGACTGATACTGAAAATTCATGAACATATACATACAGTATATAATAATAAATGGTAGTGTGTGTCCTCCATAACTCCAAAACCATGAAACCTATCAGCCTGAAACTGCATGCAGACTAAGAAAACTACATACAGTATATAATAATAAATGGTAGTGTGTGTCCTCCATAACTCCAAAACCATGAAACCTATCAGCCTGAAACTTTGCATGCAGACTAAGAAAACTCCAAGGAAGTGCATGACTGAAAATTGAGTGTTTGGGGTTTTTTTTTGAAATATAATTTAATTTTCAAAGTCAAGGTTTGTATGAGAGCTAACCCACAGAACGTATACCAAGGGGAGCAGGAGACAACAGAGACGGGAGAGGGAAGCACAAAGCAATAGGGAATAGACACATAAGGAGATCTGGGGAAGGGAGAGGGATGGGGTGGGGTAGACGAGGTAAACAAGTTGGACACTACAGTGATTTTCAGGAAGGAAAGCAGGGAATATGAAGGAGATGGGGTAGAAAAGATCATGGTTTTGAATGGGGGAAGATAAGAAATGGTGGTGAACTGCTATTTTGAAGACCTGGAGGATAGAGTGGGATTGAAGAGAGTGGGGGAGTTTGTTCCAAAGGTGGGGAAAAAGAAGAATGAAAGAATGAAGGTGAGCAGTGATTCTTGATTTTGGTTTTTTATCAGAAGGCGGTTGCTGGTGGAGCTTGAGTGCCCTGACGAAAAAAGGGCAGGACAGACAGTGTGTGTGGGGGGGGGGGGAGGCCGTAGAGAAGACGGTAGAAGACAGAAAGACCACCGACCTGCCTGGGGTGAGAGAGTGAGACGCAAAGACTCAGCCTCGTCGCAGGAGAAACCAATATTCTTAAATACCTTGGTTTCCATAGCATGAGAGGTGAGACAAAGCTGAGAAAGGTGAAAGGCTGAAGCAGCAGCACAGAGGGGAGAGCCGTACTCCATCAGGCTGTGGATGAAAGCTTTTTATGTGGTCAGGAGCTCAGGTGTGCCAATGAAGGACTTTGCAAAGAGGATGCCCAATCGGCGACTGGCTTTGGAGGCCAGCTTGGAGATGTGGCTTTCCCTGGAAAGATCATGGCAGTTGGTGAGGCCTAAAAGTTTGAATGAAAGGACTTCTTCAAGAGTTTGAAAGAAAGCACTTCTTCTTCCTGCTTCATCTTTTCCACCCCTGTCAATCCACCCCAAACCCACCTCCTTCAAATTCCCTGTTTTAATTCCTGAAAGTCCCTGTTGTGTCCATCTTGTATACCCTGTGTTCCCTGTCCCTTCCACAGATCTGCTAATGTCTATTCCCCACCGTTTTGTCCTTCCCTCTCCCACCCCTCTTGTCTCCTGCCCCCCCCCTTGTTGTGCATTGTGTTTTAGCTCTCATATGAGCCTCGACAATGTATACAAAAAAAACAGGATTGTTGAGAAAATAAATGGGGAGGTGGTCCAGATGGTCCTTTCGGAGAGATATAGTGAGAGTGTGAGATTTGTCAGGATTGAAAGACATGTTCCACGAATTGGACGAGCTTGTGATTTTATCCAGATCTGAAGAGGGAAGAGACTGCTGCTTGCCGGTCTGAGGGATGACAGATTGTATGACAGATGACAGATGACAGGCAAAGAGAAGAGGATTTTCGGAGAGATCGGAGAGAGACAGAGAGATCATTACTGAAAATGAGAAAAAGCACTGGGTCCAGAACATTGCTTTGAGAAACTCCAGCCTGGAAAGGAAGAGGGGATGAGAGAACTCCATGAAGGGCCACACGTTGACTGTGAGAGGAGAGAAGTCTGTAAGCCAAGAGTGGAGATTGCCTTAGATACCACAGGAAAGGAAATTGGTGAGAAGGGCGGGATCAGGTCAGGTCAGGTATGGGAGCATGTGCCGGAGTGCAGGGCGTTGCTGTGTCCACTTTCTGCCAGTACTCCAGAGGGCTCCATCTCGCCATCTCCCAGGCAAATGCATAACCAATCACCATCTCCTTGAGATTCTGATCAACCTGCTGCGACCACGAGGTACTTTGTCAGCCCATTGCCCTCCTAAACTCACGAGGCTCCCTCACTGAGAGAATCTGGTGAGCAGGATCAGCGTCAGGAAAATGAGCCACATGTCCATACAGCCAAAGCTGATGCTCAAGTACTATGCAGGTAACAAATATCATTTCAGTCTCTCTCAGCAACTGCTCGTTGTACACAAAGTCTGATCAGCGATAGCCAAGGATTCTGCGAAGAGACCTGATACCAAAGGAATTGAGTCTCAGTCTCAGATCCTTGGTCAGAGTCCAAATCTCACATCCATAGAGCAAGACTGGAAGCACCAAGGACCTGAAGACTCGGACCTCCGTCCTCCCACACAGGTACCAGCAGTGCCATGCCCCATGACCCAGTTAATTCATGACTCCCCAGGCCTGATCCAGATGTCTGTTGACCTCTGGCTCACAGCCAGCAGAGACATGAATATCACTGCCAAGGTAAGTGAATTTCGCCGTGACCTCAACATCCTCGCCACAAACTGGTACAGACAGGAGAGCAGCACCCAAGATGTCAATGAAAGCCGGGATAGTAGTTTTGACCCAGGAAACCCGTAATCCCAGTGGCTCAGACTCCTCATTCAGCACACCAAGGGCCCCCAAAACAATATCTAGAGTCTCCGCAAAGATTACTGCATCATCTGCGAAATTAAGGTCAGAGATCTTGACATTCCCAAAATGTGCACCACAGATTTATCTCTCCGACATCCTCCCCAGAATCCAATCCATACAAGTGCTGAAAAGTGTGGGGCCAGGACGCACCCCTGACGAACTCCAGTAACAACAGGAAAAAAGTCAGAGATGGCACAACCACATCTCACAGCACTCTCAGCACCAGAGTAGAGTTCAGACATCAGATTGATCAGTTTTGGTGGCACCCCACGAAGACCAAGAATCCTCCAGAGGGCATCCCGATACACTCAATCGAACGTCTTACAGATATCAACATAGGCTGCAAGCAGCCCCTGACGAAACTCTCGTCTGCGTTCGGTGAGGACACGAAGAGCAAGGATACGGTCAATTGTTGACCTCTTTGGTGTAAAGCCTGACTGCTCTGGGCACTGGTGCTCAAACAGATGGTGGTGAACCCTATCAAGAATTATCCGAGCAAAGACCTTGCCCGGCACTGAGAGCAACGTCACCCCTCGGTAGTTATTGCAGCCTTAGTGATCACCCTTCCCTTTCCAGAGACGGACAACAAGGGACCACTTCCAGTCAGTTGGGATGATGACTGTGTTCCAGGCAGAGCACAGAACTACATGCAACGACAGAAGTACAGCATTTCCACCAGCCTTGAGAAGTTCAGCATGGATGCTACAGATCCCTGGAGCTTTACCCCATTTCAAGCAGATCACCGCAGCCTGTGTTTCCACAAAGGAAGGTGGACCACAGTTGATTGGAGGGTCAGCAAGAGGGATTGCAACACCCCCTGACATCCAACTTGACAGCTGGTAGAACAGCCTGGTACAGCTGCTCAAAGTAACCGGCTCATCGGGCCTTCAATTCGGACTCCTCTGTCAAGAGCCCACCACCCACTGCTCAAACTCAGTCCACCGTGGGATGGGCTTGGAGGAACGCAATGCACAGATTGCCCTGTAAGCAGCACGAGAATTACTTGACCACAGTTGATGCTCTACACACTCACAGATTTCTCGCACATAGGCCTCCTTGTCCACCCTTCGTGCATTGACAGTTTTATGCCTTAGCTCCCTAAACAGCTCAGCTCTGCCATTTAGCATGGCCCTGCGTCTCTGGTCAATGGTATCCGTTGAGACACAAAATTCTTCATCGCCCGATGGTGAGTTCCAAGACATCTTCCGGCAACATCAAGGATGATGGTCTTGAAGGCACTCCACAACTTTTCAGGATCCCCCAAAGCACCCAGACCCCCCAAATCTCCACTCAACCTGTTTGCAAACTCCTCAGCTACCCTCTCATCCTTGAGCTTGTCAACATCCAGCCTAGGCTGGGATGGTACCATTCTACTTGATTTACACTGCAACTTCAGAGTTGCTATAACAAGCCTGTGATCAGTATTTAGGAAATGAGCACTCTGGTGGACTCTGCAGTTCTGGGTCATCCCCCATTGACCATCAACGAGCACATGGTCAATCTCCTTTACCACACTGCCAGCACTGGAATACCATGTCCAGCGATGAGCCTGTGGGTGCTGAAACCATGAGCCAGCCTTGAAACCATGAACCAGACTTCTTGCAAAGTCAAGGAACTTAGTGCTGTTCTGGTTCACATTCCCAGGCCGATGGGGACTGACACATGTCTCATAATCATCCCTATCAGTTCCAGTCGATGCACTGAAATCTCCCAAGACTAGAAGTGTATCTCGCCTGGGGCACTGATCAACCATAGACTCGAGCGTGGCAAAGAATGCATCCTTCACGGTGAGATCACTCGCCTCAGTTGGAGCAGAAACAGAGACCAGGGAAATGACACCTCAGGAGTGACGAATCCTTAGTCTCATAATACGCTCATTGACTGGTGTTACCTCAATTATCATTGGAGTCACCTTATTTGACACAGCAACAGCAACTCCTTGGGTATGGTAACCATCAGAGCGACCAGACCAATAGTAGGTGTAACCACCCACCAGGATCGCGTCGCATTCCGGTCTCCGAACCACAGAGAGAGCTGCAATGCAGATATCCAAATGCTTGCGCTCAGATGACAACAGAGACAGGTGATCATCCTCTCTTCGGGATAGGATATTCCAGGTACCCACTCAAAGGGACCACCTCAGGTTAACCCAAGGAGACCACCGTCTGGTGGACAACAACTCAGCACCACCCCAACACACGCTACCGCAATCTGACCCGAGAAGGTTACTCCACAGTTTCCCTCCTCTCATCAAAGGTTGGGGGTCCCGAAGGCTGTGCCACAATCCCGTCATCTGGTGAGCTTCCCTGCGAAGGGCAGTCACACAAGATCTACTCCCTGGGTTTTCAGACTTTTTTAAAAATGCTTTTGGAATGTTTTGTGGAATGAAGGGTTTGGTTTGACAGTGGCTGGAGTGCAAATCCTGCCACCAACCTCCTTATAAAAAGTAACCCAATTGCAGGAGGACATCCGCAGACACAGTTGTGCACTAGATATGGATGGCCATTGGCTCCCAAGGAGCTCCTTCGCCCTTTGGGCGGGGTGCCAGACCGTATCGAAGGCACGCGATAAGTCTAGGGAGATGGCTCTGATCTCCTGTCTGGCATTGAGTACCTCATTAAAACAGAGTTCATTGAAACACCCCTTTTGAAGATAATTCACGTCCTTGTTTCATTATATCCTTTGGTAGGCGCATCCTCAGCCACCTTGCTCTTTAGGGTCTTAAGGCATTTCCTTGGTAACTTTGCTGGGGTCTGAAGTCGCCATGTTTTTTGGCCTGCTCAATCATGCATTGACTTGGAACAGGCCGCAACAATTTATTCACGATAAAGTTTTTTTTTTCTCACGTTGATCACTCATATTATCGAATGCCTGTTCATCGTAGCTATGAATCACTATATACCTTGCCTTTTTAAGTGCTATAGTTTTAAAATTATGAGCTTGGAATGATTTCATGCATTATGTGATACGATTTCCAAAGATATGCTCTCGTGGACTAATTAAAGTATATCATCGAAATATTATTTCCGTTATGAGGATCGGATATTATCCAGACTAAATAATTGTCACAATCTGGAGTGAAATCTGATAATGTAAAGAAATAATGAGTCTTATAACTAAGCTGAGATACCTACTACTTAAAGCAAGCAAGTCTACATTCTCTCCTTCCCCATACATACGCAACAAAATGTGACATTTCCAAAGCATTAAACTTATATTTTTGTACTGTTTGGAGAATTCTATTGAGTGAACAAAAAATTTAAGAATATGCCAAAATTAATCAGCTTCATTGAGCAATGTGATTTAATGCATTCACTGTGAGAGCTCGTGCCCTGTCCGCCAGAGGGATTGCCTATCCATAGTGTCTGCCAGATCTGTGTCTATATTTTTGGATGTTTCACGATGTGCTTGACAGGGAGTGAATGCAAATCTGGTGAAAAACGGACATTTTAAAATAAAGTTATTATGCGGACTCCGAACAATGCGTGCACAGACTCGGAACCACGTGATGCGTGCACAGACAAGCAGGCATCGTGGCAGATTATTTGCAATGTTTATTTCATGGGTGATTGAACTTTGTGATGTCTCCAAGGTTATTTTACGTTAAACTGCAACTCTTTTCTGGATAAAGTCAGTATTTGAACTAATTCATTTCATATATGCCTGGAGTTGGCTGAATGGTTACGGTGGTGGGCTTGGGATCCGAGGATCCTGAGATCAAATCCTACTCGTCTATTTATTTAATACCAGGTGGGATTGACTCAGCCTGTCATCCTTCCGAGGTCGGCAAAATGAGTGCCGGCGTGCTGGTATACTGTGTCGGAGTGGAGAACCGCCCAGGATTGTGTCCAATAGCCAAGGAGACTGCATTGTCAGCACCAATGCTCTGCACAGAGTATGGTCCCAATGGATCGATGGATTTATTTCATTAACTACTGCGTGCACGATGAAGACCGGATTTAAAGTTCAAGGGATCCTATGTGTTATGCAGCCACAGCCTGGCCAGCCATTCCTTATTAGCCATTTAATTGGAGTGCTTGCTTGAGTGCTTAAGTCACTTGCTGAGCATCCTCAAGTCGACAGCGGTGCCACGCTACATCATTCTGAGTGAATTGTTCACTCATTGCGGATGCTTTTACCATGCTATGTCTTCCTGAGCAAGTGGTTCGTGGTCTGTCATCCTGAGCGAATTGCTGTATTAACGTGTTTTCTAAATTACCGAGTCAATTTTTTTTTCCACACGTCACACGCAGCTGTTTACAAAGATTCATATTTGTGAAAATATCCCTGAAACGTCTAAATAAATGCAACATTGTTTTTCGGTGAAAGCTATTCAAGGTTCCTGGGTTGTATACAGTATGTACTGTGGTCGGTAATCACACTGACTCCAACTTGCCGATTCCTAAAAAATTGCTGATAGTGTGTGTGTGTGTGTGTGTGTGTGTGTGTGTGTGTGTGTGTGTGTGTGTGTGTGTGTGTGTGTGTGTGTGTGTGTGTGTGTGTGTGTGTGTGTGTGTGTGTGTGTGTTGTTCATAAAGCATAACATATTGTCTCTGCTAACTTCCCAACCTCCTCTCTCTCTCTCTCTCTCTCTCTCTCTCTCTCTCTCTCTCTCTCTCTCTCTCTCTCTCTCTCTCCCTCTCTCTCTTTATCCCATCCTTGCTCAAACCCCTCCCAATGCAGTGCAGCACCCTCCTACAACAACCTCTCACACTTTTTCCTCCCCTCTCTTTTTGTCTGTCTGTCTCTGTCTCTGGAAATACCCCGACGGTGATTATGGCTGGACCGTGTTTGTCTCCAGACATGTCTGGGCAGGGTTTGTCTCCGGACGTGTCCGGATGCTATTTATCTCTGGATGTGTCTGGATGGTACTTATCTCTGGATGTGTCCGGATGGTATTTATCTCCGAATGGGAGTTTATCTCCAGACGTGTCCAGGTGGTGTTTGTCTCTGGACAGCTTGGCTCCAAACACATCCGGGTGGTGATTGTCTCTGATCGTATCCGGGCAGTATTTATGTTTGGACAGGAGTTTGTCTCTGGGCAGCTTGGCTTGGGATGTCTCCAGGCAGTGTTTATCTCCGAACGTATCTGGGTGGTATTTATGTCGGGACAGGAGTTTGTCTTTGCATGTGTCCGGGCGGTGTTTGTCTCAGGACGCATCCAGGCAGTGTTTGTCTTGGGATGCGTCAGTGTGGTGTTTGCCTCCAGACGTGTCCAGGCAGTGTTTGTCTCTGGATGCGTCTGGGTGGTGTTTGTCTCTGGATGTGTGGGTAGTGTTTGTCTCCGGAAGTGTCCAGGTGGTGTTTGTCTCCGGGCCGTATTTGTAGTATGACCGGTAAAAATGGATTTCAGAAATTATATTGTTTCCATCTTCACTGTTATTCTATGCAGAACCATTTTGATGAAACTGTATGAATTGTCATGAATGCTCCACCGCACATCTGCCTTCCCTTCCTCTCACCTCACACTGTTTTCTCTTTCCCCACCCCTCCTTGCTCTCCCACCCCTCCTCACTCTCACACCCCTCCTCGCTCCTACACCCCTCCTCGCTCCCCTTCCCTCGATGCTTTCCCTTCCACCTCTTCACTCTCCCCCTATCTCCCCTCTCTCTCTCTCTCTCTCTCTCTCTCTCTCTCTCTCTCTCTCTCTCTCTCTCTCTCTCTCTCTCTCTCTCTCTCTCTCTCTCTCTCTCTCTCTCTCTCTTTTCCCCCACTCTTTTTCTCCCCGCCCCCCTTTCGTCTTCTCATCAGTGAAGTGACAGTTGGTATATATATATATATATATATATATATATATATATATATATATATATATATATATATATATATACATATACATACATACATATATATACATACATACATATATACATACATACATATATATACATACATACACATACATACATACATACATACATACATACATATATACATACATACATACATACATACATACATACATACATACGTGTGTGTGTGTGTGTTATATTTTATACTAGAGTATGTAATGAGATTAACAAACCTGCAGCCTGTATTTAGAGGTTCTTGTAATTCTATAATGAAACACTTTTACTTGTGCAGCACGGGAAAAGTTGGTCCCCAGAGCCATGTGTGCGCTGCGTGTGCCACAATGGAAGTCACGAGTGTCACAGGACCCAATGCCCAGCACACACCGTTTGTCCACAGGTGAGTATATCTGGTCTGAGCACGACAGACGACGAGATTCATAAGCAAGTTTATTGTGGATAACAGAACCAGTAACATAAAAACATGGGCGACTGTTCAGCTTGAAAACCACACATTTTCGCTTATTTTGTTAATTAAAACTCTTTAGGGCCGACAGGGTAGCTTACAGGAATGCACACTCGCTGTTGAGCTGTCCTCCCTGGGTTGGAATCTTGACACAGCTGCAAACTCTCACCCTGTAGTTTCACATGGAGGGTGAGGCATCAATAGGCGCGTCGTCCATTGAATGGACGTTCATCCGGAGGACCCACATGCCGGCTATGGTCGTTGGTTGACATTAAAGATCACACGTCGGCGAGTCATTGCCGGCATCCTGGTTCAATTCAAAAATCCTGCCACCATCAGACAAACTTCAGGCCCGGCAACACAGTTGGTGAAAGAGCCCAAAAACATTCCCCAGGTAATCTCAAAAGGTGGGAATAATTGATGTAGTGGGAGTGGTGTTCAAACATTCTGAAAAACGACGGGAACTTCGGCATGTTCTTTCTTTCCATTGTTTGCTCTAAGAGGAGTTTCTCAGTCTGTGTTCCGCACATCCCGACAATGCCTGATTTAGAAAACCAGATGCAAAGCAAAACCTATCAGACATCAGGATATCTTCCAGCCAACATTTACACAGCAGGCCATGTTCTCTTCCTCTTTTGTAAACACTTCATCAAACCAGGAACAGTCCTGATAAGAATATGTTTGTTTATTATATTTGAATTCTTGTTTTTTTTTATTACTTTTTTTAGGGCCAGACATTGAGACGTGAAGATCATGAATGCTGTGCCAAGTGTGTAGAAAGTGAGTGTACCCTTACCCTGTCTTGCTGTCCTACATTTACCTTGTTTTTTTTTTTTTCCGTTGTGCATGCCCTACTGTTCTTTCACATTCATGTTGTTCATCATTGTAAAATCATAACAGCTGATCACATTGATCACTTTCCCTACACCTCTCACCAAATGGGGTCGGTACGTCTCATTGTGACCACTCCTTGGCTTTTTTCACAAGATCTTGGCTCTTCGTTGTTCACCTTGGCGTCTTGGTTTTCTATAGGTTTTCTTGGCGTATAGGTTTTCTATTATCATCGCTTTTCTGAAACTTTGTGAATTCTTGGCTTTTTTAATTGGCTCACCTTGGTATTTATGAAAATGAGGAGTGGTCACACTGGTACGTCTGTGGACCGGCATAAAAGTAAACGACTGACGATGCTGAAACCGTTTTGGTTCGCAGCATCTTTTTTGGAGCAATTTTAACCGAGCAAGCACATTTTTTCACACCTGTATAGTAGGCCAAATACAGTTCGAAATCATTGTACAAATCAACGAAGAAACCTTTTGTGCGTGACATGTTTGAATGAAAAAAAAAATGCTGATTGTGTTCATTGATATCGTTACCTGAATTGGAGGCAGATGAACCGATCGATTCGGCTTCTGATTTTACATGATGTTAAATTTTCTTGCGTTCAACCATGCACTGCTTTGTCTTGTTGGTTTCCACAAAGTTGTGTACTTAAAGTAGATCCATACAAACCATTCCAGGGAACCTTGCTACCAGAGTGACCACTCCTCATTTTCATACATGCCAAGGTGAGTCGAAGAAAAAAGCCAAGAATTCACAAGGTTGCGGAAAAGCGATGATAATAGAAAACCTATACGCCAAGAAAACCTATAGAAAACCAAGATGCCAAGGTGAACAACGAATAGCCAAGATCTTGTGAAAAAAAGCCAAGGAGTGGTCACACTGCTTGCTTCCTGATGTGAGAATCATCCGAAAAGTTATTTGCTGCCGCCCTCCACTGAATATGGACGGAGTTATATGTTTTCAACCCTGGCTGTTTGTGAGCGGGATATCTCAAAAGGTTCTGGACGGATTTGGATGAAATTTTGTGGACAGGTTGGGTGATGTGTGACAAGGACGAACTGCTTCAATTTTGGTGAAGATCAGGATCCGGATCTGACTACTTTAATTTTTTTCAGTGATTCTTCCCCCATTGAGTGATCGGGCCAAAAACGATATAGAACACGATATCTCAAAAAGTTGTGGATGGATTCGGATCTTAACCAAAATGGAATCGATTCATCCTTGTCATACACCCAACCTGTCCACCATGTTTCATCAGAATCCATCTATAATTTTTTTGAGATATCGTGCTCACATACAGAGAGACAGGGCGAAACACGTAAGCTCCGTCTACCTTCGATATCGGAGGTAACCAACTGTAGTCTTGCTGGTGAAGGTGAGTGTCTATCTGCGTTTGTGGACAGGTACAGCGATGAATGACATGAACAAGACGTTGAGATATGCTAAATGCTGTGGGAATCGAGGAGAAAGCTGACGATTCGGGTGTTGACCCAGCATCTCTTTTGCTCAGACGAAGAGTCAACACCTGAAACGTCACTTTCTCCCTGCTTCCTTTGGCGGTTAGCACACTCACTCAATATTGTGTTGATTTAGTCCATCCATTGTTTAGGCTGTACAATAAATGAAAAAAAATTCTGCCCAAACTAACTTCAAACATCAGGCTTGTGCAGCCAGTTCTTGAAATGATCTGGGGGTAAACCATTTCCTTGCCAACTCCACAATAACGTCGGGTTAGTTAAGGCTGTGAAAGAAGTTGTTTAAGTATTAGAGTGAGGCAAGTATTCAAACTGCCTCGAGGTACACACACTCGCCTCTAATCTGTCCCCAGCCTGGGTTAGAATCCCGACTGAGCTATAAACTGTGTTCCCGGTGTTTCACAGGCATGGTGATTCATCAATGTGTGTGCCGTCCCTCAGATGGACGTTAAACGGACCTCCTGTTTGCCAACCTTGGTTGGTATACGTTAATTATCCCATTGTATCCTTCATGAAGAGGAGGCGAGTTATTGCCAACACCATGAACAAATTATAAATTCCTACCCTAACCTTAGTTAAACGTCAGTCTTGGCCAGCTGGTTCTTGAAAGACTTTGGCCAAGCTTCACCCAGCCAACCCTACAAGAACGTGAGCATTCAAATAAACAAGTTACTAAAGTGAACACAATCCCTGCCCATCACCTGCAGGACCTGGTACGTGCACTGTGTTTGGCGACCCACATTACCGCACGTTTGATGGCAAAGCCTTCAACTTCCAGGGGACATGTCGTTACACACTTACTCGTGACTGCTCACCTGCCGAACGCTTCCACGTGCTTGTTCAGAATGAAGGACGCAACACACGCTTCTTTTCATGGACCAAGGCGGTGGAAATTCACCTGGGGTTTTCTACTGTGAGGCTCCTACCGCACCTGAGGGTACTGGTGAACAAAACCAAAGCACCACCTTTCTATGAAACACCCCAATTTGCTGTGAACAACACCGGAAACCTCGTTACAGTCAACACAACATTCGGTGAGCAACAGTTATTTGTTTGTGGCCCCAACAGTGATGTCCTTCCTTCATTTTTTTTTGTTACTCCCAAACTTTCATACATTCCTGCATTACACCTTGATCTTTTTCACCCTGAACTTTGAAATGGCCAACATTGCTCGTAATGGAACTTTCATGAACGATTGAGTCCTGGTGTTACGGATTTTTGAAAATGACCATTTTGTGGTCACTCCATTGAACAAACACCTTTTTGTTGGTGTTGTTGTTGTTGTTGTTGGGTTTTATTTTCTACAGTGTGGAGGCTAATGGGAGTAATACATGAGGTTCAATACCCTTTAGTCTCGAAAAATTAGAAGGTAGAACTGTAGAAGCAGGTTCATGAAACTTTACCTATTTCTCATGGTATTCCAAGACTACATGAATAAGTGCCTCATACATGTGGTCTTGCCTTGATGTCATCTGTGTAGAAATCTTTTGGAAGGACACACAGCCATTTCAAAGGCCACTGGCACTTTACCCGTAGGGTGTTTGCATCACACACCCTCCTCCACTCCCCCAAAATGGCACACACACACACACACACACACATTTTCACTGTGGGTTCTGTAGACTCAACAACAACAAAAAGTCCCAGCCTTCCCCTTCCAACCCTAATCCCCTTCCCACACTCAAGCCTTCAATAACTGTCCCATCTTTACTCATCCTCCCCACGCTCACGAAAGCAAACGGGCATTCCCACGTCAAAACAGCGAAATATGTCCCGCTTTCTGCTCCGCTATCATGCTATCACCAAATTCACAGAAACCTGTCATAATTTTAAGAGAAAATAGTCGGAAATGATATAAATCTGCATAACCTCTACAGTAAAAATGCTGCTTAAGAGAAAGGGTAACTCTAAAGGATTCTAAATTGTAATTCTGACAGATTCTAAAGGGTAATTTTAAGGGGTAATTCCAAAGGGTGATTCTGAAGGGTTGTTGAAGCGGCGGCCATAATATGGAAATTGTGGGTGAAGTCAGACGAAATGTCCAACCAATGGGTCGAACTCACACGCACAGAAGCACGCACGCCTCCTTTTATCGTATAGAAGTGCTTTTACGTCTTCACTGTTTGTAAAGTTGAGGTTTGCCCATAATATTTTTTGAGTGGTACAAAGAGAGGAGAAAGTTACTAAAGTTACAAGCTGCCAGTCTGGACTGAATACGCAATGATTCAGTAGTTTCCAACCCATTTCCACCGGAGGAGTTGTGGTCACATTTGCCCTGTGAGACGATCACCATATGATGCAGTGAGGTGGTCACCCTCTGAGAGTGAATCATTCATTGTTGCTGTTTGCCTATTGCTTGTCTGAAGTATTTTGGTAATTGAGGCCAAGAATATCTTCACGCCATCCTGGTTCACTTTGTCAATCTTACGATAATGGAGTAAACTTGGATGTCACTGAATTGAGTGCCAGCATGCTGGTATACTGTGTCAGAGTGGCGACCCGTCCAGGATTGTACCCAATAGCCAAGGAGACTGCTGAAGCAGCACCAACGCTCTGCACAGAGTATGATCACAATCTCTCTCTCTCCCTCTCTCTCTCTCTCTCTCTCTCTCTCTCTCTCTCTCTCTCTCTCTCTCTCTCTCTCTCTCTCTCTCTCTCTCTCTCTCTCTCTCTCTCTCTCTCTCTCTCTCTCTCTCTCTCTCTCACTGCCTCTCTCTCACTCTCTCTCTATCTCCCTAACTGCCTCTCTCTCACTCTCTCTCTCTCTCCCTCACTGCCTCTCTCTCACTCTCTCTCTCTCTCTCTCTCTCTCTCTCTCTCTCTCTCTCTCTCTCTCTCTCTCTCTCTATCTCTCTCACTGCCTCTCTCTCACTCTCTCTCTATCTCCCTAACTGCCTCTCTCTCACTCTCTCTCTCTCCCTCACTGCCTCTCTCTCACTCTCTCTCTCTCTCTCTCTCTCTCTCTCTCTCTCTCTCTCTCTCTCTCTCTCTCTCTCTCTCTCTCTCTCTCTCTCTCTCTCTCTCTCTCTCTCTCTCTCTCTCTCTCTCTCTCTCTCTCTCTCTCTCTCTCTCTCTCTCTCTCTCTCTCTCTCTCTCTCTCTCTCTCTCTCTCTTTGAACCTCCAAAATTGGCATGTGGCGGAAATAGCTCCACATTTGGTGGTACCCGGCATTAAAAATCATCTTCCTTTATCTCATGATATTGAGTTTGATATGTTGTGATCAATAAAATTTCCTACAAAAATTAAAAAGTGCTTTTCCAAGACTGTGCCGCAGCACAGTGCCCACCAGAGGTGGGCTGAGAAGAGTACTCCCACCCTGAGGGTGGGTGTGCCCCCTTGTGGATTGAAATTACGGAACCAGGTCTCAATACCATCACAACAATCTTCAATAAATTTCACCCTTTCCTTACAAAGTTTAAAACGAGACCAAGTAGTCGTTTCCACACTTCTGACACTGACATCCGATTTGCTATTTAACGTGTAGTAGTAATCCAAACATTCTGCAAAAATATCCATTCAACGAGTTTCATTTTGTTCGAATGATCGCAGTTGGTCGCTTGTGAGAATGCTCAAGATCGTAAGGCCATTGTTGACCTCGCAACACCATATAAGGACAAAGATGAGAAAGACAAGTGTCACCAAATCGTGCAAGAGCCTCTCCTGTGAATTTCAGCTCTTTTGATGTTCCTCTTCTCATTAAATTGTGCAACTTAACGATGTAGTTCTGCTTCACATTCGAGGTTGGCAGTCGGTGTGACCACGGCAGTCTACACAGTTGGTCACCATCTCGGTGTTACCCAGAATGTTTTTAGCCCTCGCCGAAGGATTCGGAGAGGGGATTGCATTTGGGTCCGTTTGTTTGTCTGTCGGTCTGTCTGTCTGTTTGTCCGCACAGAACTTTCGTGTTTTTCTCTGGAACCGCTTGTCCGATAGAGATGAAATTTTCCCCATTGCTGCGACTACTCACGTGGAATGTTTCAATGATAATTATGACGTCATAGGTCACGTTTTGTGGCAGCCATATTTGAAAAACGGGAAAAAAAACTTTTGACCTCTGTATTTCTGAAACCACACCAAAGAAAAATTTGAAACTTGGCACATGGCAAGTACTCTTCATGCGAAACGAGTGTGGTTTTTTTTTATTATGTCATAGGTGCCTTCGTTATGCTGCCACCAGCATGCTTCACAGTATGGATGGTGTTCTTCAGGTGATGTGCTGCTTTGGGTTTGCACCAAATGTAACGTTTTGCATTTAGGCCAAAAAGTTCAATCTTGGTTTCGTCAGACCACAAAACTTTTTGCCACATGGCTTCAGAATCTCTGGAGTGTTTTTTACAATCCTTAAATAGGACTCAATGTGGGCTTTTTTAAGTAATGGTTTCCTTCTTGCCACCCGAGCATACAGTTGCCATTGGCGTTTTGGTGGTCTCTCTGATCAGTCTCCTTGCTTGGTCATCAAGTTAGGAGGGACGGCCTGATATAGGCAGGATCTTAGTGGTACCATACACCTTCCACTCCTTTATGATTGGCTTGGCTGTGCTCCAAGGGGTATTCAAGGTCTTTGAAATCATTTTATATCCATCCCCTGATCTGTGGGGTGAACACTTATCCAAGCAAGATATTCTAGTTTTGTACTTTCAGTACATTTTCTGAAATTCATAGAATTTGTTTTTCACTAGGAAGTTGTGGGTTATGATGGAAAAATATTGGTGGAAACAGTCTGATTTAATGCAATTTAATTCCAGGCTCATAAGGCAAAAAAAGGTGAAAATTTTGAAAGGGAGTGTAGACTTTCTATAGGCACTATATGTAGCTGAGGCATTCAATAATATGAGTGAGGAAAATGATAAAAACAACGTGTTGAGCGCTTTATCGTAAATATACTGTTGTGGCCAATGTCAAGTCAAGGCATTGTTCAGCAAGCCAAACAAAATGGCAAAGTAAGATCCCAGCGAAGGAGAGCTATGTGACCGAGAATGCGCTTTGATAAGGATATAATTAAATAAAGCCGTTAATTATCTTCAAAATGTGTGTTTTAATTAACCCAAACACCCACTTTTCATTCATTCACCACCTTGGAGTTCCCTTGGTATGCACGCAAAGTTTGGGGCCACCAGATTTCATGGTTTTGGAGTGATGGAGGAGACTGATGGACGGACTGACATACACGGACATTTATTGGTGTTGAAGATATCTATATACTGGATATATAAATATATATCTTCAATGTATTGAGAAATTTCAAGTTCGTATCGATGTCCTACTTCTAAACGGTTTGCATCACGACCGTCCTGGCATAACGTAGTTAATGTTGAACAGCTAACTCCTCGATTTGACTTGATAAAGACGAATACTGGATGCTCCCTTACACCAAGTACGTCAATGCTGTTGTTCCTGGAAGTGTTTTCGCTCACACCAGCTGTGTTGTGTCCACATTTGCAGGAATTACAGTCACATGGGATGGCAATGGCTTTGTGGAGGTCGCCGCCGAGGCTTATCTCCGTGGGCGCCTCTGCGGCCTCTGCGGTAATTACAACGGGCACCGGCGGGACGAGTTTCTCAGTCGAGACGGCTCATTTCGGCGCGACATCGAGGGATTTGCAGAGTCTTGGCGAGCCGACGATAATGAAGTGTGCGATGATCGAGTTCAGCCTCACTTGCCTGACCTGTGTGCTGGTTCTCGCAAAAAGCGACGGCGCGCGAGGCGTGAGTGCCGCAAACTCACCTCGTGGGGTTTCCGCAGGTGTCACGAGGTCATCGATATCATCCCCTATTACAAGTACGTCTGGAACTCGACGGTCAGCTGTTATCAAAGTCAGTGAGAGTTCGGTGATGACTGACGAACGTCTGCACAGTATTTGGGATCTTGAGAAGGGGAAACAAAATTGAAAGATCACAAAATGAACCTGAGGATTGTCCAAGGATGCAACATTGATTGATGGCTTCTGGGGACTCGAGTCGGCACTTTGATATTGAGAATCAAACTCTAAAAGTTTGACTTGAGTGAGACACTTTGAGGGGAAAAAAATGGAAATTTTGGGAAATACTCTCCAACGGGCTTCTCTCATGCTGCTGCTGTGGCTGCTGCTGCCCCAATTATTCCCACCTGTTTGTGGGATCAACCAGGGAACGTTTTTGGCCCAAGTCTTTCACAAACTGGCTGGTCAGGCCTGACATTCGAAAGAAAACGACAGGAATTTGTATTTGGTTCAGGGTTCAGGGATAATTGACCCATTCAATGCAAAAGACACCGTGGGATTTTTAATGTCCACCAACGACCATAGCTGGCTGTGCATTAACGGAAACCACAAGAAAAGTGCAGTGGTCAGAAAGGGAAGGGAAATGTAGCGTGGGATTGTGAAACCAATGGTTTATGTTTGTGATATTGATGGAAGATGTCATAAAGTGTGTGTGTGTGTGTGTGTGTGTGTGTGTGTGTGTGTGTGTGTACCTACATGTATATATATATATATATATATATATATATATATATATATATATATATATATATATATATATATATATATATATATATATATATATATATATATATATATATATATATATATATGAAAATGACCTTTTTTACAGCCATTTTTCCCTGCTGTGCAGGGGTTTGGCTTTTTCTTGAGGCCATGTTTTATGGCCAGATGCCCTTCCTGACGCCAACCCTGGTCGCCTCTTACGACAAACAGGGATATGGTACACCTATTCTAACCGGGACATACACCGGGACCAGTACACTGGCACTCATTTCGCCGACCTCGGAAGGATGACAGGCTGAGTCAACCCCCTGGTGTTAATTCAGCAGCCAACGGGGCTTCAACTCAGGACCCTTGGATCCCAAGCCACCACCCTAACCACTAAGCCAACACCAGGCTTCATGTATATGTATGTATACATATATACATACATACATACATATATATATATATATATATATATATATGTATGTATGTATGTATATATGTATATGTATCTATATGTATGTATATATACATATATATATATATATATATGATGTCTAAGTTTGATTCCAAAATGGACTACATCATTGCTTTGCAGGCAGAGCATTACATCATAAAGTGTGCATTCCATTTGATGGCTATTAAACAGGGTGTCCCATCTGCAAGCATTAGTTGCAGGTGGATGTTAAATTCAGGCCTGATCCTTGGTGCAGTTTAACTGAGAAAGGAACAATTCTCATTTTGAAATGAGCAGATAAAATAAATATATATTTTTTAAAAGTTGAGACCAATCAAAGAAATAAGTGATGGATTTAGAAAGGGTAGATCTCAGTACTGTGTTTTTGTGGTCTGCAACAGCATCAAGAGGAGCGTGCTCTTATTCTTGGTAGCCATTTTCATCGGTGAACAATTGTCGATGTTCTACTTTTGTCCGATCAGGTCATGCATCATGGACATGTGCGAGTGCCCTTCACATAAACGGTGCTTCTGCGAAGCCTTCCTGGCGTACACACGTGCTTGTGAGCACGAGGGCCTGAGAATCCACTGGAACATGAGTCACGACTGCCGAGGTACGACATACTCCTCTTTTGAAGTGGTATTCAACCTATCTGTAAACTCCTTAGTCTGAATTGGGTGGCAATCATTGATGCGTAGACAGAGCAATAAATGAATACGCATTCCTGAAATGGATAAAAAGGAGCATGTTGGTCAGGAGAAAAGGAAAGGATGATGAAGAATTGATGGGAATGAAGGAGGATGGTTCATGAGTGTAGACTAGAAGGTAAATGCAAAGTGCGAACATCAAACATGGAAAGATAGAAAAAAGAAAGGAAGAAAATAATCAAATAAGTGGCAATGAGTGAGGCAGAGAGATATGACAAAAGGTACAGTTGGTGTACAGTAACACAGATCCTCTACACTCTACAGCATTACTTCTACCTTAATTGCTTTGTCAGCAGGAATAAAGCAATGTTAAGATGCCTACACTCGATGCTCGACACTCCAAAATGACTGTACTTGAGTTTGGCATTGGGCTATCAGGATAGCCGAGAGCAAGGCGCACTCACCTCTGAGCTGTCCAACCTAGGTTTGAATCTCGACTCAGCTGTAAACTGCTACCCTGGAGTTTCGCATGCAGGGCGAGGAATCAATTAGTATGTGGGAATTAAAGATCCCGCGGTATCCTTCGCGAAGAGTAGGCGAGCTATCGCTGACGCTCCCGGACAAATTCCAAGTTCCTACCTAAATCGGCTCCAGCCAAATGTAGGTCTAGCAAATTGGTTTGTGAAAGAGTCCAGCCAAAACATTTCTCAGGCAAGTGGGCTATAGATAATTGGGGCTGTTAAAGTAGTAGTCATAGTGGTGGTAGTATCAGTTTTGGGCATTAAAAAATAAATAAATAAATAAATAATCACTGCCCATCATACTTCGTAACTTAAATATCATTGCAGTTTCTCCACTGTATCATGAAGGATCATCAATTATGACTGTTGGGGTCATCATCCATTTGGCTTTAATTTCTCGTATTATTATTCCGAAATGTTTACTCTTCTCTCTGATAGCCGAATGCAAGTGACCCTGACCCAAGGCATATGTTCAGTGTGATTCTGTGTAGGCTTCGGTGTGGTCTGCAGACCTAACGCATCAAGACGACTCAACAATCTCAACCAATTCTTCCTGCACGACAATGCATCGCTGTTCGTGACATCATCTCCATGGTGATGCCAGGTGACATTGTGGGTTTGTGAAACTCCCCAAATCAGCACCAGTTCTAACCTTGGACACGAGAGTGGAAGGTCTTCAAAAGAACAAACATGCTTGGGTCTTCGGGGACCAAAATCGACGGAAACAAAGCAGTGCAGGAGATGCCATCACCTTCACATCCATCAGCGATTATCCCGCAAGTGTGCGGATGTGATACCGAGTACCTGAGTACCTGAGCTGTAACGAGGTTGGCTTCCGTTTCCTCGTCGAATGGAGGGAAATCAACAGTGTACATCATCGTTGATCAACTTTTTGGGGAACTTTTTGCCGATGACGCTGTCCGTAACAAAGAATCCAACTTTGCAACACTTCAGCTACCCAGTTTCAAATCCCAATGAATCATTGAAGCGCCGACAGTAGCCACTAAGGGTTTTCAGCTTGTTTAAGTGGTTTCCATGTTTTTCATTTCGCTTTTCATTATGGGACGCCGTAGAAATAAAGGAATGTAGTTAATGCACAGGTTCAAGATGACCGTTTAACGTAATTATCAAGGTGGCCTAGCGACACACAGCATGCAATTTCACCCCATCAATTGCACTTGCATGGCGAGCAAATTTTGCCTCCGTTGTAGATCTTTAGAAGCATTTGATGGCAAACGACTTCTCTTAAAAATTGCTCTCACTTTGCATCTTCATATTCCTCAATAACCTCATTTGCAACCTCAAGAACCTCTCAACCACGAACTTGCGTTAAATCGAGACTTAGTTCCTTCCCACAACGAGTGGTATATGCCACCTGCCCAAAGTTTTATTGTAAGGTACGTCGCTCTTCATTACATTTCTGCATCGATGTCGATGTACCCAGCTCATAGGATCTCAATACGGTGTGTTTGCGGAGTCCACCAACTGCTATTTGCACAAACCCATGGCGATAAAACTTTCTATAATGTTGGCCTGCATAAAAGTGAAATGTATACACTTGTTATTTTTCATTGGTATGGAATCTTAAAATTAACTCACTGCCTTCAACAGCAATAACAAGGAATCAATGGCTACGGTATTACAAACAAGAAGCATATGTAACAAATCTGGGGAATGCAAATGTGTGTGTAGGTGTCCCAGTGTTTGCTCTTGCCCCTTAAGTCTCCTTTCGTACATCCCACCCTTCCTCCTCCCCCACTATTGCAACTCTCATCCCTTAAGTTCTCTTGGGACAGACGCGAGACTGTTAACATACCGGATGTTGGCTTTCTCGGTGAAATCACCTGTCTGGTCATCTGCATTTCCTTGTATTGAACAAGGCAGCCAAAGTTACAATCAAAACAAAAAAAAATTCTATTTCAGTTTGATGTAAATTTTCTTTTGCTTTCGGCAAACGGTTATGTGCAATAATTTCACTTTAAAACACCCCAAAGCCAGGCAGTTCACAATCATGAGCCCATATTGTCCAATAAGGCCTTGACGAAAAAATTGATTTACTATCGGTGAAAATGGGGTTCTGATCGACCATTTGGGTTTTGGAACTTTTGACCCAATCCCAACCCAGAAAAACTGATAACTTAGACCCCCATTTTTAGAATATTGATGCATAATCACCTACCATCCAACCCCATGCCTGGTGTTGACTTAATGGTGAGGGTGGTGGGCTTGGTATCCTAGGATCCGGAGTTAAAATTCCACTCGGCTGTTGAATTAATACGAGGTGGGGTTGACTCTGCCTGTCATCCTTACGAGGTTGGCAAAATGAGTGCCAGCTTCCTGGTATCCTGTGTCGGAGTGGCGACCCGTCCAGGATTGTGCCCAATAGCCAAGGAGACGTCTTAAGTAGCACCAACGCTCTGCAAAGTACGGTCCCAATGGATGGATGGATCCAACCCTACCCCACCCTCTTCCACTCCAATCCAAGTAACCAAAAAAGTAAATAATATATGCAACCGATGATGCCATTTACAGCATAGCCCGAAACCAAAGTTTTTGGCAAGAAAACACACAAACAACAAATGAAAATAAACACAAAGCCAGTACTAAGACAGATGTACCCCAAGCATTGTGTAACAGCAGCTTGCTTTCCAAACTCTACCCTGCTCTCATGATGCATCTTAGCATTCAGGACTTTGTTTCACAGCTGCTGCCTCTTTACTACAATAACGACATCATTCCTAACAAGTACGACGCGGTCATTAATTTCGTCAACGTGCACAAACTCCAACACTGCTTTTACGCTGTAAACTACAGGGTGGTACACGAGGTACGTCTTGCTGCTAGTGGAGGTGTGAGTAAGCAGTGGAACAGCGGGTGTGAGGCAACAAATAGGACAATAGGACATAGACACACAAACATATATGGGTTCGTCATTACTTGAATCAGAAGATAATCAAATTGTTTCTCCTTTACATCCCAAGAAACGTGTGAACTACCTGGTGTATTTTTCTTACACTACCAGAAACTGCTGCCCAGACAGCAACCACACACTAACACAGCAAGCTGTATAACCCGGCGTCATGGAACCTCCAAGAAGACCTGACTATTTGCGACCCGCAGTGCAGGCAGGATTTTGTAATCTGTCTTACAGAGAGACAACACTTTAACATCCATCCGAGGGACATCGAAGCCTCAACCTCAACGCCAAACACCGGGGCAATGGTTTATAGCTTGGACAAGATTCCAACGCAGACTAGACACTCAGAGGCGAGTCTTCATGGCTCATGAATTGGATTTAAAATAAAGGAGAATGGAACAATATCTTTGGCAGGAAAGTGAAGTGATACAATTGTACTCTTGAACAGAAAGCTCAGTCCACTATCCAGGGTTACCCCACTCATGTTGTTTTTTTACCCTCTTGAAGTGTGTGTGTGTGTGTGTGTGTGTGTGTGTGTGTGTGTGTGTGTGTGTGTGTGTGTGTGTGTGTGTGTGTGTGTGTGTGTGTGTGTGTGTGTGTGTCTTCAATAGACATTGAACTAAGATTAACTTTGTCACTGTCTACGGGAGATTCATCGTAAATGAGTTACAATGTCAATGCATGCTACTAGGACAAAAATGATTAAATTTATTATTTGTGCTTCATTTCTGGGACAAACTGTTGCTTTATCACAAAATTATAGTCCTCACCGATGTAGTGCATGTACTTTATGATAAATAAATTTGATATGGAATTTTGAGTGACATTCAATTGTACTTCTTTTGTTTTTTTGTTTTTTAATAAGGGCACCGGCGATAGCTCGCCGACTCTTCAAGAAGGCCACCGTCGGATCTCTTAACATCCACTGACCATTGCTGGCAGATAGGACGTCCAGTTTCACGTCCGTCCATCCATCGGATGGCACACACATTGAAGAATCCCCCTGCCTGGATGGCAGCTGATATATGGATCGAGATTCAAACCCAAGCTAGATATCTTTGAGGCGAGTGTCCTACCTCGAGGTCATCCTGCCAACCTTCACCGATAGTCACATCAGTGCTCTTTCCGAACTAAACGAACTGCGCCATGTTGAATCGGCCTGCCCAAGGTAGCTAACAAAGATGCCACCATTTATGAGAAGGTACGGGGAATGGACGACACAACATGATATAAACCAACAGCAGGTACAGGTACTGATTTTCCAACTGGTCTTACCCCCACAGCAGTACAGCCGTACTTTCACACCACGTAATCGGACTGTTTTGTACATTTGGCGGTGTGTTCATCTCCGAGAAATGGATCAGATAATTTGTAATTTTAGTCCACAGCAATCACATGAAATCGAACGTTAGATATGCTCGATAAAATACCCCGGCATTGCAAACATTGTGTTGAAGGAAATTGAAGAATGGTCTCAAAACAGCTGGGAACCACTGGACTAAGACTGCAGCAGTTCCTTCCTAACTAAATTGTCAAAAACGCTTTTCGATGTGACATAAAAGTGCAAATCATAAAAGTATGTCACGTGTGTTCAGATGTAATAGGAGGCATAAAAGGACAGCATGTCGATACGGTTTATGTACTGTTCGTAGGTTATTAGTATTGCAACATGCGTGTTACAAACACACAAGTTGAGAGGAAGGATTGCAGGTGGTTATTTATTTTATTTGTTTATTTTTTTGCAGACAGAGTTGAGGCTCATGGAAGAGCTTAGAACACTGAACAGATTAGGATGCAACAGTGGAGATTGGGGGGGGGGACACCAACAATGGAGTTGAACGACAAAATCAGGGAGACTTACACAAACAATGAGGGGGGGCAGAAAAGGATGCATGGGGTTGGAAAGGATGCATACAGAAGGAAATTCTCAAGAAGGAGCAACTGGAGATTTAGAAGGAGGAGGGAGCGGGGGAAGCAGGGGGTTAACGGTGATAGGAAAAAAGATCATGGTTTTGGATTGGGGATAATCTGAGATGGTGGTGAACAGCTGTCTTGGTAAGTGGGACAATGTGAGATGCCTTCCCGAGGGCCATGACAAAAGAAAGGCACTGGACAAACATTGCCAGGTGACGCCACGGGTTAAGGAATGTTTGGGCTAAGTAGTGGGGATGGTCATGAAGCTTAGAAGTAGGAAAACAGAAGAAGCGGGTTAGTCAGTGACCAGTCTGACCAGCTGCAAGAACAGGCGAGATGAGATGTTTAGGGCACATGAAGTATAGTATATGGGAACACACAAGTTCTCCCATTTGAATTACCCATAAACAAGAGCCCAAGTCAAATATAAACGAGAGCGAAGTTGATGGCGCATCATTACAAGTCCCCACGCTTCCCACCTAAAGCAAAGTTGGAAGATGGGAAAAAAAAGTTCCGACCAGGATTGACCCAATATCAAGTTTTGAGTGAATTTTTTTTCTCGTTTTGACTCTTATGACCCAAAGTCTCCACCCTTTGGGGCATGAACCGGGGGTCAAATCCAAAAAACGTTACATATTTCTTGCGTCCCCCAATGTTTCATTTTAAAATGTTTTAAAAATCCCCGTAATTGCATTTTTTAGTGTTTGACATTTTGATCCTGTCTTAAAGGGTGGGGCCAAAAATGATCCTGCTGTTGCACCTTCGTGCCATGTTGTGATCACAACTACCAAGTTTGATGAATTTCTACACATCCGTTTCAGAAGAGGTAGCATGATGGACAGACAGACAAATAGGACAGACATGATTACAATATCCTCCCCTTTTTTAAGCATGGGGATAATCACATACCTACATATCATGTACGCAGAGGGTTATCCTGGTGGAGAGTGTACTGGCTTACCTTGCTCCAGAAACAGAAGCACTGGTACTCATACCATACTGAGCTCATCATCTTTTCCAAAGTATTCTCATCTCCATTGAGCTGACATGCATGGTGTTAATGTTCTTGCAATGGATTCTGTCGCAAGCCGGGGGTGAAACGCGGTCCTGGAGGTGCAGTTTACCATGTCGCGGAATGATTCACAAAAGCCCCAGTGGTCTCGAATTCCATACTTGCTCCGCTAGCGATCACAACAATGGTCGGGTGGAATAGCCCTTGCAAATCTCATCGTTGAATTACCGCACATGATCAACCTTGCATTACGGATGGACATAGAGCAAAAGACGGAGCCAGTATGATTACAAAAAAATATTGCAAGTACTTTGTAAAACGATGCACTTGCTCCCCATCCCAGTAATAAATGCTACATTGAGTTGTGCCCGTCAGTCCACCTCCTTGATTGGACTCAATCCAGCTCGATCTGTCCATCTGTGCTTCTGCGCAGTCTTGTGTTCTCAGTGATACTCGCCAGGGTTTGAATTCCTCCACAATCACATCTTCTTTTCATCTTGACCAATTTTTGTGACCATATAAGATGATCTTCCAGTTTCACTGGTGCAGTCAAAGTCCTTTACACGGTTGAGGTCAGGTGTGTCATGTTCCCCACCCTGAACTCTGGAATGTGCAGGATCCAGTCCATCAGATTGGATATCCATCGTTTTTAATCACTTGCATTCTTCGTGGTATCTAAAAGTGAACCTATCTGTGCTGGCCTTGAACAACAAATAGTGAGATAATTACAAATTCCTTTTAGTGGAAAGTCTGTGTCTCTCTTACATATGGACACCATTTAATTAATTCTTTTTCTGCAAATAATGTTTTTTTTTAATCTTTTTTTTTCTGTAAATTATGAAAAAATGTTTGTTTTTTAAAATTATTTCTGTCATACTTAGAACTGCTTTCTTGGGTTCCCACTTCTGTGCTCATTTCAGAATTCAATTCAACAGTGGCATGAGATTTTCAATTGCCAAGAGCAGGTTTCCCTTTCTTTTCAGTTGTACACTTTTTGATGCACTGCACTCCAAAATCAATGGTAACATCCACGATACGTGCACAGAAAGGTGTGCGATTCGTAACATAAACTTCGAATAATTTCAGCAACAATATCAGGAATAGAATGGTCATAAACTGATTAAAGTTTAATGAAAAGCCGAAGTGAAGAGACGCGTGGACTTGAGAAATGGGCAGAAAGGACAATGAAAAATTATAGACTAAAATCAACAGGGCATTGATTGAATGAGGAGGAGAAGATTGGGACTATACTCTGTGCAGAGCGTTGGTGCTGCCTAAGCAGTCTCCTTGCCTATCGGGCACAATCCTGGACGGGGCGCCACTCCGACACAGTATACCAGCAAGCTGGCACTCATTTTGAAGACCTCGGAAGGGTGACAGGTCGAGTTAACCCCACCTGGTATTAATTCAACAGCAGAGTGGGATTTGAACTCAGGACCCGAGGATCCAAAGCCCACCACCCGAACCATTAAGCCAACACCAGGCATTCAAAGAGAAGCTGATGTTTCGGCCCTCAATCCTTCGTCAGAGCAAGAACACTACTTTTGGTGGACCTCTTTTGCTCCAAGGAAGGGTTCGAGCCCAAAATGTCGACTTTCCCTCGTTTCCCACAGCGGTCGGCATACCTCGATCAACGTCCTGTGGATTCAGTCCGTTGTAACACCTGTCCGCCGACGGAGGTCGACACCAGCCGGGAAAAAAAAACAATAGTTCTTCATTCTATAACGAAAAATCATTTTAGAAATTTTCAAGTCCACGCATCTCTCAGGTATCTGCACAAAATCGTTTGAAAGCAACACAGTCGGGGGTGTTCAATGACTCGTTTTTGTAGGGTCATAGCACCGCACGCACTCGCCGATGACCTCTTCGATCATCGATCTATCCTGTTAACATCTTTTAATTTGCCTGTGCTGGATCGACCTCCCTTCCTCACTTTTCTGAACTATTCGTGATCACGGTCTCCCTCTGGTCTTTCATTTGTGATGCTCTTTTCGCACTCCGTTTTCTTCACAGAGTGCAACTGTTGTGGCCGCAAGCCTCTCCTCTTCCATGTCCTCCTGCTCTCGTCCTTCTCGATGTTCTTTCTCCCTTTTTTCCTGCAATCCTTGCTTATCCACTGCCCATCTGCCTACAAAATTCACCTGCAACCCATCTGGCTCCTCATGTCAGTCCGTGTTTTCAGCTCTAAGATGCCTACTATCACTTCCTTCACACTTTGACCCCTCCTCCAACCCCACCTTCCTTGCTCTTTCCCCTTTGTGCCTCTGGAGCCTCGCATGTGTATGACTCGGCATTCTTTCGTGTCACAGACATTGACTCTCATTGCACTTAGTGATGTCGTCTGTGTGCAGGTGGCAAACACTCAGTGCAGGTGTCCACCAGGATCAGCTCCCATTTGTAATCACACCAATTCCTCACTCCTTGCCTACTTCTCACCGATGTCCTCATTTTATACTCCACTCACTCCAACTACCATAATCCTAAACTCTTTCATACTACACCCATGTCCACCCTTTTATACTTATAAAAACCTCTTTATAATCCGTGCCTTAGCTTCGCATCCTTTTCCATGTCATGACCTTTCTTCGTCCTTCCCAGGTATTCACAGAAAGCCTGGTGTTGGCTTGACGGTTAAGGTGCCTGGCTTAAGATCTTAGGCTCTTGAGTTTGAGCACCTGTTTTTTTTTAACCGTTGAAGTAGCACCAGATGGGGTTGACTCAGCCTGTCATCCTTCTGAATTTGGTGAAATGAGTACCGGTGTACTGGTACCAGAGGGCAACCAGCAGCTACAGGCTGCACACGATGGCTGGCTGCTTTGGAGATACACCGCAGTGCTCTCGTTTTCGAAAGTCACATGATCAGTAAAGATCCTGGATTCATCATTAGCTCGTGATCCGAGTTTATGTACAAATGTGTTGATAAAAGGAAGATGTATAAATAGATGTCTTTTGTGTTTTTTTTTTTTACAAAACAAGAAGGTCCCTAAACATTAATTTCCGATAGGTAAGGCCATACTCCGTCACAGACCGCAGCGGGATTCTCTCTCACACGCCTATGCTTGAGAACCAACTCTTGATGGGTCACCGGTCCACAGGTTAGATCAGGAATCTGGAATTTGGCCAAGGGTACATCACACAATTGCCTCCTCTTTTTGAAAGGCACCATTGGATGTTTAATGTCCAGTAATGAATATGCTGGTAGACAGGATGCCCTGACATAACATCCCAAAGACAGATGGTGCACACATTGATGGAACGCCTTGCCTGCAAAGCACCAGGACAGCACGTTATAGTCAGGGTGGGAATCTAACCAGGAGCAGATAGCTCAAACGTAAGTGCACGAACTCTGAGCTATCCTGCCAGCCAATAGTGTACTGCTCAATAGATAGAGAAATTTTCACTGTCACCGCAGCACTGGTAGTGAATTCGTGTTAAACGTTTGGTTTCTTTTCAAAGAATGTTAATTAATTGTTGGAAACCACTCAATTCTTGAGAAACTTGAATCGTTTATGCAGGCCAAAGTGTTGCTTGCTTTACGATACACATTCTATAACTCAGAATTTGAGTGTATCATGGTTCTTATCACCAGCTGCCAATGTGTTTGATTTTTTTTTGTTGAACGACTACTCTTATTATCAATGTAGTGTCCATCAGGCAAGCAATTTTTTTAACCACAACAATAGGAAAATTTCAACATGGCTTAGTGTGTTGGTTAAAAGATCAACTCCAAGCAGTGGTGCCAACTTCCTGACAGCAACTATCAGGGTCTCCTCTTTGCTGTGGTTGTACCCCCAACACAAGTGAAGAGCCAAATCTTCCCCATTCTTCCCTGCTGCCCGGATTCCTCAGGGAAACGCGGTCACGGTCAGAGTGCCGATCGTCCCCATGGACCAGCACTTTCCCTCTTGTCTCTGTCTCTTCTCTCTCTCCCCCTCTCTCTCTCTAACTCTGTCATGGCCCTGACTTCGTGAATATGGGGAGTACACAATCCTGGATGTGGGGGATCTCTGGCCCATTCCTGGGAGATCGATTGGCTGTCTCCGTGTCGCGGGCTTGTTCAAGAGAACTGTCCAGGGCTATACAACAACAATAACAACAACAACAACTTCCTGACAACTAAACAAAAACACATCCATAACCATGTCACCATAAATGCAATCAATAAAACTTGGGCCAAAACAGTATCCTGGGAAATAAACCCATACCAATCGATGACACGAATAAATTACTCCCCAGGTCTGATGGTGTTCACCTTTCATGCCTCTGCTGTGACACCATCGATGGTGACACCACTGACAACACATCCAACCTCTGCGAGGCAAGCCCACACCCAATATAACACATTATGGAAGACTGTGTGGCCCTGGCTTCACAACATCTTAGATGTAAGGGATCTCCGGTTCGCTCCCAAGAGATTGATTGGTATCTCCGCGCTACACGCCTGTTCCAGCAGAACTGACCGGGCCTAATCATCATTAACAACAACAATTTCCTGACATCAATGATCCCATGTTTTTATCTGAGTGCTGTGATTCCGTGATGTAGCTCCTCGCATTAAATCATTGAAACCCAGGCTAATGGATGGTATCTGCATTCTTATGCGAATCGGGGAAAATATGGAGACGGCTGCGAGAGCAATCATTCCAAGAAAGGTCATTGCTCTTCCAGGCAATTAAAGACTCAGTCACTAAGCAGCAAGGCCTTTTCCCAGGCCTCTGACAGCATCACTGCCTCACATTAGCCAACAACATGAACATTTAAATGCAGTGACGATCAAAATGTCATTATTTTGTGACATTTTTCACATTTCATGTCGGCAACTCGAGTTTGTGTAACACATGGTAGCAGTTAGAACCACATACACGAAACTTTAACTGTTTATACGCCCAGGTTCTGTATTGAGTTTCATCAGACTGGGCCACAAAATTTATTGATGTAGAATATGCTTGTGTGATGCAGGGTACTATTCACTTTGCAATTAACGTATGTTTTCTGTTTTTTTAATCTGACATTTGCCTTAATAAGCAAACTACTTTTTGGGTTCAATTTATGTCGTTTTAAATACCCTAGAAAAAAGTAGTTCAGGTTAAGGGATGTTGGAAAGATCCAAGGAAGAGCACAGATATATCAACATTCCTTCCCATTTAATGGTCTACATTGACAGGGATGGCAGGATTACTTGGAGGTACAAACACTCCCTTCTGAGCTGTCTACCATGTTGAAGATCCCACGCTGTCTTTTCTTTTGAAGACAGAGTTGAGGCTTGTGGAGGAGTTAAAATGCAGAATGGACCAGGATCTAACAGAACGAAAATAACAAGAGAAGGAGGGGGGTGGAGGGTTGAGAGACAAAATAGAGAGAGATTTGGAGGGATAAGGACCATGGGGAACAATGAGAGTAAGAGGGGAGGGGTGTACAGGAGGTGCACAACATGGAATTGTTTTTTTTTTCCAGTTGAGCATGAAAGGAGAACACTTAAAATTTAGAAAACTGAATGAGGCACATGTCAGATTAGAGACAGGATGGGCACACTTACTCGATGGGACTTTTAGTGTTGGCCAGACACACACGACAACACAAATTTGATACTACACCTCCAACAAAGTATGATTACTCCATGGAAATTGGATTGAAACACACCTAACAATACAGGGCTGAAACGATGACAGCAAGACATGACAAATCTGGAACAGAGAACTCAGCTTTGATGAACTTTAACGAGACTCATGAACACAGTCAGACCAACACACCCAGACCCGGAGTTATCGCCGGAATCCACAACAAATTACAAATTCCTGCCCAAATCATCTTCAGACGAATGTCAGGCTTGGCCAGCTGTTTCGAAGAAACATTTGGCCCAAAAATAATGGGAATAATAGGGGCCGTCAAACTTGTTGGACGATCAAGATTTTCACTTCTAATATATCAATTTCAACTGGTGATGCAACAAATTACTTTTACTAGATTGAAAGTAAATCTTTTAATTGTTCATCGGCAACCAATCATTTAGAACTTCATAACTTGGAACCACGCAGCAACATGGCGGTGCGGGAATTTGGACGTTTCACTCATTTGCTCAGCGTTTAAATGAGCTGCTTCATGTCATCATGAGAAATACTTTGGCCAGGCATTTATCAAAAAGAGGAATTTCTTCAATTAAATCTTATATATTATTTCCGAGTTTGTGGTTTCGTGTCGCGCTATCTTCGACTTTGTTCTGCGCTCGAGTAACGTGATATTCGGCTTACATTATCTCAAAGACCATATGAGGTGCATGGTACAAAAAAAAGTAAATAAAATGGTTCTGAAACAGTGAAATCGTATTCCACTTACTGTATTAAAGTAAAATTGCTAGATACTCTGCATCAGTTCCTTTCTTAAACACACCCACCCCCAACATGTCGCGCAGAGCGCGGGTTATGCTAGTTATTGCAATAACGCAGACTTTATTGAAAAATTAAAAAAAACAACATTCATATTGATGAACTGTTGGTATTTGTTTATTTTCCTTCGTCATATCGATTTGGCATTGCATCTTTACGATTATTGAAACCATTTTAGGTACTAATCAAGGAAATTATGCACTGCAATCAATGTTGCCTCAAACACGTCATAATTGCCCAAATTACTTGTCTGGTGAAATTATATTTGGCAAAACATGGGATGTTTCATGTCATCATAATTTTGTTGACTTTGTTTGGTTTTAACTCTCGTTCAACGAATGCGTAGATATGATGTGATTGATATTCGAGACAAGCCTCTGGATTTCACCACTGGTCGAACAGCGTTTGGCAGGAATAATGGTTTTGTGCAATTGTGACATTCCCCGGCCAGCATTTTGATTCCAAGGAGCCATTTAAATGTGCAATTGCAAAACAACTGCTAAAAGAAAACTAGTGTACTCCATACCCACCCTGTGGGTCATTATAGCGCCCAAAACAAGTCGTGATCATTTCCGTCGCTGAGAGTTGATCCTGGGAAGGTCGCGCCACTCTGTTGCAAGACAAGGAATACATGGAGCAGTTTCACAATGAGAAGTACTCGGCGAGGAACCTTCATTCACTAGATTATAATTAAGCTCAGCAGCGACTTGAGCCAACCCAAGACCCCAAAACTACAGTACGGTACGGTATGTAGTGTATGTTGGATATGTACGTGCTTTCGAAAAGTTTTGACAACAAAAAACAAGGGAAGCAAGGTTTTGATGCTGCTCAGAAAAAAAAAAATTTATCTGAATCCACTTTGCTCAATGAGCCAACACTAGGGACACACTCCTTGTACAGAGATGGATATCCTCTCCGAATTCAAAATTTCTGCCCCGGTTGAGGGCTGCTTCAGCAACAGATTGTGATGGAGGAGCCACCTCTCCAGTGGTAAATTCTCAATCCTGGATACATCCACGACTGGACTGGTTGGTTGTGGGTAAATGTGGAGTTTTGGGGGGGTTTCTTTAATCCCAGTAAATTTTCACATCTTGAAATGGGACGGAGTAGCCACCTCACCAAGTGTACATTATCAGTTGTGGAAATGTTAATAACTGGTTGGTTGCAGGTAAAAGTGGGGTAAAAAATCAACTTATGGGGGTAAAATCTCAGCTAAGAAAAGGGGATGGAGGAGCCACCTCTCCAGGTTGTAAAATCTCAGCTCTGGAAACATGGTGGAGTAGCCACTCTCTCCAGAGGTAAATTGTAAACGATGGAAACATCCACGACCGGTTTGGTTGTGAATGCAACGATGCAAAAGGAAGATGGGAAAAACATTAATACAATTCATTATATTATATGGAGATTTATCATTCCTACAAGACAACCCTTGTGAAAGGACAGCATGCATGATGTGTCAGAAATGTCATTCTACTGGATTCCTTACAGAGACAAGAAAGCCTAAAAGCAAAGTACACTAATTGGCCTGCTGGCCCATAAGTGCTGCAATAAACACGTCACTATTTTGTATTGAAAGACAAATAATGGTGTTTTAGATTAATCAATCAGAGCAGATACGGCACTTTCAGTGTCCAGACAATGAATTGTCAAAGTTCTCTCCAGCAAACCGGTCACATTCATGAACAGTGACAACATGTAACGCACCGTATCCTGCACTGAGTGCCAAGGAGCCGGAATGCTATCCATATAGGGGGCAGTCAACAGTTTGTGCCTCACCTGGAAGGCATGTAGTGCATTCTCTTCTGCAAACGGAGGGTGCTCACAGACGATGCTGGCGGAATAGCACACCTTTGAACACGGTAGATCACCAAACTCTTTTACAAAACTGGCTTCAAGAGATGTTGACTTTCTGAAGCTTGCAGATTTTATCTGACGCCTGCTCTGGCAAAGTATTTTCAGAATTTAAATACGAAAGATTATTATATAAATTTGGCTTTGTGAAGAATATTGAGGTTGCCACATATGTGTCAACCAAGCCTTATTAAGACTTCAAACTCTATAAAGCAATACATAGTGCAGAATGTGCAAGGTTAGAAGAAAAACTGCTGAAAACAAATTAGGATTGGTTTGACACCTTTGGAGGGGAAAAACGATACAATACAATTAAAAACTAGAACGACACTCGATAGAGTGCATACCTTCACCAGGATGAACGGTTTACGTTTTGTAGCCCACAGATAGGCCGGATATGAATCCAGAAGTTAACCAAAACTGAATTGGCTTGTTCTTGTCGCCTAGCCAACTCATCCAACAAGTTTAGTCAAAATACATCCAAAACTTTTTGAAATTTCGTGCCATATATCATTTTGAGCCCCATCTCTCAATGGTGAAGGACCAGTTGAAATTTTTTTTTTAAGTTCTCGGATCCAGAGCTTCACCAAAATTGAATCAATTCATCGTTGTCTCATACACCCAACCTGTCCACCAAGTTCCATCGAAATCTGTCTATAACTTTTTGAGATATCCTGCTCACAGACAAACAAACAGATAGACCGGGCTGAAACACAAACTCCGTCCACCTTCGGTGGTGAGAGGCAGCTAAGGAAAACAATGTGATATGCTGTTAAATACTTTTTGACAAACCTTCTTGGGATGCAACAACCAGTTTGGATGACTAGTTGACTTTGGGAACTGAAAAGAGGGGTAATGTACGAATGAGAATAGAAAGGATATTCACAAAGAGGGAAAAAACAAGGAAAGAAACCAACTCATTAAACTGGACTCTATACCAGAAACAACCATTCCCCTTGTCCACCCCCCCTCTCCCCTTCCCTCTTCACCTACCCCAAATCCCCCCAAAGAGTTGTACTTCCTAGAGTTGCTGGCGGATATATTATGCTGAGAACAGTTGTAATAAAATCGGACAGAAGAACAACCATGCCATAAATTGGGCCGGCGTCCAATTAGTTTGCGTTTAGACAGAAGATGACTCTCTGTCACCAAAATTGACCGATGCTTGACCAAAATTGACCAAAATTGAAGGCAAGAGATGATCAGCAGAAACTCCAATCCAAAAAGGAAAGTGTATGATAATTAATTGAAAATTAATTCAGGCTTATGGAGGAATTTGCACTTTCAGCATGTGCAGGACAAGAACATCAAGAGATGTGAGCATTCTTTTACATGGATTGCAAGTACATCATGGCGCATCAAGATACTTTCACATGGATTAAGTGTCCAATAGGAGATATCAAAGTACATTTACCTTACCTTACCTTAGGGGTAAATGAGGCGGCATCAAAGTATTATCATGTCAGAGGTGTCCATTAACACAGGCTGCTCTGAGCCAGAGGTCTAAGACCTCCGTGGATGCCGAAATGATGATATAATTACTGCATTCAATTAATTGTACTGCGCACCTTTTACTATTACGTTCCCCAAGGATTGCTTAAATGAAAGCCAAAATTGGTGGTATTCGTGCGCGAAATGCAAAAAGCTGGAAAATGCTTCTTATAATTAAAATGTTGATTTATAAATGATTTTGATGCAGGGATCACGGAACAACAGGACTCAAATGGATCTGGCGCACAAAGACAAACAAATAGGGGAGGTAAGACGCAAAAAAAATTTGCTAAGCTAAGCCAAAAAAAAAAACGAGAAGGCTAGGAGACGAGAAGATGGTGGCCAAGCAGATGGAGGGATCTCTTCTCCACCAGGTCGAAGGTCCAACTGCCACATGCATCCATGGTCACGGCCTTCTCCACCTCTGGGACCACCTTTCCAGCACGTGGTTCATCCCACCATTGGGTGCTCTGCTGCCAGTGGGTGACACTGCCTTCATGGCTGTTCCACCCTCAACCAGGGCTCTTAACCTCACCACCATGACTCGCAGTCCGACGGCAAAACAGTTCGCGATGGTTCCCATGGAAAGAACGTCGTGCTTTTTCGTGTCCCTTTATGTACAAGTCCTCTACCCAACCTCGCTTGTTACAGGAGGTTTTACACAACAATCTTACCCTTTTCTGCTCTTCAAAAGGACGCTCACTGCCTACTCGGCGCATGTTTGACAAGATGACTTTCCACTGACAAATATCTAATAGAAGGGTAAATTTAAACTACTCAATCACATGGTCCATGCTATTCCAAAAACAACCTATATATGGATCCCCCCCTTTCCCCACAACAGTATTTTCAAATCGATTACAACTTAGAGATTCACACAAATCAAAATATTCAATTTGAGCCTGGGTTCCCAACATCGTGAGATGTGTGATCAGATGGAAACACCAATTGGCCGGTCAATGGTTTAATTTTTTTTTACTTTGGTATACAAAAATTGAGGCTGATGAAGGAACAAGGTAACAGAGTGTAAAAAACAAAAGGCAACGTCATGCCAGTGGGCAACAGTTTGAGAGAACAAGTAAGCAGTGGCAGATTAATGCATGGGTATGCAGGGCCCGTGCCCAGGGACCCCAAGTTGAATGTGGGCCCAATCACAAATTAACCCCTCATTAGTACATGGACTATCCCATGTACAAGCCACATGGCAGAACATTGCTGTTTTGAAAGATCAGAGCACCTGTTCCAGAGATGAAACAAAACGACCCCAGCGACGCTGAAAAGCGGAATACCTCAACAATGGTGAAAAGGGTGAAAATCACCCAAAATTACCTTTTTTCTTTCCACAAGCAGCAGAACCAGAAAAATGTCCTCGGTTTCGCATATCTGGGTTGTGTCCCATTACCAATCAGCTTGCTATCGCTCGCTAAGCCAGCCGTTTCTTATCAACGGTTTCATTGGACTGCTTGCTTGAGCGCTTAAGTCATGTCCTCTTTTTTTTGGCGTCTTTGGTGAAAACAACAAGGAGGCATCTTTTTGGAGGAATTTGGAATGAAAATAACATGAAGTCCTCTTTTTTAGGGAATTTGGGATGAAAATAACATGGAGTCCTCTTTTTGGGGGAAGTTGGGATGAAAATAACATGAAGTCCTCTTTTTGGGGGAATTTGGGATGAAAATAACATGGAGTCCTCTTTTATAGGGAATTTGGGATGAAAATAACATGGAGTTCTCTTTTTGGGGGAATTTGGGATGAAAATAACATGGAGTCCTCTTTTTTAGGGAATTTGGGATGAAAATAACATGGAGTTCTCTTTTTGGGGGAATTTGGGATGAAAATAACATGGAGTCCTCTTTTTTAGGGAATTTGGGATGAAAATAACATGGAGTTCTCTTTTTGGGGGAATTTGGGATGAAAATAACATGTGGGCCTCTTTTTTAGGGAATTTGGGATGAAAATAACATGGAGTTCTCTTTTTGGGGGAATTTGGGATGAAAACAACATGGGGTTCTCTTTTTTTAGGCATTTTGGATGAAAATAACACGGAGTCCTGTCTTTTGAGCGTTTTGGGCGAAAATAGCATGGAGTCTTCGTTTTTGGGCGTAAATAGCAGAGTCCTTGTTTTGGGGGGTAATTAGCACAGAGTCCTTGTTTTGGGGCGTTTTGGGAGAAAAAAACACGGATTCCTGTTTTTTGGGCATTTTGGCCTGACATATTCTTCATGCCCAGGGCTCCAAAAATCTTAATCCACCTCTGTAAGCAATGGAAGGAGCAAATAACAAAAATGAAAAGGGGATGAAAAATATGAAACTGCAAATAAGAAGGTTGGTTGGGCAGGGTTAATGGAGGGAGTGGGAGGGGAGGGGGTATAAAAGTTTGTAGGTCAGGATTGGGGATGACATGAGATGGTGGTGCACCACCAGCTTGAATCCCTCATGGAAAGAGTACAATTGAATTGCCTCAGGCAGTGCTCCAGCAACAATCACATACTCTTTATCAAAAGACACAGTGGGATCGTTATTGTCTTCTGGCAAATTATAGCAGTGGCTTGGGGGGGGGGGGGGTGGGAAGACTGGCTTAACCACCATCTGAAGAATTCCCCACTCATTCACGCCATCCATGTCTTGCCTGCAAAGCACCAATGGGGCAGTTTGTAGTTGGCAAGTATAATATGAAGTATTAAATTAACGTCGATCAAATTTTAGATATCATGTCCTTTATAAGGCTGGACTATTCTCCCTATAAATGTGAATATCTTCGATGCAGGGTTTTTACGTCAGTATTTTCGACTCATAAACAGAAATTCCACTTGTCATTGATGTCGGCCATGCCTTTGAACCAGGCAATACAGACGGCTGTGTTTGTGAAGCACCGAAATGGTCAGATTTCCTTTTGGAAATGTTCACAAAAGAGTGTGAACCTTGATTCACATTTACTAGCCACGGGACAAGCTCACAGCGGTGACATTTGTGTTTTAAAGGTTAAACGTTTCATTCTTTGAGCCATAAATCCTTAGATATTGTACCTGTCTGAAACTGTACCTTTTCACAAAGTCCATGTTTTCTTTATTGTGAGATATTTAATCTGTATGCAGAAATATAAGAACTGTGAGTGTAGCCATTCCCAGGGAGCTGTCAAAGCATAAAGACAAATCGATGTTCGTGAACAAATTTTCCGCAGGGATACATCGAGTTCAGTGCCTTGACATGACCAGCCCATTCAGTCCACTGCAGGACCAAGGCCTCCCTGAACATGGTCCATTGGATGCAATTTGAGGTCTTGTACTCCAGTCCAGTGAATTTGTTCATTTCATCTCTCCATCTGATCTTTGGTCTACCTACCTCTGCTTCTTCCACGGTGCTCTCTCGTTTGCTTGGTTGTAATTATTTTATCCTCCAGTTGTCCATTCTTTTCATTACACAAGTCCAGCCCAATTTTATTTCAGTTATTTTTTTATCCATGACCAGAATGTCAAGGAATTTTTCTTTTTTTTCTGTCTGATCCATTCGATTCTCTTCTTGTCACTTCTGCTTATAGATTGGTGTTGGCTTGCTGGTTAAGGTGTTTGGCTTAAGATCTTGGGGTTCTTGAATTCAAACCACTTGGGGTTCTTGAGAACACTCCTTCAAGGCATGAGGTGAAGATGATGGTGGCATTGTGTCTCCCTGTCTGACACCTTTTTCCTTTCCAAACTGTCGAAGACTTTTTCAATATCGATGATTATGAGAAACAGGAAAGTTTATACATATTCTCTTGATTTTTTTTTTTCAAGAAGCTGATTTATTATATAAATTAGATGTTATTCAAATTAGTCTTGAAGTCTTGAAGCCTTCAAACCTCCTCCAACCAAAAGTCCTCACCCTCCACCAAAGCCTCAACGTCCCCCTTCCAAAGCTGGCCCATCTTTACTCTCATGGTCTCACCCTCCTCCCGCTAATAAAAGCAAACGGGCATTCCCACGTCAAAACCGGAATATTTAACGCAATTTCTGCTCCACAATCATGCTATCACTTATGGGCGTCGATTGATGGGGTACGGGTGGGGGGGACATGTCCCCCCCCTTTTTATCAAGGGGGGGACAACATATCGATTGTCCCCTCCTTTTTATCAAGGGGCGGGGGGACAACATATCGATTGTCCCCTCCTTTTTATCAAGGGGGGGGACAACATATCGATTGTCCCCCCCCCACTTTTTTCATTGAACGTAAGTTACGTAACACAAAACGAGCTGCTCTAGTACAACCAGGCCAAGATGCTCCCAAATACAAGAATAAATTTTTTAATCTCTCTATAATTCCAGCAATCTCTGCGTGCATGTTTGGCTGCGTGCATGTTTGTCTGCGTGCATGTTTGTCTGCGTGCATGTTTGTCTGCGTGCATGTTTGTCTGCGTGCATGTTTGTCTGCGTGCATGTTTGTCTGCGACCGCTGTTTCTCGACAACCACTGGTCCGATCTACTTGAAACTTGCCAGGTATATTGCTGGGGACCCGAGGATGTACCTTTTCATTGTTTGAAATTAATCGGACAAGTGGTTCCCAAGTTATGGTCTCCGTACTCGCAAGCCGTTCACGTCTGCTTTGGCTTTGGGAGTTGGACCAAACAATTTCACGTAAATAGAAGGGGGGGGGGTTGCCAAATACGGAGCCTCTCTGGATCTTTACTTTTTGCCAAAAACAACACAAGAAAAATAACCGTTAGTTTTATTGGTCTATTATAGTTCTATTAAAGATGATAGGTTAACAATTCAACATTGAGAATCCGTGCTTCCCAAGCCATGGTCTCCCACCGGCCAAGCGTCCATAGCGACGTCACTTTTTGATTCTTCGATGTCGGATCTTCCTATCATTGTGAAGCAGAATTCGCCAAGCATTGGATTGTTCACCCACTAACAGGGAACATGACCTGGACATTTTGAGGTATGTTGGCACGTTTTCGGACTTTGTATCGTCATTTTATGAGTGTTTAAAGAAATCGCGGCTTCATGGCCTGGAGCGCCACGCCTCGGATAGTGTTAGGCCACAACGGCTCAGGGCCCCTTTAGCGACCAAAATAGTTTATTTCACCTTTCTACCTTATATCGCCGGATTCCCGATATTATTACCTGCACAATGATGTGTGTGTTTAATTTTTGTGACTTTGCACTGTCGAGTTATCAGCCAATAAAATATTTCACGGTCTGGTATGCTGATTGAGATGGTGGAGCTTGTGCAGGATGACGCGGTTTCACTCTACCAGCTCGCACGAACGAACGGAAAGATATTTTGTAATTCTGTTTTCATATTTCGCAGTCGATAACAGTGGCCGAAATCCCAACGTTTAAAACCGGGTGAAAACCAAAGGAAAGTGGGTATTTTGGCGACTAAATTAGCTTTGAATACTTGGGAAACATAAAATAATGCGCTGATCCACTCGCTTTTGCGGCGGTTAATGTAAATAATTTTTCATCGGTACTTGGACTTATGGGAGGTATAGACCTACAAAACGAGAGGTATCATTCGGTCGTCGGACTTATGAGGATTAAATTGTAGATTTTAAAAGGTAGCTGTGAAACATGCAAAATTCACCGAAGCGGTTTGGACAAACGAACGGAAAAATATTTTTGAATTCTGTTCTCGGATTATACAGTATCTTTAGGGTAGTAATGAGATTACCTCGAAAATCCGATTAAAAAAGGCTTGGGCTTCGTAGCTTAGCCGCAGCTTGCAATTTTTACTCGGAAAAATAACTTTCCGAAGGAATTTCTCTTCCGCCATCATCCGAATAATTTTCCGTTTGCACGAGGACAAAGACGAAGGATAGACCGACAGAATAAGGATAAAGGATAGACCGAATAAAAATGCCCTGTTACGCAAAAATAACCCTTATAATTCACATGTCAAAATTTATTCAACTGAAATGTAATTCCCTTCTCGTTTCATGGAGGATATGGATATCAGAAAGTTTTTCGTGACAGCATCAAGTAGCACATCCCCGACCACTCTCCTGGAGCAATCAAGTTTCCAGAAAGAGGTAGACGATTCAAAGGAGAAGATAGCAGAAAAGGGTGCATGTGCGAGTACTCGGCCGAATTTCCCAGATCAGCCTTTTCAACCTCATGATGTCAGTTGTATCCCAGTCCAAATACTGCCAAACCGAAAGTTGAAGTTTCAACAACAGTGGTTCAAAGATTTTCCGTGGCTTCATTTTGATCAGAGCATCTGCGGTGTGCTCTGTCACACCTGTACGGACACTTCTCATGAAAAAAACTTACCGAACTTGCCCGCTGTGCAGAAGATGCATTTGTCTCAAAGGGCTTTTGGAACTGGAAAAAGGATACAGAAAAATTCAGACAACACGAAGGATCAAACACACATAGGCTTGCCTCTGAAAATCTGAAATGTCGCAGAAATCAAATGTCCATGTGCAGCTGAGCAGGAAACTGCAAGAAGAGCAAAGATCTGCACGGTCAGCACTTCTGAAGATTATCACCTCACTGCAATATTTAGCCGAACAAGGTTTAGCAATTCGTGGGAAGGATGCCTCTGAAGGGAATTTCAAAATGCTCTTACAGTTGCGGACCGAGGAAGATGTAAACCTCAAGACGTGGTTGTCAAGGAAGACGACGTTCACAAGTGGAGAAATTCAGAACAAAATTCTACAGTTGACGAATCATGCCATCCTCAGAAATATCTGCAGTAATGTGAATGAAATGTCCACTCAGTTCGGACTCGTAACTGATGGAACGCAAGATATTCAGGGTAATGAGCAGGAGTCGGTGTGTGTGCGCTATGTGACGGATTCCTTTGATGTTCAAGAAGATGCTTCAGGATGTCCTAATTCGGTGTCAACTCCCTATTGAACACCTTAGAGCACAGACTTATGATGGGGCAAGCAACATGTCCTGAAAGTACAAGGGCTGTCAAGCACAGCTAAAAAAACTCCAACCGCTGGCCAATTATGTTCACTGTGGAACTCATGTCACGCAACTCATTACATCCAAAGCCCTACAAACTGCACCGTTCATAAGAGACGCCTTTGATTATGTCCAGGTACTCTGCAACATCTACAACAAATCTGGAAAATTCAAGCATCTGTACTTGAATATCCACACTGACGATGCTGACACTCCTTGCCCTACATGCCTGAGGCCAATTTGCCTGAGCGTTGGTTAACTCGTTCTCCTGCCGTGAAATCGATATTGCATAACTACGAAGCGGTACTGGATGCCCTTCAACAAGCAAGTGATGACTTTGGTACGAACACGGCATCGCGAGCCAACGGTATTCAAAGCTGTCTTTCATCAGGAAAGTGTGTTCTCGGTCTGTTTGCATCATTGCCCGTTCTCCAAATCCCTTGAATACCTCAGTAAGGCATGTCAGGGTTCACAAGTTACCCTCCCTGGTATGCTTACTGCTGCAAAGGTTACCACACAGAATCTCCAATCTCTCCGTACCGACCAGACGTTTAAGGAGGTTTTCGAAGCAGCAGACCAGAAGCTCCAGCAGTGCCAATTAGATCCAGTGACCCTCCCTCGTAAGCGCAAGCTTCCGAAGAGACTTGATGGAGGCATGCAGGAATACACTGCCAATTCTGCAGAGGATGTATACAGAGTTGAATTTTTCAAAGTCATCGACAGCGCATCCGAGAACTTGAACGAGTACTTCACATCAACCGACCTCATGGCGTATAGGGACTTGGGTGAAATGCTCCTGTCTGGGTCATTCAAAGCACAAATAGTCCGCAAATATCCCGAACTGTCGGATTCCCTCGAGCAAGAACTTGGCTTCTTTCATAACCAGTTCAGTGGTTCATCTGTTGAGGATTACCATGGGATATTTGTAGACATGGTGCCGGAAGTCCGTCAAGTGTTCCCACAGGTAAAACGTTTGCTTAGGCTTCGATTGGTTTCCCCAGCAAGTTCATGCGAAGCTGAACGGTCATTCAGCACACTCAGACGTATGAAGACTTGGTTACGTTCCACAATGACCCAACAACGCCTCAACCATCTCATGATCTGTCATGTTTACCGAGATCGTCTGACTGCACTTGACCCCCAAGACATTGCTGCAAAGTTTTTAACTGGATCGGCAGACAAGAGGGTTCATATTTTTGGCAAGTTTTAAGGTAAGTTGACCATACTCGTGCAATATCAATTTGTAGGTCAGTCTAGTTTTCAGTTTATGTTTTGTGAATCAGTTCAAGGGTCGTGAGAAGGAGGCTTGATAAACAATTCTATATATATATATATATATATATATATATATATATATATATATATATATATATATATATATATATATATATACATATATATATATATATACATATATATATATATATATATATATATATATATATATATATATATATATATATATATATACATATATATATATATATACATATATATATATATATACATATATATATATATATACATATATATATATATATATATATATATATATGTATATGTATATATATGTATATATATGTATATATATATATGTATATATACATGTATATATATAATATATATACAGTCGGGAGAACAAGTATTTGATACACTGCCGATTTTGCAGGTTTTCCCACTTACAAAGCACGTAGAGGTCTGTAATTTTTATCAGAGGTACACTTCAACTGTGAAAGACGGAATCTAAAACAAAAATCCTGAAAATCACATTGTATGATTTTTACATAATTAATTTGCATTTTATTGCATGAAATAAGTGTTTGATACATCAGAAAAGCAGAACTTAATATTTGGTACAGAAACCTTTGTTTGCAATTACAGAGATCAGACGTTTCCTGCAGTTCTTAACCAGGTTTGCACAGACTGCAGCAGGGATTTTGGCCCACTCCTCCATACAGATCTTCTCCAGATCCTTCAGGTTTTGGGGCTGTCGCTGGGCAACAGACTTTCAGCTCCCTCCAAAGATTTTCTATTGGGTTCAGGTCTGGAGACTGGCTAGGGCACTCCAGGACCTTGAGATGCTTCTTACGGAGCCACTCCTTAGTTGCCCTGGCTGTGTGTTTCGGGTCGTTGTCATGCTGGAAGACCCAGCCACGCCCCATCTTCAATGCTCTTGTTGAGGGAATAAGGTTGTTGGCCAAGATTTCGCGATACATGGCCCCATCCATCCTCCCCTCAATACGGTGCAGTCGTCCTGTCCCCTTTGCAGAAAAGCATCCCAAAGAATGATGTTTCCACCTCCATGCTTCATGGTTGGGATGGTGTTCTTGGGGTTGTACTCATCCTTCTTCTTCCTCCAAACACGGCGAGTGGAGTTTAAACCAAAAGCTCTATTTTGGTCTCATCAGACCACATGACCTTCTCCCATTCCTCCTCTGGATCATCCAGATGGTCATTGGCAAACTTCAGACGGGCCTGGACATGCGCTGGCTTGAGCAGAGGGACCTTGCGTGTGCTGCAGGATTTTAATCCATGACGGCGTAGTGTGTTACTTGTGGTTTTCTTTGATACTGTGGTCCCAGCTCTCTTCAGGTCATTGACCAGGTCTTGCTGTGTCATTCTGGGCTGATCCCTCACCTTTCTCATGATCATTGAGGCTCCACGAGGTGAGATCTTGCATGGAGCCCCAGACCGAGGGAGATTGACTGTTATCTTGAACTTCTTCCATTTTCTAATTGCGCCAACAGTTGTTACCTTCTCATCAAGCTGCTTGCCTATTGTCCTGTAGCCCATCCCAGCCTTGTGCAAGTCTACAATTTTGTCCCTGATGTTCTTAGACAGCTCTCTGGTCTTGCCCATTGTGGAGAGGTTGGAGTCTGATTTATTGAGTGTGGACAGCTGTCTTTTATGCAGATAACGAGTTCAAACAGGTGCTGTTAATACAGGTAATGAGTGGAGAATGGGAGGGCTTCTTAAAGACAAAACTAACAGGTCTGTGAGAGCCGGAATTCTTACTGGTTGGTGGGTGATCAAATACTTATTTCATGCAATAAAAATGCAAATTAATTATTTAAAAAATCATACAATGTGATTTTCAGGATTTTTGTTTTGGATTCCGTCTTTCACAGTCGAAGTGTACCTCTGATAAAAATTACAGACCTCTACGTGCTTTGTAAGTGGGAAAACCTGCAAAATCAGCAGTGTATCAAATACTTGTTCTCCCCACTGTATATATATATATATATATATATATATATGTATTTCTTTGACACTTGAAACTTTGAAATGTGTATGATTAATGTTTTAATTAATTTCGCTCCGTCTGCTTACATTTGATAAAAAGATGGTCAGATTAATTTAAGGGATTTGTGTGATTAGAAGGCAGCATGTCAACGAGCGTATAAAATCAAGAATTTGCAAGGGTAGACTTGCTGTGTCCATGCCGGCACGAAGTGGGCTTCGTGGTCTGGACATGCAATGTACCCCCCACTTTTAAAAAGCAATCGACGCCCATGCTATCACTGAATTCACAGAAATCTATCACAGTCACTGTTCAACTCACAATTTCAAGAGAAACTTGTAATAATAGCAAGGACCGGCATAACATCCATGTAAAATTGCTGCTTGAGAGAAAGGATTCTAAAGGGTTCCTACATTGGCAGCCGTAGGAGTCAATATAGAAATTGTCGGAGGAGTCAGGCGAACCGTCCAACCAAAGGGTGGAACTCGCACACATGCATGGAAGCATGCAGGTCTCATTTTTAGCTCGCCTGTTCGAAGAACAGAGAGCTATAGCGATACCCCTGGCGTGAGCGTCAGCGTGAGCCTGAAAATGTTAAAATTTTTGGGCAAGTTATTTAGAAGCCTGCCATTCATTTAATATGTGTGCTAGGATGCTGATATTTTGCATGGAGGTTCCTTTGGCGTATATTATTGATGTAGTGAAGTTGAAATTATAAAATAATTTTAGATTTTAAAATTTTTTGACCTGTTTTGAACTTTACTTTTTTAGTGCAAGTTATTTAGAAGCTTGCCATTCATGTAATATGTGTACTAGGATGCTGATATTTGGCATGGAGGTTCCTTTGGAGTATATTATTGATGTAGTAAAGTTGAAATTAACAAATGATTAAAAAAGAAAATTAAATTTCAACCTAAGATGGCGTCAAAGCCACCCAATGCTCACCTGTTTATACTAGACGCTTGCCATTCATTTAATATGTGTACTCGGGATGCAATGAAGTCCAAATGAAATAAATTTTGTTGGTGCACCTTTTTCAGAGACTCAATATTTGTGAAGTCAAAACAGTACATATTACTTTTTCTTTTAGATGCATTTCTCATGGCAAGGCAAGTAGGTAATGTATTATTGCATAATGTTGATAAATACCATTGCACATGCACTGTTATAATTGTTATAATATAATTGTTATAAACAGGAAAGTAATATATAACTGTTATAATATTACAAATAATAATGATACTGCATGTTAGTTCGACTTATTCATTAATAATGCTGCCACTGTAACATGATCTGCTCTCTGGATGTCACTTTCCATTTTCAGCATTGTATTAATAATATTTTTGTATCCTTCTCGTAAAAAATATTATTAGACTAGTCTTTTAAAAACGATAAATGTATAAACAGGTGAGCATTGGGTGGCTTTGACACCAACTCTCTGGTTATATATATATATATATATATATATATATATATATATATATATATATATATATATATATATATATATATATATATATATATATATATATATATATATATATATATATATAGATAGAAGCTCTTGACTTTCTTCCCATAGAAAGGAACACTGAGTGTACTTTGTTTATCAGTTTTAACGTGAATCAAAAGTCGAATTTCAAACTCGGTATTTTAAGACCATCCAAAGTTGATTTGCTGGTTCTCACGGACTTTTTTTTAAAATTCACCAGGTTACCAGGCTTTTTCTGCATTGATGTAGGTGATGGATAGTCACAGAAGGGTACTTCAGCAAATAACTATCGATAGATGTTGAGATTAAAGCAATAATGAGATAACACTTTATAAGGGTAGTAAGTGATTAGATCAGGGTAGCTGGATGGTTGGGTGGACGGATAAGGGTATTTAAAAGCAACCGTAATTGAGTGAGGGATAGTTTGAGAAGTATAGTTGAGCAAATAACTTAAGACAGATTTTTTGATGAAAGCAAGAATAAAATTACACTTTCAGTAAAACAATACTCTTTAAATTTACAAAAGGTACAAACACTGGAATGGGATTTGTAAATGTTCTTTCTCAAAATCCCTTAATATTGGGATGAGGCCGAGTGGAACTGAGCTACTGCTCTCCACTATCGACAACACTCCTCCACTGTCATCTGTCCATCCTCCTACACTTTTCTGCCATTAATATTCACACAATCGTCCAATCTCAACCGCAGTGGAGCCTTTTTATCCTGCTTCACTCTTTCAACACGTCTGCTCTCATTGGAAGTCCAGCTTCCTCCATCCGCACTGGGTTACCAAACAGCAGCCTCTTTACCAATCTCCCCATTAAGTTCTTCTGCGCACAAATCTCCTCCATAAATCCATCCAACCTCCTTCTATCCACCCTCTTCCCTCTTGCAATCCTACTGACCCAGTTATTCTTGCAGACCTGCAGCCTCTTAACCTGCACCCTCAAACCCACTCCGTGGGAGTACCTCCTGTGCAGCTGTCCTTCGCAGGGCAGCTCACCGGATGATGGGATTGGGGAAAAGCCTTCGGGACCCCCAATCTTTGGTAGGAGGGAAACCATGGGATAACCTTCCAGGGTCAGATTGTGGGAGAGTGTGTCTGAGTGGTGCTGAGGTGTCGTCCACCAGACGGCAGTCTCCTTGGGTTAACCTGAGGCAGTCCCTTCGGGTGGGTGCCTGAAATGTCCCATCTCGAAGAGAGGATGCTCACCTGTCTCTGTTATCATCTGAGCGCAAGCGTTTGGACATCGGTATTGCAGCACTCTCTGAGGATCGGAGACCGGATTGCGGCGTCATCATGGCGGGTGGTTACACCGACTATTGGTCTGGTCGCTCTGATGGTTACCATGCCCAAGGAGTTGCTGTAGCTGTGTCCAATAAGCTGACTCCAATGATAATTGAGGTAACACCGGTCAATGAGCATATTCTGAGATGAAGGATTCGTCACTCCTTGGGTGTCATTTCCCTGGTCTCTGTATATGCTCCGAGTGAGGCGAGTGGTCTCACCGTGAAGGACACATTCTATGCCACACTTGAGTCTGTCGTTGATCAGTGCCCCAGGCGAGATACTCCTCCAGTCTTGGGGGATTTCAATGCATCGATTGGAACTGATAGGAATGGTTTTGAGACATGTGTTGGTCCCCATGGGTCTGGAACTGTGAACTAGAATAGCACCAAGTTCCTCGACTCTGCAAGAAGTCATGGACTTAGGGTGGCTGGTTCATGGTTTCAGTGCCGACAAGCTCATCGCTGGACTTGGTATTCGCTGGACTAACAGCTGGTGGTGTGGCAATGGTGATTGACCATGTGCTCATTGATGGTCGCTGGAGGATGATCCAGAACTGCAGGGTCTACGGGATTGCTCAGTTCTTCAATACTGACCACCGGCTTATTGTAGCAACTCTGAAGTTGCAGCTTAAATCCAGGAGAATGGTACAATCCCAGCCTAGGCTGGATGTTGGCAAGCACAAGGATGAGAGGGTAGCTGAGGAATTTGCGAACAAGCTGAGTGGAGATTTGGGGGGTCTGGGTGCTTTGGGGGGGGGGGGTCCTGAAGAGTTGTGGAGTGCCTTCAAGACCACTGTCCTGGATGTTGCCGGTGGATGTCTTGGAACTCACCGTCGGGCAAAGAAGAATTTTGTCTCTCAAGGGACACTGGATTGCATTGACCAGAGTTGCAGGGCCAGGCTGAATGGCAGAGCTGTGCTGTTCAGGGAGCTGAGTTGTAAAACTGTACTGCGCTACGGGTGGACAAGGAGGCCTATGTGCAAGAAATCTCTGAGTGGGTGGAGCATCACTTGTGGTCAAATGATTCTCATCCCGCTTACAGGAGAATTCACGCATTGCGTTCCTCCAAGCCCATCCCTCGGTGTCCTGCAGTCAGAGCAGAGGATGGTGGGCTCTTGACAGAGGAGTCCAAAGTGAAGGCCCGCTGGGCTAGTTACTTTGAGCGGTTGTACCAGGCTGATCCACCAGCTGTCAAGTTGGATGTCACGGGTTTTGCTGTCCCGATTGCTGACACTCCAATCAACTATAGTCCACCTTTGTTTGTGGAAGCACAGATTGCGGTGAACCGGTTTAAATGGGGTGAAGCTCTTGGGATCTGTGGCATCCATGCTGAACTTCACAAGTTCTGTGCTCTGCCTGGAACACAGGCATCATCCCAACTTACTGGAAGTGGTGCCTTGTTGTCCCTCTTGAGAAAGGGAAGGGTGATCGCAAAGACTGCAACAACTACCGAGGGGTGACGCTACTCTCTGTGCCGGGCAAGGTCTTTGCTCTGATAATTCTTGATGGGGTTCGCCACCATCTGCTTGAGCACCAGCATCCAGAGCAGTGAGGCTTTACACCAAAGAGGTCAACGATTGACCATATCCTTGCTCTTCGTGTCCTCACCGAATGCAGATGAGAGTTTCGGCAGGGGCTGCTTGCAGCCGATGCTGATCTCCGTAAAGTGTTCGATTCAGTGAATCGGGATGCCCTCCTGAGGATTCTTGGTCTGTGTGGGGTGCCATCAAAACTGATCGATCTGATGTCTGAACTCTACTCCGGTACTGAGAGTGCTGTGAAGTGTGGTGGTACCATCTCTGACTTATTTCCAGTTGTTACTGGAGTTCATCAGGGGTGTGTGCTGGCCCCCACACATTTCAGCACTTGTATGGACTGGATTCTGTGGAGGATGTTGGAGAGATGAAGCTGCGGTGCATCGTTTGGGAATGTCAAGATCTTTGATATTGATTTTGCAGATGATGCAGTCATCTTTGCATGGACTCTAGATATACCTTTTGGGGGCCCTTGAGGTGCTCGATGAGGAGTCGGAGCCACTGGGATTATGGGTTTCCTGGGTCAAAATTAAGATCTAGGCTTTCAATGACATCTTGGATGCTGCTGTCCTGTCTGTTCCTGTTTGTGGCAAGGATGTTGAGGTCATGGAGAGATTCATTTACCTTGGCAGTGATATTTGTGTCTCTACTGGCTGTGAGGCAGAGGTCAACAGACATCTGGTTTGGCGTTCGGGCTTGGGGAGTCTTGGATTCACTGGATCATGAGGTGTGGCGCTTCTGGTACCTGTGCGTGAGGATGAAAGTCCGAGTCTTCAGGTCCTTGGTGTTTCCAGTCTTGCTCTATGGATGTGAGACTTGGACTCTAAACAAGGGATCTGAGAGGGACACTTAATTCCTTTGTTCTCTTTGGAGAATCCTTGGCTATCGCTGGTTGGACTTTGTGTCCAACGAGCGGTTGCTGAGAGAGACTCGGATGAGATTTGTTACCTGCATAGTCCGTGAGCGTCTGCTGCAGCTGTATGGACATGTGGCTCGTCTTCCTGATGCTGATCCTGCTCACCAGATTCTCTCTGCAAGGGAGCCTCATGAGTGGAGGAGGACAACAGATCGACAATGTGCCTCTTGGTTGCAGCAGGTTGATCAGCATCTCATCGAGATGAAGATGGGCCAGGTATCTGCTTGGGAGATTGCCAGATTGAGGCCTCTGGAGTACTGCCGTAAAGTGGATGCAGCGACCCGCTGCTCCGGCGCATGCTCCCATACCTGACCTGACCTGAAGCCTGTGTTGTTGCTCCTCTGTCGGTACCACAGTCTCCAGATCATATAGTTATGCCGGCGTTACTCACGACCTCGGGATTTTTCTTTTCATCTTCCTCAATATCTTCCTGCCCTCCATTAAACTTTCCACCTTCCTCCATGGATTCACACCCACTTGTGCAGAGGATACAGGAAGAGGTGACTGTATGGAGAGTTTGATGGTAGACAGGAAACCCTCCCTGGGATTTAATCAATGACACATAATTCGTGTATCCCTCCTTTTCCTTGCTCATAAATCAAGTCATAAAAGGATATTCCTGTATTTAACTTCCAAATGATCTCCCAATGTAATTATTTTAGCCCCACAAATTATACCTCTCCACAAACCAAACTTATTATCATGAATTAAAGTTTAAACTCCACCGACGAATGGCAAGTAAGACCCTGTGAAGATTGTTCTTAGTGGTTGAGAGGTAATCGAGTTGTAAGATGATGTTGAGGTTCTGCAAGATGACCTGGATTCATCGGCCTTCCTTGTTAGCTGTCTCCTTGAACTGATATTCTCAATAAGCCTGTCTTCATATCATATATATATATATATATATATATATATATATATATATATATATATATATATATATATATATATATATATATATATATGTGCATTTTTTTAAACGACTCTGTTTGGGGGAGATTAATGACAGAAGGACCCACGTACATTAGAATCCAAGAACCTAAAAGAAAATCAAACTTGGATGGCTAAACAGATCTGCTTATGATGTTCAGTTTCATTTCACGTTATAATTCCACTTCATAAAAATACCACCATTCTTCCTCGACACAACCTGAAAATAGTGAATCAAAATTCACCATTCTTGCCAAAAGTTTAAGCCTCAAATGAATAACTGCTTTCCATTTGCTTTTCCAGCTCTCAGGAATCCTGCTGTAAATGTACCCAAAGTTATTCCAAATTTCTTAAGTCCTCATAATTGTTGCATCCCATTGTGAAATTGCATCCATTACGTTCCATTGTAAAGATTTTGGCTAACATGTGCCTTCAAACGCTGCGTGCCTCGAGTTTTGATGAGTGTGACAGCACGAGTCGGAATACTTCTCTTACATTGGACACTGAAGCAATGAACGATGTTTGTAACACAATCCATGTCACAGCCTCCAACTTCATTGATCGAAATTAATGATCCTTTACATGATATTCAAACGTGGCCCACGTGGCCCACAGGGTGCTGCAAGGAAGTAAAACGCTGACATTTGAGCTGATTAGCCTGGGTTTGATTCCTGACGAGACCATATAAACTGTCACACTGGTGTTACACATGTACGATGATGCATCAATGTGCGTGGCGCCGTCAATTGGAAGGACATTAGTCGGATGACCCACCTGTCAGCACCACCTGTCAATGGAGGACAAGCCGTTAGGCGACATGGGTGGTCGCTACATAATTGCATAAGAGTCATCCAGTTTTTGATGGATCGGGCTGAAATTTTTTGACAAAGAGGTTGATTATAGTGCGCATAAAAGCCTGGAAGCCGATTTTTGATTTTCGAAAAAAAAAATAGAAAAATATTTTTCGGATTTTTTTTCAAAAATTTCAAAGTCCTGTTGCTGGGCAACGGTGGTGTCCATAGCAACGGTGCTCAAAAGCGTACAACTCGATCCTGGTATGAACCTACCAGTCAAGTTTCATCAAAATCGGTTGACTCCTCTGGCCTCCAGAGCTGTCCATTACATACATACAAACAGACAGACGAAAAACCTGAGAATAACGGTAGTCTAGCGACCACCCAACATTACAGGTTATATGGTGGTTCATGAAGAGTAGGTGAGCTATCGCCAGCATCCTGACAAATTACAAAATTCTGCCCATATCACCGTCAGTCAAACGTTAGGCTTGTCGGTCGGTTCAAAAGACTTGGGGCACAAATGTTTCTCAGGAGACTCGACAGGAATGGAGACAATGGGGCTGTTGAATAACACGCTTCAAAATGAGGTATGAGTGCTCACAAGGCCCTTTGCACACGCGCTGTGTGTGCTTACAGTGAATCGGTTCTGCCAGCTGGGAACTTTTAACCAACTGTTACTCGCGTGAAATCTCTTTTAATATAATTTTCAACCTTTAGACGACAGAGTGGAAATTTCAAGATGGTTAACCATTATTATTGTTCTGTTCCTCAATGCAAATCGGACTCATGGAAATATCGGAAATACAGAAATATCCATGGATGAGCAGAGTCTGCTTCGAATCATTTCCTGTTTGCTGTTAGTACAAGCAAGTGGCGGCAGTGGATGTAATACACATACACGTACACATCTCGAGCAAACACCGCTATGGTTCTCAATTGGTGGTGAGTGGCACCGACGACCGCCATCTTGAAATACCCCAGGGAGGCCGGTCAGCTGCACTGGTTTTAATGAAAAAGATGGTGTTCTGTTGTGCTTTCGGCTGCAATCGCAGCCATTCCCACGAGTTGAAAGTGACCAAAAGCATCACTTTTCACAAGTGAGGGAACTTTATTATATATTAAATTAAAAAAAGACATAAAATGTCATAGCCCCCGTTGTTTTAGTAATTTTACTGTACAGAGTTAAAGCCCATATTTATGTACAACTAAAATGGCTGCCATTCTTCCAGTCGGCCATCTTTGATCAGATCGCAAAATAAAGTGAGGAGCAAGTGTATGCCATAATGTACTGTGCTTGTGCCAAGTTTGAACAAAATCAGACCATGCATGTCTGAGAAATGGTGGGGACACATTTAAGTAACAAAATGGCCACCTATTGGTCATGTTGGAGCTGATCTTGACAAGAAACAGATGTGCATATGCAAAACATCCTTCTGTATCCGGGTGCCAAGTTTGAACAACACTGGTAAATGCTTGTATGAGTAATGGTTGAGGACGTGTTCAACATTGGGTTTTTTTACAACGAAAATGGCCACCAGTTGGCCATCTTGGATCTGATCTCGAAATAAATAACTGGCGTATGTAAGCCATCATTTTTTTTTTATCTGTGCTCCAAGTTTGGACAACACTGGTAAATGCTTGTCCGAGAAATGGTTGAGGACATGAGTATTAAGGCCCGGTCACACCTTGACGTTTTAGCCAGCGATGGCAACGTGTTAAAATTTATGTAAAACGCTGGCTTACGTTGAACTTTTGATGTTTTTTTTTAAGATTCGGACGTATTCATAGCGACTTGGTCTTATGTATAACGCATTGGTAACTACACAGAACGTTTCGTTGTGTTATAGATAACTTATACCAACGAATGCTGAACCTGTTGTCGGCCTACACAACCGATGCCCAACGATAGTCTAACTTAGGCATAGCGCGTTGCACGCATCGCCGACGATGTCGTGACGTAGCCTATTAAAAGGCTGACGCACAACGATTCGAATCATAACTGCCGTAGAAATGGAAGTGTCAACATCGCGGTCACACCTTGGCGATCTTGCCAGCGTATGCCGACCTAAGAAAAATGTGTCTAAAACGTTGGGGCACGTCAAATACGGTATGAGTAAGTTTGGTATACGTGAGTAGAACGCTAAAGTACGCTATCATACGTCGTAGTAAGTAGAGTACGTCAAGAAATTTTAAACATGTTCAAAATTTTACGACGTACTCGGCGTATGACACACGTTCACATGCGATGAGGATAAGTTTTACACACGATATGTGGACGCTTACACACGTCCACAAAGGCTACTTATAAGCTACTCATAAGTCGAAACACGTCGCGGTAATGTCTTTTTTACGCGAAACTTATTTCTAACTTATGTTTGACGTGCTTTGAACTAATTCTTTACGTAGTCCCAACACACATCGACGTATGTAGACGTATTCCAATGACGTCTTCCGGTCGACAAAAAAAATAAATGAACGTGTTTCTAGGTTACAACTGCCATATAAAGACGTGTTCCCAGCGGTTTTGGGAATTGGTATATAAAAATGCTGCTCATAAAATGGGAACCCAACAGTGTTTGAGTCCTTTTTGAGTCGATGTCCATGTCAGCAGTAACAGTATCAGTATCAGTATCAGTATCAGTATCAGTATCAGTATCAGTATTAGTATTAGTATCAGTATCAGTATTAGTATTAGTATTAGTATTAGTTTGTTCATGTTGGCAGTAGTAGGTGAGTGTGAGGGGGAGGGTGTGGGTTATGATGGATCGTCCTTGCGTCCGCGTGTCCACGGGTAGGTTCATAGGCTGCCACTCAACGATTTAAATGGCTGCATCTCCACTATTGAAAGTAGACGCTTGCCTCAACAATTGGATTTTTTTTACACTCAACGACTTTTAAACGGTACCACTCAGCTATTTTCATTGTTTACAATGAACGATTTAAATTGCTGTCACTCGCCTTTGTTTTTTTTTGTTTTTTGTTTGTTTGTTTTTTGACGCTGGGGTTTTGAAATTTGAAGCGTTTCTTCTGAACGTGTTAAAACGCTCAAACTCGACTATTTTAAATAGACGCTGCCGATGGACAATTGGAATCATAGCCAAGCTAGACATCGAAGTGTGAACATCCTCGTCATGCCGAAGAAAAGTTTGAAGAATGCTGCAAATAAGTGTCCTGGCCGTGGCCGTGGACGCTGACGTAAGGACGATCCATTATACCGACGTCTTTCAGCCTATGAGTAACTTAAAAGTAACGTCTGTCGACGTGTGGGCAACGATCGCGTAACGTGCCAACAACACGTTAATCATCGGTTAGAAATAAGTTTCGGGTACTCCAAACACTACCTCGGCGTGTCTCAACTTATGATTAACTTACAAGTAGCATGTGTTGACGTCTGTCAACGATCGCAGACCGTGCCTACAACTTGTGGCCAGCGTAGCGGAACGTGTGAGTCATACGCCGGCATATGTCGTGAAATTTCAAGCATGAAAAAATTTGAGGACAACCGAAAAGTACAACGTTTAAAGCCAACGTACAACGACGTATGGCAACGTACTACGACGTATGCCAGCGTGCTCTCAATGTTATCAAAACTTACCCATAACGTATTCAACGTGTGCCAGCGTTTTAGAAAAAAAATTCAAAAATCGGCATACGTTGGCTAAAACGTCAAGGTGTGACCGGGCCTTTAGGGAAATGGGGGTTCTGGAGCAGTCCAAAATTTACATGCAAGTGAATTGGGGAAAAGGGAAAAACGTTTTGACCGACACCCAAGTTCCCCCAAATTTCCTCCTATTTCTCCTTTCCCCAACTAAGCCATTAACAAATATTAAATCTTCAATAGACCAACTACTTGGGGGAAAGGGAGTGGGAAGGGGGATGGGAAGGGATGGTCTTTCACATTATTCACACATATACTCAAACAGCAAACCAACAAATATTTGTTTGTGTATAAATTAGACCATTTCCTGCTTTAAGTTTCTTTGTTGAGCAGAGATGAAATGACAAACCTCTCTTAATGCCCTTGTCTTAGCATATCATTTTGAGATCGTAGTAGATTAAATTAGCAAAGGTTTCTTTACATCCTCGAACTTATTTGTATTATCACTTTATTTTGCGATCTGATGAAAGATAGCCAACTGGTAGATTGGCGGCCATTTTAATTGCAAAAACACCCCCAGTATTGAAGTCGTCCTCAACTATTTCTTAGGCATGCAATTACTGATCTTGGTCAAACTTGGTGCACAGATAACGAATGATGGCTTTGGCCTAAGTCACATTTGACACGGCGGCCGTAGGGTCTACAAAATCTACGGCCACTAGCAATTATAGGGCGGCCGCAGTATTTGCACGATCACACAATGTAGCAGTCACATATGTTTTTATTTTTGCGGAGCCGCACGGGGTATTTATAAATTGTGGAGACCGAAAATGTGGGGTTGCCGTACGGTCTTTCATTTGATGTCGCACGGTGACCTTAGGGCGTCCCTGCGACGGCCATAGAATTTTCAAGGCAGATGCAAGGCGACCGCAGGGGGACCGCAGGGGGGGGGGGCTAAGGCATACGTGCGGCCAGATGGACGGTAACGAGTGGGTTATTTTTTATTTTTATTTTTACCAGTTCTTTTTTTTTCGGCTTGTCGAATTGCTACGGCCAACGTAGAAATGAAAAAAAGTTATAACTCCATGCTATAATTTCACGGCGACCCCTACGGTCTGTAAAATATAGCCATATGGCGTAGGGCCACCCTGAGGCCACCTCAGAAACTCTGCGGCCGCTGCACGTTTCTGTCAATTCAAGGGGGGGGGGGGGTACGGCTGCCGTATCCGAGCCGTAGAGCAAATGTGACTTAGGCCTTAGAGATATATATATATATATATATATATATATATATATATATATATATATATATATATATATATATATATATATATATATATATATATATATGCACGTCATTGTTTTCGATACAAGATCCAAGATGGCCGACTGGCGGCCATTCTGTTACTTAAACGTGTCCCCAACCATTTCTCGGACATGAATGGTCAGATTTGGTTCAAACATGGTACAATCACAGTACATGATGGCATACACGAGCCCCACACTTTATTTTGAAATCTGATCATACATCGCCGACTGGTAGACTGGCGGGCATTTTAGTTGCACATAAATATGGGCTGGCCCTTTAACTCCACAAAGCAACATTACTAAAACAACGGGAGCTCTGAAATTTTATGTCTTTTTTCCTTCTTACAACTAAAATGGCCACTAGTCGGCCATCTTTGATCACATCACAAAACAAAATGATGCGTACATGAATGCCATCTTGTGTTGTCTTTTCCCGAGTATGAATAAAATTGGTCCATACTTGTCCAATATATGGTTTCGGACACACACGCACGGATGAAAATCGAGACAAAATCCATAAGCCCAGTTCCAGACAAAGTCCAACGGGGACTAACAACACAATATTCTAATGGCTACCATGTTGAAATAAACTAACCGCGGATGTATCCCAAAATGCTGTGCGGTAAACACATGACGTCATCAGCCTGGGGGCCATTTAAATGGACCTAATTAAAACTTATTGTCCTCACAATTGGCTTACATGTCAAGTGACCCGTATTTTGTGGGTTTGACCCATTTTCTTTCTTTAAACCCACGGACCCATTTTCATATCGTTAAAACCCGTATTGGACCATGGATGGAAATAACGAACAATTTTTAAAAACGCAATGTTTAGCTTCCGTTCCACTCGCATGGACTCACACGCACACAGTGACAGATCTGTAGCAACCCCTATCCGACATGCAAGGAACCACTCTCGTCTGACTCGATTGGCTGGGGGACATCATGAGCTTTATGCAATCAACCAATGCCTTCAATCCTCATCCGTACGCATCGTCACTTACTCTCGTCCACCATTTTCCCTCACCCCTAATCAATGGGTAGGCATATTTGCTGTCCAATTCGCTCTTCGACTTCTTACTGTGATATTTATTGGTACTTTCGAGTATTTTGGATGATACGATTCTATTTGGACCGTTTTCATTCGTATACAGGGTGTCCACAAATTACCGTTCCAAATTGAAACCGCAATTAAAGAATGAATGAAATGGGATATAATGATGCTTGTGAATAAACTAACATTTCTCAACGATTTATTGCCAAGATTTGCCCAAATCATCATATGGCATCCATCACCATTTATCATCACTTGGTCTCCATAAACCAGGAAAACACTGCTCTTTATTTGGGGGAACGCTATTTTCAGTAAATGTGACGTCACGCATCATAGATGACAACTGGAAACGAAAAAAGTAAATAAACTTTGAGAAATTGTTGTGTTCTTTCTTGGGTGTTATATTCTTTCCAAATATGTAGTTGTTGTTGTTGTTGTTGTTTAATTGCTGGATGTTGAGAGATTGTGAGGACGATGATGATGCAAGGGGGAGAGGGGCATGTGGAACGTGAGGGAGAAGCCATCCTCACGGAGTCGGGGATATGTGAACGTAACGTGCTGCGGAGTAAATGGACTTGTGCCTCACAATCATTCGCATTGTTTAGTGTTTGTTGAGCGACATGACAGAAATGTTCTTTTTTTGAGAAATGATATGTATGTTATGTATGGTATGTATGTTATGTCTGGTATGTATGTTATCTATGTATGTTATGTCTGGTATGTAAGTATGTTGGGTGGTCGCAAAGCTAGACTACCGTTACTCTCAGGTTTTCCGTCTGTCTGTGTGTCTGTCTGTTTGTTTGTATGTAATGGACAGCTCTGGAGGCCAGAGGAGTCAACCGATTTTGATGAAACTTGACTGGTAGGTTCATACCAGGATCTAGTTCTATGCTTTTGAGCACGTTTGCTTGGGCCGCCACCGTTGCCTAGCAACGACACTGAAATTTTTGAAAAAATGCGAAAAAAAACATTTTTTTTTGAAAATCAAAAATCGGCTTCCACGTTTTTATGCACACTATAATCACCCTCTTTGTCAAAAAATTTCAGCCAGATCTGTCAAAAACTATGACTAGTATGCAATTATATAGCGACCACCCATGTCGCCTTCCGGCTTGTATGTTATGTAAGGTATGTATGTATGTTATGTATGTATCCTTTCCATTTGCTTTTAGGATATATGAATGAAATGGGATATAATGATGCTTGTGAATGAACTAACATTTCTCAACGTTTTATTGTCAAGATTTGCCAAAATCATCATGAACTAACATTTCTCAACGTTTTATTGTCAAGATTTGCCAAAATCATCATGTGGCATCCATCACCATTTATCATCACTTGGTCTCCATAAACCAGCTCAGTTATGTATGTATGTATATGTATGTATGTATGTATGATGCAGAGGTAGCGCAGTTACCTTTGAGCAATCTAGCCGAGGTTCGATTCCTGACATGACCATATATTGTCTAATTGGTACTTAGCAGACAAGGCAAGTTGTATCTGAATTGGCATCCACCATTAGACTCGGTGGTATAATAATAATAAATGTTTTGAGCGTTGGCTCTGAACCAGGGAGGTCGGAGGTTCCAACCCGACGACCTCACACTTCCAAATACTGGTACGTGCAGCTGCCATGGTCACCATTTCAAAAAGATATAGCACGGACAAACAACCATATGTTGGCAATACAAGCGTACAGTCGGCTTTGCCGGGCCAAATGGCCTCCTCCAGTGTAGAAGTTCCTTGTAAGGGAATATTAGATATTTGGAAAGGTTGTAATATATTCCAAACAAAGTGTGGCTTCCCTCGATGGACGTGAAGCTGAGTGTTGTGTCTGTTTGTGGACGTTAAAGATCCCGCGGTAAGTTTCGGTTTGAGTCGATGAGTTGTTACCGGCACAGTGAACAAATGATACAATTTCCTGCCTGACCCACAAGGGACACTGCATCAGCAACATGTGTCAGTCACGTGCCAAGCACTATTCTGTTCCCAGCAGTCACGTGCGGCATACGAAAGAAACCTCTTGCAAACAGACGCAACGCTGTGCTCGTGTGCTCTCCGAGTCGATGGAACAGTGGCACCATCACGTGGTCGTTGTGCACAATAACGAAGACGGCTCACTTTGACCTGAACTTGGGTTTCTTAAAAGTAGTGCATGGACATGGATTAAAAATGTGGTTAATTTATCCTCATCGTGTTGATAATCGATAAATGACAATTAATGAATAATAATAATTAATAATTGTGAGTGTTGTAATAATTAACCAGTGAAGTCGATGGCGTGCCATCGCAAATCCCTGTTACCCACCAAAAGAAAAGTTGAAAGATGGCAAAAGGTTCCACCAGGAAGGAATGACCCAATATCAAATTTTGAGATGAGAAAAAAAAATGCATTCCCCGTTTTGACGCCAGTGACAGGAAGTCCCCACCCCTTGGGGCATGAACCGGGGTCCAAATGCCAAAAAAACAGTTACATATTGCATGCGTCCCCCAATCTTGATTGCATATACAAAGTTTCATTTTAAAAAAGTTTTAAAATGTTCCCGTTATTGCATTTTTTGGTATTTGATTTTTTTTGACGCCGCCCCAGGGGACAGGGTAAAAAAATGACACTGCTCTCGTACCTTCGTGCCAGGTGATCACAAGTACCAAGTTTGGTGAATTTCTCCACAACCGTTGAGATAACATGATGGACGGACAGACAGACTGAAGCAGACATAGATGAAGCCTCTTACAATATCACCATTTTTTTTTTTGAAAAAGCATTATTCGTCCCCTACCGGTTTCATTGGAGGGGACGACAGGTTTGCCCTGTCTGTCCGTCGCACCTGTGGTTTTCCCAACTTTCTCCTCATACCGTTTAACATATTCAACCAAAACTGTACGTGGCTTTATTATGAGGAGTTACAGAACAAATTCGAGTTTCAGGGAGTTTAGTCAATTTTTCACACAGTTATGCCCTTTTTGAACTTAGAAAATATCACATATTATACATGGGTCAGTGCCCCTGACCCTACCCACACTGCTTTACACCCATTGGCTGGACAGCTGGCTTGACTCCACCCGAATAAAATCATGCACCGCCATTACAGGAGGCAGCACAGATTGGCAGGCCTTAGGCCTGGGTGTTAGTCGATGGCCAGTGCAATCGCAATGATCCCATTTATATAATCACAATGTATTATTTATATGTATGTATATGTATATATATATATATATATATATATATATATATATATATATATATATATATATATATATATATATATATATATATATATATATATATATATATATATATGGTGTCCCCAAAAAAATATACAACCCTTCATCTGCAAAGAGGATGATCATAACATATATTTTTTTAAAAAGATGTATGGTTGGATAGAAAGCTGAAAGGTTGAAGTTTGTTGTACCAATGTCAAAATTGCCACCAAAATTTAAATTTTGGTTTAGAATCGTCGTTTTCTTTTAGACCACATGTTCGACGAAGGCTCCACGTTGTCCGATCACTGCCTGCAAACGCGTTGTCATGTTCTCCATCACTTTGGGAAACGTTTCCTGAGGAATGTTCTGGATTTCTCGGTGGATGTTTTCCTTCAGCTGATCAAGAGTCTGAGGCCGAGGGTTTCCATAGATCCTGTCCTTGAGATACCCCCACAAGAAGAAGTCTGGAGGAGTAAGGTCAGGGGAATACGGCGGCCACTCAACGTCTTCGTTGAGGGAGATAAAGCGGCCCTCAAAATGTTGGTTGAGAAAACGCCTCGTTTCCCTGGCTGTATGGGGCGGTGCCCCATCCTGCTGGAACCACTGGGTTCTCATCTGGATCAGGTTGTTTCTCCTACAGGCCTGATTACGTAGCTCAGGCAGATAGAATTCCTGAATCATTTTGCGATAGTTCCTCTGGTTTACCGTGCAAGTGCGTCCCTGGTCATCTTCAAAGAAGTATGGACCAATTATCCCATACCAACCAACCGCCACCCACATGGTGACTTTGAGAACAGATCGAGGCACCAGTTCAGTTGATGCATTACCAGGATTTTCAGTTCCCCAGTACCGAAAGTTTTGCTTGTTTACCTCCCCAGACAAGTGAGCATGGCATTTGTCGGTCATGTGAAGTTTTTTGAGGAAGTCTGCATTAACCTCCAACTTTCCTGAGAACCAATTTGCAAAGTCGAGTCGTTTGCGTTTCTGTTGATCAGTAAGCACCGTTTCCGTTTGAATTTTGTATGGAAAGGCATGAATGTCTTGGCGAAGGATCCTCTGAACGGTGCTCTTATGAATGTTTGTCTCGGCAGAAAGTCGGCGAATCGATTTTTTTGGACTCTGAACGACCGCCTGTCTCACCATTTCCACATTTTCTTCACGACGACCTGTCCTCTTCGGACCAGTGTGACCCTTGTGAAGGTCACAGATGGTTCCCACATTGGTAAACTTTGCAATGGTGCACTTTATTGTCCGAAAGTTTGGTGCATGGCGCAAGTGGATACCGAAAAGTCTCGAGTAAAGATGTTGCACCTGTATAACACTTTTCGTCTGGTGCCAAAGTTCAACAATTTTCGTCCGTTGTTGTACGGTCAGTCTTGGCATTTTCTGGTGCTTGCTTGGTATCAAAATAAACTTCAGCGCCTCTGCAACAAGAAATGGAGCATTAGTGAAAAAATTACTGCTTTTTAGGATCAAACGAAGCATTTTAAAAGTTGTATATTTTTTTGGGACACCCTATATATGTATATATGCTGTTACACATAAGCTGTACGTATGTTTTTTGTTTCGTGTATGTACATCAGGTTATTTTAAATCTCACATCAGTAAGGGACATGTATTGGAAAGGAATTCCAGCTCTTGTTGATAATTGTTCTTTTGTCGTTCCTCGTGGATAGGCGATCATACATGTAAAGTTTTGCCTCAATCTGTTGAGCCGTTTGTCAAGATTTTTGAAGGTTTTTATGTTAAAAAAGAATATGGCTGCCGAACCACATGACCGATGATGTCATCAATTTTCCACCCATAAAATTTAGCCCTAGATGACCCTCAAAAATTTTCATACTGATCGGATAAAGTGTTCGATGGGTGCAATTATGATGTCATAATGAAGCCACCTATGACATCATCAAAAAAATTACACCTTTTTCCCATGGGGAGTAATTGACATGTGCCAAGTTTCAATTTTTTTTTCCATGGAGCAGTTTCAGATATACAGAGGTCCAAATTTTTCCCTTTTTTCAAACATGGCTGCCACACCATGTCACCTATGATGTCATAATTATCCTGAAAACATTTTACATCAGTAGTCACACCTATGATGAAAATTTTGTGTCAATCGGTAAGCAGTTGCAGAGAAAACAGAGAAAATTAGCATGGATGGACGTAAGTACACATGGACAGACGGACAACCTGAAAACACAATGCCTCCGCGACTTCATCAGCCGAGGCATAAAACGAGGTACAAGTTCATGGAAGTGCATGAGCAGTGAGTGTGTATTTTGGGAATTTCACTCGAAAGGTTACTGGTGGACTGCATGTGCCCTGCAGAAATCAAAAACCTAGGGGCAACAAGGGTGGGGGCGATGACAAAGCATGGAAAGAGCAGAGAGTGACAGAGCAGAAAGGAGGCAGAAGAATAGAGAGATAATGGACCTGTCTGCGAAGGGAAAATGGTAGGCTCATTGACTCAGCTTCATCACGGGAGATTCCCATGATCTTGAAGACCTTGGTTTACACAGCATCAAGCTGAGCAAGGTGTGAGGCAGGGGAGCCAGCCCAGATGGGAAAGCAGTACTACCCAGGGAGGGAGAGAGCAGAGAGCAGGGAGAGCAGAGAGCAGCTTGGGTTTTTGACCACCAAAAATAGGTGTTTTCGACCACTCCATTAAACTGCAGGTTCATGTCCTTAGAGGTGGATAGTTCAGGTGTGCCAAGGAAGGACTTTGTACGAAGGTTGATGCCCAGTCAGCTGGCAACTGGCTTTGGAGGCCAACTCTGAAAAGTGGGTTTCCCCTGAAAGACCATGGCTGATTGTGAGACCCAGGAGTTTGAGTGATGACATAGGCAGAGTTTGGAGAGCAAGGCATGGTGTCAAACTACTGAATGCTCGAGAGACTTGTTTTCCACAACTCTTGCTTTCAGGAAGGGCTCACACCGAAACATTACTTCCCCTCCTTTCCCAAGGCAGTTACCATGCTTCGCAACATTTGAATATCCTAAAAGTGACTGAACCATTGTGAAATATGCGGCACACCAGTGAAGTGATTAGTTTTCCCCTTTTCAAAGAGCAGATTTTTTACTTCCTCAAAAACTCTTCGACTATTCTCTCTTTCCTTACTTTTCTAACAATGCTGTTGTTTTATTGAAGGCCTGGCCTCAATGAGTTATATTTAGTCCATGACTGGACCCTTCAACATAAAAAAGTTTGATTGTATAGAGTTGGTTTGGTAGTTTTATGTCACTTGGAAGAAGTTCAATTTACCCGTCCAACAACAACAAAAACATTGGTGCAGAAGTTTATTGGATGATGTAATGCATGTTTAAAAGTTTAAGGAATGCCATTTTAATACAAATTGGAAAGCAACAAGAGTGTCTTGAAAACTGATTTTTAGCTCACCTGGGACTTTAGTCCGGCGAACTTATGCAATCGAGCAGTATCCATAGGTGAGTGCATCAGTTAGCGAGTCTGTAAACACTTCAGTCATTATCGTTTGAACCAAACACGATTTTGATGAAACTTGGCCACAAGCTTCACACCTGATGGCTAACGAAGGTGCATTGTCCACATCAAAATCTGCGCTCATTAAAGGTGTGTACGGGGGGAGGTTGACCCCCTCAAAATAGGTATTTGATCTCTTCTACACAACTAAACACACAATTTCTATGAAACCTGACCACAACCTTCATCACCCATTATGTACCAAGGTTTGTTCATGGTATTAAAAACAACTAAAGAAAGGCATAAAATGTCATAGCCCCGATTGTTTTCGTAATTTTGCTGGATGGAATTTAAGAGCTCGCCCATATTTATGGACAACTAAAAGGCCACCAGTCGGCGATCTTTGATCAGACGGCAAAAATAAAGTGAGGTCTACGTGTATGCCATCATGTACTGCGTTTGTGGCAAGTTTGAACAAAATCGGATCATGCATGTCTGAGAAATGGTTGGGGACACATTTAAGAAACAAAATGGCCACCAGTCGGCCATCTTGGATCTGATCTCAGACAAACAAATGATGCGCATTTGTTAGCCATCATTCATTATCTGTGTGCCAAGCTGGAATAACATTGGTAAATGCTTGTCCGAGAAATGGTTGAGGACGTGTTCGACACTGTGTTTTTGTTTTTACAACTAAAATGGCCGCCAGTCGGCCATATTGGATCTGATGTTGAAAAAAAAACAAATGCCCTGGCATGTGTAAGCCATTATTTATTATCCATGTACCATGTTTGAATAACATTGGTAAATGCTTGTCCGAGAAATGGTTGAGGACGTGTTCAACATCAGATTTTTTACAACTCCATCCGTCTCCTATTTCGATTTCTGCGGCCAAACCGCTGGGCCGATCCAACTGAAATTTGGCAGCAACATCCCACTCCTAACTGGTAACAGGAATTGCAAAACTCATTCCAGTCATCTGCTGACTATAAGTAGGTAAAAATGGCTGACTTTGAAAATTTCTTCAAAAATCTTCTTCTCCAGTCCTATTAGTCAGAATGCTACCAAATTTGGGTTACATTAGACCAGGGAAGGGATGTTAAATTTCGGAGGTCATGCCCATCACGTGACCAGAAGTGTCAAAATGGCCGAATTAGTTAATTTTTGGGAAAATCGTGTAAATTCCTTGAAAATCTTCTCCAGACCCACCAATTGGAATGTTATAAAATTTGGGTTGCAACATTAGGCCAAGCTACAAGCCCAGTGGTCCTATTTTTTTTAGCTCTACCACCAAAGGTAGACGGAAGTTATGTTTTCACCCCTGTCTGTCTGTGACCAGGATGTCTCAAGAAGTTGTGGAATGATTGACAATTTGGTGGACAGGTTGGGTGAGCAGGGCCGGATTTACCCAAGGGCAACTATGGCACGTGCCCTGGGGCCTCCACCACACAACACGTGCCCAGGGGCCTCTAATACCGCAGGGCTTATCCAGGATTAAGCCAAGCCATCTGCAGCTAAGCGTTATCCAGTGTTCGCAATCCTTATGCCTTCCATTTCAGTTTTCTCTTCAGTGTAAAACAAGGATTATCAAATATATATCGAAAGATTGTAGCCGATAGCGGTCGTGGGCTTTGAGAAGGCCATAGTATAGGCCTCAGGTCTCGAACAACTTCTTTCCCCGAAGCGAATGTTGTGAAGGTAATGTTGAGGTAATATTAATTTTTCCAGAGTGAAATTAGATTTTGGTGAAGATTCGAATCCGGATCAAAGAATGTTTAAGTGATTCCTCACCATTGAGTGATAGGGCTAAAACACGTCTGCCTACATTTCTTTTTTGTTCACCGCATTAAAATAAAATCACCACCAGATCGTGCAACATTACATGTAAGTTTCTGATTGTTGTTGTGAATTATAACTTACGAGCAAAGTCGCTGACCTTCGGGCGATCTTGTTCCAAGCATGCAACACGTTCTTCTGATGTATAGCTTTATTTAAGCGGTGTATAGGCAAGTGGCTGCTCTGTGTCAGGGGGGGGGGGGGGGACACAACAACCTGGGTTACGTGCATTAAGCAAAAACATACCTCCGGCTTATTAATTTAAAACACCTCACTGTACTGGAAAACGTGCGGACAGAAACACTGCACTGTAAATGGTGGAGACTTGCAATACCCTCCCCCACCTCGAAGCGGCGTTACACGATACACATTTACGTAGAGAATTTGTGCCCCCCCCCCCCACCCAAGACCACCGGTAAAGATAAAAACAACCCTATACATTAACTGGCGTCGTGCTGATCCTCTGCAGCAAGTCTGGATGTAATTGGGCTCGAACAGCAGAAGTAGTCTGACAAACAAACATACAAACACTGGTCCATGAATTATATTATTATAGTAAGGAGGATTAACCAGTGTAACAAATTTACCACGAAAATTGGGAATTTAATGGGTCCAGTATTTAACAAATCTAATTGGAAATTGTTTCGCTAATATAGTCCGCATTCACTTGTTTGAAGGATTTTTTACTTTCTGGGTTGGTGGAATCTCATACCAGGAACATATAGAGCAATGCTTCTCGTTTTTACCCCTCAGCCCGAATTGGCTAAGAAGTATTGTCATAGGCGTTGTCCGGGCGTCTGTCAACTTTTGGTTTCCGTCAATTTCGAGGAGAATGCCTTGTCCGATTAAATCCATTTTTGCAGTGTGTGTTGGGGCTGGGTAGAGGAAGGTTCTTTTCGATAATCAGTGTGATGCAATATCCAATATGGCGGCTAGGGCAGCCATCTTGAATTTGGTTTCCAGACAATAACTTGAGAATGGCTTGACAGATTTGTTTTATTTTCATGGGGGTATAATGGGGGTGGTTAGAGGAAGGTTCCTTTCGATATACAGCACAATCCGATATCCAATATGGCGGCAAGAGCAGCCACCTTGAATTTGGTTTCCGGACAATAACTTGAGAACGGCTTCACACATTGATTTTATTCTGGCGAGGTATAATGGGGTTGAGTAGAGGAAAGTTCCTTTCCAAAATGGGCATGCTGCGATTTTCACTGTGGCCGCCACCTTTAAATTGGTTTCCATCAATTTCAAGAACGCCTTGTCTGATTAAATCCATTTTTGCTGGGTGTGTTGGGGTTGAGTGGAGGAAGGTTCCTTTCGAAAATGGGCGTGCTGCGATTTTCAATATGGCCACCATCTTGAAATTGGTTTGCGTCAAGGGGCTGAGGGGTTATGCCTGCTTTGCAGTGCTATTTTTATGACTTGTAGTTCCATTACTCAACTTAAATCAAATTTAGCTTGGAAGTTGTAACAGGATTACAATATCTTTTTGACAGGCTACTTGTACGCTTTGCCAATCTTCATTTATCTGGAATCCATTGGTGGTTATGAATGCCCACAAAAAACTCCTGAAATTATGTATTTTATCCAAAAGTTTAGCTTGTGGAGCCTGCAATGTTCTTAAAGCAACCATACAAATAGAAAATTGAATAAGGGTGCCACAGAATAAGACGAGTTTAGGGTTCCATCAGTGGAAAAGGTTGAAAACCACCACTTTACTTCATCGTTCATGACAGAAAGGGCCACCACCACCACAAATCCGGCACTGTGGGTGTGTGACAAGGACGAAACGATTAGATTTTGGTGAAGATCTGGATACTAGAATTTTTAAAGTGATTCTTCACCACTGAGAAGACAGAGACAGGACCAAAAACTATAAACAGCACAATACTTCAAAAAGTTGTGGACGAGTTGTAACAAAACTAGGGGGATGAGTTGGTTCCGTGACAAGAACAAGTTGATTATGCTTCAGTCACATTTGGCTCGGCGGCCGTAGGGTCTAAAAAATTTACGGCCACTAGCAATTATAGGGTGGCTGCAGTATTTCCACGGTCACACATGTTTTTATTTTTTGGGTAGCCGCACTGGGTATTTAGAAATTGTGGAGACCGAAAACGTGGGGATGCCATACGGTTTTTGATTTGATGTCGCATGGTGACCTTAGGGCGTCCCTGCGGCGGCCATATAATTTTCAAGGCAGATGCAAGGTAGCCTCAAGGTGCCCACAAGGCGACCGCAGGGAGGCCCTAAGGCGAACGTGGAAATAGTGCAGCCGCCGTAATTTTTTTGGGGTTAGCAAAATTCATTTTTCATTGATGAGCCTACGGAAAACGCACGAATAACACAAGCTCACCATACGCCCTACGTACGGTCGACGTGGAACACATCTACGTCATGGCTACGGCTTGTCGAATTGCTACGGCCAACCTAGAAATGAAAAAAGTTATAACTCCGCGCTTTAATTCCACGGAGACCCCTACGGCCTGCAAAAGATAGCCATACGGCGTAGGGCCACCCTGAGGCCACCTCAGAAACTCTGCGGCCGCCACACGTTTCTGTCAATTCGGGGGGGGGGGTACGGCTGCGGTATCCTAGCCGTAGAGCAAATGTGACTCATGCTTTAGATTTTGTAGGTCCAGATGCATATCCCTCTTGTCAGTGGGATACAAAACGTAAACTGTTGAGCCTGGCAAAAGTATGCGCTTTACCGAGTGCCATTCTAGTACGATATTGAATGCTAAAATGGTTGCTTTGAATAATATAATGATGTGTCAAATGAAGCAGATGAAAGACATGTTGCGACAGAGCAATCCATTTTTTTTTTTAAGAAAGAAGTAAATACCCACTTGTTAACCAGATACTCCAAAAGAACGGTTCAAGTGAATATGGGTGATTGAGAAAAGAAATGGAAAGGAGTGTTGGGATAAACAGAATTGAGTTTTGCTACAAATACTGTACCTTATTTAGATCTCCATGGCTAGGAACTTTGAAACATCGAACTTTTGATATATTGACTGAAAAACAGACTTGCATGAACTGAAAGCAAGGGAACAGGGCAATTCTTGGACACAATAAACAAGGAAATGAACCAAGAGAAAAAAAGGAATCAACTCTTTGGTCGACATGAATGGTGGACACGGACCAAGGAGTCTAATGAACACAAGCATCAAAGGATTCAGAAGAAACCCGAGGTGCAATGAAAGTGTGCGGTGCGCACACGTGGTCAGGTCAGAGTCCCTGGAGGCCAGTTCATGTGGAGTGCTTCTACTTCTCTCGTTCTCCCTCCCCCCACCCTTTAATCGGGAGAGTGGGGGCTATGAAACATCCTTTCTTTTGCCTTTCTCTCTGTTGCCCGAACCTGCAAGGAATGAGGGTCCTCATGCCCACGCATGCAACCATAGGTACAACTTTCTTTAATTCCACCGGGAAATGACTTGCTGTACATATCTCACGGAGATGCATACTTAAAATGTACAGACAGTTGATGGTTGTGGCTTGCTTAGCCCATTTGATTAAGAAACAGGCATATTTAATGTCCAGTCCTTTTGAAGGATAAGCAAATGAACAGCAACACATCCAATGCACAAATATATACTCGTGCATCAATTTACCATCACAATCACAGGAAAGCAAGGAGGCACAAAAATAAAATGGATAGTTGAAAGCAACGTCTCTCATCTCTCTCTCGAGATTGGGAATAAAACAGAACGCATGCTCTACAAGATATGAATGGAGCTCTAGAAGTAAATACATAAGCAGGCAACTTCAACAAAAAGAGTCCTGAAGCTTTTGGCAAGTGAGATACAAGGTCAATCACAATTATCAAATATGGGTTTCAAAAGCTCTGCAATGTCACTGTACAGACATAACAGAAGTAAATAGACACCTTAAATTTATTCATTTCATCTGTATAAAGCAAGTTTGACTCAATGATTTGTACTAATATTCAACTACAGTATTTATTTGCAGAAATGAGTACCTGGGTCATATATGACAATTAACTATGCCTCGAACCCAGGAGCACACGACGATCAATCGGGTGATTGTGCAATTCACCAGCGAAGGCAAGGAATCCACAGTTTCCCATTCTGGTCGACCTGGGCCCTCAGAAAGGTGTCTTCAAGCGGTCAAGCAGTCCAATGAGAAAAACTCCCCGTTGCGAGGCAGCAGATGTTGCAGAGGTCCAAGTTAGCTCAAGAACTGCCATGCGGTACCTTCATAAACTGGGCTACTATGGGAAAGCAGCTCGAAGAAAACCTCTTCTTCGAGGTAATGTTTTTTTTCAAAGCCAGCCAACATTCAAATGAGAAAGAAGTGGGCTGACGAGATGGCCACCAGACCATTGGAATTTTGGCAAACTGTCATTTTTTCAGACGAGTCCCACCCAATTTGCTCAATTTTCTGACTGGACGCGTATGGGTCTGGAGACTTCCCAGTCAAGAGTTCTTTTTGAACCGATTGCAGCCAACTGTCAAACATGGTAGTTTTTCAATGATGGTGTGGGGAACAATCTGGAGCTCTGGTCAGTCAGAGCTTGTGGAGTGTGTTGGCAACATCAACTCTACGATATACATTTCTATTCTTGAGGATGGACTTCTCCCCATATTCTCCACTGGTCAGATGGTCACAAACAACACTGTTTTTGGAAGATTGAGCTCCATGCCACACTGCAAAAAAGACCAAAGAATGACAGGACAGAAATGGGATCAAGCGACTTCCATGGCCAAGTCGGTCTCCTGACATGAATCCCATTGAACACCTCTGGGCCATATTGGATCGAGCTGTGCGGAAAAAGTCCAGGAAACTAACATCACGGGCCGAATTGCTAAACCTTTTGTGTGAAGCCTGGGCAGAAATCCCACAAGAGAAAATTTCAGAACTTGTTAGTTCCTCGAACTGCCTGAAAGAGGAAAAGCATTGAAATCTGCAAATACTAGTGCATGTATTTAAATGGATCAAATATACTTCAAATGTTAAATAAATAAATTATTTAAGAATCATGATGTCTATTTACTTCTGTCATGTCTCTGTGTGCCCCCTTAATGCTCCCTCTAAATTTTAGCATCCCATGTCTCATGCCTCCAGACCTTATCATCGAGCTGTTTCTGCTAGACACTCTTCTTGATGGATGTCATCAGCATTAACAGCAAAGTCTGGTGTCTCTCTCATTGACTCTTCCCCCTACAAAAGTGGTTCGTCCACTTGTGGGCACCAATACATGAGAATAGTTTAAATGCATTAACTTGTGCTGGCATTTTTTTCCTTTTATTTATTTTCTCCCTTAATGTCATTACTTGCACTGCAATGTCATACTCTTCTATTTTGTAGTGTTACTAACTCTACCTCTATGCGCCGAAGGTTTTTGTTTTACACTACTCTTGCTGTCGTGGTGTTGCTCAGCTTTACAGCTTCACCAGTCTTGGTTTGCTTTAGTCTCGTACCAACCAATTTGTCTCACTGCTGTGGACATCAAGTCCAAAATTGCCATACAAGACGTGTTGATGTAAACATTTTGCAAACCATTGCACACTGTCCCTTATGGGTGGTGGTTCTGGCATATTAAGAACAAAGGTACACGCACGCACCCACACAGTGCGAGCAATGACAAACAAGCACGAGCGGTAAATGTAAACACCTTTCTCAGCCTTGGCTTTCAAATGAACAGTCCTTGTGAGCAACAAATGCATCGTGGGTGCTGGTTCTCAGCGACGTCGAACCCCCCCGAAGCACCAAGTTTGAAGTGGGCACGCAAAGTGCCCAAAGCGAATGCCAAGATAATTGTGTCATTAAGTATTCAAGGCAAAAACCTTTGGTGAAAATACTCACAGTGGGTCTGAAAACAGCATCAGTGGAATTACAAAGCTGTTTACCGAATGCGCCTCCTTCAAGCAGCAGATTTGCATATCACCCCAGCATGCCACGCCTCTCACCAAAATGCAAGATGCATGCAGCAAAACGCTGCTCGGCATTTCATTGCCACCGCGATTACAAAATCAACGTCATAAGAGTACAAAATGTTTCCGAATGCCTCAATCTAACTCACCGTGGTCTTTTTTTACAGCAGTTTAATGATGATGCTTCTTCTCAACCTTATCCTCACATGATGTGGACCAATTCATCACTTGGAACAATCTAACTCTACTCGATCAATATTACTTTGTTGTTTCCCTGCATCAATCCTATTTGCTGCTAAATTCCTGTATCGTCTCTGTCCACCTGTTAAGTCATCGCGTTGCTTTCATTTTTCATTTCCATCTTCCAAACCTCACCCACGCTGAGCCTTTCTTCCCTACCACAAAATGCTCGGTTCCAAATCTGAACCAGCCACGCTGTCTGTCAACAGTCAATTTTGCTCTTTTCCAGAGCCGAAGCAGTCTTCGCCAATGTTTTCCGCACTCGCATCGCTGTCAGACGAGCAGATGGATTGTGGTACCAGCACTCCTTCATGAGCTTAGCCAGTGCGCTCAGTGTCTGCAGCACACAACACAGAACATTGCTAAATATCCAGAAGACAAAAGCAAGCAATCTTGGCAAAATATTCTGTTTTTAACACAATCGAGGCAGAGGGTCAAAAGAATGACAGAGGAAGAGAGGGGACTGGGTGGACAAGAACAATCAGACGTACTGGATAAAAATCACAAAAAGGGAGAACTGGATCAGTGTAGGGGTGGGGAGGAGAGAGAGGGCATGAGGGTAGCAAAAAGCCAAAAAGATAAATAATCGGTTTGGGGAGAGCACGAGGTGGTAATGTGCTGGAGAATTGAAGAACTAGAAATAAAAGCAAGAGACAAGAGACTCGAGCAGATGCTTCCACAGATGAGAGAAAATATAAAACTTAAGACAACCAATTGCACCGTTAATTTAGACCACAAAACAGCCGAAACAGAAACCTTTTATATGGAAGGAATCTGACACAGGAGACAATTTAGCCCATCACACGTGTGCCATTTACATGCTCAATTAACTTTGATGTTGTGACTCCATGGCATTACGACCATTACCTTCATCAATCTCAAGATTCACCTTCTCTCTTCATTAACATCTCCAAACCATTTAATTGAGGCAGATATTATAGCCAGTGAACCTTATATAGAAGAGCCTACTCTTCTTCACCGTTTCTATCAGAAGGTGATCATCTCTTCCTCCCTGCGATCGACTATATGATGGAGCAGACCATTCAAAACGGCGGCAGCCGATGTGATGCCAGCCTGGGAAATGACCAAATTGTCTCACATTTGGACGATGCTGATGATGTGCTTCTTTCAGAAACAGCAGACATTTTCATTTTAGCCCCTTAAATTTTGCAATAGTTTAAATTTTGTTTTTGCATCAGTATCGCCATTTAAATTTTACATCATCAATAGGATTACAAGAGAGCTGGTCAAATTTTTTAAAACAGAAAAATTTAGTCAATAGAGTGCCACAACATACCACCTTCAATCGCAGTGAATGATGACCACTCTGTGTCGACAGTGACAGAATTCCAAGATCTTCAATCAAAAGTATTGTCATGTCTGGGTGGGGTAGACACGCGCATAACGTGGCGCCAGTCGAAGGTTTACCTCGCTCCAGAGTCGTACCGCGAGAATAAATAGGACGTACGGATGGACGTCAGAGAGGAGATGTCACAAGGCCGGTTTTGGTCATCCGACTGCGTGACAATTGAAAGGTGGAGTCCCGATGGGAAGATACACGGTTTGCCCATGGAAACGATTGTAACATGGAGCATAAACCGGACCCTCGTCGTGCACCTGCAAGCGGATGATGGGAGGATACAGGACGTGCCCAGGAAGAAAAACGGGGTTTTCTCCAGGTTTTTCCATGGGGTATGCACTGGGATCAAGTTATCATCCGCATAGTATTGAGCGTCCAGACGGTAGGGAGACAGGTGCTTGCGACTCTGGGCCTCTACACCGAGGGGCATAAAGGAGCGCACGCACGAGCAGGCGGAAAAGCGGCGGCACGACGACAGAGTGAAAGATATGCACCTTGAAGGTTCAGCGGGGTGTAATTTTGCACCCCCTCGAGGAAAAGTAGTGGAGATCCAGGTCCAGACCAGACAAGGGAGCTCGGCTAGCATAGCCAAATGCCTCGTCATCCAACTAGTGACGCGCATGAATGGATGAACGAGATTCCCACTGACCCTATCTACTATCCAGCGAAACCACAGCCAAGGGAACGGGCTTGGCGGATTCAGCAGGGAAAGAAGACCCTTTTTAGCTTGACTCTAGCCGAATTCTGTGAAGGGACTTGAGAGGTGTAGAATAAGTGGGAGGCCCGTCGGGGCTCGCGTGGTCCGACCCCGCGAGGGGCGCACGAAGTGCGCAGGGCACGCGTAGTCGTCGACGCGGAGCCGCCGGTGAAATACCACTACTCTTACCGTTCCTTTACTAACCCGGTAAGACGGGGAGTGCGGGCCGCCTGGTCGGGGGGTCCCGCGTTTCTGGTGCGAAGCCACGAAGTAAGGGTCGGTCGGCGTGGCGCACCTTCGCGTGCCTCGCGTGCGTGTCGAGCGCGCTCGCCGGCGAACGGCTCGGGCGACCCGCTCCGGGGACAGTTCCGGGCGGGGAGTTGACTGGGGCGGTACGCCTGTCAAACGGTAACGCAGGTGTCCTAAGGCGAGCTCAGGGAGGACGGAAACCTCTCGTGGAGCAGAAGGACGAAAGCTCGCTTGATCTGGATTTTCAGTACGAATACAGACCGTGAAAGCGTGGCCTCGCGATCCTTTTGACTTTTAAGCAAGAGGTGTCAGAAAAGTTACCTGGACCTGGACTTTCACCTGGACGGAGAGCCAAATGGTTCTACCTTGGAGGCGAACACGTGATCCTTGGAGATTATGGTGCACGTGAGATGGGGGTGGCAAAGGCACATACCAGGCATGTTCACCACGATGGAGGACAAGGGCTTGCACACTCGAACCCACGACAAATAGACAACACAAGCAAAGTTAATAAATACGGGGTTTAATAACAGAAAACAAATATTTACAAATGGAGATTAATCAAAATAGGATAATAATGAAACGTGAGGTAACCTAAACTCCTATTTGAGGCACCTCCACACAGACAAGTGGACACAGACAATAAATAAAATAACAATACTCCCTTTTTTCTGGAACTTAGCTGTGTGCCCAGAGATGAGTTTCTCAAGCTTGGGGTTCGCCAAACCACGTCGTCACTGCGCAGGAAAATGCACCCAAAATGCCTGGAAGCATAAGGGAGGTAGTTCGTGTGGATGGTCCCTTTGTTAAGGGCCCAGAAGTTGTCGTGAAAGTTCCTCCTCGCGATTGAGATCGACGCCGCCGCTGCTCTCTGCAAAATGGCGCAGCCTTCTTCCCCGATGGCACAACATGAGGCTCCGAGGGGCGGTCTCATACAACCCAGCCAAACAAACAGTCAATGGCCAGTGCCTTGCTCCATCACGCAAGCAAATTCACACAAACGAACGGGATTCGCGCTGCCTTTTATGTCGTGTCGACGGCGGCCAACCAGAGGCTGTCTCAATCGCGTTCCTCAAAGAATCTCCCTTTTCGCTCCTTTTCCGTGTCCCGACTGCCAATCCTCCCTCAATCTTCCTCTCTCTCCCCTCTCACTGCGTCCCATCCATCATCCACCCCAGGGGCATGGTCTCACTAGTTGTCATTCCTGGAGGTGGGTTTTTGCCTGCTCGGAAATATCTGGCTCGCTTGTTGTTGTTTTAAGGACGTGATTCGTTTTTAATCGCCGGTATTGTCAATGCAAAAACGTAGGAAAAGGTCACGGGGGGCAATCACATACTGGGAGAAATTAGCCTTAGACCCTACCTAATTTAACACAACACCAACCCCTCGTGTGGTGACACACAACACTTAAGCTCACAGTTTCCCTACTTAATTTACACTGAGATGTCTCCTACACGTCCATGGGCCATACTACTCCATACAATCCTACCTTTACTATGAAGTTCTTCTATCTAACCCACAAACATAACAGTATCCTAATCTGGAGACTGCATGCCAGAAGTATAGCAATGTGCTGCTTTAGCCCAGTCTACTCTCACCTCTATCATCCAATTGGAAAGCTCCTGTGAATCAAGAACTCAAGCTGCATTTGTACGGAGCACCAATCACACCCGTATTCTGCTACGGATCCGAGACTTGGACACAAACAGCTACGATTAAGGCCTGTATCAATGACTCTCATAGTAAAACCATTCGGTGGATCCTGCAAATCCCATAGCATAATCACCAAACAAATTAAGGTGGTCACCAAATATCCCAACTGAACGACTTCGCTTCCATTACCAACTGTGCCCAACTGCGCAGTCACCAACGTTGATGCATTGATCACACCCTTTGCAGACCCCTCTACTGAGTGCGTGTCCAAGAGGTAGACCGCACACCAGATGGAAAGACACCTTGCCTCCATTTCAGCAGCACATCGGTTTGACGTGGTACATGAAGACATTAAAAGTGGCACAACACAGGCTCACCTGGAGATCTCTCATTACTGTGCTACGTTATGGCAGAAACATGCCAAATTAATATTTTTCTTTTGAGACACCGTGGGATCTTTAACTTCTAACATAAATGCAGGTGAGACAGCCTTTCTGTGCCGCATGCTCAGACATTCAAAACTCCCAGCTGATACTGCATCAGGGTGGTAGTTTTAAGCTGTTTTTTACACTAAAAAATAAATAAATAATAATGTGACGTCATTTCGTAGAGATTGCATTTTTATTAGGGTGAGTTTTGTTGGTTGAATTTTGTATTTTTTTTCTGTGATTGTGGATTCTCAAGAGACTGTGAATCCCTTCGGGGCTGAGCTCCCTCATCAGAACCGAGTGGAATGAAAATTCCTTCTCCTGCTTCCCACGGTGGTTAGCATACTTCAATCGACGTGCTGTTGATTGCACACATTGTTCTTCCTGTCTGCCGACGCAGATCGACACTAGCTTTCACGAGAAAAACTAGTTCTTCATTCTGTCATTCCCCCCCCATAGCGATATAAAGGAGTTGGGCCATGCATGGCTGGATATCTGATGATGTGAGAGAGGGGTAACAATCAATCAATCAAAAAATAAACAAATAAGTAAGTAACTGGCTTGTATAATCAGCAGGGGATTGCAAAACGGCATCGCATGTGATGAAGACCCTTTTCATCATGTGGTCTTTCTTCAACACGGATTGGCAATGCTATTCATTTTGTCATGCAACGTTGTGTGCAAGCACAAATCGGGTTTGACCGGTCAACACAACTTGGTATGTCCCTTTTGCACATGTTGTTAGAGTGAACAACAATGCTATGACTCACAACATCACATCAATTATCAACTCCTCGAATCCTTTGTTTAGTGTGCGAGTGAGTGACTCCAACTAAAACTTATCTCAATAGGACTGAACCACATCACCGACAGCAACTCGTGTACAAGAGAACAAGTTTCACTTCCTGTGGCAAAACTTTCACCGAAACTTTTATCAAACGTCATCCGACACATTACCTCCTCGAGCTCTCCAGCAAGCAAGCAACAGGTGAAGTATCTTATGTGAGGAAAGGATGAAGAAGAAACAGCCAATTGCCTGTTACAAGTTGTCATCCCAAGCACTGTTGTTCCCACTTTGCTTTCCCTCCATGCTTCTGAAACTTACCGGATCAGAGAACCACCGATTGGGGATGTTCGGTCTCTGCTGTTCCGCACAGACAACTTTCTTCATGTCATCAAAGTTCGGGTCATTCGGGACGCAGTCATGGAAAGGCACACGATACTCCTCAGCAATACCTGTGAACACAATCGCATCATTCCAAGATTCCTGAGTGAACTTTGGCTTTCCTTATTAGGCTGTGCATTCCTCTATCGTAACATACTTCCTCTTGAGAGGGTAACTTGTTTTTCCAGAAATAAAAGATCCCGATATGTGCTTGCAATGAATTGTTAGCATCAGATTATAAATGGGAAAACATAGGGGCTATACCCCTGGGCACTCACCTGGTAGAATAACGATACTGAGGAGGTAGGTGGTCAACATTGGACGGAATCATCAAAATGTACCAATGAATCAACGTTATTGCAAATATCTATTTTGGGGGGCAACCTCCCCTCCCCCCACCCGTAAATCCCCTTTGACCCCGATCTTATAAATAGCGCGAACAAACTTTGGTACATCACGGGTGATGAACGTTGTGGTAAAGTTTCAGAGAAGAAATTGGGGTGACGCACCATCCCATGATACTCGTATGAGTAGTTGGCTCCAGATTCTGGGATCCCAGATTCTATAGACCGTGTTGACACGGCTCCTTGTCTGACGTGAAATAAAGGTTCAAGATCCTCAAAGGATTATAAATAGTAAGCAAAGATTTAGAGTATGTTCATTTTTAAGAAGTGAAGGCACGCACCATTGCTGAGGGTGCAGCGTGACACCTCCCATAGCACCAGGCCAAGAGCCCAGATATCAGCACGACGGTACGCATCAAAGCAGTCCTGTTGCAAGCTTTCGTCTAGAACTTCAGGGGCCATGTAGCGCACAGTTCCAACACGTGGGTTCATTGCCACATCCAATCGGTCACCCTCTTGGGTGTGCATCACAGCAAGACCTGCAAATGGAACAACACTATTGGATAAGACAAACAAACAAACAAAAAACACAGAAATGGTCATCACATGAGGACAATAATGGAGGCCCATACTCTTCACAGAGCTTCGAAGTGTTCATGACGGGTCGAGAAACGTTTCCAGGCTCGGACCATTCCTGGACAGATCGCCACTTCTGTGCAGGATACTTGATTGAAATGGAAGGAATTTGTAATTTGTTCAGGGTGCCGGCGGTACCTTGACTGCTCTTTGTGCAATACACCACGGGATCTTTAACGTCCACCAACAATCGGTGCTAGCAGATGGGTCATTCAGCTCAACGTCCTTCCGAGGGAGGGCGTGCTCATTGATGGCTCACTCTGCATGTGAAACACTAGTGTGACAGTTTATAGCTGGCTACCCAGGTGAGACAACTCAAAGGCGAGTACATGTACCTCTAAAGCCATCATCCCAACCCATGACAGAAACAATTAAAACGGTACTCAAGTAAGCGCATACCTCCACCAGGCCGAACAGTTTACGTGTTGTATCCCACCGATAGGCCGGATCTGAATCCAGTTCTCAACCAAAATCTAAACGGATTGTTCTCGTCACCTACACAACTCATCCACCAGGTTTTGTCTGAATCTGTCCACAATTTTTTGAGATATCGTACTATTTATAGTTTTTGGCCCTATTTCTCAATGATGAAGAATCACTAAAAATTTTTTTTAATAGCATCCACATTCTCACCAAAATATAATCAATTCGTCCTTGTCATACACCAAACCTGTCCACCAAATTCTGTCCGAATCCGTACATAAATTTTGGAAATATCCTGCTCACAGACAGACAGAAAGACAGGCAGACAGGGGTGAAAACATAACCTCCGTCCACCTTTGGTGGCGGAGGTAACAAAAAAAAAAGCATCCGGAAGGAAACTGCGATATTTTCGTCTCTTCGGCAGTTTTCTCTCAGGCCCAGGCGAAACAAATCCCAACCGAGTTGGTCATTAAACGGGATTATCACAAGAGTTACCAGAGTATCCTTGCCAAATGTATGAAAAGAAAAACAGACAAGTAAAATCAAAATCAAACTGGCCCACAGATGAACCCACAACCTGGGAATAATACCCGTTATAGGACAAAATGTGAAATGTGCTCGTGATGGAGAACCGGTGAAGGAATGTTTTACTGTGAATACCGAATGGCAGAACCCTGAGATGTATGGAAATCTTGAATGAACTGAAAAAAAAAACAACACAATAAAGCGACTGCACGTTCATCCATGATCTAGCTCTGCGTACTGCCGCTGTGGTATTTGGTGGTATGTGGTGGAGGCAGCATATGGAGATCTCTTCCAATTTGATCGTGATCAAATTTGATTGATGACACCCTGTGATTGGTGATAAGGATGCCATGCTCTACTCAGTGAGTGATTCACAGGAGATTACAGTGAAGCAGGTTGCATAACATCCTCGAGTCAGCGATGAGTGTTGCTGCATACCAGGAAGCACAAATCTGGAATTTGGCCACAGTGTACCAGGACACCATGGCCTACTTTTTCTAATTGGCACAGTGGTACCTTTAACTTAAACAAGCAAGTACTTACACACAAAATATACAAAGGTAAAACAAGAAAACCATGTAATCACCGAGGTCAGCGATGCAGCAGGTGCCATTTGATCTTACGAGGATGTTTTTGGACTTTAGGTCACGGTGGGCGATGGCAGGCTTTCCGCGTGTACCCAGCACCTCACTGTGCAAATGAACAAGGCCCGTAGCAGTAGAAAGCACAAAGCGCAAACAAGCTGGGGTTTCGAGCGAACGATGTTGTAGCCAGTCGTAGAGCGAACCCGATTCATGGTACTGCGTGATAAGCCACAGTTGTGTACTGGAGTTCCGCGATGTCATATCTGAAGCTATGAAAGCTGCACAAGAATAACGGTCATGGTCAATATTTAGTACAGAGCTGACAAATGGAATCCAAGAGTAAATGGAACTTTAAAACAGGGGGAGCCCATATGGAACATCATGCCGATGCTACATAATCACATGAATCTAACCTATTAGTTCATTGAATCCAGGGTTGGGAGGGGATGAACAAACATTTCCAGCACATTAATCTAATATATTAGTATAGTACTGTATATTGACCGACGCCTGAGGGGGGATGAAAGGAGGAGTCGTAGTAGTGAGAAAAGAGAATAGTGGGGCAAGCACAGGAACATCAACATGCTGATACACGCACACGGGTCTCTACGAAAGTATTGCCTCTTATTTTATTTCTCACTAAATACCTAGTGCCCTTGTAGTTGTAATTTGAATTGTGGAGGGCTTACATCTGCCAGGCTGAACAGTTTACATTTTGTATCCCACTGATAGGCCAGATCTGGACCTGCACCTGAACCAAAATCTAATCGGCTTGTTCTCATCACCGACTCAACTCATCCACCAAGTTTTGTCATTATCCGTCCATAACTTTTTGAAATACCGTGCTATTTACATCATTTTTTGGCCTTGTCCCTCAATGGTGAAAATCACTGAAGAAATAAAATATATATTGCATCCGAATCCAGATCTTCACCAAAATAGAAAAAAATTGGTCGTCACACGCCCAGTCTGTCTACCAAATTTTGTCCGAATCCATCCACAACTTTGAGATATCGTGCCGACAGTCAGACAGTCAGATCGGGGGAGTAAAAATAATCTCCATCCACCTTTGGTGGCAGAGGTAATGAGCACAGCTTAAAGATGTTTGTAAATGTGTTGCAATCGAATAAATTAGTCCTCGTCACACACCCAACCTGTCCACCAAGTTTCCTCAAAATCCGTCCATAACTTTTTGAGATATCCTGCTCATAGACAGGCACACAAACGGGTGAATACATAACTGCCACCAAAGGTGAACGGAGGTAATTACAGGGAAAATGGAAATATATATATATATATATATATATATATATATATATATATATATATATATATATATATATATATATATATATATATATATATATATATATATATATATATATATGCCAAATATGAAGTTATTTTTCCACAAACTCAAGATCAACTGCAATGCACTTTAATGGGCGCATCAATTCAACTCTTGTTTTTCGGTGTCACTGCGGTTGCAATCTGACCACTGAGGCTCGTCGTCGATATCGGTTTCCCCGTCCTTGAAACGTCTTGCCCAATGTCTAGCGGTGCTCACAATCAACGGTAGAGTCATCATACACATTCTTTAAATGCCGATGAATATCCACTGGAGGAACCTCTAATGCAATGAGAAAATAAAAAAACTGTGCTCTGCTTTGTATGCACATGTTAGTGGTGCAGCCATTTTAAAAGCATGGTATGATGTTGGCACGTGACCGATCACAGTGCCGCTCAACTTAAAATGGGTGGGAGATACACACTGTTCATTGCGATTTCGCATCACTTCCTTTCACGACACTTGTTACGAACTGGAAAATAAGAAGTATTACTGTCGTACCGACCTGTGTGTGTATTCATGTGTATGTATAGTATGTACGTACGCACGCGCGCACGCACACACTCGATAAGTAACCTTAAATTGGTGATATAAATTTGAGAATGTAAAGTGTGAAGTTGTAGATGACATTTGTTATATCTATGTGTAAGAGTCATGTTTTACCTGTTTATATCTAGCAACATTGAGCAAATGAAGTCAGTAGAGCAGTTCCAAGATGGCAGCTCCCTTAGAAGCATGCACCAGGGAGGAGCAACGTTCTGTCATCCGTTTCTTGGGAAGTGAGGGTGTAAATCCCAGTGAAATTCATCACAGAATGAAGATACACCATGGTGACGCGTGTTTATCGCTGCAGCAGGTGTATGACTGGGACATGAAGTTCAAAAGTGGAGTGTCCAGTATGACAGACGCTGCTTGCTCAGGCCGGCCGAACACAGCCGACACACCACAAATGGTTGCAGGAGTTGAGCGCGTGCAAAGGGAAAACAGTCGCATTATGCTGGATCAAGTGGTCTCAAAATTGAACATTAGTAATGGTTCAGCACACCATATCATTCACAACGTGCTGGGGTTCCGCAAAGTGTTTGCAAGGTGGGTGCTTAGACAACTCACACCCAAACTGAAAGAACAGCGAGTGGACACGTGTGAAGAACTTCTGCGACTTATGAAACAGAAGGCGACGCTTTATTACAGCGTGTAGTAACTGGGGATGAAAGCTGGGTCCACCACTTTCAGCCAGAAACGAAGAGGGCAAGCAAAGAGTGGCACCATTCAACTTTACCAAAGCCCCAAAAATTCCACACACAGCCGTCCGCTGGAAAAGTAATGCGGACGCTCTTCAGGGATAGCCGAGGCCCACTTGTAGATCATTACATGTCCAGAAGGACCACAGTCAGCAGTGCATCATACGGTGACCTCCATAAAAATCATCTGAAAGCAGCAATCAGCTCAAAACTTCATGGACGACTCGCTACCGGTGTTTCGCTACAGCATCACAATGCTCGGCCCCATACTGCCCTTGCTCCAGCTGCAACAATCGAGGACATGCATTTTGAGTATCTTCCTCATCCACCCTACTGTCCAGACCTCACCCCTTTGGATTACCACATGTTTGGGCCACTTAAAGGAGTCGCTTGGTGGAACCACTTTCCGATGCAACAAAGAGGTCCAAGAGGTGGTGCATGATTGCCTCTACACAAGCAGCCATAAGATTTTTTTTTCCCTCGAAGAATCCAGGCCTTAGTTAAGCACTGGAAAAATGCATTGAATGCAATGGAGATTATGATGAAAAATAAGACTTGTTACACATGTACATGCAATAAACAATTTGTGAAACATACTTTGTTACCGATTGACTGGCCGTGTGTGTGTGTGTGTGTGTGTGTGTGTGTGTCTGTGTGTGTCTGTGTGTGTGTGCGCGCGCGCATATATATTGTTGTGGATTAGCGCTCGCCGGCGTGCGAGCGGCCACGTAACTCGAATCATGGCACGTCGCCCACCGGACGGACAATTCCGTCGTGACCCTCTCGGACTAACGCCGGGAACTAGTCACGGGTGGGCCTTTCGGCCTCACCACGATCGTGCCAATCGGCCCCCCGCGTGGGATAGGGTTGTTCGCCAAATTCGACCTACCTAAGTACCCACACCGAGGGTAGACCGGGCGATCGCACCTCGCCGCAGGTCGACTTCGGACACGGGCCACTTTAAGCGACCCGTTCCGTACTATCGGGATAACCGAGTGGTGTTATCGTCAACCTCGACAGTTCCGATTACTTATTGGGCGTATTTAGCCCACGACCAACCCTTTACGTGAAGTAAGATGGAGATTCAATTAAAGAAAAGACGAAGCGAAACGGGAAAAACAGTTCAACATAATTCACATTTATTCCGCGGCAAACGGAAAGCACACATATACAATTACAACAATTATGCACCAAAAGCAAATGTAACAAAAACACAACAATTATGCACCAAAAGCAATTGCAACAAAAGAAACACAATGCAGATCTACTACCGACTACGCGAGCACACGGCAACACTTACACAGTTTTACTTTACAGACAGCGCCGACAACACATATACTCCAAAGCAAAATAAAAAGGACCACCCTCTACGACAAGGGGGCAGACGGGTCTGTGGGCCGAGACCGCGTCGAGCCTACCCGTCTTGTGATGAGCCGCAAAATGGCGGCGGTGCCCCGACTCCGCGCTCCTCCGCGGGACTCGCTGGCACTGCCTGGAACAGGGCCCCCCTTTTCGCACTATCTCAGCGTGGGGGGAAACAGGGGGGGGGGTTGTTGATGCTCTGGGGAAAGAGGATAGCTGGCTTGCTTGGGTCCCGCGACGAGCGACTCCACTGCGCCCTCGACCGCGTTCCCGGCTTCTCCTCTCTGCAGCTCCCCGACAGACTCCGAACCCCGACAGACCGACTCTCCTCCAGACCCGTCTTGACTGCTGCTGCCACACTTCGCCGCCGCCGCCACAACTCACCCGAGCCCGGAACAGAAACTCTCTACTACAACTCGAGCCCGAAACAGAAACTCTTCTCTCCCTCGAGCCCGAAACAGAAACTCTTCTCTCACTCGAGCCCGAAACAGAAACTCTTCTCTCTGCCGCTGCCGCTGCTGCTGCTGCTGCTGCCGCTGCCGCTGCCACACCTCTCCAACTTGCCCGAGCCCGAAACAGAAAACTCCCTGAATTCGCCCCGTGCTCGGCGCTTTATAGTGTGACAGGAGAACCCATATGCAGATTTCCGGATCAGGATCGGCTCGGGGGCGGAGCCACGCTCGCCCATTGGACGGAGGAAAAGTGGGCGTGAATCATTCCTGATCCGCGAATCTGCATATATCGATTCTACTCCGCTGCGCCTGGAGGCGGGGCCAAATCGCCCCGCGCTTAATGATTGGACGGATCAGAAGTGGGCGTGAATCATTCCTGATCCGACTTCCCCTCGGAAAGGCCGCTCTTTGTACCCGCGGCTCAGCGCGCGCCCTGTACGAGGCCAGGACAGCCCGACGCTCGGCGTTCACAAGCGGCGCGGGAATGGCCGCAGAAGGAGAGGTGAAGGCGGTGGAGGGTCTAAAGTGGCGGTCCCTGGCCACGGTGACGCTTGGAATGGTGGTGATGCGATGATTGCGAGAGCGAGTTGTGAAGGTAAAGGTCGTGGCTGTTGGCGTTGTTGTTGTTGTTGTGAAGCGGCGTTGCAGTTGGTGGTTGTTGTGTGATGGCGGTTGAGACGTGGTTGGTTCAAAATAAAGATAGAACAGAAAAACGGCTATCTTAAAGGGTCGCAGCCCGAATGAATGACATTTATTCCCTCTAAACAACGGGTTTGGGTTAACTACACATGTACTTACAGAGATACCTCACCAACGGGACCTGAATGGTGGTTTGCGAATTTCCTCAACCACAACAATATGTATATTTTAGTTATGGATTTCAAAATCAGATCTGACTAATGCATACAACATTCAGGGCCTCAAACAGTTATTTCCATAAATGCATGTCCAGGATAGACCCATCCCCTTGTCTGGTGGGATTCTAACTTTGATGCGTTGGAGAAGAGTATAGAACAGATTCCCTTTCTTATGGGATGGCCTTTTCCTCTTTACGACACATTCATGCACGCGAGAGATAGCCGTTGGGCTAACGGAGGCTCGTTCTACCCCCTTTCCATCGGGACACATCGGCTTGGAGGTGGACGATTTATTTACACTTTGGACTTACTTACAGGACATTTGATTAAGCACACCGCGGGCTTTTCCTGAGCAATTATTCTGATGGTAAAATATGGCTGTGGATCATTTACCTCACCCACATCTCTTTCATCGACGTTTGACATCCACCTTTTTCCATCGACATTTGACGTCCCGTTCGGTAGCTCTATGGACGCTGACTGGCTCTTGTTCGTGTTGGGTTGAACAGAGAGGTGATTGTAGTTGTGGACGTTTTGTGAGCGCTTCACAGTTTCGCTCGGTAATTCTGGCAAATGGCTGCTTTCTGCCATTCGTCCAGCACCCCAAACATGGCATCGTTAGCCAGGCCTGTGTTGATTTGGGGTTGCATCTTGCTCTGGTAAGGAAGGAATGATCGCGAGGTTGACGGTTAGTCACGTGCAATGATGCGCCAATAGGCAAGGTGGATTTGGCTGAAGTCTGCTTGAGGCTTCACCTACACTGGTCGCCTATAAAAGGGATGGGAGGACAGCTTTCCTGACAGTTTTGTGACAGCTGAGTGAAGGTTCCTTTCAGCTGCAGTCAGTTGGTGAGTTGGTGACTTCCTGACAGTTTGTGACAGTTGGTGACAGCTGGTGACAGCTGGTTTCAGCTCCCCACAGCTGTCCGTTGGTTACGGCTCCTGGTGGCTCCTGACGGTGGGTGACGGATGGGCTCTGTTCCTGCTGGTTCTGCTCTTACCTGATTCTTGGCATCCCTGGTTCCTGGGGGTGACGACGTGACGTCGATTGGTGTTCGAGCCTGCTTGCGAGTGGGTGCACGGCGAGGCAGGGCGCTGGCAGCGGATCAAGGCACGCTCACACATTTTGGTACATTTTATATGACGCACAACTTCTACCTTGGTAAGCTGAGACCGGATATCTTTCTCCCCTGAATGATCTGCTGGGTACCCTCGTCTCGTGTTTAATCGTTAAGTAAGGCATAGTGATAAGCATCTGCTCTCTGTCTGTTTTTCTATCAATGCCTGTTTAATCCTTTATTTGCTTGAGATTATTTTGATTGATTTGAATTCACCTTTTTTCACCACAGAGAAATAAAAAGTTCTTCAGTTTATTTATTTTTTCTTTATAATAAATTCCTTGACGACGTTTCAACCTGTCCGTGCTTGTCTTTTCCTTCCATTGATCCAGCATTGTCTGAACCTAGATAGACTGGGAGGTAGTTCCCAAACTAATTAACCTGTCATAGTTGGCACACACCAGCGGTTAAACGCTTAGCCGCCCTAATTAAAATCTAATCAAGATAAGATTGGGTGCATTGCCGAGGGTGCGCTCCCCATTCAAGAAGCCACGTGAACTCTAGTTAAACAACAAATTAGACGGTGGACACTGGAACTCGTGGTTAACTGATTGGCATTCGTGGTTGTAAAGCAACCCACTGGATCACAAAGTTAATCACGAGTGGTGGCCCAGGTCCGGCTCTTCCGAGGAGAAACGAGGATTAACCCCCTCATAATACACTTGGTACCCGTGGCTGTATATACATACATATATATATATATATATATATATATATATATATATATATATATATATATATATATATATATATATATATATATACATACATATATATATATATATATATATATATACATATATATTCTAGTTTCAACCTATTGGCTGTTTCTGTTGCCACGACTTCTACAGGGAGGCCATTCCATGCATTAAATGCACTCCGACCCCTACTTTATGACCATCCCAACTGTCCTCTTTACCTTCAGGCCGTGGCCACTGCTCCTGTCACTGTCCATTCTGCTGGTCTATTTTCTGTAAATGTCCAGTTGAAAATAAATTTGAAAATATCTGTGAAAATTCTGCAGCTCACCAAGGATGTTTTCATGCTGGAGAAGCACAGTGTTGTATATCTCCGTTTCACGGCACCATGACTTCTCATCACGTGAAGAAAATATTTTTACAGCCACATTGGTGCACTGCCAAACACCTCGCCGCACCTCACCGTACCGCCCCTTACCTGTGTCATTCGGGACACAAGAGGAATATTTTCATTTAGGAAATTTTTTTTTTCAATATTGCGAATCCTACAACAATGTTCAGCTCGATATTGGCACTTTACAAACAGTTTGTTTAAAACCTTCAGGTCTGCAGAGATTAAACAAACGGACACAATTCCGGCATCACATTGCAGTGACTTACAAGAACAGTTAATAAATGAAAAGCATTACCAATACATTCCATTAACGTTATCTGGCGGGCAACGGTTCTCTGTACAAGGAACGGTAGACCTGATCCACTCCCTGACGTGCAAGAGTGATCCATCAGGTCCTTCAGGGTGGTGGGGAGGAGGTAAAAAAAAGCCAAAAATAAGATGTAATAATCATCAGATAAACATAAAGCACATGTACAAGTATAACAGCACTAAGAAGAGTACATACCTCCACCAGGCTGAACAGTTTACGTTTTGTATCCCACCGATAAGCCGGATCTGCATAATGACCTTCACCAAAATCTAATTGGCTTGTTCTCATCACCGACCCATCTTATCATCCACCAAGTTTTGTTATAACCCGCCCAAAACGTTTTGAGATATCGTGCTATACAGTAAACCCTCAAATATCGCGAGTTCCAATATCGTGGATAATTTCTACCAATTGCGGGCAACCGATTGTGTTCCGATTTCATTTTCACGATGTTTCATTTTGGCCAATCGCAGTTTTTGAGCTGAGATGAGTTGTTTGTGTCCGTGTGTACAATTACCTCTCATTACAAGCCTTTTGTTGTTACGCCCACAACGTCAATTGTTGTAATCAGACCAGCATACGTGAACGAAGCTAAACTAAGTAACGAATCATCATTAAACAGGATATAACATGTGGAGATCCTGTAATACGAGATCTACAATATCTTGTAGACACACAAGAGTTAACAAGCCGGTAGGCGACGAGGGATTCGCTCGGATCGAAGCGCTGGATACGATGCTTTTCATTCTGACCGATCCACCGACGAAGATTCATTGCCAAGACGTATTGGTTCACATACAATTGTTTCTCTGCCTGGCAAGATTTTCCTATTGAGTATTTTGCCAACTGGCACTCCTCATAAAAAAATGACAGTAAATAGACACCCTATTTTTGAAGGACTACCATTTGAAAAATAATCGGTTTGCTGGTTTGTGCTGTGGAACCTCGCGTTGCAGACACACACACACACACACACACACACACACACACACACACACACACGGAAAACCCGATAAACTTCTGTCAATGCTCTTGTTTGACCACACCTCCTGAGCCACACAATATTTTTCATAAGCCACGCCCACTTTCCTACGCCACTCCCACTTTAAATAATAAATAATTGGAGGTGGTGTGTGGGTCGTGAAATCGTTTTCAGGAATTAAATAAATAATTGGAGGTGGTGTGTGGGTCGTGATATCGTTTTCGGTAAATAAATAAATAATTGAAGGTGGTGTGTGGATCGTGGAATAGTTTTCGGTAAATAAATAAATAATTGGAGGTGGTGTGTGGGTCGTGGAATCGTTTTCAGTAAATAAATAAATAATTTGAGGTGGTGTGTGGGTGGGGAATCGTTCCTGGTAAATAACTAAATAATTGAAGGTGGTGTGTGGGTGGGGAATCGTTTTCAGTAAATAAATAAATAAATAAATAAATAAATAAATAATTGAAGGTGGTGTGTGGGTCGTGGAATTGTTTTCGGTAAATAAATAAACATTATTAGAAATCCACAAAGAAATACCAGTGAATCCATTTATTTTGGATCCTTTTCACTTTGGTCAATAACATTTGGATCGAGGAGAGATCGAAGGTGGAACGACGGTGTAGTTCCTTACAAACACTGTATACACACCTTAAATGACGATAAATAGACACCCGATTTTTGAAGGACTACCATTTGAAAAATAAAACCTCAATCAAAAAATCGGCTCGAGTAAAATTTTCTAAATATCTCGAAGTGTTTAATTCCGAAGTCTCGTTTCTCTACATTCAAAACTGAAGGACAAGTATTGAAAATACTCTACGCCATTTTTTGGCGGCTGCACAGCAACAGGTGGTTGCACAGCAACAGCTGCACAGCAACAACACAGCAACGAAATTCAAATGCGCACCTTCCCAGTATATATTTCACATTTTGGCAAAGTTTCATCGAAATCGGTTTGCTGGTTTGTACTGTGGAGCCTCGCGTTGCATACACACATACACACAGACAGACAGCCGAAAAACCCGACAATAAGGGATATCTCATATATAGCGAATCCAATAATGGTGCCCAAAAGTAAAACAACGGTCAAAATTAACCGTGCCAAAAGTCAGACCAAGGTTATGACATTGTGTGAAGAAATGGAGTTGTTAGATACGTAGGCAAGAAGTGAAAGTGTGGTTTCTATGGGCCACTATTACGGAGCAATGAATCAACTGTGTGTAACTGCGAATCAAATATCCATGCAAGGGTTCCTGCCACCAAAGCGCAAAAGGTTAATTCCAATCCCGTGATCCTCATATTAAAAGGATGGAAAAAAAACGCTTAAATGTTTGGATCGAGGACCAAACAGAAAAAATGCCTTTGAGTGGACCAGTGATACCGGATAAATTATTGTGGATTGACCAACGTCTTCACGAGGCATCCGGCGCCAAAGGCTCCAGTTCAACCATGGCTCATGGAACGAATCGAGGAGAAGGGATTGATGCCGGAGCAGATTTTTAATGCCAGAGATGAGATTATTTTGGAAAAGGATGCCATCTCATACCTTCCTGGCCAAGAAGGGAATATCTGCTTCGGGTCAAGGTGGCCAAGGATCGTTTTAACCTTCTTTGTGGCAATGTAGCAGGTCTCTTTGTCATGCTCCTGATGATCCAACAGCCATTGCAAGTTCTACATCCACATCTTTCTAACCTCCACCACTCCCATCCCCATAGCAGCATCATCTCAGAGCTAAGTCTTGTATTTTCCATTTACGGCAGAGTACAGTACGAATGATTATGTAATATGTTTACCCTCACCCATCTCGATGTTTTAGAATAAATTTAAAAGGTGAAACTGTTGTGTTTTTGTTTAATTTACACTGTATTTATTGTATTTACCTATTTATTTCAATAGTAATATGTTTATTTCTGACGACCGTCAATCTTCTTCGATATTTTCTCGAAGCCCAGGAACCAAACCCCACTCTTCCCATTGGCCCTTGGTTTCCACGATTGCGGTTTTAACTATTGCAGCATTTTCCAGGAACCTAACCCCCACAATATTGAAGGGTTTACTGTATATCGTTTTTGTCCCTATCGCTCAATTTATGAGGGGGACATGTTTATGAAGAATTACTTTTAAAATTCTCCTATCAGAATCCGGATCGTGATCTTCACCAAAATCTCATCAATTCGTCCTTGTCACACCCCCAACCCGTCCACCAAGTTTCATCCGAATCCGTCCAAAGCTTTTTGATATATCCTGCTCCCAGACAGACAGACAAAAAGACAGACAAAATAACCTCCCCTTTGGTGGAGGAGGTAATGATAACTCATGAATGAATCAACCAGTGTGCTCCCAATGGGCGAGTGGTTCAGAAGTGGCAGAATCAGGGATAATTATGACTGCGATGAATAAACAAGGAAAATGTATTCATGTTTGCACTATCTATGTGTGACAATGAAGTTCCAGATCTACATCTACTTTAAAACATTTTGTGTACTCGAGGAAAGACCGATCCTTTTAGCCTTAGAGTTTACAAACACTTACAAGGAAATGGAAACAACCGAGTGTTTATACATCTGTTACACTGGTGTTGAACATCTGATTGGCTGGAAAGCAATTAATTAAGCAAATGTTGTTGATTCACCTTTCGTAGCCAAAAATGGCCCTTTGCATTTTACTCGTGAACATCTGTATACACGAATTTGTTTATATTGTACGAACTTTTACCAACACAGCAACCGCATATGCATTTTGAGATAGCGAGCATAGCAACTCGACGTCGAAGTACAGTATATCCAAAAACACCAGAACATTCGCTACCAGCGGTTTAAGCAGGAATTTGTAGTTTGTCCAGGGTGCCAGAGACAACTATTCATGAAAGACATTGTGAGATCTTTAATGTCTCACCAACTCATGCAAGCAGATGGGACACCCGGATTAACGTCCATCTGAGAGAGACACTTTGTGATTCAAAACCCTGCTTGCAAAGCACCGATGGACCAGTTTATTGGCAGTTCAGGAATCAAACCCACACCTGACAGCTCAAAAGGTAAGCATGCTAACTATGCACCCTATTGTTGGGACCTAATTGTACTCTTAAGTCAACAACATAGCAATTCAATTTCTTTTCTGTAGTGATCAAAGGTGCATGGAGGAGCTTCTGCATGTACCCCTGCAGTACAAGGGCAGTTGGAGACATTTGAACTCCTTTGACTTCTATACTAACACGCGCACGTGCATGCACACGCACACACACGGTCCACATCTCAATCTATTCATAATTCCAGCCAACAACATCAGACCTGAAACGACTCTCGGTAATGATATCCGTTTCCCTCCTACCTACATCCCTCTCCCACTACCCCCTTTTAAAATAAGGCTACCTCTTCTATTCAATGACCCACACTACTCACCTCCAGTGTGCCGTCACCCATGTTGGAAGCAACCAGGCCCTCAGTGACAGCAGCTCTTTCCACATCTTGTCCCGATGCAACACCACCCCAGGCTCTGTTCTTGCCGACCGCTTTGTGAAGAACAAGCACAGTTATTGCCACACCGCACAGCAAAAGGCATGGCCCAGCAACAAGCACCACCAACATCCAAGGCCTGAAGCTTGTTTCACCATCTGCCAGATAACACAATTGCATGGGTGGTGTTTTGCAGCAAGAGTTCACAAGTGAGTGAGATTAGAGCAATGTATTTTCTCCTGAAAAGTAGTACTTGGAGATACATTTCTAAAACTACCATGATCATCATCAAGAACCATGGTCTACGGAGCATGGGTTCTGCAAAACAGTCTCTTGACTATCCCGTCGGTGGCTACTCCAATGAAGGACACTCAGCTGGGGGAACAGGAATTTGGAAATTGGAATTTGTTGAGGGTGTCGGTGATGGTTCACCTACTCTTCACCTAGGACTCCGTGGGATCTATAACTTCCAAAACTAATCTCGGCAGACGAGACACCAGTTTTACGTCCATCCGAGGCATGGCACAGAAAATGATGAATCACCCTGCCAGTGAAACACCGGGATGAGAGTTTATAACCAAGTCGGGATGCAAACCCAGGCTCGAGAGCTCAGAGGTGAGTGTCCATACTTTTAGGCAATCCTGCCAGCCCATCTAAAATTATCTGTACTTTAAATCAAAGTATGCAACTATGCATGTTTGAACAATACTTCCTCGTAATATTTTTGTAAGGGAAGTTCGGCATCCCATCAAAATTGAACTTTACAAGTATCAGGTTGATAAAACACAAAGCAAGCCTGGATTACAGAAATATCGCTGCAACTACATCCCACTAACCAATGCCATGAAGCAAACATCAATCAAGCAATTGATGAAAACTAAAGCAAAGGGACCCCAGTCTCAGGATAGCACAAACATCCCAGGTGCACCAATCAATCATCTCTCGTGAGGATACTTCCTCACTTGATTAAAACAAGTCTTGAAAGTCCCTGAAAATGGGACATCTCCTCTGTAACTACAAAGCAATGTACTTTTGAATCAGCGGTACAAAAAAAAAAAGTTGTACATTGCTTTATCTTTTGCTGGGGTCAACGACACGGCCTATGCCATTTAAGTTTAAAATTAAACTCTTCCTCAATTTTGAAACACTATTTGCCAATGTTTTCCCACATCAAAACTCATTTTACAGGATCTCCATCTTGATCACCCGATCCGTACCATCCTCCAGCACGACTGTCAGATTCTGGTTGCATAGGTGTCCCACACAACAGCGAACCACCAGCAGGTCAGAGGGTGAAGTGCGACATATCATGCCACTTTGTTCTGCATCACGCAAGCAGCCAAGCTTCTGAACAACTCGATCCTGTTCCAGAACAGCGGCTGCAAAACAGCTCAAGCCATGGCAGTGCTTCTTGTTACCACAAGTTCCAGCGCAGGCACATTCATACACCTGGGGAGGCTGCTCCACTTTTGTCTCTGGCTCTGGTGAAATCAATTCCGGCTCTGGAGAAACAAATCGCACACCCTAGCCATTAGGAAAAACACTCTTGCATGATAAAAAAAAATAATTGATATACATGTTATTGACTTCCATCACAAAATGGAATGCGAATTGTCAAGATCAGGCAAGCCAACTCCTACCCAAATCCAAGTTAAGAGGTCTCAAATTGGGGTCTGAACCCAAAGCAATAGGTCTGAAGTAAGAGCCCTAAAAAAATCTCAACTTGTAACAACCCTACGAAGTTTGAATTTTATCATTGTGATCGCCAAGAAAAACGTCACAAAATATGGTGGAAGAATGAGAATATTGTTACGGATCTGGCTCAGGGGGTAAATGGGGAATATATTATATGTTATTTCATAGTGCATGTTCGCATAAGCGTACCGTATGGAGTTACTGGAACGAGACAGTGTCGAATGAAGTGTTTTGAAAGTTCTTGTCCTTCTCTACCTAAGTGTTTGTGTCTAAACCCAGTCTTTCACCTCCATACATTCTGCAATATTTCCAGTGTAATCCATTTATTTGTATTTTTCCATTCCACCACAGCAGGGGCAAACTGTGCAAAAGGTCATGGCGAGTGGGGACCAGAGGAGTCTGGAAACTTTTCCTCCTATTCAAAGACTGAAAAATGCGTGATCGGAAACTTACCAGCTCTCTCAACACCATTCCCCCACCCCCACCCCACATTCCCCTTCCCACCATCCCCCAATCAGAGCAAGCCAGCAAAGTTGCCTGGTAGCCGTATTCACCAATGGACATGCTCTATGGAAGCTCCACCACGCCCCATGGGAGCTAATAAAAAGGCATATTGGGCTCAGAGTGTGCGCCCGGGTGGAAAGCTTAGTGCTTGAGAAAGACAGAAGGTCCCATGAGTTCCTCAAAACCCCGTGACACTGCTCTGGTACGTCAGTGCCTCAGTGCGATCTCATGATTATTGCCCGCTGCTGTGGTTCCTGGTGGTGCTGCGGCATCTCTTCCTTTGTGTTACCAAACAGCTTTGTGGGCTCACACTGTGCTGTGGACAAGTTCCTCTCAAACATCTTTGATCTCTGCCCCATCAACCTCTGACTGAATTTTCCCGAGAGGCCATCAATATTAGACAAGCAAGCCGATCAATTACCATGATGACAAAACAAATAAACAATTGCAGATAAAAAAGAAATCACGGAATCGTTTTGTTGAACAAAATTTAATCTAAATTTTTGACTCATCAAAGTAGCCACCTTTTGCACGAACATACTCGTGGCATTCTTTCTACAACGGAAATCAAATATTGTTCGGAAAGTTCTTCCCAACACTGTTGCAGAAGTTCCCACAAATGTGTTGCACTTGTAGGTTGCTTTGCTTTCACCCTTCTGTCCAGTTCATCCCAAACCAGCTCGATGGGGTTTAAGTCTGGAAACTGTGCTGGCCATTCCATGATTTGAAGCCTACAGTCTTGTTCTTTTCTTCTAAGGTAGTTCTGACATAGCCTGGAGGCATGTTTTGGGTCGTTATCTTGCTGTAGGATGAACCCCTGACCAACGAGGCGTAGTCCAGAGGGTATTGCATGGCGCTGCAAAATGTTGTGGTAGCCCTTTTGGTTCAGGGTGTCAGTCGCTCTGTGCAATTCACCGACTCTGGGTCCAGCAAAAGAGCCCCAGTTAATCACGCTTCCTCCTCCATGTTTGACAGTCTGTGTCACACACACTGAGGAACCATCTTTTCGCCTACTCGACGGCGTACAAAAACCCTGCGTGATGAACCGAAAATTTCAAATTTTGATTGATCGGTCCATAAGACCTTCTTCTCAGTTTTCAGTAGTCCACTGGTGGTGCTTCATGACCCAGGAAAGCCTCTTTTTCTTATTTTGCCATCTTAGCAATGGCTGTCCTACTGCCACTCGACCTGTCAAAACTGCAGCTCGAAGTCTTCTCCTCACAGATGAAACTGAGACTTCCTTACTTCGACCAGTATTAAGCTGTGCTTGAAGCTGCTGTACTGTGAGCCGCCTATCACGCAAGCTGTTGACTCTCAGAAACTTGTCTTCTGATTGTGTTGTGGCTTTGGGTCTGCCAGACCTCTTCCTGTCAGAGTTTCCTCCAGTTTCCAAGTGCATTTTGATGGTGCAGGAAACTGTACTCACTGACACCTTGGCTTACTTTGTAATTTCTCCAAAGGAAAGACCGACAGTTTTAAGTGTTATAATGGTCTGTCTGTCAGTCTTTGTTAATTGTCTTTTTCTCACCATTATGATAGCAATATACTACTTGCTGCAGTGCAGTATTGTCCAAATAATGCTTCAGAGGGTGCAGCAACACAGTCTGTTCCAACACTGCTTTTATACAGACAGAGGGTTTGTAAGTAATCAGCAAAAGTTGGGACACCTGTAGGAATTGTTTGCATCAACTTTCAAGGCTTAATTTACTTCCATTGCTGCAGAACAGCTGCAGTTGCTACTTGTTCCTTGAAAAGGGCCTTTTTTAACAACGCTGAAATTTACATTATTTTTGAGTTTTTGGTAACCAAAACTTTTTTTAACCTCTGGCAGTTTACCACATAACTTTGTACCATTTCAGGTTTTTCACTGGACTTAAACTGCTTAAATTTCAGTAAAAACTGAAAAATGGGGGTGTTCTAAAACTTTTGACCAGCTGTGTATTTTTACACACACACACACACACACACACACACACACACACACACACACACACACACACACACACACACACACACACACACACACACACACACACACACACACACACACACACACACACACACACACACACACACACACACACCAACAGGCATCATGCCTGGTGTTGGCTTGATGGCTAAAGTGGTGGGCTTGGTATCTGAGGGTCCTAAGTTCAAATCCCACTCAGTGTTGAATTAATACCAGGTGGGGTTGACTCTGCCTATCATCCTTCTGAGATTGGAAAAATGAGTGCCAACTTGCTGGTATCCTGTGTCAGAGTGGCGACCCATCCAGGATTGTGTCCAATAGCCAAGGAGACAGCTTCGGCAGCACCAACGCTCTGCACAGAGTATGGTCCCAATGGATAGATGGATGGATGGATGATAGGCATCAACTGAAAAGTTCCTACCATTTCCTGTTAATCCAAACGAGCGATGACAGTGGATAACACACAGACAAACTTCTCCTTTTAGCAATGCATTCAAAAATCGAATACAATTTCTCAAGTGACCTGGGATCTAATATTTATTATATATATATATATATATACATACATACACACATATAAATTTATCACAGCACTCATACCTACCACACACAGCTCCTACCTCCTCTTCCCAAACATGATGAAAAGTAAATATCATTTTAAACTTTCCCTGTGCATTCGCAATCCCCAGATATGACCTGAAAGAACCCAAACCAAATACAGAATCTCCAATAGGGAAGTCTGCCTGGTACATCTGGCTCTCACGTAAATACAGCTGGCACAAGCTTTGTGTGTTTTTACGTCGTGATGATGTCCTTTGTCGAAGAGTTGGTAACCATTACTTTGTTGGTAACGATGCACAGCATCGTCTTTCCAATTGTAGATGTCCATTAAATGAATCACCGAGCTTGCCATGTTCACAAGAGGCACTACTGCAAGGTTTAAAGTGCACTCACTAGTGGCGATGGTCGAGGGTTAGGCTAGCACGTGCCCTTCCACAGTTGCACATCGTCAGGAGTCTGCAGTACAGGTAGCTGTAACATCTCAGCCCTGTCAGCAGGCTGTGAAAGTTCTCAAACTCTTTAGTTGTGCAGAGGCACACCCATTTCTCTCAGATACTTTTCAAAGTATTTTCGACTTTTTAGAAGCTTTGTGAGACATTTTAGGCAACAATGCTCATCTCGCACACAGGATATACTTTACCATGACCCGATGGCCGCTGTTGCTTTCTGTGCATGCATGGAAAGCATTCTGGGGCAGATCGGATCATCATTAACTTAAACTAAATGAAACTCCTGTCTTGGGATTAGCGTGTTTAAGGTGCCATCAGTAAAGCAAGTTGCCGACAAAGCTCTGCTTAGCTATTTGGCAGATTTGCCAACAATTGTCCAGTCTTAACCATCATCGCGTATGCAAATTCTTTTTCTCAAATCACCTGATGATGTCCTACCTTGGACAGTTGAGGCCGGCCATATGGAGAGGAGCAGCATCATAAGCAAAGTCCAAACTGCATTACTCTCCATGCCCAGCAGGTCCACCTGTGAACAAACAGCTTATCAGCAAACAAATATTAATGAAAGCCATGTTCACCTGAAACTTTTGTTTAAAATACAGGGGTCTATGCTCATGTAGTAGCTAAATGACAGAGGAAATCAGGCAAAGATTGACAGGATAACAGGGAAACTAAGAAAAATTAAATGACATCATAAACGAGTAGTTGAGTGGATGTCGGAACAGAATTTGGAGAAGGGGTGGGTAGGGAAGGGGTAGTCGGTGAGAGTAGTATATGCTGATGTGTTGTCATTTGGGGAATCATCAAAATTTTGGGTTAATTTTTGCCAACCTAATTTTTTAGTGACTATGGACTATAAATTTATCAAAAATTCAGGTTGGCATTTTTTGGCCGCCATCTTGGATTAATGGCCGCCATCTTGAAATTTGCTATATAAAAACACATTATTGCCCATATCTCGACCAATAATAGTTGGATTTTGATGATGTTGATTTCTAAATATGTATAATTACACACTGGCCACATTGAACTCCAACTACATTACCTTAACCATGATGTTGAGTCACCAATTTAAAAATTATATCACTTTTAGTCTGTTGTAAGGGTTGAATTAGCAATTTTTCCTTATATGAAGAAATTTAAAGTGCGAAAACAGTGATTCATCTGAATCAGTTTCTTGATCTGACATGCAGTCCTGTTGGGTATTCATACAGCTCTCTGGATTGGCTTCGCACTTGCACAATTCTGTGCACTCTAAATTGTTTTGCTCGCAAGAACAACGAGCATTACACAAACTTTTGCTGCAACCACACCTCACAAATTCTGTAACTGATTCAGGGACTGGAGACATTTTGGACAGAATTGGTTTCAGTTCACTGGTAGATTCTCGATACCATCCAAGCTTTGTTGGGTCAAGACGACAGGGCTTTGGAACAAGTACTTCCTGCCACACATGGCACCGTAGATGAGCTCGGCGAATGTGTTCCACCATGTTCTTCCATGTTATTCTTCACTGTGCAAGCTATCTGTGAAACACGCTGAAGTGTGTGCTGGTATGACACTCCTGCACCAGCATGGGATACAGCATCAATAATCTTCTTACTCCGCGTGGCATGATAGCAATACAAGGACATGCCCAATGTCAGAGGAGTTTCAGTGCCACTATGAAACACAGAGGAATCTGATTTGGGTTTGTATGTAACCTGTCTGTTTGATCTGTAAGCTTGCATCATCTGCTGTGATATGTTACTGCATGAATGTCTGATACTTTCAGACCATACATTTGACTGGGCCGTGCTCTGTCCTTGAATTATCCAACCCAACAATATACTTAACTCTTCAGGAACAATAGTTTCACCAACCAAGGAACCTTTAAATTTCAAGCTATTATTCTGTTCTGTTGTTCTCCGTATGATTTTTGCAGTAGTAAACATTGCTTGTACATCTTGTCTATCAGTTTTGTTTGCAGCATTATCTACAGCAGCGTCACGGGCGTTACTTGAGTGAATTAGTGATGGTTTAGTGCAGTCACATGGGCATGTGAATTCCACATCATTGATATTCTTTTCAATAATTTCCTTCAGTGCAGCACGAGTGGTAGTTCTGTGTAACCCATACATCATCATCATATTGTCATAATGTTGTTGTACTTTATCAATGCCTATATATATATATTCACCAGAGCTGAGTTTATCTGCAAGGCAACTGTAAAACTCAATTTCTGCAGCCAAGAAATTTACAGAATCATCCGAATCCTTTTGGTCTTTTTCTGCAACTGGTTGCTTGACCGGGTTGTATTTTTTCCACTGATTTGCCAGGCAGGTATTATGATACATCAAATCTCTAGAAAGTGGGTCCTTTGAATTTATCAGTTCACTGTAGTTCACCTTCCACTCATCATTGTTGCATTTTTGCACAATCACTGCCATTTTTTCACCAACATTTTGACTTTGACATCTGTGAAGAATATCTGTATTTTTACCCTGACAAAAGAAGCCCTCAGCTTTATTGAACTTCCTTATTTGGGAACGTGTGCATCGTACTGGTGCAGAAGAAGATTGTGTGGAGCTACAAGATCTAGGGCGACCTCTCTTTCGCTTTAGCTGGGTAAAGTCCTGTGTAGCGAGGGCTGTTTCATACCGCCTGCTTGATCTTCCAATGTCTGTAACGTTAGTAGTTTCTGCATAGCATGGAGCATGCCACTTCGCATGTTTGTCCTTTCGCTGTTCTGCAGTTATATCACTCAGACGGTTATGAATTCCAAGGAATTCCAGTTCACCTCAATTAGCCCTACGACGAACAGAATGCAGAAATTTTTCATATGATGAATATTTTGGGTGTTGTCTCAACAAATCACTGCTATGTTTTTGACATTTAATACAGTTTATAGTTTGTATTGGTGCGTGGTCTTTTTGTAGGTGGCTCTCCCATCTTTCTTCAGGCTGTTGTAGCTATATTCTGAAAAAAGCAGAAACAAATATTTAATAAATACTAAACATGTGATAATAGGTATTTATGGGAAAATAGTCAAATTAGGTCATGATAACAGCTATGAAATATCAAAAAAGAACATAATAAAAATTTCATTATTTTGGCTGCAGCTATAAGCTAAAAAATGGCATTATTGACAATTTCCTTGTCAAGTTTTATATTTAGACCTTTATAAAGTATCACAAATGATTGCTTGCCCTCTAAAACATACATTTAGACACTAATATCATGTAAATACCTCTATCAGAGGTAAAGATATGGTCGGAAATGTGTTTTTACCCAAGCGAATTTCAAGATGGCCATCAATAATCCAAGATGGCGGCCAAAAAAATGCCAAGCAGAATTTTTTTATAAATTTATGGTCCATAGTCACTAAAAATTAGGTTGGCAAAAATTAACCCAAAATTTTCACGATATTACACAACAGCATATACTAAGAAGAGGTAGGGGTGAGTGCACGGGATAAAGCAGGTGATGATGGATAGCATCCTAAAAAGACCAAATATAATTAATCAGAGTATAACTGGAGCGAAGTCAATGGCACGCCATCACAAATCCCCACACTTCCCACCTTAAGGAAAGTTGAAAGATGGCAAAAGGTTACACCAGGAATGACCCAATATCAAATTTTGAATTTATAAAATGTTCTGTTTTGACCCCTGCGACCCTAAGTCCCCACCCCCCCCCAAACCCTCAGGGCATGAACCTGGGGGTCAAAACCAAAAAAATTACATATTTCATCCATTCCCCAATGTTGATTGAAAATACAAAGTTTCATTTTAAAATGTACCCATAATTGCATTTTTTTGGTATTTGACTATTTGACCCCAGCCCAGGGGCCAAGGGGACAGGGCCAAAAATGGGACTGCTCTTGTACCTTCTTGCCGTGTGCTGATCATAACGACTAAGTTTGGTGAAATTCTGCGATGAGATAGTGTGACGGACAGATATACAGAAAAGATGACAATATTCCAGCTGTTTTTTTGTTTGTTTACACTTTACAGCGTGGGGACAAAAAGTACCATGTTTGCGCGTGTGGGATGCGGGGGAAGCATTGACAGTGTGGGGTGAGGAGGGATGCAGAAAGGTGGGACATGAAGCTTTGAGTGTGTGGGGAGTGGGTGGTGCTTATTCTCATTCCAGATTCCCAACTGAAGATCAAAGATAAAGATCATGCGATCGGAGATAAGATCCCTTGTTGAACATGCGAAGAAACGCTGCGCTGTGCGTGCGGTGAGATGGTTCGTGGAACGAGCACCAAGGGGGCAAACACCTAATTTAGAAATAATCCTTGTGAAGAGCAAGAAGAAAGAGACATATCACAGTGTAGAAGGAAACCACGTGGAGCAATTCTGAAGAAGTTGAAATGCATTTTCACATTGATCAGAAATGCTTTTAAAGGAGGAAGAAGCATTTATATTTAATATAGATTCAGTTTGGAGATATTGAGAAAAGAGTGGAGCCGGCAGCAGGTGAAAATTTTAAAACAAGCAGCAGAAAGAAATTAGAAGGGCACTTGGTCGAGTGCATACCTCCACCAGGCTGGTTAATTTACGTTTTGTATCGCAATGATAGGCCGGATCTGGATTTGGACCTGAACTAAAATTTAAATTGGGTCGTTATTATCACCGGACCAACTCATCCACCAAGTTTCGTCTGGATCCGTCCATAATTTTTTGAGATATCATGCTGGATATCGTTTCAGCCGGATCACTCAATGGTGAAGAATCACAAAAAAAATTCTCGGATGCGGATCCGCATTCGGATCTTCACCAAAATTGAATCAATTTTCACTTTTACGTACCCAACTTGCCCACCAAGTTTTGGCCGAATCCATCCACAACTTTTTGAAATATTCTGCTACATGTTGTTTTCAGCCCGATCTCTCAATGGTGAAAAATCCTTATCAACAACAACAACAACAACAAAAAGTCAGAGTGAAAAATAAAGTTTTTTTTTTGTTTCTTTCGATTTTTTGAAGCGAGGAAAGGAAATAGATGTCGAGGAGGTAAAAACAAGATACCTGGGAAGGATACAAAACAAGGAACAAGGACACAAATAATTTTATAATCTATTGGTAAAAGGTGTGTGTGTGTGTGTGTGTGTGTGTGTGTGTGTGTGTGTGTGTGTGTGTGTGTGTGTGTGTGTGTGTGTGTGTGTGTGTGTGTGTGTGTGTGTGTGTGTGTGTGTGTGTGTGTGTGTGTCATGTTTTTTGAAATGTGTACCAAACATTTATTCCAAATGAAAGCCATTTTCCACTGCAAATATGGGGAACAAATACAAACTGCCTATATCCTCCCAGAATGCTCCTCGATCTTACAAAGTGTAAATGGGAGTTCCATATTGGACATTCGCTTGATCGTGCCATGTGACTGACACCATACTTCTCCACCGCCTCTCCGCCAATGCCGTGATGCTGTCAGAAACAAGTACCCCCTCGCCACCCCCCCCTCTCCTCCCCACCACCACTAAAGGTTCACATATTTTGTCCACTACCCCACATTAAGATGACGATTGTTGATATTGCATTATTATGTATAATATTACATACAAGGATGGCTGTTTGTCCGTTCGCCATTACGCTGATTTGCTGTGAAGATAGGTGCAATGTGATTGGCTCCTGGCAGGATTGAATAATGCATCGTATCGGCTTATTAAAAACTGATATTCAAAATCTGATGATCGAAAATCATGGCCTAAATAATAACGAAATATAGAGTTAAAGCGGATAAAATTTCGGAAAAAGAAATTTCTTTCTAACTCGATATCAAATAATAGGCTTGCAGGTCCAGTCAAGTCAGGTCAGGTCAGGTAGAGGAACATGCGCCGGAGCAGTGAGTCGCCGTGTCCACTTTCCACCGGTACTCCAGGGGCCTCCGGCTGGCCATCCCCCATGCAGATGCCTGGCCCATCCCCATTTCCTTGAGATGCCGATCAACCTGCTCCAACAATGAGGCACGTGGTCGGCCCATTAACCTCCTACACTCACGAGGCTCCCTCACTGAGAGAATCTGGCGAGCAGGATCAGCGTCAGTTAAACGAGCCGCATGTCCATACCGCTGCAGCTGACACTCACGGACTATGCAGGTAACAAATCTCATTTGAGTCTCTCTCAGCAACCGCTCGTTGGACTCGAAGTCCGACCAGTGATAGCCAAGCATTCTCCAAAGAGACCTGGAACCAAAGGAGTCAAGTCTCCCTCTCAGATCCCTGGTCAGAGTCCAAGTCTCACATCCGTACAGCAAGACTGGAAGCACCAAGGACCTAAAGACTTGGACCTTCGTCCTCCCACACAGGTACCGGCAGTGCCACACCCCATGATCCAGTGAATCCATGACTCCCAGGCCCGGCCCGGGCGTCTTTTGACCGCCGCCTCACAGCCAGCAGATACATGAATATTACCGCCAAGGTAAGTGAATCTCTCCGTGACCTCAACATCCTCACCACAAACAGGTATAGACAGGACAGCAGCATCCAACATGTCATTGAAAGCCTAGATCTTCGTTTTGACCCAGGAAACCCATAATCCCAGCAGCCCTGACTCCTGCGAAATCTGCGAAATCAACATCAGAGATCTTGACATCCCCAAACGATGCACCGCAGCAGTCTCTCCAACATCCTCCCTTGAATCCAGTCCATACAAGTGCTGAAAAGTGTGGGGGCCAGTACACACCCCTGACAAACTCCAGTAACAACTGCAAATAAGTCAGAGATGGTACCACCACATTTCACAGCACTCTCAGTTCCAGAGTATAGTCCAGACATCAGTTTGATCAGTTTTGGTGGCACCCCACGAAGACGAAGAATCCTCCAGAGGGCATCCCGATACACTGAATCAAACACTTTGCAGAGATCAACAAAAGCTGCAAGCAGCCCCTGCCGAAACTCTCGTCTGCATTCGGTGAGGACCCAAAGGGCAAGGATACAGTCAATCGTTGGCCTCTTTGGTGTAAAGCCTGACTACACTGGGCGCTGGTACTCAAGCAGATGGTGGCCAACCCCATCAATAATTATCCATGTAAAGATCTTGCCCGGCACCAAGAGCAGCATCACCCCTCGGTTGTTGTGGTCCTCGTGATCATCCTTCCCTTTCCAGAGAGGGACAACAAGGCCCCTCTTCCAATCAGTTGGGATGATGCCTGTGTTCCAGGCAGAGCACATTACTGCATGCAAAGACAAGTGCAGTATTTCCACCAGTCTTGAGAAATTCAGCTTGGATGCCACAGATCCCAGGAGCTTTACCCCATTTCAACCAGTTCACCACAGCCTGTTCCTACAAACGAAGATGGATCACAGTTGATTGGAAGCTAAGCAATCAGGAAAGTAACACCCCTGGCATCCAACTCAACAGCTGGTGGATCAGTCTGGTAGAGCCACTCAAAGTAACCGGCCAAGTGGGCCTTCACTTCGGACTCCTCCATCAAGAGCCCACTGCTCTCTGCTCTAACTGGAGTAAACTGAGGGATGGGTTTGGATGAGCGCAATACGCGAATTCCCCTGTAAGCAGGACGAGAATCACTTGACCACAGGTGATGCTCTACCCCCTCGCACATGCGTCCTTCGTCCAAGAATGCGTCCTTCACAGTGAGATCACTCGCCTCAGTCGGAGCATATACAGAGTCCAGGGAATCGACACCCAAGGAGTGACGAATCCTTCATCTCATAATACACGAGTTGACCGGTGTTACAATTATCATTGGAGTCAGCTTATTGGACACAGCTACAGCAACTCCTTGGGCATGGTAACCATCAGAGCGACCAGACCAATAGTAGGTGTAACCACCCACCATGATCTCGCCACTATCCAGTTTCTGAACCCCAGAAAGAGCTGCAATACCGACGTTCAAAGGCTTGAGCTCAGATGATAACAGAGACAGGTGATCATCCTCTCTTGGGGAAAGGAATTTCCCCAATTCTTATCCCTCATTGCCAAATTCCACCACTCGTGAGTGGTGAGGTAAAATGGCTCCAAAATGCATTTTTTCACTCTTTGGAAGGTAATTATTGTGTCTGATTTTATTTTACACCATCCAGGAACACCAGTCGTGATCTTTTTGGATCACTTTGGATGTTTGGATATGTACGTTTTAACCTATACATACAACATGGAATCACAGATTGTATTTTTAACAGCGCGTGACAATACCATACTGTTACGAATCTGGCAGCCATGAGCACTCAACATTTCAGGTCCCCGGAGCTCAGTTATTCCCGTTAAGTAAATGTGGATAGATAGCTCCCTTTCTCCTATGTCTAATTGGAATCAAGTGTACGTGCGCTACGCATTTATTTTATAGATAGGATTTTTACCCCAACAACGACAACACTCTGCTCGTGGAATTCTTCGTGCGCTCGCCGCATGCGGGCATGTGCGTGGGCGGAATTCCATATCCCAGGCGGTGTGGATTTCGCACTGAATATGGTCACGAAGCGTTTCGTTCTGCCTTGGCGCCAAATAAGGGTATGCG
>NC_140968.1:57304166-57306666 GCF_056783735.1 Eptatretus burgeri
ACATTAAGATGACGATTGTTGATATTGCATTATTGTGTATAATATTACATACAAGGATGGCTGTTTGTCCGTTCGCCATTACGCTGATTTGCTGTGAAGATAGGTGCAATGTGATTGGCTCCTGGCAGGATTGAATAATGCATCGTATCGGCTTATTAAAAACTGATATTCAAAATCTGATGATCGAAAATCATGGCCTAAATAATAACGAAATATAGAGTTAAAGCGGATAAAATTTCGGAAAAAGAAATTTCTTTCTAACTCGATATCAAATAATAGGCTTGCAGGTCCAGTCAAGTCAGGTCAGGTCAGGTAGAGGAACATGCGCCGGAGCAGTGAGTCGCCGTGTCCACTTTCCACCGGTACTCCAGGGGCCTCCGGCTGGCCATCCCCCATGCAGATGCCTGGCCCATCCCCATTTCCTTGAGATGCCGATCAACCTGCTCCAACAATGAGGCACGTGGTCGGCCCATTAACCTCCTACACTCACGAGGCTCCCTCACTGAGAGAATCTGGCGAGCAGGATCAGCGTCAGTTAAACGAGCCGCATGTCCATACAGCTGCAGCTGACACTCACGGACTATGCAGGTAACAAATCTCATTTGAGTCTCTCTCAGCAACCGCTCGTTGGACACGAAGTCCGACCAGTGATAGCCAAGCATTCTCCAAAGAGACCTGGAACCAAAGGAGTCAAGTCTCCCTCTCAGATCCCTGGTCAGAGTCCAAGTCTCACATCCGTACAGCAAGACTGGAAGCACCAAGGACCTAAAGACTTGGACCTTCGTCCTCCCACACAGGTACCGGCAGTGCCACACCCCATGATCCAGTGAATCCATGACTCCCAGGCCCGGCCCGGGCGTCTTTTGACCGCCGCCTCACAGCCAGCAGATACATGAATATTACCGCCAAGGTAAGTGAATCTCTCCGTGACCTCAACATCCTCACCACAAACAGGTATAGACAGGACAGCAGCATCCAACATGTCATTGAAAGCCTAGATCTTCGTTTTGACCCAGGAAACCCATAATCCCAGCAGCCCTGACTCCTGCGAAATCTGCGAAATCAACATCAGAGATCTTGACATCCCCAAACGATGCACCGCAGCTTGATCTCTCCAACATCCTCCCTTGAATCCAGTCCATACAAGTGCTGAAAAGTGTGGGGGCCAGTACACACCCCTGACAAACTCCAGTAACAACTGCAAATAAGTCAGAGATGGTACCACCACATTTCACAGCACTCTCAGTTCCAGAGTATAGTCCAGACATCAGTTTGATCAGTTTTGGTGGCACCCCACGAAGACGAAGAATCCTCCAGAGGGCATCCCGATACACTGAATCAAACACTTTGCAGAGATCAACAAAAGCTGCAAGCAGCCCCTGCCGAAACTCTCGTCTGCATTCGGTGAGGACCCAAAGGGCAAGGATACAGTCAATCGTTGGCCTCTTTGGTGTAAAGCCTGACTACACTGGGCGCTGGTACTCAAGCAGATGGTGGCCAACCCCATCAATAATTATCCATGTAAAGATCTTGCCCGGCACCAAGAGCAGCATCACCCCTCGGTTGTTGTGGTCCTCGTGATCATCCTTCCCTTTCCAGAGAGGGACAACAAGGCCCCTCTTCCAATCAGTTGGGATGATGCCTGTGTTCCAGGCAGAGCACATTACTGCATGCAAAGACAAGTGCAGTATTTCCACCAGTCTTGAGAAATTCAGCTTGGATGCCACAGATCCCAGGAGCTTTACCCCATTTCAACCAGTTCACCACAGCCTGTTCCTACAAACGAAGATGGATCACAGTTGATTGGAAGCTAAGCAATCAGGAAAGTAACACCCCTGGCATCCAACTCAACAGCTGGTGGATCAGTCTGGTAGAGCCACTCAAAGTAACCGGCCAAGTGGGCCTTCACTTCGGACTCCTCCATCAAGAGCCCACTGCTCTCTGCTCTAACTGGAGTAAACTGAGGGATGGGTTTGGATGAGCGCAATACGCGAATTCCCCTGTAAGCAGGACGAGAATCACTTGACCACAGGTGATGCTCTACCCCCTCGCACATGCGTCCTTCGTCCAAGAATGCGTCCTTCACAGTGAGATCACTCGCCTCAGTCGGAGCATATACAGAGTCCAGGGAATCGACACCCAAGGAGTGACGAATCCTTCATCTCATAATACACGAGTTGACCGGTGTTACAATTATCATTGGAGTCAGCTTATTGGACACAGCTACAGCAACTCCTTGGGCATGGTAACCATCAGAGCGACCAGACCAATAGTAGGTGTAACCACCCACCATGATCTCGCCACTATCCAGTTTCTGAACCCCAGAAAGAGCTGCAATACCGACGTTCAAAGGCTTGAGCTCAGATGATAACAGAGACAGGTGATCATCCTCTCTTGGGGAAAGGAATTTCCCCAATTCTTATCCCTCATTGCCAAATTCCACCACTCGTGAGTGGTGAGGTAAAATGGCTCCAAAATGCATTTTTTCACTCTTTGGAAG
>NC_140968.1:57314166-57364166 GCF_056783735.1 Eptatretus burgeri
GTACACATCCTCACATTGAGGGTGCCTTTTGAGAGCGTCTATCATGAACTTTTAAATATATTCGGACATTTGCTTTAAAGTTTCGAAATGTTCACGTTACTATTTAAAGATTATTCCATTTAATGTGTTGTAATTTCGTAAATACACGATTTTCTCGTCATGAACAGGAACCTCCATGACGGGTCTCGCTATTGGCTCCATCAAGGCACGTGATGAAATATCGGAAGTTGTTGTTATTGCCTTTGGGACGCGGCTCTTGGACACATTTGTCCTTGTTTATTAACACAAGCCAAACGACAAGGGCACTCAGCGGAGTGCATACCGCCACCACGTCATGCCTCATTCATAAGAACATATCGGCCCAATACATGATTCAAATATCATGCTATACGGCACTATATCGATTTCAGCCATGTCAATGGTGAAGAATCACTTTTATAATTAAATAATTCTCGATTCCAGATCCAGATTCGGATCTTCACCAAAATCGAATCAATTCGTCCTTGCCACACACCCAACCTGTCCACCAAGTTTCGTTCGAATCCGTCCACAACTTTTTGAGATATCGTGTTATATATCGACTTCACCCGATCACTTGATGGTGAAAAATCACTTAAAAAATTATCACATCTGGATCCGGATCTTCACCAAAATCGAATCAATTCTTCCTCATCACACACCAAACGTGCCCACCAAGTTTCATCTGAATCCGTCTACAACTTTTGGAGATGTCGTGCTATATATCGGTTTCACCCTTTCTCTATCTATCTATATGTTGTGGTGCCGGGTTCGGTGGCGAGGACGACCGCAAGATGGAGCAGTTGGGCCGTCTCCCACTGAACACCCGGAATTGAAGGTCGTCACTCCGGATAACTCCGAAGTCGATGGGTCGCTTAATGGACCGTGGACACCAATATTTCGACCACGCGGTTAGGGTCTTTTTGTCTGATTCCAATTTACCTAATTATCAGCGCGGTCTAGCTACCTGGGAAGCCACACCATCGGCCGGCTATGTCCGAACCGAGTCGCTGTTACCGACTCGGATCCGGCGTAACCGAGCGGGAATTACCAAAGCCACGCCGGTCCAAATAACAATTTATGGCACAATCGGCCTCCCTAATTCTCAAGCCCGAACCATACTGGATCAATGAAAGAAAACACAGACAACGGACTAGAACATTTAACAGTTATTTATTTACAATAGGCAATAGGGAGGGAAACAGAGCAGACTTAATCACGAATATAAATGCAGGCAAATGTACAATGGCAATCACTTAACAGTTATACTTACAAGACTGGCCACAGACGGACACACACTCCCAAAAAGAAATGGCGCCACTGGCCTTTATTCGTACCCTCCAGCCGCGGAGGATAGGCAAGCTGCGGGTTAGAGTTTGGTCAGGTAGCTGGCCGCCTCGTGCAGTTTTACCGACTCGCACTTGTGGAGCTCAGAGTCCATGGAAGGGAACGGGGATTCCCAGCTCGGGCGCTCGAACACAACCCAACATGGTGGGACTCGAACCCACGAACCAGAATCCAACGAGCGCAGCCAGGATCCTACGAACGACCCGGCCAGCCACGAACGATGACCGATGACCAGGAGAGCCCAGCAGACCAGAAGCAAGGAACGACCTCCAAGGAACCAAGGAACCCCCTCTCTCAGGATCACGCCATCAATCCTCCTTATCCCTCCCTTGTGCGGGGTGGAGGGATCCGCTCTCGGGTAACTCGCCTCTGGATTGGACGAGGGGTGTCAGGTGTCATGGTGGCCAACTGTGATTGGAGGAGGAGGGGCGTCTCGGTGCTCCTCCCCCGAGAGAGGCTCTTTTGCCTTCCCCATTGTCGACAGGGGAGACATTCTTTCTTGATGGGGTGGAGTTAGAGCTGAAGCGATCTCACCCCTGATTGGACGAGAGGAACACTCCATCTTGCTGGGGCGGAGTCGGCTCTGAAGCGATGGAAACTCTGTCTATGGTCGTGGCCTTGAACACGTGCGTTATGGAGCTGAAGGAGTGGAGGGGATTGATGTAGAAAACTAACGAGAAAGAAACTCACAGCACACACATGAAAATTCCCATTAGACATGAGGGAGGGATTCTAACTATCCACATATACTTAACGAAATAACTAAACTTTGGGTCAACTGTATGTGTGAATGCGAATGGTTTCCAGATTCGTAACAATACAGGTTTCAATGGTGAATAATCACGTTTAAAACTTCTTGTAGCCGGATCCAGATTCGGATTTTCGTGAAGTATGGTGAAGTTTCATGAAGATCAGTTTAAAATCGTGACCTGTCTGTGATAAACACACAGATAGACAGAACAAGCCGTTAGGCGGACATGGGTAGTCGATCAAGTCAAATTTAGTCGTTTTTCAGCCGTTACTAGCCAACAAAAGCGTCCATAGCAACGGTTCTTTCTCACACATAACCAGGACATACCATGAACCTACCATACCAGTTTCATGGATGTAGAGTACCAGAGTAGATGTAGAGTACCAGATGTAGAATCTCAGTACCAGAGTAGAGACTCATAGTCTCTGAGATATAACGAACTTCTTTTTAAAAATTTTTTCGACCAGAGTTCATTCAAAGTCTATTTTCTCTGACAGTTTTCATGGGAGCGGGCTGAATTTTTTTTTGTCAAGCAGGGTGAATGTGTTGCCCACAAACGATCATCGTTTGATTTTTGCATTTCAATATTTTTATTTTTTTAGATTTTTTTTAAAATTTCAAAGGCCCGTTGCTAGACAACCGAGGGGTCCATCGCAACGGTTCTCAAACGCACACAACTAGGTCATGGTATGAACCTACCATCAGAGTTTCATCAAAATCGGCCAACGATTAACGGAGTACTGGCCTGGACAGACAAACAGACAAGCCAATAGGCGGACATGGGTAGTCGGCCGTTGCTCGGCAACGGAGGGGTCCATAGCAACGGTTCTTTCTCACACATAACTAGGACATACCATGAACCTACCATACCAGTTTCATGTATATCTGACTCATAGTCTCTGAGATATAACGAACTTCGTTTTTTTATTGTTTTCGACCAGGGTTCATTCAAAGTTTATCTTCTCCGACAGTTTTCATTGGATCCGGCTGGAAATTTTTGACAATATGGCTGAATGTATTGTGCACAGTCGCTCTTGGCCCGATTTTTGATTTTCGAAAAAATAATTTTTTTATGATTTAAAAAAAAATTCAAAGTGCCGTTGCTAGGCAACGGTGGTGTCCATAGCAACGGTTCTCATTTGCACACAACTAGGTCATGAATATCAGGAACCTACCAACCAAGTTTAATCGAAATAGCCATTGTATTAACGGAGCACTGGACCGAACAGAGGGACAGACAGACAGACAAGCCGGTAGGCGGACATGGGTAGTCGACTACCCAATAGAACCTTACGTGATGGGCCCGTTCGTTGGGGAATGACCTGAGGATTAAGCACAAGAAAATTCATGATTCTAGCTTCAAGGGTTAATGCTGCAGATTGTTTTTTCATTAAAATACCCCCACATTTAGAGGTTTTTCGGCCGTTGCTCGGCAACGGAGGGGTCCATAGCAACGGTTCTTTCTCACACACAACTAGGACATACCATGAACCTACCATACTAGTTTCATGTATATCTGACTCAGTCTCTGAGATATAACGAACTTCATTTTTTTATTGTTTTCGACCAGGGTTCATTCAAAGTCTATCTTCTTTGACAGTTTTCATAGGATCCGGCTGGAAATTTTTGACAATATGGCTGAATGTACTGCCCACAGTCGCTCATGGCCCTATTTTGGATTTTCGAAAAAATAATTTTTTTAAAGATTTTTCAAAAATTTCAGTCCTGTTGCTAGGCAACAGTGGTGTCCATAACAACGGTTCTCATTTGCACACAACTCGGTCATGGTATGAACCTACCAACCAAGATTCATCGAAATCGCCATTGTATTGACGGAGCACTGGACCGAACAGACACCTACAGACAAGCACAGACAGACAGACAAACATATCGACGGAAATACTGATAAGGGTAGAAAAAAAAAATCTATTTTTTTTCGACTACCCAACAGACAAACATATCGACAGAAAAACTGATAATAAGGGTAGAACAAATTTCAAAAAATTAAAAAAAAAAATTTTTTCGACTGGATCAATAACCCAACAGACATAACGACGGAAAACCTAACAATAAGGGTAGATAGATCGACTACCCAATAGATAGATCGACTACCCAACAAAAAAGGATGAAAACATAACCTCCTTCACCTTAGTAACAAAAACGTTATCTGTGAAGTCCACACGAAGGTCAGCAACAGATGTCATGGCACGGCCAGACACGGTCCACGATGTGCAGGAATGGACACAATAATGGTTACTCAACGTAATGGGCTGGGGAAGCCATCTCTCCACGCCATTTAAAGAGCGTCGAGGCATGGGGGATGGTGATGGTGCACGCAAGGATGCATTTGAGTCTTTGGGAAGGTCATGAGGGTCTTCAAGAGCATGATCACGAGATAGGTCATTGGTTGAAACGTCCCCAGGGTGCAGGAGTTACACGGGGTTGACTGCAGGCAGAGGTGGGATCCAAATCAATATGACATGGGGTCATGGGGAGGCAGATCGCGACAGTTCAGAGGATAATGTGGCTGGTCGGAGGGTCAGGTGTAGCTTGCAGAACACTACCGCTGTTCGGGCCACACAGGAAATCCGTGTGGAGTGTGGAGCTGGCAATTAGGGTTGTGAAATCAGAAAATACCTTGTAACATTCGTTTGATCGAACATTACATGGCTTGTTACCCTCGCCAGAGAAGAGGGTAGCTTGTTTGGGTCCGTCTGTTTGTCTGTCTGTTTGTCTGTCTGTCTGTTTGTTACTTGCAAAATCGAAGATTTTTTGAAGTATATTGGTTCATCAACTTTGTTATTCTGTCTGTTGGGTCGCTGAAATAGGTGACCCTTATTGTCCAATTCTGTCTGTTTGGATGTTTGTTCGTTTGTCATCAGCATAATTCGTAGGAAACGTGGGTGGATTTTGACCAAACTCGGGTGGTAGGTACATCTTATGACCTCGTGCTTTCGAAATTGTGATGGTTGCTAGGGACGCTTTGGTTCCCTAGCAACCCCCGAAAAACCTTCAAAATCGGTACCGTTCACGCGAAATCAATTCCGAAAGCCATTATCCCACGTAGGGTTATGGAATTTGGCATGCATCATCTACATAACAGGTGATGCTCTACCAAATATATTCCGGTTTTTGTGATATATGGAATAGTTTACCCGCAGCGCCCCCTACAAATGGGGTATGCCCGAAAATTGGCGAAAATTGAAGGCCCCCTCGCGACCAGGTGAGTGCATCGATCCGAATGAAACTTTGCAGGTTCATAGCACGCAATGAGTGCTACAACTTTGCCTCAGGACATATTGACCGATATTGCTTAGGTCAGGGGTCAAAGGGCAAAAATCGATAATATGCGAGAGCTGGAGGTGTCTTTGCGCCAAATACTACTCCTAGGGTTATCGTCAGATGGTCATGAAAATTCACACAAATCATCTGGAATACATTGTGCACAAACAATCGAGCCGGATTTTCGATTTATATCTTTGTTCACCCACAGCACCCCTTCGAACTTTGGGGATTTCCATATCAAACCGCATTTTCGGTACTTTTCATTCAAATTGATACCGAGTAGTTATCAGAAGATGGAACTCGATGAGATTTGGTATGCATAATCTTAAGGTGATTCTCTATCCACTGTATGACATTCATTTTTTTCTATATCTTATAGTTTCCAAATGGTAATCCTCTCAACTTGGGTGTCCGAGGGCCTTTGAGCATTCCCGCTGAAAATTCAAAGTACACTAGCTCCAAGATGGTACAACCGAATCGAATGAATCTTTACATGCTTGTAGACCGTAATGAGTACTACAACTTTGCTCATTTGCTTAATGACCTATCTCGAGTAGGTCAGGGGTCAAAGGTCAATAAGTGCATTTTTCGGGCGAAATTACCATTCAAGGCACCCTTGCTCCTACACAGATTAACCGATACGAATGAAAGTTCATGGGTACATAGTACTCAATGAGTACTACAACTTTGCTTCAGAACATATTGACCTATCTTGGCTAGGTCAGGGATCAAAGGTCAATGAGTGCATTTTTGGGGCAAAATGACCAAATGCCGCTTGTTCCTACACGGGTTAACCGATACAAATGAAAGTTCATAGGTACAGAGTACTCAATGGGTACTACAACTTTGCTTCAGGACATATTGACCTATCTCGGCTGTCAGGGGTCAAAGGTCAATGAGTGCATTGTTCGGGCAAAATGACCATTCAAAGCCCCCTTGCTCATACACGGGTTAACCGATTCGATTGCAATTTCGTAAGTACTTAGTGCTAGATTAACTTAGATCAGGGGTCAAAGGTCATCGGATGCTTGGCGACCCATGGCCGCCTACCGGCTTGTCTGTTTATTGCCGACAGGTCACAATTTTAGCCCGATCTTCACAAAATTTCACCACATGATAGTGTGTCATAAGGAAGAAGCCTATTGTTTTTGAGGTCAAAAGTCAACAACTTCAGTGAGGTTTCTAAAATCCTCAATTTTCATCCGATTGATGTGAAATTTGAAGAAGATTTATATTTCACATCAATGAATTCAACCACCAATTATTTTTGCGGTCCACATGGACCAAAAAGTCAATATCAGCCAAGGGTCAACAACTAAGGTGGCATTTCTAACATCCTCAATTTTCATCCGATTGACTTGAAATTTGAAGAGGATTTATATTTCAGGTCACTAAATTCAACAACCAATTATTTTCGAGGTCAAAGTAAGCCAAAAAGTCAACATAGTCTGCATTTCTAAAATTGTCAATTTTCATCCGATTCACTTGAAATTTGAAGAGGAGTTGCATATTTGGTCATTGAATTCAACCACCAATTATTTTTGAGGTCAAATTTGTTTTCGGGATTTTGCAAATATCGTGCTCTGCATGACGTCTTCTTGTTTGTTGGATTCGCTATATATGCTAGATATCCCTTATTGTCGGGTTTTCCGTCTGTCTGTCTGTGTGTGTGTCTGCAACGCGAGGCTCCACAGCATGAACCAGCGAACCGATTTCGATGAAACTTTGCCAACATGTGCAGTATTTGTTGGGAATGTGCGCGTTTTAATTTCGTTGCCTCACAACCACACGTTGCCGTGCAGCGGCCGAAAAAACCGCTTACAGTATTTTCAATACTTGTCCTTCAGTTTTGAATGTAGAGAAACGAGACTTCGGAATTAAACACTTCGAGATATTTAGAAAATTTTACTTAAGCCGATTTTTGATTGAGGTTTTATTTTTCAAATGGTAGTCCTTCAAAAATCGGGTGTCTATTTACCGTCATTTTTTATGAGGGGCTTAGGAAAGTGGGCGGAGCTTAGGGAAAGTGGACGTGGTTGATGAAAAGTGGGAGTGGTGTAGGAAAGTGGGAGTGGCGTAGGAAAGTGGGCATGGCTTATGAAAAATATTGTGTGGCTCAGGAGGTGTGGTCAAACAAGACATTGAGAGAAGTTTATCGGGTTTTCCGTGTGTGTGTGTGTGTGTGTGTGTGTGTGTGTGTGTGTGTGTGTGTGTGTGTGTGTGTGTGTGCATGCGTGTGTGTGTGTGGGTGTGTGCGTGTGTGTGTGTGTCTGCAAAGCGAGGCTCCACAGCACAAACCAGCAAACCGATTATTTTTCAAATGGTAGTCCTTCAAAAATAAGGTGTCTATTTACCGTCATTTTTTTATGAGGAGTGCGAGTTGGCAAAATACGCAATAGGAAAAATCTTGCCAGGCAGAGGAACAATTGTAGGTGAACCAATAAGTCTTGGCAATGAATCTTCGTCGGTTGATCGGTCAGAATGAAAAGCATCGTATCCAGCGCTTCGATCCTAGCGAATACCTCGTCACCTACCGGCTTGTTTGTCTTGTTTGTCTGTCTGTTTGTCCACACAGAACTTTCGTGTTTTTCTCTGCAACTGCTTGTTGGATTGAGAAAAAAATTTTCACTATTGGTGCGACTATTCATGTAGAATGTTTTATGATAATTATGACGTCTTAAGTCATGTGGTGTTGCAGCCATATTGGAAAAACGGAAAAGTTTTGGACCTCTGTATCTCTTAACCCTTGCCAAAGAAAAAAATTGATACTTGGCACATGGCAAGTACTCCTCATGGGGAATGAGTTTGATTTTTATGACTTCATAGATGCCCTCTTTATGACGTCATAATTGCATATGTAGAACACCACATCCGATCAGTATGAAAAATGTTGAGAGTCGTCTGGGGATAAAATGGTCCACAGAAAAAAAATCATGACGCCGTCGGTCACGTGATTCGACAGCCATATTGTTTAAAAAAAAACCTTAAAAAATTTTCTTCTCTGAAGTGGCTGAACAAATTGAGGCGAAACTTTTCCCATATGACCACCTTTCCAGGAAGAACAAAAGGTTCACACATATGATATCATAGGTCACATAGTTTGGCAGCCATATTGGATGTACCCTAAAACCTATAAATATACACCACTCAAAAGAAGTCCTGGCGAGGGTCTGCGATCTCTGATTTCTCTTTCTCTTGTTACGTAATTGTGACAGGGATAACTTCTTCACTTGACACCATGGATGGTCGATCGATGTGATGGGGTTTTGGAGTCTTGTGCAAGTCTTATCCCTGTCATGTGCAAAATACTCAGGTAGACAAGATCGCCAACTGTTATTTTGGGGTAGGGCAGGGCTACACCCATGAGTTCACTGTATTTATGGTTCTGAAGCTGAGCACTGCGTTGACCGTTGATAAGACGCAAGTCATCAATAGGAATGGTATCCCTGGTGTTGGCTTAATGGTTAGGGTGGTGGGCTTGAGAGCCAAGGATCCTGAGTTCAAATCCCCCTAGGCTGTTGAATTAACACCAGGAGGGGTTGACTCTGCCTGTCATCCTTCTGAGGTCGGCAAAATGAGTGCCAGCATACTGGTATCCTGTGTCGGAGTGACGACTCATCCAGGATTGTGCCCAATAGTCAAGGAGACTGCTTAGGCAGCACCAACGCTCTGTGCAGAGTATGGTCCCAATGTATGGATGGAATAGGAATGGTAGTGTTGTGGAATTGGTCTCTCTGGTAGAGCATTTCGTGGGAGGACAAACCGCACCGACACAGCCTGGTATTTAAACGGGAGCACACCGTATCGAGGGTGACAGATGAAACAGGGCCGCCACATGGGTTCTCACATTTTAGTTCAGACCGCATTTCACTGCTAGCATGTTCTACTGGGTTTTTGTTGAGGTTTTTCACACGACCTACTTCGAGGGTAATTCCAAGGTGTGAAAGGTGGTCACTTTTCCTCACATGACAAGTTACCTGTTTTCTTTCTTTAAACCAGCGGACCCATTTTCGTATCATTAAAGCCCATATTGGATCATGGATGGAAAGTAGAAACAATTTTAAAAACGTAATGTTTAGCTTCCATTCCACTCGCATGGATTCACACACACAGTGACAGATCTGTAGCGATCTCTATCCGATATGCAAGGTACCGTTCTAGTCTCCCTCTGCTCGAACTGCAGTACATCTCGGGACGAACTTGGAGGAACGCAATGCACAAACTCCTCTGTCAACAGGAGGAGAATAACAAGGTCACAGGTGATGCTCTACCCCTTCACAAAGTCCTCACACATATGCCTCCTTGTCCACCCTCAGCACACACACAGTTTTATGCCTCAACAGCTCAGCTCTGCTATTAAGCCTGACCCTGATACTCTCGTGTCCCTTGGGTGAAGGTTGTGGTCAAGTTTCATCGAAATTGTGTGTGTAGTTTCGGAGAAGAAAGCAAATACATATTTGAGGAGGGGGTGGGGGGGGCAACCCCTCCATAACGCCCTGAGACCTCGATTTTTTTTAATGTCATCATTAAACTTTGTACACCACTGGTGACGAAGGATGTCGTGAAGTTTCAACGGAATTGTGTGTGTAGCTTCTGAGAATTAAGCAAATTCCTCTTTTGTGAGGAGGAAGGGGGGGAACCCCCCCATAAACCCTCTCCGTAGACCCCCTCAAACCCCGACTCCTTGCAATGCCTTGAAAAAGCTTTGGTACATCATGGGTGATGAAGGTTTTCGTTAAGTTTCATTAGAATTGTGTGTGTAGTTTCTGAGAAGAAAATACCTATTTTGGAGGGCAACCCCCCACAGGCCCCCATATGAAGCCCTGCTTCCTCTTCATCACCAATATAATCTTCGAAGCTAACTATGCTGATGTAGTGTATTGCACTATGCGTTGATCTCTTCCGTTGATATCTTCTGTTGATCTCCTGCACATTTTTTTTTCCCGTTGGTGCACCGACTCGACCTCATGAAATTCAATGTCTTGCCACATGCTTGACATTTTTGGAACTCGGAGGGGCATCTGCCAGGCGGGTGGTCATAGGTGCACTTCTCACATGGATTGGTGTTTGTCTGCCAGTGTTCTTGGCGTAGTCGGCAATCACCGAATGATGTATGTGGGTTGCCTCTAAGTTGGGGATCTCCGGCTCTACCAGCACTCAGAGGTGGTCAGGCCTGTTGGACCTCATGGGTGTCGAAGACAAAGCTTCGGTGATAGTTTTAATTTGCTCAGCACTGAGTTCTCTTATTTTGCAAAGGTCGATGCAGTTCTCTAACATGAACTTATCCACTTGAAGCAGCTTTTCAGAGACTATGTCAGCTTGGTGTTAGCTTAATGCTTAGAGTGCTTGGCTTGGGATCTTAGGGTCCTGAGTTTGAGCTCCTGTTGCTGTTGAATTAACCGCAGGTGAGGTTGACTCAGCCTGTAATCCTTCCGAGGTTGATGAAATGAGCCCCAGTGTACTGGTAATAGGGGCACTGCATCAGTGGCATAGCTGTGCCCTCATATCAACCAATAATGCAACCAGAAGCCACAGGCTGCACAAGAGGAAGAAGTCGCCCACATTGTTCATGACGCCACACACAATTATATCTGTGTTTGATCACTCCTCCAGCTTATCATATTCACAGTCCTTTGCTAAAATCAGTTCTCTCCCTTCCTCTGGGCACGGGAGTTGAACCGGAACATGGTCACGTTCTTTCTTGGCTCGGAGAAGGCCTGAAATTTATCCTTGAGCAGGTATATTTTGTCTTGGTCTTCTGAGGCAAACATCATCGTCGCGTTTATTGCCTTGGGCACCTGAATCCGCCACATGGAGGAATGTGGAACATTGAACATCGTTAATTTTCTTCCTAAGTTCCACCGCCAACGTTTTTTGAGACATTCCCCTGAAGCGATAACTGTCCTGGTGGCTTTAATCCAGACATTTAATTTTTACTTCTGTCATCATCTAAACTGTAAAACTGTGCCCAGTACGCTACAGGCCTGTATAATACGTATTTTCCGTTTCCCATCCGGAGGGCATGGGGGAATGTTCAGTTGTCATGACAACACTTTACAATGCATCACATTACAGTATTAGTGTTTTCTTCTTTACCCTTGGAATCCCACCAGTCATTGGTAATTCATTTTATTGTCGTCTTTGAAGCTTTAACGACGTACATCAGTGTGGCGTATCCGAAGGATTGCGGGGCGAAAGGCCAGCCACCATATAAGTCGAAGCTCCACGTTTATGACGCAGGGAGGGGCACACTGCGCATGCGCGTGGCGGAAGCTTCACAGAACTTGCCAATCAGGATCCGGAAGGGCGGGGCGTGTGAGAAGCGTGTCACTGGCCGGGAATCTGATTGTCAGGAGTGTGGCTTTGTTGACAATAAACCTTGGTGGTGGACTTCAAGGAGTGATACTCAGTTCCGGGGACATTACATCTTCCCATCAGTCGTTCGGCAGGCAATGGCTGAAAATGCCTTCCAATGGCATTGTGTGATAATACAGCAACCACGTGCTTGGCCGGAGATGATATGCCATGAGTCGGAAGGTGTTACCCATGAGGCAACACAGAACCACATGATGTGATTGTTTATTCGATGTTTAACGTCTGTATACGTTTTATTGAGACTCCCTGTAATGCTTCCTTTGCCTCAAATCACCGTCAACGAACAACACAAACACGCCGAACGTAGTAGTTTACGTCGTTAACATCATCCCAATAGTTAGAGAGAAAAAAAATTGTTTGAAAATTGAAAAATGACAGTGGAAAACAAAAACAACTAGAGGGGGAGCACTCGGTAGAGTGCAAAACCTCCGCCGCCAATACTGCTAGGTCACTCAAGTGAACCTGATATCCGATTCAATCAATTTGACGTCAACAATGCTCACAGAGTTATAGTTTGCAACTTTCCCTTTTACTTTTAACTTTTACATACTCAATTCATTCGTCATAACTAGATTCCTAGAGACAGAAATGGATTTTACGTGGGTATATCCAACTGAAGTTCCAAAATCAGCCGCAATTATAATTTTGGCATGTTTTTTTTGTTGGAAATCACTTAAAACATGTAGAAATGCAAAAAAAAATCGAAATTTTGTTGAAAAAAAGGTTGCAAAATTTATTTTTCTCTTCTAATTTTTTTTTGGGGGGGGGGGGGGGTTGAAAATCACTTAAAACATGTAGAAATGCAAAAAAAAAAGAATCGAAATTTTGTTGAAAAAAAAGTTGCCAAAATTTTTTTCTCCAACAATATTTTTTTTTTGGGGGGGGGGGTTGGAAATCACTTAAAACATCTAGAAATGCAAAAAAAAAAAAAAATTCAAATATTTTTTCAAATTGGCTGCCATAGCGGCCATATTGGATTTTGTACCAAGTCCAAAATTTAATGGCATCATCCTTGGACCATACATAATCCCCCCCCCCACCATGTTTCGTCGAAATCCGTCGAGGAGTTTTTCCATAATACTGTTCACAAACAAACAAACAAAAACAGAAAGGGGTGAAAACAGTAACCTCCATCCATCTTCGATGGCGGAGGTTAAAAACCGTAAACGGCTGTTGATTCAAAAGAACAATGGAGGGGCGAAGCATGCTGGGAAATGTTCTAGCCACACCTCTGCCATTTTGTGCTTTTAAATGTTCTTGAAAACGATGACTCGGTTGATGTAAAACGTCTGCACGTTTAAAGGTTGAGGTGTCCGATGTTATGAAAACCCAATATTAAATTGGGATCTCGTGGTTGTTTGATTTGGAGGAAATTACGTGGTTCGAGGAGGTTCGAGATCTTAAAAATGCTTATTTGTGCTCGAGAAGGATCCTTTCCCAAGCTGTTGAAACTGTTTAAAGGGAATTATAGATAGCTGATGTTCAAAGATTTCCCGTGGTGGATATCATTAGCAAATCCTGCAATTCAGTAAACTCGCTCCGGCTCGACGGGACGAGAAACTGCTGGAATGAGGGTTATAAAGTGAGAAGGAAACGCATCGACTGGGATCCGGAACAGGTGTTTCCAACGACGTCCTCGTTTACTCCATATAAAGGCAAACAAAACAGACACGTTGCTGCACCAAGTAAGTGATGGTGTTGACTATCTTGTGTTCGTTACTGGAATCGATATACAGATGGACTGTGGGAATTGATCTATAGTCCATTCGTTCCTTTTCCTCCCCCCAAAAACCACAAGATAATCATTTTCCACACTTGCACAGCCAACGTTCCTGACCTTATCTCAGTTACCGGAACTCCCCATCTTTTCCCCATGGAACTCCACACCTTTTCAAAATCCCTGCCAACCCTATGACGCTACGCGCGAAGCGTCGCATGCCAAGCGAGCACCTCGTGCTTCATCCGTTTCAGCTGCACAATGCCTTGTCACGTGCGTAGCGTCGCGTGTCAAGCGAGCACCTCATGCTTCGTCCGTTTCAGCTGCACGACGCCTTGTCACGCGCGTAGCGTCGCGTGTCAAGCGAGCACCTCGTGCTTCGTCCGTTTCAGCTGCACGGTGCCTTGTCATGCATCCAGTGTTGTCTGCCAAGCAAGCAGCCGTGCTTCATCCGTTTATTCTGCACGACGCCTTGCCTCGTGTCCATTTTTGTCTGCCAAGCAAGCAGCTCGTGCTTCGTCCGTTTCAGCTGCACGACGCCTTGTCATGCACGTAGCGTCGAGTGTCAAGCGAGCAGCTCGTGCTTCATCCTATTCTATTGTGCGTGCACGACGCGCAGCTTTGTTCCTTCGGTCTTGTAAACGACGACTGGATTGGGGCATTGTTTCAATTATATCAGACCAACTGTATCATAAATGGCCATAACTTGGGAAACACTTGGGAAACACTTGAGAAACAGCTGCAGAAGAACGATATCAAACCTTGAAAAGGCACATACTCAGGTCCCCAGCGTCAATTGTGACATCATATCAAAAAAAGAAAAAAAAAAGAATTGTGATTGTGACGACACTCTTGACGTCATAGCACCATGTCCTGTCATTGGTTGATAAATAAATGGCCATAACTTGGGAACCGTTTGTCCGATTAATATCAAATCTTGAAAAGGCACATCCTCAGGTCCCCAGCAATATTCCTGGCAAATTTCAATTAGATCGGACCAGTGGTTGTCGAGAAACGGCGGTCGCAGACACACACAGACAGACAGACAGACAGACAGACAGACAGACAGACACACACACACAGATTCCTGGAATTATAGATAGACTAGTACGGGCCGGTAGGGGCGGGCCTGTAGGTGCGTAAACGACGACTGGATTGGGGCATTATTTCACCCCTCCCCTCTCATCCACCCCCCCCCATATCTCGCCCCTCCTCTCTCCCCCTCTCTCGTTCCAGTACCCTCTCTCGTGGGTGAGGCGTGCCAGTATGCGCAGCTTCGTTCCTTCGCTCTCGTAAACGACGACTGGATTGGGGTATTTTTTCAATTAGATCGGACCAACCATATCATAAATGGCCATAACTTGGGAAACATATACAGGTCCCCAGTGTCAATTGTGACGTCATATCAAATGAAGAAGAATTGTGACGCCCCCTCTCTTGCCCTCCCCTCGTCTCGCCCCTTCTCTCTCGCCCCCTCCTCTCTTGAATTGTGACGCCCCTCTCTCTCACCCCTCTCTCCCTCCCCTCTCTCTGTAAATGTATTCACAAAAAATAAATAAATAAATAAACATTAATTGTGACGTCATTCGTGACGTCATAGCACCATGTCCTGTCATTGGTTTGGTAAATAAATGGCCATAACTTGGGCACCGCTTGTCCGATTAATATCAAACCTTGAAAAGGCACATACTCAGGTCCCCAGCGTCGATTGTGATGTCATACCAAGCGAAGAAGAAGAATTGTGACGTCAATCGTGGGGAAAAAATAAATCAATCAAAAAACATTAATTGTGACGTCATTCGTGACGTCATATCACCGTGTCTTGTCATTGGTCGACAGATAAATGGCCGTAACTTGGGAACCGCTCGTACGATTGATATCAAACCTAGAAAAGGCACATCCGCGGGGCCCCGGCAATATTCCTGGCAAGTTTCAATCCGATTGGACCGGCGGTCGTCGAGAAACTGTGGTCGCATACAGACGCACGCACGCACGCACGCACGCACGCACGCACGCACGCACGCACGCACGCACGCACACACACACACACACACACACACACACACACACACACTGCTGGAATTATAGATAGATAAGAGTTCCTTTACAAAGAACTTCAACACAGGAGGAGGGCATTAGGCCCACCCAATCCTGTGCTAGTATTGCCAACCTATGGTTGTTTGTCTGTGCTCTATCGTCTAAGTGCTGAACGTCAAGTAAGGAAACATGTACCTTTTTTTCAGTCTTTGGCATGACTCGGTCAGGGTTCAAACCTCCAACCCCCCAGATTCAGAGTGGACACTCCAGCCGCTACACCACCGAGTCTGGTGTGAAACCGATACAGCACGTTAAACCGCCGTCGTCAATGGTGGGAAGGTGCACAGAGGTACGAATAAATGAGAAACCTTCATACAGCAGGCCAGTTCTGAAACCTTTATGTACACAGTTCTGAAACCTTTATGTCAAAGGGAAAACGTCCAACTTGCAAATTTTAGGAGGCAACAATTAGTGTGATTCACTTGGGCAGAGAGGCAAATAAATGATTGCTCTCATGTTCACGACCAAGGATGCCAGAGGAGGGCAGACATTATGCATGTGAACGGCGATAAGCTCAAGAACGCTTCTGTCGTCGCTCAATCTTGCGCTGCTTTTTGTCAGGAGCCTCTTGTTGCTGAGAATCGCTTCCTGCAGTTAGCCAAGGCCTCAGCACATGCTGCCAAAGCATGTAAGCTGCTCGTGCTGGAGCCTGCATCGAAAGGCGATGCAGATTAGTGACATTCTTCCTTTAAAATAACAAAAACATTTGAATGTACAACACAAACTAACATCCTCCTCTTCTTCAATTCCACCTTGCAGTCCCTTTGGTATTACCTCTTCATTGTCAGGAGGTGAAAGGAGAGAAACTTTATAATTTGGAATATTATTTTTCAGATTTCTTGGCTTTACAAGAAGGAATTTGAATTTTGAGTGACAATCGGTGTATAACCTGCACTGTTGTATGTATCATGCAAATATGGCCATTCAGCTGGGTGTCCCTTCTGATGGCATTAGTGGGTGGACGTAAAGATCCCAAAGTGTTCTTGGCAAAGAGTTGGTGAATTGTCACCGGCACCATGGACAAACTACAAATTCCTGTTCCCTCAACCAAGTATCCTGCGTCGGAGTGGCGACCCGTTCAGGATTCTAACCCTAATCCAGAAAGTACTTCTGAAGAACCGACCCTTGGTTATAAATGGCGCATAAATGAATGAATGAAAAATTCCTTTTTGTGTGAACTTGATCATTTTCGATTATATGTGGCTTTAACTGCTATGCTGCAGAAACACCATGTTCGTCAAAATAATCTGTTTTAGATGCAACATAATCTCATAGTGCACAACCAACTTTCTGGTGAAATGACCTAAATCGAGTATCACTGCTCACCTTCACTTATTTTACTTTTCCCCCCCACCTGTGGAACCAACTTCCACACCCTCTTCAATCTCATTCTTCCCTCCAGGTCTTCAAGACAGTTGTTCACCACCACCTCTTATCTTCCCCCATTCAAAACCTCAATCTTTTCTACCCCCATTAATCCACCCCAAACCCACATCCTTCAAATTCCTTGCTTTCCTTCCTGAAAGTCCCTGTAATGTCCATCTTGTATACCCCGTGTTCCCCGCCCCATCCTTCTCCCTTTCACAGATCTGCTAGTCGCTGTTCCCCACTGTTTTGTCCTTCCCTCTCCCACCCGTCTTGTCTCATGCCCCCCTTGTTGTGCATTTTGTGTTAGCTCACATACGAACCTCGACAATGTATACAAAAAAAAAGAAGAAAAAAAAAAAGGACATTAGTAGAACAAACATCCTGGAGGAGCTGAACAGCTTCTGAAAACAGATGGTGCTAAACCGGAGAATAGGTGGTAAAAACACACAGAAAGGCTTTTCCCTCTCTTCCCGCTTATGTAACTATCTTCCAAAGATGGTTCAAATGCATTCTTCCCTCTAGGAGTCGAGGGCTTCAAAGCAGGAGGTGCAATGACATATGATTCCATCCCCCCCAATACCAACCCAGAATTATTCTTACCCCCATTGACCAGACCTAACCCAACCCTCTTACTTGCAAGGTCACTAATTCCTCCCCTCCTATGTCTCTCTCCTCTTTTCCTGTTTGTTCATTCCCTTGTTTTTTTTGTAAACTGTAACCCCAATGCCCAACTATCAGCTAGTTGCCATTATTCCCCTTTGTCACCATACTCTTCCATGAACCAAAATCAGTATGACATCGGTAAATTAAACAGATTCAAAACAACTTGTATAAAAGAACAAGAACAAGTAAATTGTATGGATGAAGAATAAAAAGGAAGGGAAATCAGGGATTGCAAGTGAATGTGAAAATTAATGAACAGAATGAAACTTGTGCAAAGTGAAAATCTGAGAAGTTTCAACTCACGAGTAACCAGAGGAACCAAAAATACGTCGATAGGCAGCTGAGAATGAGTACGATGCAAGTGAGTAGGATTACATCCTTGAGATGCCTGGGGACACACACCATGGACGGACGCACACACACACACACACCTCAAAAATTAACTTGCTAACCAATGGCTGAAAATCAACTATCAGTACAACTAGAGCAGCACTCGTAGAGCGCATAGTCTCGCCTCGTGTGCTCATTCTGAACAAAAATATCAGTGAACTGAACATGCTACTATTATGGTCCATATACCTGTATCATCCATGCACTCTATTATGTCACATACATTGCCATTATACACAGCTTTATTGATTGGTTGTTACTTCTGCTACCAAAGGTGGATGGAGGTTATGTTTTCAAACATCTGTTTGTGAGCAGGATATCTCAAAAAGTCATGGACGGATTGGGCCGAAACTTGGTGGAGAGGTTGGGGGTGTGACAAGGACAAATCAATTCGATTCTGGTGAAGATCTAAATCTGGATTTAGATTTTAAAGCGATTAGTCACGAGAATTTTAAAGTGATTCGTCATCATCGAGACGGGCCAAAAACGCTATTTAGCATGATGCTTCAAAAAGTTGTGGACGGATGATAAAACTTGGTAGATGAGTTCGGCAGGTGACAAGAACAAGCCGATTATATTTTGGTTAGGGTCAGGATGCAGATCCCGCCTGTTAGTGGGATACAAAACGTCATAGCATGGTGGAGTTATGCGCTCGTTAGGATATTTAACGACCACTTTTGTGCACATTAAGGCTAAATTGTGTCAATGAAGGTGAATATAAAAAAAATTCAAACAATTTTCTAATCGATCATACATAAAGTTCTGTATCGATCTGTTAAGCGGTTCTGGAGAAGATATTTAAACGTTTTTATTTTCAATCCAATATGGCCACCAGACCACGTGACCAATGACATAAATTTAAATTCTTCACTCACATCGGGTCAGTAGATCAGATATATGAAGTTTGATTTTTCGGACAAGGATTTTGAGTCAACCAATTATGGCTGGAATACCACTTCACCAATGACATCATCACTCATCCTATACACCACATGGAGAGTTGTACACATATGCCACGTTTCAAGTTTTTTTGTTGACTGGTTTCAGAGAAAAAGATGTTCAATTTTTCCCGTTTAATCCAATATGGCTGCCATACCATGTGACCTATGATGTTCGACCTATCAATACAATATTCCTCATGGGGTGTTCCTCCTACGTTTAAAGCTTTGTATTGATCGGATATGCCTTAGCGTCAAAGGATTTATGAATGCCTCCGCAAATTTGTGAAACGGTCTCTTACTGCGTTTAGTTATTAATTAATCTCTACCGTTCAAGGTCACCAAAACGAGGTGAAACTGATGGCACACGCATGGGAAACAGATGGATCGAACACGTTTCTTCCCATTTTAAAGGTTTATTTACAATGAATATGGAGGAAAAAAGCTGGAAGAGACGAGTAATTCAGAACAAAACATGTGAAACAACACACATAAAGAAGGAGAAGGAAACACAAACTTAAATACAATTAAGAGAAATAAATATAACCCAACTCACACTTGTACAAGCATTCAAATTGCAGGCGAGGAATTTTCCTTTGACTATGCGTGCTGGAGATGCAGGATTCCCTGCAACCTGTTTTCGATGGATGAGCGAGATGATGAGAGCCAGCTATGTGAGCCAATGATGAAGTCAGCCAGTGACGAAGAGCACCTCGGGATGTGCACCCTGAACCAGCACAAGTGACCCTCTCCGAAGGCGCTTCTTCCTCCCACTAATTCTCCATGCCTTTTCTCCTTTGAGGTTTCTCTCGACCCTTCTCCCTTATTTTTCCTCTCTGCACTTCAGGAGCTTTGGTGTGGCCTCTCGGCCCTCCTCGTCAGTTTTGGACGCTCTCCGTCCCAGCAACAGGGCGGCCCTAATAAAAAAACATAAATAGCCCTGTTTGGGACTAACATATTTTCCCAAGAGGGGGTGAAAATGAGGGATTATGGGGAAGGGGCCATGGCCCCACTTTCTGAAGTGGTACGGTCATGGGGAGCACAATTTAAGTTAATGGCACGGTCCTTATGCTTCATGAAGAGTTTGGTCTGCATCAGCCCATCGGTTTCTAAGAAGATTTTAAAAGAAACTAGACGACCCATGAACCCGTTGGGTTACCGTTGTGACAGCGGTTGATGGAAAAAAAAAACCCACAAAATTTTAATATTATTGAGTGGTCAAACTTTAACTTGAAGAACATTTGAGCATTTACCTCAGGAGTCATCGTTCGGTCAACCAGTTTCTCGAGGTATATCAACACATTCTCTATGGTTTGTCCTTGTTTTTTTATGGATCGTCATAGCAAAAGTTGACTGAATCGGGAATTGATTTTTTAATAATTTTTTCGTTACCTGATTTGAACGAAACTTGATACTGCACACCACAGGCGAATGGTGAGTAAGGTGGCCCTAAAATTTTTGCACTATCGTGTACCGTTTTGGCTGTATTTCGGGAACATACAAAACATGTTATGTGTACATACATAACTCCACTACTTCTCTACCCCCACCCACCACACCCTCCAACCACTTGCACCTTCCACACCCCCCAACCACCACCTTCCACCCCCCCCCAACCACCTCATCAACAAGATGAGAGTTTTAGTAATATATAGATATTAAGTTCTGAATCAAAAACAAAGGTTCTGTAATATTAACAGTGAAATAAAGAATTGTGGAGACAAAATACTTGCGTCAATTTGAACTTATTTTTCAAGAAAATCGAGTGTTATTTGAAAAAAGTGCAAGGGTACCAATATTTGTGGCCATGACTATATGTACATAGTATGTACGGAAGGACAGCCAGACACCGGGACCCACTCTGAGCTTATTTCAGAGAAACAACTTTCTCAACAAATTGCCTGCGACTGGGCCCTATATCGCATTACACCACAGTGGCTGGCACACACTGGCTGGATAGATCGTGACGGCCTTTTTACACGTGTGACATGTGCCTTTTTTGATGGGAAGTTCTCACCTGGCCCCACTCACAAGCAAGAGGTGTTTACGCAAACCCTTTTTTAAACCTGACTATAAATTACATACACTGCCTCAGTCTCACGTGTAACAAAACGACTTATTCAGACTGGTCCCTGTTACGTGGCAATGTAACCTACTTAAATGAAATGGACTATTATACACTTACCACAGTCTTGCAATGAATCCTACCCCCTCCAACTTCCCACGTAACAATGTATAGACGCACACGCACACGCACACACAATGGTCTCGCATCCCCTTCGGGGCAACATTTTGTAACCACAACATCAATGATAAGAACGTTTGTAACATTAATGAAAAGTATTTCAACAAATCTAAAAACACCTTTGTCGCAAATTCTTCATGAACAATTTTGTTAAGCAGTGTATTGATGTTCTCTGCACTGTTTAATGCCGGTATGTGGATAGATGAGATCTGGTGTTGGCTTAGTGGTTAGGGTGGCGGCTTGGAATCCTAGAGTCCTGAGTTCAAGCCCCGTTGGCCGCTGAATTAAAAATACACCAGGAGGTTGACTCAGCCTGTCATCCTTCCGAGGTCGGCAAAATGAGCACCAGTGTACTGGTAAGGGGGACACTGCATCAGCGGCATAGCCGCGTCCCAACCAATGATGCAACCAGCAGCCACAGGCTGCACTTGATAGAGCTAGAGAGAATGCCGGTATACCTGCAATTTTCAATGGAATTAATTGCTTATTATAATGAATGAGGCAAGATAGGCTTTCATACGAAGCTCCGTGGAATATGCATTGTCGTTCTGGGCTGCTGCTCCTACTCCCCCCTGTCCCTCTCTTCATGCACCTTCCCCATTCCCACCCCTCACCACCTGCACGTTCCCCTCCCCCCCACCACCTGCACCTTCCCCTCCCCCCACCACCTGCACCTTCCCCTCCCCCCACCACCTGCACCTTCCCCTCCCCCCACCACCTGCACCTTCCACACCCTCCAACCACCTGCACCTTCCACACCCCCAACCACCACCTTCCACCCCCCACCACCACCTTCCACCCCCTCCACCACCACCTTCCACCCCCTCCACCACCACTCCTTCTCCCCAGCTGCACCCTCCCACCATCACCACCATTCCTTCTCCCCACCTAACCCCACCACCACCAGCTCCACTCCTTCTCCCCACCGCCAACTCCACTCCTCCTCCCCACCCCCAGCTCAACTCCCCCCACCTCCACTCCTTCTCCCCCCCAGCTCCACTCCTTCTACCCCCCACCCCACCGCCAGCTCCACTCCTCCCCCCACTACCAGCTCCACTACTTCTCCACCCCCACCCACCACCAGCTCCATTACTTCTCCACCCCACCCACCACCAGCTCCACTACTTCTCCACCCCCACCCACCACCAGCTCCACTACTTCTCCACCCCCACCCACCACCAGCTCCACTCCCTTTCCCACTCCTCCCCTACCTGCCCCTCTCCCTCCCCACCAGCTCCACTCCCTTTTCCCCTCACTCCCCTCCACCAACCCCTCTCCCTCACCCCCCTCACTTCCACTCCATACCACCACCCCCCCCAACCACCACCACCACCACCACCACCACCTCCACCACCTCCTCCACATCTCATCTCTCCAACTCTCCTTTTTTTGTCAGTTTTTTTAAAAAAACTTTAAAATGCAACTACAGCAATGGTAACTTGCAGATAATTAATATCCAAATATTTTTTTTTCTTGTTGTTCCAAACAAACTACAAATGGCAAAACAAGTTTGGTACATTGATCTCAATGGCAGAAACTCCAAACTGAAAAATGAGTGTTAGTTCAGATGAGCAAGGAGTAACATACTCTGCTATGCCTTGTTCCATATTGAGGTCGATGCCACCATCCATCAAGCTGCCATCAGGGGCGTACAAAGCTCGTGCCATGCTTGACATGGCCAGGTAACTGAAAACATTTACAGCCAGGGCAAAGACCAACAGAACCTGCCAAGAAAACAGATATATCCAAACAAAGTATGAGAAATGAAATTCTGGTGGAATTACTAAGCCGAATATTAAACATATTATATACGTTTTTTGTAATGTCCATTTAAAGTTAAACTCAAGTATAGTTCCTTTGAGCTGTCTTGGGTCTACTGTGGACCCAACTACAAATGATACTTCTGGTGCTTTGCATGAAGTGTGTTGTATGAATGAGTGGTCTGTTCATTGGAAGCACAAAGCAGGGTGTCTTAACACCTAGAGCTGGTGGACAAAATAGATTCCATGACACCATTTTAAAAATATTCCATCAGAGATGGGGAATTTCCCCGCCATCAAATGAATGAAAAAGGTCATACATATTCCAGATAATGAGGGAGGTGAATTGGAAACAAGACACCAATTGGTCATCATCTCGAAAAAGTTCCCCAGGGGCGAGGAACGTAGTAAGCAAAAATAATTGAAATCAGATAAGCGGTTTTCCATTTATTACAAAAAACAGAATGTGGCGGCCATCTTGGATCCGGCCACGCCCAAAATCAATAGGGTTCTTCCTTTTCAGGTGGTACATGTGTGACCCAAATTTCAAATCGATATGGCGAACAGTTTATGAGTTATCGCACTCACAGCTATAAATGTTGACGCCCAGAAGGACGGACGGACAGTCGGACGGACAGCCGGACGACCCAGGTGACAACAATATCCCCCTTCCGCCACGCGGCAGGGGATAAAAAAACAGAAAAGAAAAGAAAAGAAAAAAACGCAAGAGTTGACCGCCAGGGATGGTTATAAGACATGTGTTGGTCTGTCATGGGCCTGGAACCGTGAACCAGAATACGACTAAATTCCTTGACTTTGCAAGAAGTCATGGACCTAAGGTGGCTGGGTTCATGGTTTCAGCTCCCACAGCCTCATTAATAGACTCGGTATTCCAACGTTGGTGGTGTGATAAAGGAGAATGTTCATGCGCTCGTTGGTGGTCGCTCCAGGACGATTCAGAACAGAATTTCAGGGACTACCGGAGTGCTCAGTTCCTCAATACCGACCACAGGCTTGTTGTAGCAACTCTGAAGTTGCAGCTCAAATCCAGGAGAATGGTACCATCCCAGCCGAGGCTGGATGATGGCAAGCTCAAGGATGAGAGGGTAGCTGAGGAGTTTGTAAACAGGCTGATTGGGGATTTTGTGGGGCCTGGGTGTTTTGGAGAATCCTGATGAGTTGTAGGTGCGTTCAGGACTATCATCCTTGAAGTTGCCGGTGGAAGTCTTGGAACCCACCGTCATGCGAAGAACTTTGTCTTCCAAGGGACACTGGATACCATGGACCAGAGTTGCAGGGCCAGGCTTAATGGCAGAGCCGAGCTGTTCAGGGAGTAGAGGCGTAAAACTGTACGTGTGCAGAGGGTTGACAAGGAGGCCTATGTGCAAGGAATTTGTGGGGGTAAGCATCACCTGTGGTCAAGTGATTCTCATCCTGCTTTCAGGGGAATTCATGCATTGTGTTTCTCCAAGCCCATCCCAAGGTGTACTGCAGTTAGAGCAGAGGGTGGTGGGCTCTTGACAGAGGAGTCCAAAGTGAAGGCCCGCTGGGCCGGTTACTTTGAGCGGCTGTACCAGGCTGACCCACCAGCTGTTGAGTTGGACATCAAGGGTGTACCTATCCCTATGTCCGACCCGTAGAGCAGTGTGGTGAGGACAACTGTCTGGTACACTTGGATTTTAGTGTGAAGATGGATGCCTCTAACTCTCCACACTCTGAGAGTAGACCAAAGGCTTTTTAGGCTTTGTAAATACAGTTGGCTATGTCTGAATCCAGGTTGACATCATCTTGGAGAACATTGCCGAGGTCGGTGAACTGACTGACTTGCTCAAATTCTACACCCTCAATCGTTATTCTTGGAACTGGTGGCATTTGCTCAGGTGCTGCTTGTATCATGACTTCAGTTTTCCTAAAACTGATAGTCACTCCAAATTTAGTAGTAGCAGCATCAGCATTGGCAAATTGGTCACAGATGTTTTGCAGGCTCTCGGCTGAATGCGCCAAAAAGGAACAGTCATCTGCAAACAGGATTTCCAGAAGTGCCTCTGAGCTAACCTTGGTAGGTGCATTGAACCTTCGCAGATGAAACATCCGGCCACTGATTCTATACTGTATGCAGATTCTGTCCAAGTTCCTTCATGGCGTTTTCGAGAACAGCTGCAAAGAAGATGCTGAACAGAAGATGTAAGCACACAGCCTCGCTTCACACCATTTCCCACTGTGAATCGTTCGGATGTGTCTCCATTGTTACACACATTGGCTTGCATATCATCATGAAAGCCGTGGATAATTCTCACGAAGTGTGGTGGACAGCCACACTTCCCGAGAATCCTCCAGCGCTTCCCTGTTGACTGTATCAAATGCTTTGGTAAGGTCGAAAAACACGGCATACAGGTTCCTGTGCTGTTTCCTACATTTCTCTTGGGCTTGTCAGGTGACAAATATCATATCTATTGTTCCACGACCGCCACGGAACCCGCACTGTGTTTCAGACACCATCAGGTCAGGTATGGGAGCATGTGCCAGAACAGCACGTCGCTGCGTCCACTTTCCGCCGGTACTCCAGGGGCCTCCGTCTGGCCATCCCCCAGGCAGATGCCAGGCCCATCCCCATCTCCTTGAGATGATGGTCAACCTGTTGCAACCATGAGGCACGTGGTCGGCTCACTGGCCTCCTCCACTCATGAGACTCCCTTGCTGAGAGAATCTGGTGAGCAGGATCAGAGTCAGGAAAACGAGCCAAATGTCCATACAGCCGCAACTGACGCTCACGGACTATGCAGGTCACAAATCGCATCTGAGTCTCTCTCAGCAACCGCTCGTTGGACACAAAATCCGACCAGCGGTAGCCAAGGATTCTCCGAAGAGACCTGGTACCAAAGGAATTAAGTCTCCGTCTCAGATCCTTGGTCAGAGTCCAAGTCTCACACCCATAGAGCAAGACTGGAAGTACCAAGGACCTGAAGACTCGGACTTTCGTCCTCCCGCACAGGTACCGGCAGCGCCACACCCCATGATCCAGTGAATCCATGACTCCCCAGGCCCGACCCAGACGTCTATTGACCTCTGACTCGCAGCCAGCAGAGACATGAATATCACTGCCAAGGTAAGTGAATCTCTCCACGACCTCAACATCCTCACCACAAACAGACACAGACAGGACAGCAGCATCCAAGATGTCACCGAAAGCCTGGATCTTAGTTTTTGACCCAAGAAACCCGTAATCCCAACGGCTCCGACTCCTCATTCAGCACCTCGAGGGCCCCCAAGAGGATGTCTAAAGTCTCCGCAAAGATGACTGCATCATCTGCAAAATCAAGGTCCGAGATCTTGACATTCCCAAACGATGCACCGCAACTTGATCTCTCCGACATCCTCCCTAAAATCCAGTCCATACAAGTGCTGAAAAGTGGGGGGCAAGTACACATCCCTGACGAACTCCAGTAACAACTGGAAATAAGTCAGAGATGGTACCACCACACTTCACAGCACTCTCAGTACCAGAGTAGAGTTCAGACATCAGATCGATCAGTTTTGGTGGCACCCCACGAAGACCAAGAATCCTCCAGAGGACATCCCGATTTACTGAATCGAACGCTTTACAGAGATCAACATAGGCTGCAAGCAGCCCCTGCCGAAACTCTCGTCTGCGTTCGGTGAGGACACGAAGTGCAAGGATACGGTCAATCGTTGACCTCTTTGGTGTAAAGCCTGACTGCTCTGGATGCTGGTGCTCAAGCAGATGGTGGCGAACCCTATCAAGAATTATCCGAGCAAAGACCTTGCCCGGCACCGAGAGCAGCGTCACCCCTCGGTAGTTGTTGCAGTCTTGGCGATCACCCTTCCCTTTCCAGAGAGGGACAAAAAGGCCCCTCTTCCAGTCAGTTGGGATGATGCCTGTGTTCCAGGCAGAGCACAAAACTGCATGCAACGACACGAGTGCAGCATTTCCACCAGCCTTGAGAAGTTCAGCATGGATGCCACAGATCCCTGGAGCTTTGACCCGTTTCAACTGGTTCACCGCAGCCCGTGTTTCCACAAGCGAAGGTGGACCACAGTTGATTCGAGGGTCAGCAACAGGGATTGTAACACCCTTGACGTCCAACTCGACAGCTGGGGGATCAGCCTGGTACAACCGCTCAAAGTAACCGGCCCAGCGGGCCTTCACTTCAGACTCCTCTGTCAAGAGCCTACCACTCTCTGCTCGAACTGCAGTGCCCCGAGGGATGGGCTTGGATGAACGTAATGCGCGAATTCCCCTGTAAGCGGGACGAGAATCACCTGTCCACAGGTGATGCTCTACCCCCTCACAGATTCCTCGCACATAGGCCTCCTTGTCCACCGTCAGTGCACGTACAGTTTTATGCCTCAGCTCCCTGAACAGCTCAGCTCTGCCATTCAGCCTGGCCCTGCGACTCTGGTCAATGGTATCCAGTGTCCCTTGAGAGACAAAATTCTTCTTTGCCCTGCGGTGAGCTCCAAGGCATCCACCGGCAACATCAAGGACGGTGGTCTTGAAGGCGCTCCACAACTCTTCTGGACCCCCCAAAGCACCCAGACCCCCCAAGTGTCCACTCAGCCTGTTCGCAAACTCCTCAGCTACTCTCTCATCCCTGAGCTTGGCAACATCCAGCCTAGGCTGGGATGGTACCATTCTCCAGGATTTAAGGTGCAGCTTTAGAGTTGCTACAACAAGCCTGTGGTCAGTATTGAGGAACTGAGCACTCCGGTAGATCCTGCAGTTCTGGATCATCCTCCAACGACAGTCAATAAGGTCATGGTCAATCTCCTTTGCCACACCGCCAGCGTTGTAATACCAAGTCCAGCGATGAGCTTGTGGGCGCTGAAACCATGAACCAGCCACCCTAAGTCCATGACTTCTTGCAAAGTGAAGGAACTTAGTGCTATTCTGGTTCATAGTTCCTGACCCATGGGGACCAACACACACCTCATAACCATCCCTATCAGTTCCAATCGATGCATTGAAATCCTCCAAGACTAGAAGTGTATCTCGTCTGGGGCACTGATCAACCACAGACTCGAGTGTGGCGTAGAATGCATCCTTCACGGTGAGATCACTCGCCTCAGTCGGAGCATAAACAGAGACCAGGGAAATGACACCTAAGGAGTGACGAATCCTTAATCTCAGAATACGCTCGTTGACCGGTGTTACCTCAATTATCACTGGGGTCAGCTTATTGGACACAGCTACAGCAACTCCTTGGGTATGGTAACCATCAGAGCGACCAGACCAATAGTAGGTGTAACCACCCACCATTATCTCGTCGCAATCCGGTCTCCGAACTTCAGAGAGAGCTGCAATCCCGATGTCCAAACGCTTGAGCTCAGATGATAACAGAGACAGGTGATCATCCTCTCTTAGGGATAGGACATTTCAGGCACCCACCCGAAGGGACCGCCTCAGGTTAACCCAAGGAGACCGCCGTCTGGTGGACGACACCTCAGCACCACTCCGACACACTCTCCCGCAATCTGACCCAGGGATGTTACCCCATGGTTTCCCTCCTATCAAAGATTGGGGGACCCGAAGGCTTTCCCCCAATCCCATCATCCGGTGAGCTGCCCTGCGAAGGGAAGCTGCACAGGAGGTACTCCCACGGAGTGGGTTTTCAGATTTTGTTTGCGTTTTTGCCTTTTGCGGAATGAAGGGTTTTACGGTGGCCGGAGTGCAAATCCTGCCACCAACCTCCTAATAAGAAGTGACCCAACTGCAGGAGGACGTCCGCAGACACAGTTGGGCACTAGATATGGATGGCCGTTGGCTCACAAGGAGCTCCTCCGCCCTTTGACAGTTTTGTTTTTAATCCTGCTGGGTGTCCATATCCAAACACCCCCCTCACCAGAAAACCTGGTGGGGGAGACGGTTTAGTCGCCGACAACCCGACCATGGAACAGGTTAGTGCAGGTTTACATGGTACCTGTAGCAGGTCACAGATCGAACCTGACCTGACTGAAAATATGCCTATCTTACAGGCAATATCTTGAGCGAGTCGATTAAGCAAGACCCGAGCAAGTATCTTGCCAGCTGTGGATAAAAGGGAAATGCCATGATAGTTTCCACACTTGGCTTTGTCATCTTTTCTCTTGTATGCAGGAACTGCAGTGGCATCTCTGAAATCCTGTGGCACTTGGCCCTCAGTCCATAACCGACTGGTAAACATGTAATAATGTATTAATGAGTTCCTGGTTACCACTCTTATAGACTTCACCTGGCAGGCCATCTGCACCTGGTGCTTTCTCACTGGCGCATTGGCTGATGGCCTTTTTCACTTCATCTATGCTTGGTGGGTTTTCAAGTGACTCGCCTATTGGGTGTTCTATGTCGGTGATAACCTGATCATCAACTGCTGAAGGTCTGTTGAGCAATTCAGTAAAATGCTCCTGCCACTGGTTAAGTATGCCGACTATATCAGTCAGTAAAGCTGTACCATCGCTTGATCGTAATGGTGCAAGGCCAATACTGTGTGATCCATAGATTCATCAGAGGGCATCCTAAAAAAATTGGGTCTCTTTCTTCTCTGCATGACCTTGTGTTTCTTTTTACAAGGAATTTGTATGCACAGGAGGAGGCCATTCGGCCCATCATGCCTGCACCACACCAATACCAGATTTAATAAATCCATCAATACCCCTTCCCTACGTGTACAGCCTTTTGGCTGTAACACTGGCACTCATTTCACCGACCTCGGAAGGATGACAGGCTGTCAATCCCCTGGTGTTAATTCAGTGGGGAACAGGGCTTGAACTCAGTACCCTAGGATCTCAAGCCACCATCCTAACCATTAAGTCAACACCAGGTTACAATTCTTCTGCTTTTCTATTCCACCACTAGCCCTTAAGATTGCAGTGTTTTGGTTGGAACTGTTTGCAGATATTGTTACATCGTCGTTTCTTTGCAAGTGAGGACAAATCACTCAGGTGTTTGCAAAGTGCTTTGTCTTTCTCATTTAAGAGTTAGATGATTTCTTGATTGCTATCATCAAACCAGTCTTGATTTTTGGATATAGAAGTGCCTACAGTTACATAGGCAACAGTGTAGGTAGCTTCCTTGAACAAGAACCATTTTTTTGTGGCACTGAGAGTTTTTGCATAGATTTCTGAAGATTGGAAGTTACATGTTAGTGCTTCATTTAATGTATCCTTTGTTGTATTCTTCAACTGAATGATGGCAAGCTGTTTCACTTGTGTAGTTGTCTGCACACCACGACTCCTTTTGGGTCTCTCATGGATCCTCATCCTTGAGCGAAGGAGTCGATGGTCAGTGTTACACTCAGCCCCTTGCGTTGCATGTGTTATGGTGATGTCACTCAGATCTCTCTGGGAAGTGATGACATGGTCAATCATATGCCAGTGTCCAGACCTTGGATGTTGCCAGGTGGTTTTAAACTTAGTTGATTGTTTGAAAGACTGTATTTGTAATGATGAGCTGGTTGGTTGCACAAAGTGAGAGCAGACAGAATCCATTACTATTCTGACCTCCTGTACTGTTTTTGCCGATAATGACTGGCCATATGTTGTGGTCTTGGTCAACCCTGGCATTGAAGTCTCCCAATATGACTAGCTTGTCTGTTTTTAGTACTTCTACGATAATGCTGTTTCATTCAGCGTCGAAATTATCCTTTACCTCATCCATTTGTGTCATTGTCGGAGCATACACACTGAGGGTAATATTTCCTGCTTTTCGGGGGATGCAAAGAGTTGTGGTCCTATCAGAGAATCCCTTTGGCAAAGTGTCGAGCTGTCTCACCAAACCAAACTGGTCTTGATGGCAAAGCCAACACCTGCTTCTCATCGTTCACCAGCATCTCGTCCCTTCCAGAATATAGTGCACCTTGACCCCATCTCTGTCAGCTGGCCTTTGTCACCGAGACGTGTTTCACTTCGTGCTTTGATGTTAATATCATAGTCACCAATCACTCAAGTTATTAGTGCATTTCACTGCCGAGGAGACCTGGACAACATACCGCCGCGACATAAAACAGTTATAGGCTTTCCATCAGCGGTGTCTGCGCTCAATCATGCGCATCTCATGGCAACAGCGTGTATGCAACTATGAAGTGCTGGAGTGAGCCGGGTTGTCTAGTAAAGAGGCAATGCTGATGAATGCACAGCTATGCTGGATTGGACATGTTGTTCGTATGCCAAATACTTGTCTGCCAAATTCGCTTTGTTTTATGGACAGATCAAAGATAGCAAACAACATCAAGGTGGTCCAAAGCATAGATTCAAGGATGTGATGAAAGAACATCTGAAAGAGACGAACATGGACTATACGTCTTGGGAGAATATTGCAAGTGACAAAGAAAAATGGAGAGCAGTAGTACAGTGGTGTGAGAACAGCTGAAACCAATCGTGGGAAAAACTTGAAGGAGAAGCGTGCTCGAAGGAAGGAACCGGTGCAAATAGCAACAAACGAAACAGACGCCACCTGGATCTGCGGGGTGTGCCAGAGAGTGTGTAGATCAAGGATAGGGCTTCACTCGCATGAATATGTGCACTGAGGCCAATACCTCACCTAAATATTTTGACAGTCATCGTCGACACCGACAGACAACCATCATCATCAACAACTATCCCTACTGATGACCCTCCAAATCAACTGTGAACCCCCTTTGTTTGTGGAAACAGGCTGTGATGAAACAGTTGAAAGGGTGTAAAGATTCTCGGATCTGAGGCATCCTTGCTGAACTTCTCAAGGCTGGTGGAAATGCTGTACTCATGTCGCTGCATGCAGTTCGGTGCTCTGTTTGGAACACAGGCACAATCCCAACTGACTGGAAGAGGGGCCTTGTTGTCCCTCTCTGGAAAGGGAAGGGTGATCACGAGGACCACAACAACCGAGGGGTGATGCTGCTCTTGGTGCCGGGCGAGGTCTTTACTCGGATAATTATTCATTGAGTTCGCCATCATCTGCTTGAGCACCAGCACCCAGAGCAGTCAGGCTTTACATCAAAGAGGGCAACAATTGACCGTATTCTTCCTCTTTGGGTCCTCAACGAACGCAAATGAGAGTTTCGGCAGGGGATGCTCGCAAACTATGTTGCTATCCGCAAAGCATTTGATTCAGCGAATTTGGTTGCACAAAGTAATATTCCGAGGATTCTCGGTCTTCGTGGGGTGCCACCAAAACTGATCAATCTGATGTCTGCACTCTACTCTGGTACTGAGAGTGCTGTGAGGTATGGTGGTTCCATCTCTGACTTATTTCCCATTGTTATTGGAGTTCATCAGGGATGTGTACTGGCCCCCACACTTTTCAGCGTTTGTATGGACTAGATTCTGGGGAGGATGTCGCAGAGATCAAGCTGCGGTGCATCGTTTGGGAATGTTAAGATCTCTGACCTTGATTCGCAGATGATGCAGACATGTTTGCGGAGATGCTGGATATCCTTATGGGGGCCCTCGAGGTGCTGAATGAAGTCAGAACTGCTGGGATTATGGGTTACCTGGGTCAAAACTAAGATCCAGGCTTTCAGTGACATCTTGGATGCGGCTATCTTGTCTGTACCTATTTGTGGTGAAGATGCTGAGGTCATGGAGAGATTCACTTACCTTAGCAGCGATATTCATGTCTCTGCATATTGCGAGCCAGAGATCAATAGATGTTTGGGTCAGGCCTGGGGAGTCATGGATTCACTGGATCATGGGGTGAGGCGCTGTTGGAACCTATGCAGGACGATGAAAATCCGAGTCTTGAAGTCCTTGTTGCTTCCCGTATTGCTCTACGGATGTGACTTGGACTCTGACCACTGATCTGAGATGGAGCCTTAACTCCTTCGCGACCAGGTCTCTTCGGAGAATCCTTGTCTATCGCTGGTCGGACTTTCTGTCCAACGAACGGCTACTGAGAGAGAGACTCAGATGAGATTTGTTACCTGCATACACTGATGAGCCAAAACATTATGACCACTGACAGGTGACGTGAATAACATTGATTATCTTGTTTTAATGGCACCTGTCAAGGGGTGGGATATACTGCATTAGGCAGCAAGTGAACAGTCAGTTGTTGAAGTTGATGTGTTGGATGCAGGAGAAATGGGCAGGAGTAAAGACCTGAGCGACTTTGACAAGGACCAAATTGTGATGGCCAGATGACTGGGTTAGAGCATCTTTGAAATGGCAAGGCTTGTGGGGTGCTCCCGATCAGCAGTGATGTTGTGCACCCAAGGCTCATCGATGTGCGAGGGCAACGAAGGCTATCCCGTCTGGTCCGAACTGACAGAAGGTCTATGTGGCACAAGTCACAGAAAATTTTAATGGTGGTTACGGGAGGAATGTATCACAATCCACAGTGCATCGCACCCTACTGCGTAGCCGCAGACCGGTCAGAGTGCCCACGATGATCCCTGTCCACCATCGAAAGCGCCTACAATTGGCACGTGAGCGTTGGAACTGGACCTTGGAGCAGTGGAAGAAGATCACTTGGTCCGATGAGTCCCGTTTTCTTTTAGATCACGTGGATGGGCGTGTATGTGTGTGCCGTTTACCTGCGGAAGTGATGGCACCAGGATGCATTGTGGGAAGACGACAAGCCGGTGGAGGGAGTGTGATGCCCTGGGCAATGTTCTGCTGGGAAACCCTGGGTCCGGCCATTCATGTGGATGTCAATTTGACACGTGTCGCCTACCTAAACATCGTTGCAGACCAGGTACACCCCTTCATGGCAATGGTATCCCCTGATGGCAGTGGTCTCTTTCAGCAGGATAATGCGCCCTGCCACACTGCGCACATTGTTTTGGAATGGTTTGAGGAACATGATGAAGTGTTCACGGTGTTGCGCTGGCCTCCAAATTCTCCAGACCTCAATCCGATTGAGCATCTGTGGGATGTGCTGGACCGACAAGTCCGATCCACGGCGGCTCCACCTCACAACTTACAGGACTTTAAGGATCTGCTGCTAATGTTTTGGTGCCAGATACCACAGGACACCTTCAGGGGTCTTGTAGAGTCCATGCCTCGGCGGGTTGGCGCTGTTTTGGCAGCACACGGAGGACCAACAGCATATTAGGCAGGTGGTCATAATACTTTGGCTCATCAGTGTAGTCTGTAAGCATCAGCTGTGGCTGTATGGACATGTGGATCGTTTTTCTGATGCTGATCCCTGTTCAACAGATTCTCTCAGCGAGGGAGCCTCATGAGTGGAGGAGGCCAATAGGCCGACCATGTGCCTCATGGTTGCAGCAGGTGGATCGACATCTCAAGGAGATGGGGATGGGCCAGGCATCTGCCTGGGGGATGGCCAGACGGAGGCCCCTGGAGTACCGGCGGAAAGTGGATGCATTGAAGAGCTGCTCCGGCACTCATACCTGACGAGCATACCTGACCGGGTACAAAGGTCCAAATTTTTGCCGCGTGTGCCGTGGCACAGCTACACCTCAGGAATGATGCATCCAGTGGACAAAATTCATTATTTTGTTTCATATTTTTGTAAATAATCTAAGTGTATGGACCATGTTTTCATGTCTAGAACCATTTTTTTCTTAAACTCAGTTTGGAGATGTGTGTTTTTATAGAAGAAGAAAAAAAAAAAAATTCAATGTAAAAAGGAGAAACATTAAACATTTCATCAAGTGCTAAAGCAGAGTGTTTTTCTTCAGTTTAACACGAGTGTGATTGTGAACTGAAAACTACGTACGTAAATGGGAATGACTGAAAGAAGGAAAAATAAATAAATCAAAAATAATAATAATAATAATAATAAAAAATAAATCAATCAAAAATTATAATAAAAAAAGGACGACGACGAGAAACCACTGCATTGCATTGCTACAACGATTGCCTAAGGAATGGCAACATTTTGCACGAACCCTGAATGATTGAATGAATCGACAGATCATCACAGAGTTTGGAAACTAGTTTGGCGGAAAGAGAAAGCTGCACCGCGGCATTCGCGACACCACACTGGTGTGGATTAAACCAAGTGCCATTCTTACCCATGTCCAGAAAGACGAAGAGTTGGATAATATTGGCAGATGCAGAATCACATAAATGACCTACAAAACAAGAAGGGTTCAAAGATCAGCAAGGAAAGAGAGAACGGATGAAAGGCGAGCAACAAAAGGTGCATACGAGGCGGCTACGAAGCATTGCTAGGAAAGCTGGACACTCACAAGGGAGAGCGGTACGGTCTCGGCTCGTGAGGGAGGGAGGGTGGCACGGTCTCGGCGAGTGGAGGGGTGGTACGGTCTCGGCTCGTGAGGGAGGGAGGCACGGTCTCGGAGAGGGAGGGAGGGGTGGTACGGTCTCGGCGAGGGAGGGAGGGTGGCACGGTCTCGGCGAGGGAGGGAGGGTGGCACGGTCTCGGAGAGGGAGGGAGGGACGGGCGGTACGGTCTCGGCTCGTGAGGGAGGGAGGCACGGTCTCGGCGAGGGAGGGAGGGACGGGCGGCACGGTGTCCAAGGAAGTGTGAGCGACGAGTGGCCTGTGAGAGTTGAGCTGTATATATGTTCATAAGTGATAAAATGGTCTCACAGTCGATCCCAACATGACCCGAAAGTAAAATCGAAGCGCTTCTCGATTTTCCTCCGCGATCTGTTTCTGACCCTTGGTTCCTTGTTTTCCTTTGGGCTGGAATGGACACAAAAACAACCATTACAGCATAAATGGGACAAAACATGAAAACTTGATACATCCCTCCTTGCGTGTCCTTGTTGAGAACCGATATTACAAGGTGAGATGTTTGAACAACTTTATTTTGTGAATTATTCATTCCAAGTGTTTCAGTCTTTTTCGAAAAGCAATAACTACTCCAACAACAAAGTTGTTTTCACGTGTGGAAACCAAGACACAGAGAGAGACACAGAGAGACAGACAGAGACACGGAAAGAGACAGACAGACAGACAGAGACACAGAGAGACAGACAGACAGAGACACAGAGAGACAGACAGAGACACAGAGAGACAGACAGAGACACAGAGAGACAGACAGAGACACAGAGAGACAGACAGAGACACAGAGAGACAGACAGAGACACAGAGAGACAGACAGAGACACAGAGAGACAGACAGACAGAGACACAGAGAGACAGAGACACAGAGAGACAGACAGACAGAGACATAGAGAGACAGACATAGAAACAGAGACAGACAGAGACACAGAGAGACAGACAGAGACACAGAGACAGACAGAGACACAGAGAGACAGACACAGAGAGAGACACAGACAAACAGACAGACACACAGACAGACACACAGACACACACACAGACACACAGACAGACAGACACAGACAGACACACAGACAGACACACAGACAGACACACAGACAGACACACAGACAGACACACAGACAGACACACAGACAGACCGGCATCTCTGACAGAGGTTCCTGAAGACCAATCCCAGTTGAACGTGTCCCGGCGTTTCCACAAACTTCTTCTTCTTCGACGATAACTCAACTCGAGTTGGAGACACCAATGTTTACAACCACCATTAGTCGTCCTCCCACCCCTCACCAACTGAATAATTATCTATATTCGAAGTTTCGAGAACAATGTGATGAAAATATTACAAGCAGCCTTCGCACGATCACCGATCGAAACAAATGGCGGAAGTGATCGTCTGTTTTTTTTTTTGAGATTTCAATCGAAAAATATTTTAAAACAATAATTAATAATCTCGCCTTTGCTGCTATTTCTACACATTAGGGATAATTACTGTTGGTTCGAGGGAAATAAACTTGTTTTTGCAACGGAAAAACAGAACAAATAAACAACAACAACAACAACAACAACAACAACAACAACAACAACAACAACAACAACAACAAGAAGAAGCCACGAACAGAGCTCTCTGGCCAAGAGAGACGATCTCATTGGTGCGTTTGGGCTATGACGCAACGGCGACATAATGCTGCATTGTTTTAAACAGCTTCCAACTTTCTCTTCAGTCGTGCACGACTCGGGCGTGTGTTTAGTTACCAAGTGGCTCGGCAGAGCTTGCCAAACCAGCCGCTCCTTATCCACAGTTTCGAATGGAGTGCTTGCTTGAGTGCTTAAGCCACTTGGCGAGCGCTCTGCAAGAAAGCTCTACAAGAATGATATGTTGAATGAATGATTGATTGATTTGGCCAACCACAAGTCAACGCCACAAAGTATCGCGATACCTCAAAGCTCGCGACATTTCACCAAAAAAAACAAAACCCTCAAACGTTCTGATTGACCTTTCGCAGAATATCGAGATTATGAAATAAACATTACGCGAGAACAAGAAATTCATGTGGGCACGATTTCATTCCCGATACTTATATCAATACTGAAAAAGGAGCAAAAAATAAAAATAAAAACGTGAAATGAGTACAGACTTGAACTATCTGTACACCATTTCGCTCTACCTATACATCGCTTGAACCACACATTGTTATTTTATTCTTGTTTAATTCAAATGCTGCATTTATCCCAAACATGACAATAAATTATTTAACAAACCACTTACAAAATCGACGAATATGCTAATTGATAAATTTTCAACGTTCAATATACCGGAACTGGGTTTATGAAAACCACATTCAAATTTGTTGCCATGGTATTTGGACTGTTCTTTATTATATTCGCTATAATTTAATGGACGGACGTTTAAATGTTTTGAAATCTTAATGATCACTGCGCTTCACTGGACACAGAAAACTGAGGTGCATAAACATAAATGATTAATCAAGGCTGGCGATTACCTCATATTATATATTATTATATCGTCTTTGTAAATAGATTTGTCGTCATTATATTGCACAATTACTCCGAGAAACTCGATGAAATCCTTACAAGAGAGGTAAAAAATCAACGTTGAATTATCTCCAAGTCTCCCGATTGGTGGAGAGTTCCCGCGCTTTGGCGGCTCAACGGCTTCGTGAATCGTGAATCGTGAAGCGTGAAGCAAGTTACAAATTTTTGGGGGAAACTTGAACCAATTGTTTGTTTTGTCTGTTTTCCACGATCCGTCACTTCTACCGAGGTTGTATTATTTACGAAACGATAACGTAAGTGTGAATGTTTTATATGGTTGTTTTTATTATTCTGTTATGTGTTGTTTTCTTGCTCTAACGTCGTTACATTGATGGGTTTGCTGAAGTTTGTAGGATTGAGGTGGGAGGGGGAGGTTTGGGGGAGGATAGGAGGGGGAGGTTGGGGGATGGGGGAGGTTGGGGGATAGGGGAGAGAGGATAGGAGGTTTGGGGAGGGGGAGGTTTGGAGGTTTGGGGAGGGGAGGTTGGGGGATGGGGGAGAGAGGATAGGAGGTTTGGGGGGGGGAGGATGGGGGATGGGGAGAGACGATAGGAGGTTTGGGGAGGGGGAGGTTGGGGGATGGGGGAGAGGATAGGAGGATGGGGAGAGGGGAGGATGGGGGATGGGGGAGGGAGGTTGGGGGATGGGGGAGAGAGGATGGGGGAGAGAGGAGGGGGAGAGGAGGGTGGGGGATGGGGGAGAGAGGATAGGAGGTTTGGGGAGGGGGAGGATGGGGGAAGGGGGAGGTTGGGGGATGGGGGAGAGGGTAGGTTGGGGGATGGGGAGAGGGGAGGGGGAGGTTGGGGGATGGGGGAGAGAGGATAGGAGGTTTGGGGAGGGGGAGGATGGGGGGAAGGATGGGGGATGGGGGAGAGGGTAGGTTGGGGGATGGGGGAGAGAGGATGGGAGGTTTGGGGAGGGGGAGGATGGGGGAAGGATGGAGGTTGGGGGATGGGGGAGAGAGGATGGGGAGAGGGTAGGATGGGGGATGGGGAGAGGAGGGGAGGTTGGGGGATGGGGGAGAGAGGATAGGAGGCTTGGGGAAGGGGGAGGTTGGGGGATGGGGGAGAGAGGATGGGGGAGAGGGTAGGTTGGGGGATGGGGGAGAGGGGAGGGGGAGGTTGGGGGATGGGGGAGAGAGGATAGGAGGTTTGGGGATGGGGGAAGGGGGAGGTTGGGGGATGGGGGAGAGAGGATGGGAGGATGGGGAGAGGGGAGGTTGGAGGATGGGGAGGTTCGGGGATGGGGAAGATGGGGGAGAGGGGATGTTGGGTGATGGGGGAGAGGGGAGGGTGGGGGATGGGGGAGAGGGGTCTCGAATCATGGACCAAGGCATGAAGCCTTCTTGTTCAAAGTTTTGTCCCGAGGGCTTTTTTGAGGATCGCCACCAAGTCCCGGACAGCGTCCATCTATAGTTTGTTTGTAGTAATATTCCCAGGGATGGTTTTCAATATCCCTGTAAGGTTCTTCATCATTCCGGTTGCCCCAATGATCTCTGGTACTCTTCAGCTTCCATTTTCACTTCCTTTTTGAGGTCTTGGTATTTGGTCATATTGTTGATTTCTGCAATGTCTCGGCCAAAATCGCTGGGAACTGATACCTCGATTAGCAATGTGAGAAAACCTATAAAAAATCTTCTTTTCCAGAACGGCTGGACAGATCGAGGGGAAACTTCACACAAATGTTCCCCAAGCCTTGGGTGTACAAGTTTGTTTAGGAATAATTGATAGGTCACATGGTTGTGCAGCCATATTGGATTGCAAGAAAAATATTAAATAATGTTTTCTCTGGAACCACTTAATCAGTCGATGTTAAACCTCACAATTATGACGGAGACGTGCTGGGGAATACATGTTTTAAATTTCAACTCTATCGGACACGTGGTCTGGCAGGAAGAATTATTTAATTTTTTTGATGTTTGTTATTTTATTTAATATTTTTTGATAAAAGTTCACTTGGCTGTGTCTGGATGTGTTTGAGGTTAGAGAAGCAGCAGCTGAAATGTGAATCCCATCCAGGTTCCTCCTGATGACTTCATGTTGACTTTTTGCTTGTTTGGATTACTCCAATGCAGGACTGGACCTATTTGGACCTCCCATTAGATTGGAATTGATTGAATTTATGTTAATGCCATTCTAAATACAATTGAATAATGATAATAAATGTCATGGCTCAGGGTCAGGGTCAGGGTCAGGTGTCCAATCACAGCGGGACGTCTTGGTACCCGGTCATCACCGCCAAGTGTTATAAAGTTGCAGTTCTAATTATATCTCTTAATTATGTAACACACCACACAAAAGTAGTGCTGGCGAGGGTCTGCAATCTCTGATTGCTCTTTTTCTTGTTTTATTTTCTCGAATGGAGTTCCTCATGGTTGGTTTGCTAGTATACCCTTCCCTTGGTCTCCCCCCCTCCCACTCAACACCGTCCTACCCATAGGACTATCAGTTTATTTTTTTCCAATAACTCTGGCAAACCCATCAATGTAACGACTGGCGATGCAGTGCTTTATTTGGGTGCTAAGTTCCCCCCCCCCCAAAAAAAAGTTTCCTCACCAAATGCTTTTTTCTTTTGTTCGGGAACCTTGTTTTTGCACATTGCGATTAACACCTGATGTACACTGAAATCCAAACGATGGATGTCGACGTTTGCGCTCAATTTGCTCAGTTATTTCGTGCTTTCCCGACTCTTCCTGTTCTTCCCGCTTGACCACGATTCGTGCGTCTCTCCCAGCAGTTCCACGGCAAGTCGAGATGTCGTCGCAGTCCACCCCACGGAGCAAGCGCAGCCGTACTGGCAGCCCAAGTGCTGGTGAGAAAACTTGTCTTTATGATGGCGATCCACGCAACCAGGGACGCATCACCTTTGAGTGGTTTACATATTATATATGCAAGACGAAGACAGGTGGGGATTATCAATGCTAAGTTTGACCGAAGAAGAGGAGAGAAAGCGAAAGTTTGAGGTAAAGATGGAGGCGAAAGTATCGATGTGGGAAGGCGATTGATGAAATATTTCACTGGTTTTTACGCACGATTGGCCCAGAGGGAATTGTAAGTGCTTTTTCAATCCATGTGTTTAGATTCGAGGGGAAGCTCATTCATATATCATATATATATATATATATATATATATATATATATATATATATATATATATATATATATATATATATATATATATATATATATATATATATATATTGTTGCGGATTTCGCGCCCGCCGGCGTGCGAACGGCCACGTAACTCGAATCGCGGCACGTCGCCCACCGGACGGACAATCCAGTCGTGACCCTCTCGGACTAACGCCGGGAACCAGTCACGGGTGGACCTTTCGGTCTCACCGCGATCGAGCCAATCAGCCCCCGCGTGGGATAGGGTTGCTCGCCAAATTCGACCTACCTAAGTACCCACACGGAGGGTAGACCGGGCGATCGCACCTCGCCGCAGGTCGACTTCGGACACGGGCCACTTAAGCGACCCGTTCCGTACTATCGGGATAACCGAGCGGTGTTATTCGTCGACCTCGACGGTTCGATTAATTATCGGGCGTATTCAGCCCACTACCAACCCTTTACGTGAAGCAAGATGAGGATTCAATGAAGGAAATGACGAAGCGAAGCGGGAAACAGTTCAACACAAAGCACATTTATTCGCGCTGAACGGAAAGCACACATATTCAACTCCACCAAAAGCACACAGAAAAGACACAATGCAATTTACACAAAAAGCAAATGTAAAAGCGAAAACACAATGCAGAGCTAATACCGACTACCGAGCACACGGCAACACTTATACAATTCTACTTCACAGACGGCGCTGACAACACATACCCAAAACCAAGGAAAGAATACCCTCAAGGATGAGGCGGGCCTGAGGCCGAGACCGGGTCGGGCCTACCCGTCTGGTGATGAGACGCGGAGCGGCGATGGTGCCTCAACTCCACGGGCCTCGCGGGCAGTGTCTGGTAGGGGGTGGGAAAGGGGCCCCCTTGGTCGCACTATCTCAGCGCGGGGGGAAACAGGAGGGGGTTGCTGATGCTCGGGGTATAGAGGATTTTTATTGTCCCGCGACGAGCGTCTCCACCTCGGCCAGGTCGCGCTGTCGGCCTCCCTGGGGTGCAGCTCCCTGCACGACGCGAGCACCCCCTCGTCTGCCCTCGCCGCCTCTCCACAGCTCCGTCCCCTCCGCTCCGACTCCAACGCACACGACGACCAGCTCCTTCTTGCCAACTCCACCGCCCGCGAAGTCTTAACTCTCTGTTCTCTCCCGACTCTCCTACTCCACTACTCTGGACTGACGAACACGGTCCTTTTATCAGCCCCGTAGCTTCGCCCTCTCATCTTTGACCCCCTCCCTTCGACCTTTCACCTCGCTCCCCATTGGCCCGAGAAAAGGTGGGCGTGAATGCTTTTTGATCCATAAATTTGCATATATCGATCGCCCTCCAACGCCCTGGGGGCGGGGCCAATTCGCCCCTCGCTCACCGATTGGACGGCAAAAAGTGGGCGTGTGTCGTTTTTGATCCGTTTTTGAAGCACAAAATCCGTGATTTTGTACACGCTGTTCGGCGCGCGCCCTGCACGAGTCCAACACCGGTACCCACAGGCGGCGCAAGAACGGTGGCGATGCGACGGTTGCGAGGTGTGACGTGAAGGTCGTGGCGGTTGTGGTGAAGCGGTGGTTGGTGGTGGTAACAATGACGGTTGGTCCAAATTAAAGATAGTAAAAGAAAAACGACTATCCTGAAGAGTCGCAGCACGCATAAATGACATGTATTCCCACTAGACAACGGGTTTGGGCCTAACTACACATGTACTTACCGAGATACCTCACCTAAGGGACCTGAATGGTGGTTTGCGAATTTGGTAACCACAACAATATATAGACTGGTCAATGTGGATCTCAACACTCATTCGCATCAGTATCCATGACGTGTTGAGGCATCGCTGTACTTTTATATCATGACGGGGAAATTGAGTCGACGGTTATCTTCTGTTTACCTGAACAGGTATAATTGCACAAGGACGGGCGATCTAAGTTTGACAAGTTTACAGAGGGTGTTTGTTGCCTTTCGTATTGGAATGAGGCTGTTCACTTAAAACGAGAGAATGACCTGGTTGGTTAATTTGTTTATGGTGCAGAGGCCGTTAGCCCAGACAGGATCCACGCACTGATGTAGCAAGTTGTGCAAGTTGTGGTCATACGAGTCTCAAAGAAAACCACAGCACTTGTTACCCAAGGTCCAGGCAGGAATTCGTAATTTGTTTGTTGTGCCGGTGATAGTTCGTCTGCGCTTCACGGAGGACCCCGACGATCTTTAACGTCCACCAACTAATGCTGGCGGATGAGACGCCCAGTTTGATGTCCACCGACACAAGACAGGATGATTTGCCTGAATAACGTGCTGATATGCTTTGTCCTTTGTTTGAAAAACAGTGATTGTGTTTATAGCTTGATCTGCCTTTCTTGTTATTCCTCCGCCCAGGGCAATCTTCAACACAAAACCAGTCGCGCTTGGATCCCACGTCTCCCGGCTCCAGTGACCTGCAGATGCTGCCGGTTTCTCCTCCGGTCAATGCGCACAGGAATCCATCCCCATTCTCCAGTCCCGCTCAGTCCCGTGTCAGCGTTGGTACTCCTGGTATGTTTAGCACCACTTTTGGTCAATGTAAGAATTGATGGATTACAATGTGTAAACGGATAGAAAATCTGTTTTGTCCCACAACTGTTCAATACCAAAGAAGGAATGTGTAAAGAGCAGATTGGTTGAATAATACTTCCATGCTAAATTGTCACCTGCATGCATCTACCTCAGCTTTGAACACTCATCTCCGGCTCTGTATATACTAGCGGGGTATGTGCTTACACATTTTGTAAGCACACAAACCGTACTTCCCCATTGTCTTTGGGTCGTTACCTGCATTTGATTTTTCATTGTCTGTTTTTTTATTGTCATGACCTCCGCCACCGAAGGTGAAAGAGGTGATATGATGTTTTTCACCCCTTTCTGTCTGTTTGTCTGTGTCTGTGTACTGGATATCGCAAAAAGTTGTGGACGGATCCGGATGAAATTTTGTGGATGGGGTTGGTGTGTGACAAGCACAAACTAATTAGATTATGGTAAAGATCTGGATCGGGATCCGACTACTGGAATTTTAAAAGTGATTCTTCACCAGTGAGAGATTGGGCTAAAAACGATACATTGCACGATATCTCAAAAAGTTTTGGACGGATTCGGATGAAATTTGGTGAACACGTTGGGTGTGTTGTAAAAACGATTTGATTTGATTTTGGTGAAGATCCGAATACGGAGCTGGAGCGGGCGGGCGCATTGACCAGCGCCGGTCATGGGTCGCGTGGCACATCACAGAGCAGGCGCATTGACCAGCGCCCGTCGCGGGGGCATGGCACGGAGTTCGTTGCAAGGCAATTTATGTCACTGTGCTCGGAAGGAGACTTCCACAGCTTGGAACCATCTGGCCAGAAGTGAAGTGGAACCGCTTCCGATCATGGCGGCCAGCCCGTGTGCTGGCCGGGGTCCAACCAGAGCGCCTGATTCGGGTGCCGACACATCGCTTCAGGTCATCGCCCCCGCCCCGCACCAGTGGATCTATAAAAGGACGGGTCGTGGGGTGGTGGAGAAAGAGTCGTCGTCCCTGGTGCGTCGTCCCCGGCGCGTCGTCCCCGGCGCGTCGTCCCCGGCGCGTCGTCCCCGGCGCGTCGTCCCCGGCGCGTCGTCCCCGGCGCGTCGTCCCCGTCGCCGTTGCCGTCGTCGTCGCCGTTGCCGTTGCCGGTGCGTCGTCGCCGGTGCGTCGTCGTCGTTGTTGTCGTTGCCGGTGCGTTGTTGTCATTGTCGTTGCATCGCTGTCATCGTTGTCGTTGCCGGTGCGTCGTTCGTGCTGCGTCGTTCCTGGTGAAAAAATGGTGCTGTGTCGTTCGTACTGCGTCGTTCCAGAGTCGTCGTCGTTCCTGCTGCGTCGTTCCAGAGTCGTCGTTACTGGGTTGTTCCTGCTGCGTCGCTCCAGAGTCGTCGTTGTTCCTGCTGCGTCGTTCCTGCTGCGTCGTTCCAGAGTCGTCATCATTTCTGGGTTGTTCCTGCTGCGTTGTTCCAGAGTCGTCATCATTTCTGGGTTGTTCCTGCTGCGTTGTTCCAGAGTCGTCGTCGTTCCTGGGTTGTTCCTGCTGCGTCGTTCCAGATTCCTCGTCGTTCCTGCCGCGTCGTTCCAGAGTCGTCGTTTATGGGTTGTTCCTGCTGCGTCGTTCCAGAGTCGTCGTTACTGGGTTGTTCCTGCTGCGTCATTCCAGAGTAATCGTCGTTCCTGCTGCGTCGTTCCAGAGTCATCGTCGTTTCTGGGTTGTTCCTGCTGCGTCATTCCAGAATTGTCGTCGTTCCTGGGTTGTTCCTGCTGCGTCTTTCCAGATTCGTCGTCGTTCCTGGGTTGTTCCTGCTGCGTCATTCCAGAGTCGTCATCGTTTCTGGGTTGTTCCTGCTGCGTCGTTCCAGCGTAATCGTCGTTCCTGGGTTGTTCCTGCTGCGTCATTCCAGATTCGTCATCGTTTCTGGGTTGTTCCTGCTGCGTCATTCCAGAATCGTCGTCGTTCCTGGGTTGTTCCTGCTGCGTCATTCCAGAGTCGTCGTCGTTTCTGGGTTGTTCCTGCTGCGTCATTCCAGAGTCGTCGTCGTTTCTGGGTTGTTCCTGCTGCGTCATTCCAGATTCGTCGTCGTTCCTGATTCGTCGTCGTTCCTGGGTTGTTCCTGCTGCGTCATTCCAGAGTAATCGTCGTTCCTGGGTTGTTGCTGCTGCGTCATTCCAGATTCGTCGTCGTTCCTGGGTTGTTCCTGCTGTGTCGTTCCAGAGTCGTCGTCGTTCCTGGGTCGTTCTTTCTTCATTCCTGTCGGCTCGTTCTGCCAGGCTTGAGATCGATAACTCCGCCTTCTCCACCCAAGTCCCTCCCTTCACGCCCGAAGGTCGCATCTCGTTCTCTGGACCGATGCTAGCTGCACGAAGTGCCATGAAGCAAGAAACGGCGCGCCAGCTGTCAGGGAGTTATCACCCAGTGGAGCATCCCCCCAAAATGTATTTGTGGCGCGATTGCCCGAATCATGCAAGGTATTCAGAGACCGTGAGCCTCATATCTCTTCTCCTCCTTTATCTCTTCATTAACTCCTCTTCATCGGTGTACGTGTTCGTGTGTGCGTGCGTGCTTGTCCTGGCGCCTGCCCTCGTCAGTTAATATTGCAGAAGATTATTATTATTTCGGGTAAAGTGTGCTTTTGTAAGTTGCTTGTACATTGTCGCACCTCACGCTTCTTTCTATCCCTGCATTACACACAACAATAAAACTACCTTCACTGTGCCACATATCTTTCCTCTCCTCCTTGTAAATAAATAATTACTCGGAATGTTGCCAGCTCGTTTTTGTCTGTTCCTTCATTGATCCAGCATGGTCCGAATCCAAGCTTAGTCGCGGCTTTATTCCCAGCGATCCGTTCCTTTTAGCCGGTATGTCCTTGGCAATGTCGCTCGGCTGCATCCGATCCGGTAAAGTGATCCGGTTCGGAGAAGGCGTACTGAGGGCGTGTTCCCCGGTAATTAAATCACGTGATTAATTAGGTGACCGGGAGGACCCAAGGTCACGCTGTTGAGTTATTGGCGTTCACGGTCGGTTAGCGACTCACCACGTCACAGAATTATCCCTGTGCGACGGCCGAAAATTCTGGGGAGTCTGGTGGGAACCCGAGATAGTTTCTCCCCCTGGTGGTCTTCTCCCCTGACCCCCGGCCCGCAACCATACATGCATACATATATACGTACTAGCAGAGTACTCGTCACTGACGGGTTTGCCAACGTCTAATATCAAATGAGTGTGTATTGGTAGAAACAGGAATTCATTGTAAATATTCAGTGTGCAGATATCTCAGTAGGAGTAGCTGGTAAGCTTGGAAACCTCATTCCATTCCACCTGCGAAGATTTCCAATCCATGCTAGTTGCATCTCCAAAGTACTGCTTGGGGGTAGGCTTCGTCGGTGTGGATGTATTTTTGTCGATATCGATATCCTGGTGGGGTCATAACGGTAAATACTAGTGTGTGTGTGTGTATATATATATTGTTGCGGATTCGCGCCCGCCGGCGTGCGAACGGCCACGTAACTCGAATCGCGGCACGTCGCCCACCGGACGGACAATCCAGTCGTGACCCTCTCGGACTAACGCCGGGAACCAGTCACGGGTGGACCTTTCGGTCTCACCGCGATCGAGCCAATCGGCCCCCGCGTGGGATAGGGTTGCTCGCCAAATTCGACCTACCTAAGTACCCACACGGAGGGTAGACCGGGCGATCGCACCTCGCCTCAGGTCGACTTCGGACACGGGCCACTTAAGCGACCCGTTCCGTACTATAGGGATAACCGAGCGGTGTTATTCGTCGGCCTCGACGGTTCGATTAATTATTGGGCGTCTTAGCCCACGACCAACCCTTTACGTGAAGCAAGATGGGGATTCAATGAAAGAAATGACGAAGCGAAGCGGGAAAACAGTTCAACAATAAGCACATTTATTTCGCGATGAACGGAAAGCACACATATACAATTCCACCAAAAGCACATGTAAAAGAAAAAGACAAAAAGCAAATGCAACAATGCAGATCTATCCGACTACCGGGCACTCGGCAACACTTATACAATTTTACTTCACAGACGGCGCCGACAACACATATTCCCAAAGCAAAAGAAAAGAGAACCACCCTCCAGGATGAGGGGGGTAGGCGGGCCTGGGGCCGAGACCGTGTCGGGCCTACCCGTCTGATGATGAGACGCGAAGTGGCGGTGGTGCCTCAACTCCGCGGGCCTCGCGGACAGTGTCTGGTAGGGGGTGGGAAGGGGCCCCCTTTTGTCGCACTATCTCAGCGCGGGGGGAAACAGGAAGGGGTTGCTGATGCTCGGGGAAAGGAGGATTTCACAAAATCTCGGGTCCCGCGACGAGCGTCTCCACCACGACCTCGGTCGCGCCGCCGGCCTTTCCCTCCGCAGTTCCCCGAATCCGACGCGAGCACCCCCTCGTCCGCCTTCGCCGCCGCCGCCTCTCCACAGCTCCGTCCTCTTCACTCCGACTCCGCGAACTCCCAACTGCGAACTGCCAACTGCGAACTGCTTCTCCGAACTCCAAAACTCAACTCCTTCCACTTCCAACTCAACTGAACTGACGAACGCAGTCGTTTTTATAAGCCCCGTGGCTTCGCTCCTTCATCTTTTGACCCTCTGCCTCCGACCTTTCACCTCTCTAACTGGCTCCCCATTGGCCCGAGGAAAAGTGGGCGTGAATGCTTTTTGATCCATGAATTTGCATATAGCGACCGCCCTCCAACGCCCTGGAGGCGGGGCCAAATCGCCCCTCGTTCACCGATTGGACGGAACAAAAGTGGGCGTGAGTCGTTTTTGATCCGTTTTTCTCGGAAAGTCCGCGATGCTTTTGAACACGCTGCTCGGTGCGCGCCCTACACGAGTCCAGCATCGGTGCCCACGAGTGGCGCGAGATGACGGTGATTCGATGGTGGCGAGTTGTGACGGTAAAGGTCGTGGCGGTTGTGATGAAGCGGCGTTGTGGCTGGTGGTTGTTGTTGTGAAGTGGCGTTGTGGTTGGTGGTAGTTGTGATGGCTGTTGAGATGTGGTTGGTGGTTGTAATAATGGCGGCTGGTCCAAAATAAAGATAGTAAAAGAAAAACGGCTATCCTGAAGAGTCGCAGCCCTCATGAATGACATTTATTCCCTCTAGACAACGGGTTTGGGCCTAACTACACATATACTTACCGAGATATCTCACCTAAGGGACCTGAATGGTGGTTTGCGAATTTGGTCAACCACAACAATATATATATATATATATATATATATATATATATATATATATATATATATATATATATATATATATATATATATATATATATATATAGAAAAGTAATTTCTTTTTTTTTTAATGCAGGTTCCAAAATATGCAATGGCCCAATATGTATTCATATATGACTTCATGTATAAGGGTGCAAGACCAGAAAGGAGGCTGGAGAAAATGGACAAGACATGTGAACTGATGTCATCTGGTCCAGTCGCAGTCACAGTCGAGGGTTGAAAGAACCTTCTCCACCTTCTCAGGTGTAAAAGACACAGAATCCAAGAGCAGTTGGGTACAACAGGGATGTATGGGTACCGAGAGTGAGGGGTTGGGGACATAAGATTTGGAAGCAAACATAGAATTGAGGCATTCAGCCTTCTCACGAGTGTTGTCGGCTGTTGTGCCATTTGAAGAGAGGGAAGGGATGGAAGGGGATCATACACTAGAGACAGACTTAACAAGGTGCCACCAGGTTTTAGAGGAGGGAGACAAGTTTGAAAGTTTATTCTTGAGGTTCAAGACATGTTGTTTTCTGGCTTTCCTGAGAGTGGACACGCACTTGGTGCGTGGACTATTTGGAAAGCACTGATATTGCCTTCGGTCAGACTTTCCTTCCAGGAAGAGAAGGCAAGTTGTTTGAACCTTTTGCCATCTTTCAACCTTGCTTTAGGTGGGAAGCATGAACATTTGCGATGGTGTACCATCGACTTCACTCTTGTTTTTATTTTATTTTTTCACTAATGTATTTACTTTATTTATTTGCCCATTTATTCATTGCTCGTACGATCTTATGTTTGCGTTATTTCCCAGCTGAATGTTTTGTGGGCTAAACTGGGCCATATGCAAAGTATATGTTGATGTTTTAGGTCCTTTGCTTGAGGCGAGCTCTCCACTCAGCTATGGCACTCCGAGTTCTCGCGTTGGGGGCACACCGAGGCGCCAGCGCTCAGATATTGGCTCGACTCGCAAGCTGCGGGAACTCAACCTCTCTGAGCCGCAGGTTTGTCTCGTTTTTGTTTGTTTGTTTATTTTATTGAAGATGGTCCTTTATTTAGCCAAATAAATGAGAGTCCGCACTGTATTGTGTGTGGTTGTCGTTATTCCTTGGAAAATTTGTGATGGCTTTTTTAGCAACAAGATTGAGGTTCATGAAAAAGTGAGGTGACCCTGGGACAGCAGGGCAACTCTTGGACACATTAAACAAGGGAATGAGCGAACAGGAAAAGAGCAGAGAGAGATGGGAAGGAAACACTGCAACTTTCAGATAAGAGGGTTTGGATGGGAAGGGTTTAATGGGCATAGAAGAGATTGTGGGTTGTCCTACGGGATGAGATGAGATGGTGGTGGACCTTCTGCTTGAAGCCGTTGATGGAGCAGTGGGATAGCATAGCCTGGCTTCAAGCTTGCATTTTAT
>NC_140968.1:57369166-57441666 GCF_056783735.1 Eptatretus burgeri
AAAGATATCAAGGCAGACACTCCAGCGGACGTGGGACAAGGGGGTCTCCATGGACGCCACTCCTCCATCCCAGGCACAGAAAGGCCCGTCTAGCCTTTGCAAAAGCTCACCTGGACAAAGATCCAAGCTTTTGGTCCTCAGTTTTGTGGACTGATGAGACGAAAATGGAGCTTTTCGGGCACAGAGATGTTGCTTTCGTTTGGTGAAAGAAAGGTGAAGCATACAACCCTAAGAACACGGTCCCGACCGTCAAGCATGGAGGTAGGAGCATAATGCTTTGGGGATGTTTCTCAGCCGGTGGGCCGGGCAATGTCGTCAAAGTGGATGGCATCATGAAAAAGGAGCAGCACATCAAGATCCTTGAGGAAAACGTCAAACAGTCCGCAGAGAAACTTCACCACAGAAAGTGAGGGGGTTTGCCAAAGATGTCAAAGGGAGGAAAAGTTAACCATAACCTCTCAAATTAGCCAACGTCACAACCGTCTTCCTGCCGTGACCCAATATGATGTCATTTAACCTTCCTTCAACGTCCCAAACTCCTGCTCCTGCAAAACTGCACACAACTCTTTATCTACTCTTCAACCTGCAGAATGAAGCGTTATACGTAATCTAATGGTTTCATCGCCAACAAAAACTCCCTGGTCTCATTCTTACTCATCTCTATCGCTGCACCCTCACCACTACCTGTCCTCGCCACCGCCTCACCACTGCCTGCCCTCGCCACCGCCTCACCATTGCCTGCCCTCGCTACCGCCTCACCATTGCCTGCCCTCGCTACCGCCTCACCACTGCCTGCCCTCGCTACCGCCTCACCACTGCCTGCCCTCGCTACCGCCTCACCACTGCCTGCCCTCGCTACCGCCTCACCACTGCCTGTCCTCGCTACCTCCTCAGCACTGCCTGCCCTCCCCACCGCCTCACCACTGCCTGCTCTCCCCACCTCTGTCTCCCCTCGCCACCGCCTCACCATTGCCTGCCATTGCTACCCCCTCATAAGGTATTCAAAAGTTTAACAAATGGAGACGAGGCATCAAAGATCCATAATTTTTTATTTGGGGCTGGTCGTGCCCTCGATGATGTGTGAAAACGCCAAGTAACATGCAATTTGTCACAATAGTTTTATTAGTGGTATTTTGAGAAACATTTATTTCATCATATCAGATTTCCTGCTAAATATAACCAGACAAATTTGGTTCTCCACAAGGACATTTCTACAGCCCGTTTGGGGATCATCATTTTGTATTTGTGCCCTTTCCCTCTTTTCTTCCTCTGCTATTTTTGTAATAATGAGTTCCCCTTACCCGGAACTTCAATACAGCCTATGGGAGGAGGCCATATCAACCATGCACAATGGTTGCCAGCCTATGGTTGTTTGTCTGTGCTCTATCTTTTTCTAAATGCTGAAAGTAAGCAGCATGTACCATTTTTCAAGTGTTTGGTATGGCTCGGCTGGGGTTCGAACCGCCGACCTCCCAGACTCAGAACAGATGTACTCACCATTATACCACTGGGTCTGGTTGGTTCATTCCTAACATTGTGTTTTTTTATCCTTCTCTCTAAAGATTGCTCTCACTGGAGAGCCTTTCTTGAACGTGAACTGCAACCACCTCAAGGCCTTTGATGCCTTGTTCTACAAGCAACTTGTTTGTTATCCACAGGTAACATGAGTACTACCGTTTGGATCCCTGCACAACGGTTAATATGGTTGATCATCGATCATCTCTCTGATTACACTGAACAACAAAATTTTTTTACTGGAGATGTGTAAAGTGATTTAGACTAATTTGGGTACGCTGATTTCAAAAATCATAACCGTTTTGCTGTATCACGTCAGGATTTTCAGTAACAGAAATATTCCCATTGCCTCGAAGTCAGGATTTCAATGAAATTTACAAAAATTCATTTATTCATTTATTTCATCATGAATGCTTCAAAATTATAGAAATTACAGAAAAACTCCACTAGAATGTAATTAAAAATGCTTTAGGCATTTGGCTTTGCGTTTGTGTTGCTCTGTGTCAGTTTCACGATGCAGGAACCAGCAGAAATCGCCCATCATGTTCGGGTTGTGCCGCCCTTGGTAACGCGTCTCCATGAGTGAAATCTCTTGGTGGAATCGCTCGCCGTGCTCGTCCGAGACTGCTCCCAAGTTGTCGGGGAAGAAGTTCAGGTGCTGGTGTAGGAAATGGATTTTCAGGGACATCCTGGAGCCAAGTTTCCTGAAGGACTCCAGCAGCTGCTGCACTATTTCTTCATAGTTGTCCGCGCGCTCGTTCCCCAAGAAGTTGTCCGTCACAGCTTTGAAGCTCCTCCACGCTGCCAGCTCTTTGGGGTTTAGAGTTGTCGGAAAAGTTTCGTCCTTCATAATCTGTCGGATTTGCGGTCCAACAAAGACACCAGCCTTGATCTTGGCCTCCGACAAGGTGTTGCCAAACTTTTCCTTGAGGTATAAAAACCCACGCCCATTCAGATCCATTGCCCGTACAAAACTTTTCATCAAGCCGAGCTTTATGTGGAGTGGTGGAAGGAAAACCTTAGCTGGGTCGACAAGGGAGACATGCTTCACGTTGTGTCGACCAGGTACATGCTCTTTTCGCTCTTCCCAATCTTTCTTCGTCCAGTGATTCTTGTCGTCTCTGCTATCCCAGAGACAAAGGAAGCACATGTATTTCGTGTAGCCTGACTGCAGCCCTAACAACAGCGCCACCACTTTCAAGTCTCCGCAGGTGTGCCAGTTGAAGTCATTGTACTTGATGGAATCAAGCAGCTGCCGCATAGTCTCATAGGTCTCTGTCATGCCGAACGCGTGAGCCAGTGGGACTGATGGTTTCTCGTTGCCATTGTGGAGCAAAACAGCCTTCAAGCTGTTCTTCCCCGAGTCGATGAAGAGGCGCCAGTCTGCAGGATCGTGATCACACCCAAGTTCTTTCAACAGACCGTTGATGTCACTGCAGAATGTCATCGTGTCTTCCATCTCAAATAACTCAGCCATGTCTCTGTGACGTGCTCTGAACAAGGATATCTTGGTGTTAGGTTCAAGTAGATTCCACTGCTGCAGCCTTGATCCAAGCAGCTCTGCCTTCGCCTTTGACAGCGAGAGATCTCTTACAAGATCATTTAAGTCTCCCTGGTTCAGAAGGTGTGATTCTTGAGTGTCGGGTTCAAAGGTTCATCATCACCATCCTCTTCACCACTGCTTACAGCTATGTTCTGATCAGCTGGAGGTGTTGGAACGGGGTTCTCGTCATCATGAGGCACAGGTTTACGAGCAGAGACGCAGTCAGCGTACTTGATGTGACCTTTATTCTTCTTGTTGAAGCCGGCGATGCTTGTGCAGCAGAAATAATAATCATCATGATGATTCTGCGGCTCACGCCATATCATGGGCACCGCAAATGGCATGCTCGCGCGCTTGCCCACCAACCACTGAGTCAAGGTTGTGTGACAGCTTGTGCAGCAGATGTGTGGTGCCCAGCTCTGTTCTTGGTCCCCCACCTTACACCCGAAGTAGTGAAAGTAGGCGGCCTTCATTTTCACTGCTGTAGATATACTTCGCTGTTGATCTTTTTTGGTATACCGACCACAGACATAACAGAAGTTGTCAGGATGATTGGTACGGGAACGCCTACTCATCTTTATCTGAAAGAAAGAAATATAACACAAGTTAACAACAATTGTACGAAATAGACATGTTAAAGACATATGTAAATTTCATTGAAATCCTGACTTCTAGGCAATGGGAATATTTCTGTTCCTGAAAATCCTGACGTGATACAGCAAAACGGTTATGATTTTTGAAATCAGCGTACCCAAATTAGTCTTAATCACTTTACACATCTCCAGTAAAAAAAAATTTTTGAAATTTGTTGTTCAGTGTTATTCAAGCTTACAGTCATGTAATGTAAGGTCATGTAAGGATTATTACATGTGTAACCCTATTTACACTTGCATAGAAATGCAATTTTGTGCATTTTTTGCATATTGTTTAAACTTTTTTTTTTTTACTTTCCTTTATTATTGTGGTCGAGATTGAACTTTTTTGACCTCCTCCTTGTCATTATCAATGACCCTTCTCCACAGGAAGTGATCCCAACGTTTGATATGGCAGTTGGCGAATTGATGGCCGAAAAGTTTCCGGGAGCTGTTCTTGAGCAGCAAGTTCAGGTGCGGCCTTTCAATGCCGTGCAGACAAGGAACATGAGGTTCTTGAACCCTGAGGGTAAGGACTCCCAAGTGGGAGTGAAGTCCAATATTTAATTACATTTAACACCTTCACAATCAAAATAAAGAGACTAATTACTACACCACGGTTCCAAGAAGGAAGCCAGACATAACCAAACACACGCACACACGCACACACGCACACACGCACACACGCACACACGCACACACGCACACACGCACACACGCACACGCACACGCACACGCACCCACACACGCACACACACACGGATATATTATTTACTGGTAAGTACTTACAAAAGCTATTTTATTTGAAGTTATAACTTTATCTTATAAGCAATTTACTGATTTTTCCCAACTGCCTGGATCATCAGCTGGGCACCGTCTTTCATCGAGGTTTCAATCCTTTCATTCCAGCATTGGTATCCCTAAAATAGAATGAAGCCAAAGCCTTATCCACCTGCTTGCTAGAAAAATCACTAACTAAGAACTAGTGGATCCTATCAACTTTGAGAGTAGACTTATTTATCAGAATCCTGCAACAAAAAGCTTCGACCAAAAACGAGCACGTGTTATATGAACCTGTTAAATTCCGGAGTATATGAGCTGAGACTTGTTTGGAACATGACCTCAGAAGAACATAAAAATCATGAAAAACTTTTCCTTCATAAAAATCCTGAAGTTTATCAACTATCTTTGAAATTTCCATGTATGGAGCTGTCCGACACCGACTACGACACCAAGAGTAGAGTTGAAGACCAAGATAGAGGCAGACTTGGACAAGCAATGGATGTGCGGAGGAATGGGCGGCAGGGGAGGATGAATAGAGTGCACAAGATGGAAACAGAAGGAAACTCAGGAGGAAAAACTGGAAATTTGGAAGGGGGAGCGATTGGGGTGGGTTAACCATGGTAGAAAAGATTATGGTTTTGGATTGGAGATGATCTGAGATGGTGGTGAACGGCTGTCTTGAAGACCTGGAGGGAAGAATGAGGTTGAAGAGAACGTGGAAGTTGGTTCCACACGCAGGAAAAAAAGAGGAACAAATGAGTGGAGGTGAGCAGTGATCCTGAATTTAGGTAGTTTAACCATAAAGGGGTTAATGCTGGAACATGTGTACCCTGTAGAAATCTTAGGGGGGACAAAGCACAGAGAGAGCAGAGGGTGCAAGACCAGAAAGGACGCAGTAGAAAACAGAGAGACTCCTGACTTGTTTGCAATGGCGGCGTGATGGACCCATAGACTCGGCTTCATAGCGGGAGATTCCAATAATTTTGAATTTATCAGTCTCACAAAAAGAGAGTGTGAAATTTGTCAGGATTTAAAGACATATTCCAAGTGTTTGAACAGCTTGTGATTTTTTTTTCCAAGGTCTGAAGAGAGGGAAGAGGCTGCAGCATGCCTGCCTGAAGGATGAGGGATGTCATGACAATGGATCGAGTCATCAGAAAATATATAAAGAGGATTTTACAGAGTGTCAGAGAGATCAATTATGAAGATGAGGAATAGGATTCGCCCAGCTCACTGCCTTGGCGGCACTCCAGCCTTGACGGGGAGAGGAGAGGAAAGGATTCTGTTGAGTACAACACACTGGCTATGACAGTAGAGGAAGTCAGTAAGCTATGTGTGGAGTTTGTCTTGGATGCCGAAGACAGAGAGTTTGGAGAGTAAGGCAAGATGCCAGACTTATCGAAAGCACCCGATATGTCCAGATGGACGGTCCTCGTCTCATGTCTGACATTGAAAGCCTCCATTCATTGTTGGGGTGAGTTGAAGCAGCATGTCCAAGGTGGAGTGACCTGGTCTGAAACCAAATTGTTTATCTGAGATGAGGTTGTTAGAGAAAAGGAAGGATTTAATATCAACTTCGATGATGGATTCCATGACCTTGCTGATGATTGGATGCGAGCTGATAAGTATGTAGTTGAGGGGATCGGTTGTTGAAACTTTTTATGTAATGCAGTGATGTGATGTTGGCTGACTTCCAAGGAGAGGGAAGATGACCTTGCACAAATGACATGGTGGAAAGGGCAGAGAAGGATGTGAAAGAGCAGCAACGTTGGTTTTTAGGACACATGAGCAGACTTTTTGGAATGCACTGAGATTGCTTTCAATCTGATTAGCCTTCCAAAACGAGAAGGTAAGTTGTTTCAGAGCAACTGCCTCACCACAGGATTCAGTTTACCATGGGTGGGAAGAGGGGAAGGATAACTGAATACGAGATGGGATGAATTTGTGCAAAACACACACACACACACACACACACACACACACACACACACACACACACACACACACACACACCCTCACACCCACAGACACACACATCCACACACACACACACCCACGCACACACACACACACACACACACACACACACACACACACACACACACACAACTCCCAGGCTCAGTTAACATCAGGATACAGGAGACCAGTGCTGCCTGAAGAGAGTGCTGCTTACAGTCCCTGCTAATCTGCCTGAGTGAACTGCCAGACTCACCAGCATTGAGGCTGCTCTCTGAAAATAGCCAGAGATGTTGACTTTCACAAGCACATGATCAGATGAGCCAATTGGAGCAGAGGAAGAGCAAGAGGCATCTGTGGAAAAGTTGGTCATCACCAAGTCCAGAAAAAGAGTATTTGCCATTGGGAGTAATCCTGGTGGGAAAGTTCACAGATCGAGTCAGCCCCATGGAGTTGCAGAAGTCCTTTCATGACATGACATGGCTGGTGAGAGAGGTGCCAACACCCAGCCAAGTTGCATGGTGACATTTGAAATCGCCACATATGAGGAAGAGAGCGTGGGGTTGAGTGGTTAAAAGTTTGTCCATGTTGTCTGAGAGCGATGAAGATGGAGTCGTCACTGTTAGGTGGGCGGTACAACACACAGATGAACAAGAGATGGGAGCAGCCACAGGTCAGGTACTCTTGGTGAATGTGAGGTGTTAAATCAGTACAAAGGCAGAGAGATATTGAGTTATTGTTGTAAACTGCAACACCACCACCAAGGTGTGGTGCAGGCCGATAAAATCTGAGGAGCCAATAACTGGGGAGAGACACCAAGGAGTCGGGACATCCTGTGGGAGGAAGGAGTCTGTTAAACAGATGATGGTTTATTGGCAGCAGCCTGTATTGAGAGATCTGTCAAGTTGGAATGGAGGTTCCACATGTTTGAGGTCCACATGGTTTGAGATGGGGGGGAGGAGGTGTTGATGGTGCATGATGTTGGGAGTGGGGAGGGGAGGGAGGAGTCTGTTAAACAGATGATGGTTTATTGGCAGCAGCCTGTATTGAGAGATCTGTCAAGTTGGAATGGAGGCTCCACATGTTTGAGGTCCACATGGTTTGAGATGGGGGGAGGAGGTGTTGATGGCGCATGATGTTGGGAGTGGGGAGGGGAGGGTTTGCTTGGGCGAGGTGAGGCTTTGGGGGGGGGGTGTGGGGGAATGTTTACCGAACAAAAAGCTGACATTTAAAGATATTTTATTGTACAACCAAATTTATTTCTGTGAAAAGCAATGCAAGTATGCAGTTTAATGTTAGTGTGATAAATAACTTGAAAATGATATATACAGTAAGACCCTGACATTTGCAGGGGATAGATACGTTCCTGAAAAACGCGACGAATGTCGAATCCGTGAATGTTGGATATTGTTTCAATGGGAAAGGGGGATAGGTTCCTGGCTGTTCATACGTGATTCATAAGGGAAATTTTTTTTTAAATTTTACAAACATGAATGTACATGATTACAATTTCATTAAATATGCATACATATTAAAACCAACGCAAGGTGCTGTTTCCAATTTTTATTTAAGATACGACATAAATTTTGATGTGATTATGATGAGTTAGAATCCAGTGAACTCCTCTGAAGTGGACGCAGGTGAGGGTGCTGATGAGTTGTCCACCGAAGGGGACGCAGGTGATGGTTGGGGTTAGCAGGTCAAGTCAGCGGAACGAAAAGAATGAATAAGACCCAGGTCACGCTGTATGTAAGTAGCCATGCAGGGGGGTTTTGTGCAGATGGAGGATGGGTGGGTAGTCACCATTGTTTGTGAGCTTGAGGGGTAGTATTTGGAGGATGCTGTATGCGGCCAATTTGGCTGTTGTGGTGGAGAGTGGGCAGGAGATGCACGAAGTACTCGGGGAGTGGAAAGAGGCATTTGGGAAGCATGAGCTGAAAATGAGTATGGAGAAGACTGTGATGTGGGTCAGGCAGCAGAGAAAATAAATAAATGAATGTTAGGTTGGAGAGGAAGGAGAACAGACAGGGAAATTGGTTTGAGTATCTGGGAGGAACAGTGCTGGGGTGGTAAGTTCGAGGCAGAGGTGCGGAGGAGGATTCAGGTGGGTGCAAATGCATGGAGGAGGGTGGACGGAGTAATGGCAGACAGAAAGATATCAAGAAAATTAAAAAGTAAGGTACTGGTGTCATGTGTTCATGCCAACCTACTTTTATGGCCTGGAGACAGTGCCCTGACAGAGAGACAACAGAGGCTGCAGGTTTGGGAGAACAACTTGATCAGGAGGATTGCGGGAGTGAAGATGGTGGCTAGAAGGATGATGGATGAACTGAGGGAGGAAATTGGTGTGCAAATTAGTTTGACGGAGAGATTGGTGAAATGCCGGCTGAGATGGGCTGGGCACTTGGTGTGGATGGGGAAAGAGAATATGGCAAAGAGAGTAGATAGGTTGAGGGAGCAAGGTTGTCGGAAAAGAGATAGACCGTGTTGAGATGGGAGGATTGTGTGAGGAGGGATATCCTTAAGGTAGGAATGGTTGGAGAGTTGAGGGAGTTGGCTGAGGATGGAGGGTGTTTGAAGAGTATTGTGGTCAAGGCAGGGAAGTAGCGTGGTGCCATCGGACCTCACCCCTTATAAAGGGAAGACGAGAAGAAGAAGGTGGCGGGGGATGGTTTATGCATGTGTCGAGCTGCCTTGTATGCACAGGACTGTAAATGTAGAAGGTCACGTTTTATGAACCGAAACTATGCGGGGCCCGCGAATGTCGAATCCGTGAATGTAGGGGTTTCACAGTGTTGTGTGCGTGCGTGCGCGCTCTACCCTCAGCCAAACGAAATGGTAAATCTTTCGGCCTGAGTTTCAAGTGGAAAAAAAAACCTGAAACCCCTCTGTCGTGGAGCAAATGTTTCTAACTTGCTATTTTGAGGAGTTTTACAGTTGTATTATCACGGGTGAAATGTACTCCGTTTTAGCTCGGCCTGTAAAAGTATAATTTAATAAATCTCAACCTATAATCCAATGCAACACTTATTTTTGTCTTGATCAGTCTCCAATGTTGCGTCGCACTATATGCCACCATCAACTCTGATTCAATTCGGCAGAGTCCATGAAGTGCATGTAGCTCGTGTTTGCTTGTCTGGCATTCCCATGTGGACACACAGCTCAATATGCTGGGATCCCAGGTTGAATTTCCATTGTCTCTGTTGATTAGTCTCAATTTCAGGCAACTTCCTGTCTTCCTTCTTTACCCACAGATATTGACCAGTTAATAACCATCAGCGGCATGGTTATCCGCACCTCTCAACTCATTCCGGAGATGCAAGAAGCATTTTTTCGTTGCCAGGTGTGATTGCTTGAATTAAGCCACTTTTATTATCTCTGCCACCTAATATGGACAGAGGTTATGTTTGCATGTCTGTCTCTGAGCAGGATATCTCAAATAGTTATGGACATATTTGGCCAAAACTTGGTGGACATGTTTGGTGTGTGACGAGGACAAATTGATTCAATTTTGGTGATCCGACCTATCAGTGGGATACAAAACGTAAAGTGTTCAGTCTGGCGGAGGTATGTCCTCCCTGCCTTCCTGCTATCAGAGTTGTGCCGTTTTGGTTTGGTCCCAGCCCTTCACTGTTTATCCTTGAATAATCGTCTGTGGTAGTGATTATCTCAAGACTGGTATCCATAATAAAAATTTTCATTGCTGCTAAGCTGGAGAGGCAGTTTCATTTGGTTATCGTACCTGTTGGTAAAGGAAGAGGAGCACACCAAAGCGAGTTAGAACAACTGGGCATGTTGAAACGTAAATGGTTGTGAAATTGATTTTGTTTTATGACTTCAACAGTCCTCCAATTATGAACCATCCTGAAGACAAAATGATGGCAAGGCCCTTCCTTGTCTGTGAATTTTCATGAGTTGTGATGTCATCAAACAAAGGACTCCTCGCACGTTTTGACCTGTCCCGTGTTTCGATTATCCCCGGCCTATTTGATGTAATTTTTTTTTATTGTGTTTGCACTATCGTAAAAATGTGTGTGAATAATATTGTAACAGGAACAGTGTTGTTGTCCCGATCCCACCGGAGATGAACTCTGCAGGCCAGCTGAGCAGCAGGGAGTCTTATTTGGCTTATTTGTGTCGTCGAGATCCTGAAACTAAAACATCGACCCAGCAACAGTATCATTGGTATATGAAGACCAGACGTGCAACCGAGCCACCACTAAAATGTAGAGAAAACTAAACATGAAGTTGATACCATTTATGTTGTGTTATGAAATTTGATTTGTCGGTTGCAGGTGTGTGGCTCCACATCACGCGTCGCAATCGACAGGGGACGTATTGCAGAGCCGGCAGCATGCCGTAACTGCAACACCGCGCACGGTCCCGCTCTTGTGCACAACTTGTCGCTCTTCTCTGACAAGCAGATGGTGATGCTTGCAACAGTGCATGCTTTAACTGAAGTGTTTGAAAAGTTTCATACACGATCTCATGATGAAATGCTCAATTTATTCAACACCTTGAGCCAATGGTCTTCTTCTGTTTTTTTTTTTTAAACCTTCACCAGGGGAAGAGGGTATTGAATTTTGGTCCGTTTGTTTGTTTGTCTGCCTGACTGTCTGTCCTTCTGCACATGTGTTAACGTCGGCCACAAATGCCACCTGGTGGTATTCATTATTACACGTTATCTTTTTTTGGTCATCTCTATCATCTCAGTAGAGATGACCTAAAAATAACAGTCTCGAAGTCTGTCCGTACGTCCGTACATCTGTCCACAATCAAACCGAGTGGAGACAAATAACCAATAGTGGAATGGATAGAGGTCGATGAGACATGCACAACGATATAACTTTCAAGGTCGTCCAAGGTCGAGGTCAACGTCACGAGGCTGTCAAAGTTGCGAAAATCGTCGATTTCAAATCGTATCTCCTCCCTCATTTATCAAGAGAGATCAAATGTTATTAGTGATTCAGATACTACGGACTATTATCTAGAACAACACGAGCCATTTTTTTGAAATTTGCTCTCGTTCCGATTTTATATCCCTTCAAACTTCGCTCTGATTCCACGTATTCCCATGTCCCATGGGCCGTTCATAAAGTACATACAAAAAAAAGTATTAACTTAAGAATCGGGACTCTCCGAGACAAATATTACATTTGAAGCTTTTGTCAGATTTAACTAAAACAATGGAACACAAGTTTATATGCACACTTACTTTCATTTATGACATTAACATTGTCTTGAATGTCAATTTGTACTTTTATTTTCATAAATGACGTGTGCTGTGATATTAAAATAAAAAGGTAAATTTCACCGCAAGGGACTGCATCGTCATGGCTTACAAACATCGGTTCATAAGGAACTGCTGGCTTTGCAAGCGATTTGCGATGTATGAGGTGGGTGGATGGGTGGTCACTAGCCTGCATACAGAGGGGGGTAGGTGGGTGGTCACTAGCCTGCATACAGAGGGGGGTGGGTGGTCACTAGCCTGCATACAGAGGGGGTTGGGTGGGTGGTCACTAGCCTGCATACAGAAGGGGGTGGGTGGGTGGTCACTAGCCTGCATACAGAAGGGGGTGGGTGGGTGGTCACTAGCCTGCATACGGAGGGGGGTGGGTGGGTGGTCACTAGCCTGCATACAGAGGGGGGTGGGTGGGTGGTCACTAGCCTGCATACAGAGGGGGGTGGGTGGTTTTGAAACCCGGAAGTAGAGCGTACGTACTTTATGAACTGCCCCTATTCCAGTCTGGCACAGAGTTACTTTCGACCTCTGGCAGAGATGACCGGCACTCCCGCTGGGGGGTATTTTTTTTTTCAACAGAGTACCTCTATATAAACTATGTACACTTGGAATGTGAGTACGTACTCTAAAACCACACAAACACCACAAAAAACGAGTCCTGACGGGCTGCAATCTGATTGCTCTTTCTAGTTTGGATTGCAAGTGAACCCAACCCGTGTCAAATCCCGTTGTATGGCAAAAGATTAGTGATGTCAGTGGCACCAGGGGGTTTTTTTCTTCCCCCCCCCCCCCTTCGTTACATGTCTTTGCATGTCATGCAAGATGAAATGCTGACCTTCATGTCCTTATCCTTGCTTGCTTTTGCAGATCAAGCTACAAGAAGCCCCGGAGGACATGCCGGCAGGGCAAACCCCACACACAGTGGTAATCATGGCCCACGGAGACCTTGTGGATGCCGTACAGCCAGGAGATCGGATCACCGTTTCTGGTAAAAAAAAAAAAGTCAATGATCATCGTGACCCTTTTTGCAGAAAGTGTGGAGATCTTTGAGAATTATGTTTTCCTTTTGTAATGGTTAGAGAGTCCGCCCTGAATATGGGAGGTCGGCAATTCAAACCCCGGCCGAGTCAAAACAAAGATTTAAAATGGTTCGTGCCGCTTCCTTGTTTGACGTTAAGCATTTAAAAGGTTAAGAGCATGGACAATTCCCATAGGTTGGCATCCATAGGGAGGAGGAAATTCCTCCTTTGGAAATGCCCCGCTGAGTGTGGTGACAATTGCGGTGCCATTGTTTTGGCATTGCTGGTACAGAGTACCCCAGCAAGTGACTGCACTTCTCCCAAGCTCAGTGGCTGCGTTTGTCTCATCTAACAGTTCTGTGTTGTGTTCCGTATGTTTGTCTGCATCTCACTGTGTGGTATGTGTGGTAGCTCCACTGTGAACCTTAGATAATTTAAAAAATATATATTTTTTTATCTCTTAGTAAAAAAGAAGAATAGTGGGGCAACTTAGCATAACAATTGTGCATTTTGTGAGGAAAGCACCAAATTTGGCACACTAGTAGCCTAACATATTGTGACGTCCACGGGACTTGGAGTCCCACCAACGTAGAATGAGCCGAAACGATGGAGGCGGTTTATTTATTTATAACCCAAACATGGCGGTTCTAATCGCTCTACTGCAAACGGGACGAGGAAGGTGGCACGAGTCACTTTTCACTGAGTTGATGATGTTTATTTGTTTTTACTATTAACCAGAAATAATAAGACTCGGCAAGAAAAGGGATCCGGGGCGATTCGACGGGATGGTGTGGGATCGGGCGTGGGGAAAAACACAGACAATTCCAATGAATATACAGATCTCAAACCCTCTAAGGCGCTAAGTACACACACACACACACACACACACACACACACACACACACACACACACACACACACACACACACACACACACACACACACACACACACACACACACACACACACACACACACACACACACACACACACACACACACACACACACACAAAACGTAGCTATTTCTGGTGGTCAGGCTGGACCGTGGTGTGGACGCAACTGTCCCTGGATCGGCGTCGGACGAGCTGGCCTTGCTCTCGTCAGGGGGGCAGGAGAAACCGTGGTGCTGTCGACCTCCTGGTCTTGGCCCAAGTCCGCTCACAGCTGCCAGGGAACCAGTTCTGGCGCCAAGTTGCGAGCAGGAGAGGGAGGCAGGTCCGCCCGCCGTTCGACCCCGTCAGCAGAACCCTAGAGCCAACCAAGGTGAGGCACGAGGCTCAGCAAGGCTCCAAGACACGATGAAGAACACGATCGAATCAGCACAACAACAAGGACGCTTCCCGTGCAACAGCCTCCACACCAAAAAAACACGATCTTTTTGTTCCGATCTTCTTCCTCTTCCTTTTCGACCCCGAACAGAACCTTTTTATCCTCCTGTCCTCGTCACTTCCAATGGAGCCGTTTATTGGCCCACCGCCGTCGCCTTCTGCCAATCGTGATCACGGGGCGGAGCCATCCGCTGCTCTGTCCTGTGACGTCACGGCCAGTCTCCAGAGAATACCAAAAGGGGTTTACGCAGACACACTTACCCTATCCCGTGTCCCTATCTAATTACGTGACAATTATCATTTCCCCCCTTGAATAAATGAACATTTACTAGACAACTTATCACCACTGAATTGCTACTTATTACATCGAGATCCTGGTAAACTCGAACAGCATGGCATACCTAATTAAACATCCTAATTACCCTTTGAATGCATACCCCCCCTCAAACGTAACAATATTATAAACAGATTTGGATGTTGCGCCATCTCAAATTCAGCCGCTGATGACTGTGACAGCCATTTTCCACTGCCATCAAAAATTTTGAGATGGCCCAATATCCAAATCTGTTCATAATATGTTCGGCTACTTGTGTGCCAAATTTGGTGCTTTCCTCACAAAATGCACAATTGTTATGCTAAGTTGCCCCACTATTCTTCTTAAACCTTCTTCAACCATTACACAACTGAGTCTTCTTCTTTTTGCCTTTCCCTGATTTTGTTATTATTAAATTTATTTTGTATTTAAGGATTTTGTTGTTCTATTTTTTTTTGCCTAATTTTCATTATTTAAAGTTGGCAAGTATGAAGTGTAGAGATGAATCATGGCGAAACCTTGGATAAATTCAATAACAATAGCAGTACATACTTGTAAGAAAGATGCCTTAAATTTTAAGTGTCTTGGCTGTTGTTGTTTTTTGCTTTTTTTTGTATATATAGTTGAGGCTCGTAGAAGAGCTCGTACTTGTACACTGAACGGATCAGGACACAACAGGACAAAAGGAACGAACAGCAGAGAGAGGGGGGGGCGGGGACACCAACAGCAGAGGGAGGTGGACAAGCAGTGTGTGTGGGGAGGAATGGGGTGGGGGGCGGGGGGGAAGAGAGGATGCATGGGGTGGAAAAGATGAATACAGAAGGAAACTTTCACAAAGGAAAACTGGAAATTTGGAAGGAGTGGGGATGGGGTGGGGGTTAGCGAGGATAGAAAATATCATGGTTTTGGATTGGGGATGATCTGAGATGGTGAACAGCCATCTTAAAGATCTGGAGGGAAGAATGAAATTGAAGAGAATGTGGAAGTTCGTTCCACAGGCAGAAAAAAAACGAGGAACAAATGAGTTGAGGTGAGCGCAGTGATCCTGGATTTAGATTATTGAGGTTTCCCAAGAGTTATGGCCAACCTCGTCGAGGTGTGTGAGGTACCAGCAGTATCTGACACTCGAGCCGAATGCTTTTGGACAAAAACCAATTTTGGCTCGGAATTTGATATTAAAAGAGTTGTAATCCATCCTCATCCACGCAGCTTTACCAAAATTAATTGGTCAACACACCCAAACTTGAAACGAATCCTCTCGATCTGTGTGCTTGGCTTTCCATTCTGCGTGGCGGCATGCACATTGTATCAAGCTCTGCGGTTAGGTATTGAAAGTCAGTTGTATACAAGATGCCACCTGGGAAAGTTCTGACTGATCCTCGGTGTGGAATTGTTATTGGCCTCCCAGAGAGTTGCCAAATTTCCATCAAATTAGGCCTTCACAAGGTAACTGTGGGTATTGTCCTTTGGACATATTGAAGACAACAGGTTGTATAAATATTTGAAATGGAGTGCCCAGTGTACTACTTCAACAAGCACAATTATTCCTTCCTTCTTGTGGGGTTGGCCAGGGCAGATTTTTTTTTTTTTCCGCACCTGCCTTTCACGAACTGGCTGGCCAGGCTTGACGTAAGTTGGGGAGGAATTTATAATTTGTTCAGGGTGCCAGTGATAACTCACCTATTCTTCCTGAGACACCGCAGGACCTTTAACATCTACCAGCTAGTTTTAGCAGAAAAGACACCAGGCTTAACACCCATCCAGGGGATGGCACACTTTTTGATACAACGGTCTTCCTGTGAAGCACCGATCGTACCGTTTTATAATCGCATCAGGAATCAAACTCGGACTAGACAACTCGATGTGCTACCTCTGCAACCTCTTGTGTTTGAAAATATAAGGAAGGGGCAGACCAAATTTGTCGACAGATCAGACCATAATGTTTTATCATGTGGATAGCATAATTTTACACCTGGCAGTTCGAAACGTTGCAACAAAGTGTTCGTGAACTGGTCCAGGCTGTGCTCATTGTCAAATGCATTTTAATTTCAACACCCAAAATGGTCTCATCATTCCTCAAATATCCCGGAGAACGTGTAAAAATATATTTTTTTTATGGATAAGAGTGTGGTTTGTAAATTATTATTATTTAATTATTCTATCATGGGTGAATAATTTGGATTATTGGAGGAATATGAGAAATGAAGTGGAATTTTCATCTTGATGTTCTTTCTCTTCACTGCAGGCATCTACCGAGCAGCACCATCACGCGTGCATCCCCGAGCCAGCTCTGTGCGCTCGGTGTACCGCACGCATGTGGACGCTGTCCACTTCCGCTGTGCAGACATGCATCGGCTGTTACTCGACGAAGGGGGTTCAGGGAAGGTCGGCGATGGGGAACCTATTCTTCCCCCTGGGAGGGAAGAGATCTTGCAGGAGTTGTCAAAAAAGCCGGACATTTATGAACGTCTTGCTGCCGCATTGGCTCCCAGCATTTTTGGCCACGAGGAAATAAAAAAGGTATGGTGTGAAGGGATATGCATTCCGCAATGCCAAACGATGCTGGAATTTGCAAAGCTAAATATAGTGCTATACCCGGACTCTAACTCGGTGAGTTGTCCTCTGAGCCTAGTCCGAGTCAAGTGAGGTTTGGCTGTAAATTTGGATATTTTCCTGTCATATGAAGTGAAGTTCTTTAATTGCAGTATTTTGCAAAGTTGTGTGGTGGAAGCGTGCGTTATTATATGAATCGGACGTGCTACAGACAGTTTCATCATGTCGTCGTTCTACATCTGGTACATCGACTGTCTGCCATAGTGGACGTGAACCGCCCGGAGATGGGAGTTAATTCGGCAAGTGGAAATACGCTCTCATTCTATCAACAGTGGTGAACTACTGCGCTGTTATGGGCTTTACAAAAACAGGTGGGAAGGACCCAGTTTTGTTCTTTCGTCTGCATGCAGTCGCAACCAACCGGGGAGAGAAAACTTGTGAATTGTCCGATAAAAGACGTCGCACTTGGTTGTGCTGAATCATCCGAGATATAGCCCCCCCCCTTCATATCAATACTTGCGTGTGTGTTCCGTCCATTTCGTGAAAGGGGATTCAATATTTATGCAGCATTTTATGTTTTCCTCTCACTTTCCTCGAAGCTTTGTCGCCTCTAAACAGCCATTCCGGGGTTTCACATGTTGGGCGAGTCATAAATGTGTGCGCCGTTCCTCCAATGGACATTAAACTGGTCGTTCCGTCTGCCAGCATTAGTTGATGGGCATTAAGGTCAATTATCCCACTACCACGACTAAAACATCAAGCCAGGCTATCTACAGTTTATAAATTATAACTACAACGTTGTACAGTACTTGATCTCGCTGTGTGTATGCAACGTTTACACATGACTTTAAAAATTACGTATTTCCTCCCTGATTGCTCGGCATGCATGTGCAAGAATCCTTATTAACGAAGTAAGTTGGGTTGGCCTGGACATTTTTTCATGCCTGCCAGATAAGGATTGTCGAATTAAATGACAAAACAAACTTTTAAAGAAGCTGCAAATACTTGCAAGTATACTTCTGAGAAAGGGTTGTGCGTCTGCACAACGAAACAGTTGGAGAACTTCCTGATCAACTCGTCCAAATAGTTGATATGTTGCAGTCCTTATTGCAAAAACTCCCGGCGATGTGCAACCTGTGAAATTTCGAAGATGGAGCGTTCTAACCAAACCTTCGTGTTTCTTAACACCGATGGGATGGTCATATCTGGGGCTTGTCGATGAACAGGAAAAGTTTATAATGATGATATTTACTATTAATCATGTTTGGGAGGAAGGAGGGTGGGAGTGGTTAGTTGTATGTACTGAGTGCTGTTATCGACACTAATAAATGTGTGTTTGTGTGTCAGTGTGTCTCCTCCATAATATAACTCCAAAACCATGAAACTGAAACCTAGCAGCCTGAAACTTTGCATGCATACGAAGAAAACTCCAAGGAAATGCATGAGTGAACCTAAAATTGGGTGTTTGGGTTAAATAAAACACCCCTTTTGAAGATGATTATATCCTTTATCAGGAGTATCCTCGGCCACCTCGTTCTCTGGAGTCTTGAGGCATATCCTGGGTTACCTTGCTGGGGTCTGAAGCCGTCATGGTTTTTGGCCTTCTCAACCATGCCTTGAATTGGAACAAGCCGCAACGATTTCTTCATGATAAAGTTTTTCTTTTCGCTTTCCTCATTCATATTATCGAATGTCTTCATTGTAGCTATGAATTGCTAGGTACATTGCAACGCTTGTAAACGCCCGAAGACACCAGCGTTCATGGCTTTATTTCATTTCCGCACATGCCATAACCTCGAGAATAACTTGAACTCAGCTGAATTACAAAATTTAAGCTCCAGAATTGAACGTAGCAGCAGTTCAGACTCCTAAAAAAAGTGTTCATTTGTCAAATTCGGGCATAGCTATAGTTTGCCAAGCCAGCGGTTGTTAACCATTTAATTGGAGTGCTTGCTTGAGTGCTTAGGCTGCTTGCTGAGAGCTATACAGTCGACGGCGGTACACTTCGTGTCCTGATCGGGATGTACAGTCAGCAGTTGCTACAAGGTAGAGCATGTTCATTCTGAGCGAATTGTTCACTCACTGCGGACGCTTTTGCCGACGTCATTCTGAGCGAGTTTTTCGTAATGAGCATGATCCCGACTGCATGAGAAGTTCCAAGATGCGGAGGGCGATGGAGAATGTCCTGAAATGTTACAAGGTCTACGAACAGAAAATAAAGGCAGCCACTCAAGTCTCCATTATGAAGTTCTTCAAAAAATTCCCAAGCGAAGCAACCTGTTATTTCATTTTCTGAGCCTTCAACCTCAACTGGACAGCCTGCCACACCTCAATAAGCCTGCCGCACCTCAATACGCCTGCCGCACCTCAATAAGCCTGCCACAAGCAATGTGCACTGTATCCAACCCCAATCATGACAACACTTATTAAAAAGTAATTCATTACCTACGCCACCAAAGGTGAAGGAGGTTATGTTTCCACCCCTTTCTGTCTGTCTGTGTACACTGTACAGGATATCTCAAAAAGTTGTGGACGGATCCGGATGAAATTTGGTGGACAGGTTCGATGTGTGACAAGGACAAACTGATTAGATTTTGGTGAAAATCCGAATCCGGATCCAATAATTTTTTTTTAGTGATTCTCAGGGGTGCAAATTAACGGTCGCCAATGGCGCCTAACTTTTGTGCTGGGCGGGTACACAATACTGTCTTACCTCTCCGGCTGGCGAATCACCGGTGATTCCTGTTATTTTGTACAATTTGTACTGGCTTCTCTACTAGTTTTCTCAATTAGAACTAATGTTTTTGTCCGCAGAAATCCGAAGAAATCACCGGTAATTCTGCAGCAGCCATTTTGTCTGTTTTCATCTCGTTCCAAATCACGCGTGATTGCACGAGATTTGACGGTTTTGCGCGGTTTGGATGCATTTTGTCATGCCCAGGTTGGTTAAATGAGTGAATTTGGGTGAATGAGTGAGTTTCATGGGTGAGGTTCGGGGAATGAGTGAGTTTGAGGCTTTTGGGTTAATGAGTGAGTTAGAAGAATGAGTGAGTTTGATGGGTGAGGTTAGGTGAATGAGTGAGTTTATATATGATGTTGGGTGGACGAGTAGTACCCCCACCATTGTCCATCACCCACAACCCCCCCCCCCATCGTCCATCACCCACAACCACCCCCACAACCACCCCATCACCCACAAAAATGCCCCCCCTGGCACTAATCACAGCCCCCCTGCCCCCCCCATCACCCACACAAAAAAGGTCCCCCTCATCACTCACAACCTCCTCCCTGCATCATTCCCCCACCCCCACCCCACTCATCAAACTCACTCATCAATCCATCCAACTCACTCATCCACCCAACCTCCTCCATCAAACTCACTCATTCTGCAAACCTCCTCCATTAAACTCACTCATCCAACCAACCTCATTCATCAAACTCACTCATGTGAGTATATTAAAAGCGTTTGATATCAAATTTGTGACTTTTGTCTTTATTTTATCGGGCCGGTAGAAATTCTGCTGTGCCGCTAACTTTTTCTAGTCACCGGCCCTGTTGGCCGGTGGATAAAAATGTTAATTTGCACCCCTGATTCTTCACCGTTGAGAGATTGGGCTAAACTAATATATAGCATGATATCTCAAAAAGTTGTTGACTGATTTTGATGAAACTTGGTGGACAGGGTGGGTGTGTGACCACGACAAAGTGATTCAGTTTTGGTGAAGATCCGAATCCGCATCTGGATACGAGGATTATTTAATTTTTAAAGTGATTCTTCACCATCGAGAGATCAGGCCAAAAACGATACATACACGATATTTCAAAAATGTATTGGGCCCAATATGCTCTTGTGGATCAGGCATTATCTGGCGGAGGTATGTGCTCTATCAAGTGCCGTTCTAGGTTCTTGTACCATTTCATTTATGCATTGTTTACTGCTTTTTTGCCCTTCCTCGCTCCCCCACCCTTCCTCACTCCCCCACCCTTCCTCGCCGCCCCACCCCTCCTCGCCCCACCCCTCCTCGCCACCCCACCCCTCCTCGCTCCCCACCCCTCCTCGCTCCCCCACCCCTCCTCGCTCCCCCACCCTTCCTCGCTCCCCCACCCTTCCTCGCTCCCCACCCTTCCTCGCTCCCCCACCCTTCCTCGCTCCCCCACCCTTCCTCGCTCCCCCACCCTTCCTCGCTCCCCCACGCTTCCTCGCTCCCCACCCTTCCTCGATCCCCCCACGCTTCCTCGACCCCCCACGCTTCCTCGATCCCCCACGCTTCCTCGATCCCCCACCCTTCCTCGATCCCCCACCCCTCCTCGCTCCCCCACCCCTCCTCGCTCCCCCACCCTTCCTCGCTCTCCCACCCTTCCTCGCTTCCCCACCCTTCCTCGCTCTCCCACCCTTCCTCGCTCCCCACCCTTCCTCGCTCCCACACCCTTCCTCGATCCCCCCACGCTTCCTCGATCCCCACACCCTTCCTCGATCCCCCACCCTTCCTCGATCCCCCACCCTTCCTCGATCCCCCACCCTTCCTCGATCCCCCCACGCTTCCTCGATCCCCCACGCTTCCTCGCTCCCCCACGCTTCCTCGATCCCCCACCCTTCCTCGATCCCCCCACGCTTCCTCGATCCCCCACCCTTCCTCGATCCCCCACGCTTCCTCGATCTCCCACGCTTCCTCGATCCCCCCACGCTTCCTCGATCCCCCACCCTTCCTCGATCCCCCACGCTTCCTCGCTCCCCCACCCTTCCTCGATTCCCCCTGCTTCCTCGCTCCCCCACCCTTCCTCGTTCCCCCCTGCTTCCTCGCTCCCCCACCCCTACTCACTCCCTCCTGCTTCCTCGCTCCCTCCTGCTTCCTCGCTCCCCACTGCTTCCTTGCTTCCCCACCCTCCTCGGTCTCCCTACTTCCTCGCTCCTACACTCCTCTCTCCTGCCTCCTCTTCTCCCCCCCCCCACTCCCCTTCGTGTACTCATCATCTGGACGGGGGTTATGTCCGGACGAACACTCCCCTCATACTGCCCTGCCCTCACGCTACCTTCCCTCGGCGTATATGGACGGTGGTTATGACTGGACGGTGGTTCTCCGGCCGTATCCAGACGGTTGTTATGTCAGATGGACCCTCCCCTCACACTGCCTTTCCTTTCCCCCACACTGCCTTTCCTTTCCCTCGCACTGCCTTTCCTTTCCCTCGCACTGCCTTCCCTTGCCCTTCCCTCACACTGCCTTCCCTTGCCCTTCCCTCACGCTTCCTTCCCTTGCCCTTCCCTCACACTTCCTTCCCTCACGCTGCCTTTCCTTGCCCTTCCCTCATGCTGCCTTCCCTTGCCCTTCCCTCACGCTTCCTTCCCTTGCCCTTCCCTCACGCTTCCTTCCCTTGACCTTCCCTCATGCTTCCTTCCTTTGCCCTTCCCTCACGCTGCCTTCCCTTGCCCTTCCCTCACACTGCCTTCCCTTGCCCTTCCCTCACGCTGCCTTCCCTTGCCCTTCCCTCACGCTGCCTTCCCTTGCCCTTCCCTCACGCTGCCTCACGCTGCCTTTCCTTGCCCTTCCCTCACGCTGCCTTTCCTTGCCCTTCCCTCACGCTGCCTTCCCTTGCCCTTCCCTCACGCTGCCTTTCCATGCCCTTCCCTCACGCTGCCTTTCCTTGCCCTTCCCTCACGCTGCCTTCCCTTGCCCTTCCCTCACGCTTCCTTCCCTTGCCCTTCGCTCACACTTCCTTCCCTCACGCTGCCTTCCCTTGCCCTTCCCTCACACTTCCTTCCCTCACGCTGCCTTCCCTTGCCCTTCCCTCACGCTGCCTTCCCTTGCCCTTCCCTCACGCTTCCTTCCCTTGCCCTTCCCTCACGCTGCCTTCCCTTGCCCTTCCCTCACGCTGCCTTCCCTTGCCCTTCCCTCACGCTGCCTTCCCTTGCCCTTCCCTCACGCTGCCTTTCCTTGCCCTTCCCTCACGCTGCCTTCCCTTGCCCTTCCCTCACGCTGCTTTTCCTTGCCCTTCCCTCACGCTGCCTTCCCTTGCCCTTTCCTCACGCTGCCTTTCCTTGCCCTTCCCTCACGCTGCCTTCCCTTGCCCTCCCCTCACGCTGCCTTCCCTTTCCGCAATCCTCCTCGCTCTCCTCCTCGCTCCCCCCTCCTTCATCGCTCCGTCACCCCTCCTCCCTCCTTGCTCCCCCTCCCTCACTTTACTCTCCCTCCTCTCCTCTCCCCTCCTTCTTACTCCCTCCCCCCCTCCCTTAATATTCCGTCAGCGAAGCGACGGGTTGTATTTGCTCGTAAATATATATTTTTTGTTTGGTTCAGGAGCCAGAAGAGAAATTTCACTCTTTTTTTATATCTATTGGTGAAAGGAGAAGCGGCTGTTTGCATGTTTAGTTGTGTTATATCCACCGCCACCGCTAGCTAATCATCATCATAATATTGTTACGGATTCGCGCCCGCCGGCGTGCTGACGGCCACGTAACTCGAATCGCAGCACGTCGCCCACCGGACGGACAATCCAGTCGTGACCCTCTCGGACTAACGCCGGGAACCAGTCACGGGTGGACCTTTCGGTCTCACCGCGATCGAGCCCATCAGCCCCCGCGTGGGATAGGGTTGCTCGCCGAATTCGACCTACCTAAGTACCCACACGGAGGGTAGACCGGGCGATCGCACCTCGCCGCAGGTCGACTTCGGACACGGGCCACTTTAAGCGACCCGTTCCGTACTATCGGGAGCGGAAAATCCGTGGTTTTGTACACGCTGTTCGGCGCGCGCCCTGCACGAGTCCAATACCGGTACCCACAAGCGGCGCAAGAACGGTGGCGATGCGACGGTTGCGAGGTGTGACGGGAAAGGTCGTGGCTGTTGTGGTGAAGCGGCGTTGTGGTGGGTGGTTGATGTTGTGACGACTGTTGAGACGCGGTTGGCGGTGGTAACAATGGCGGTTGGTCCAAAATAAAGATAGTAAAAGAAAAACGGCTATCCTGAAGAGTCGCAGCACGCATGAATGACATTTATTCCCTCTAGACAACGGGTTTGGGCCTAACTACACATATACTTACCGAGATATCTCACCTAAGGGACCTGAATGGTGGTTTGCGAATTTGGTAACCACAACAATATAATGGGCGTAAGCCTGGAACTTCTAACACACTTTTCCCTGAACATATTATGTTCATACTTCCAAAATCTTCACATTATGTGTTCCATGTATTTACGCAGGTGATAGCGGATTCAAAAAAATCTAATATTGATAGAATTTTCAAAGAGGGAATCTCTGACGTCACAATCAGCAGCGTTTGGCGGCAAACCTACGGCTGGGTCCCAGGTGACGTGCTTTATTTAACTAAGTCCATGAGTTCAGGACGTTTGTTCAACTCAGCATTTACGACTGTTGATGGAGGTAATATAGAAATGATGAATATGTCAAATTGTTCATGTTACTCATCCGGCACTATGTATCAAGGCCAACAATCTAAACTCTAAAGCGACCGGTCTCAAACGCTACCATGGGCACCAGATACGCCACCAATATGAATTGAGCTGTTGAATGCAGTGCAAAACATCCAAAGAAACTACTGTAACCGAGTATTGTGATCCGTCCTGTCCCCCATACCCGTCTTAGACGGGTATCTGCTCGTTGTATTAATAGGAAATGCTATGAACCCAACTCCTCTCTTCCATTAATATTTCCATGAGTCCGATTTCATTCAGGAACCCAACAATTATGGTTAACCAATGTGAAATTTATAACCTTTCATCTCGATGCTGAAAATGATGTTTGAAAGACAGTTTGAATCACAAATTTCATGCTAGCAATGGTCGGTTAAAAGTTCCTGATGAGCCAAACCAAGAAGTGTAAACACACACAGTGCATGTGCAAAAGGCCGCATTTTGCATTCACACGTCATTTTGAAAGTCTGGTATTGACCACGCAAATGGTTACATCCTGAAGCCATCCACAAACAAACTGAATGTGTGCCTCCAGTCCTTTGTACGATTTCAGGTGCACTAAGGTATAAGCATATAATATAAGTTTACAATGTCCAGATTTGTGACACTTACCCACTTCTCAATGTCACCAAACCACTTGCTTTTGTCAATCTTATAGGGATCTGTGTCATTGATTAGATTCATCTTGTCCTGTTACCTCTCTCTGAATCCATCCACAACTTTTTGAGATATCCTGCACACAAAAAAACAAACAAACAAACAGAGAGAAAGGGGTGAAAACATAACCTCCTTCACCTTCGGTGGCAGAGGTAATGAAGCGTGACGGAGATAGTCGGCTCCTTTTATGTATAGCTTATTGAGTAAGGTCATAGAAATAAACTTTGTACTTTCAAATAACTAATTAATCACCGTCATATCCTGCGTAGGAAATCGTTTTATTGTAATGCGAGCAGTGCTGTGGCCAGCTGTAGGCCTTCCTGTCGACACAGCTTACATTGAGGCCACACATCCCCCACACGATCAAAGCACATGCCAGGCTGGTCGATTTTGTATCGTTCCTCAAAAGTGTCCTTTCACAAATAGAAACAACAGACGATACGAAGCATGCCATCCGACAACTTGTATCTTCACTCCTCACTTCGCACAGACCTCATCAAATTCTAACTCCGAACGAAGTCGATGCCATCCGTACCCTCAAAGTGGATTCAAGTATTGTAATTTTGCCAGCTGATAAAGGCAGAGCTATTGTACTTATGGACAAGAATGAATGTACACAGAAAGTGATCCGACTTCTGGAGGACGAAGGAAGCTTACGTTTTACTGCAGTCAGATCCGATGAAAGCTTTCACCAGAAAGATTAGTAGAATGCTCACTAAGTTGAAACGTTTGAGGGCAATAACTGTTGGCGTTTAGCATCAGATGAAGCTAACCAATACAGCAATAGCAAGACTCCATGGTCTACCAAAAATTCATAAGCAAAATGTCCCACTCAGGCCTATTGTTTTATTCGAACTATAGGCCGAGGGACTCGAACCTATGGCTTGGCGAAGTGGTTATCCCGTAAATTGAAGAAGCTTGTTTATGGAGCTCCAACAACAATGAAGTCTGCCGAACAATTTCTCCAGATACTGAAAGATGTCCAGCTTCAACCCGACGAGATGAAGGTGTCATTTGACGACGTAACTTCATTGTTTACCTCAATCCCGCTACAATTGGCGAAGGAAACAATGGAAAGTTCATTGATTTATTTTTACATTGAAACGAACAAGGGCCTGAAGATTACACACCTCATGGAGCTGCTTACCTTGAGTCTGAAAACGTATTTTAGGTTCAGAAGAAAAGTTTATGAACAAATTAAAGGCACGCCTATGGGATCACCAATATCGGGGATCAGAGCGGAAGCTGAGCTGCAACGACAGGAAACGCCAGCGATTCCAATCTATCGATCGAAGTTGTGCATACGTTATGTGGACGATACTTTCGTCATCATACAACAAGATAGACAGACAGCTGCAAGAGGACTGGTATTCAAATGACAATTCAATAATTCGACGTATCGATTTAACACCCGGCGTATCAAGCATTATGTCACCAGCTCAAACATCCGTAAACACACTGCACGTTCCAATCACCCCAGGCACTTTCACAGAACATATCAAGGAAGTAATTGGAAGTAACAATTTAATTGATAAAGTGACGTCAATCCAGATGTTGTCAGTCAGGATGATCAATCTCTCAACATTATGTATAAATGGCACCGTATGCGTTTTTTAATCCTGTCTCTGATGATGGGCTGGAGTGAGCTTGAAATGTTAGACTTTTAAAACTTTTGTGTGTGTGTGTGTGTGTGTGTGTGTGTGTGTGTGTGTGTGTGTGTGTGTGTGTGTGTGTGTGTGTGTGTGTGTGTGTGTGTGTGTGTGTGTGTGTGTGTGTGTGTGTGTGTGTGTGTGTGTGTGTGTGTGTGTGTGTGTGTGTGTGTGTGTGTCCGTGGGCCCGTCTAATAAGTAGGAAACTGTTAAGTGCTTTGTTTGCTCTAAATGATTGTATTGCATTTTGTATAGTCAGTATAGTTCTGCTCTTACATGCTTCCCTAGTTCCCCATTATTATTAATAAATACCCCAATTGTTAAATGTTTTCAGCTCGTCGCGTCGATTCTTTCATTGACTGAGCATTTCGTGTGTTGGTCGTTAGCCTTTGGTTTGCTGTAATAGGGGGCCATTCGGACCTACGGTTCTCGGCGATTAAGCCGCTCGGAATCACGCACGGGACAGGCTCGCTTAAGCGGCTTGTTCCGTACGAGTTCCGTCGAGGGTGGAATACCCCGGTAGTTGGATCACGTGGGTATTTAGGTAAATTGAAGATTAGCAATCGACCCTACCCCACGTGGTCTGCCCATTGGCGTATTTTGGTTCTTGCACAAGTAACCGTCGGCCTCTGAGTTATCCGGGCGGCGATCTATATTCCGGGTGATCGGTCGGGTCGACTCGAATTGCGGCTCCGTCAGAGCGGTAGGTTCGCGGCCAACCCCCGGCACCGTAACTATGTATATGTATATGTATATGTATATGTATATGTATATGTATATATATATGTATATATATATGTATATATGTGTTTTTGTACCGTATATTGTACACCGCTCCTTCCCAATTCCATATCCAGGCGATGCATGACGCCATCGCTGGGTGCCACAGGAAGAGTACTCAGTTTTCACTCCGTTTGTATGTTTTTGTTTGTTTTCTTATTTGTTTGTTTGTCTGGGCAATATATCAGCCATCCTTTGATCAAGGAAGCTGATATTTGGACATGACAGTGACCAAGTGATTTGTCTATAAAGAATATTTTTGATTCATTGATTCATCATTTCATTGATCAATTTCTTATTATCGATTTATTTAATTTCTCATCTTGGCAATATCTCAGGCACATTTTGAGCGAGGAAGCTGATATCTGGACATGACGGTGAACAAGTGATTTTGCCATTAAGGGTTTTTTATTTACTGATTAATTAATTAAATTTTTGATTAATTACTTAATTTGTAAAAAGTTACAGATTCGGATGAAACATTGGTGGTTTGGGTATGAAATTGATTAAGATTCATTAGCCAATTGATTAAGAAATCAATGTTTTTACAATTATTATTTATTCATTTTAATTACACAATCAACTAATCAATCAATTATTGTACACCGCTCCCTCCCAATTCTGATTCTGTATGCTGCACGCTGGAGAATTTGTTATTTATTTATTTGGCATGGGGCAGTGTACTTTGTACCACTACTTGTTTTCTTATTTTTTGCAACCAAGTTCCCAGCACTGGCTTAAGAGCAACTGAAAACCAAACTGAATGATATTGCATTGACGTCAGTCAAAAATTGGCATGTGTCGTGAACCAGGATATGTTAAGAATAATAAAAACTTCAGTTTTTCTTGTGGAGTAAAAGGAAACCGGAGCAAGTTTTAGGTTTAAAAAAAAAGTTTTCTTCTTTTGTCATGAGCCTTTACCTCTTATTTAACAGGAAATGTGGGAAAGTCAGTGTAAAAAAAAAAAACAACCCTTTGTGATGAGTCTTTTGTGCAGGTATTAAATAAACTTACCCTTGGTAATTGCTCCGACTTACTCTTGGCCCACAATCCAATGATGGCTCTATTTTTTTCAGACTGCCATATGACCTTGACTTTGACCTTCAACATTTAGGGATAGAGTGTCAATTAAGAATACATGTCCCATCTACAATCTATTCATAAAACTCAACATCATGAAAATCGGAGGAATATTATTCAAGTTGTAATCAAAAAGTTTACAATCTGAAGAAAGCAGATCAAACACACAAATCAAATATCAAGTGCACAACTTCAGTGCAGGTGCACTATGATTATGCAAAAACATCTTCGAAGGCCAAGCAGTCTTTGAGATTTCTCAATGGGAAAATTGAGCCATGACAAAAACATGTTATTTTTTTCAGACCATAATTTGTTCTTGACCTTTAACTCAGAGGTGTATGACTTAAATTAAGCATAGATTCCCCTTGCCTCTAGAGCAGCGTTTCTCAACCTTTTTACCCTTGTGGAACCCTTGAAATAGTTTTCATGTCTCAGAGAACCCCTGCATAAAAATTATTATATAGCATTATTAATATCTAGCTCTTTTATATTTCTATCGTAGTTCACGTGGTAAATATAATATATTTTTTTCGGATACCTGGTTTAAGGAAAAAATGACCCCCTTTTTGTCAAATTTATTGGCAATGAAAAAAAAACATACTGCTCGTTTATGAGACCTCACACCGAGGTTTTAATTCACAGAAATGTTTTTTTTTTTTTTTGGAAACGTCATTTTTGAAAGTGTTTGTCAACCCTGAGTCTGTTTGACAATTAAAAAACACAACTCATGTAACTTGATCAACAAAACTTAAACAAATAAAGCTGAAGCAATAAAAGTAAACAGAAGAACTAACCTTGAGAGAGAGACTTCACACTAGGAAGCACAGAGAAGATAGATAGACACCGTGCATGCGTCCCGTACTTGAGTCAGTCACTCAATGATATACGAATCCGCCGCGTACAGGACGTCCACTAACCAGTGAGGGCGGTTTCACACTGGCGCCATATAGACATCGTTAAATACATTCCCTATGGTTGTTATAATTGTAAATAATACAAGAGGTTGAAGCCTCTATTATAATAACCAAGGAGTTTCCAACAATATGCCATATGTGTTTAGTAAAATTACGAATATTAAATCGAACATAAACTACTCAAAAATACATTAGCCTATTTATTACTGTTTCTCACGGAACCCCTCGCGACCTCTTGCGGAACCCCGGTTGAGAAACACTGCTCAAGAGTCTAGGTTATCCAGATCGGGCAATTTTGTTCTGATTGGACAGACCTTCGTCAAATTTAGGTGGAAAATTTTAAAATGTCCATAATTGGGTCATGACCTTAATTAGATCAAGGTGAAATAAAATTATGTTAACCCCACGTACTTTTTATTTCCAATATTAATGCAAACTTTCATTCTGAAATTCTTCATACATTGGGAGAAAAAAAATGAGGAAAATCTAAATAGTGGTTTGGTACTCGTAGGGGTGTAAACCCGGGAGTCCTTTCACCCAAAAGTCCCATCCGGCTCCGAGATGCAGCTCAGAAATTTTGGTAACTGTGGTACCATTGAAAAATTGAGGCACTAATTGTGGAAACAAACCCTACAGCAGCAACAAGCCTTCCCCTGTTCTACAGGAGGAGGCTTAATAAATACAGAAAACCCCAACATCACTGACTTTGGATTGTCAAAAGCTTTCCTAGTTTTAATCCTCCCATCCTTTTATTTTTTTCCTTGATTTTTTTTCTTTCTTTCAGGCAACGTAATCTTGCTGCTTGATTGGCTGTCTACAATGTATAAACAAATTGGGCACATGGTTGGTAAGTCAGCATCAAATGTGGTGTCAGTCAGGCTCAATGGCCAATGTAATGTGGTGCCTTGGCCGGGGGTAAGCCTCACGGGTGGCTCTTAATGCATTTAATTGTGAATGAATGTCATTACTTAATGGCACCACAATAGTCTTGCCAAACCTCCATATCTTTAGAAAGAAGATCCGAGTGAGCTAGAACAGGCAAGGCGGCAAGATGCACAGTGTGCTCAGAATGAAATGGCCGTGTTAAGCATAAAGAGCCGGTGCAATAAAATTATTCATTGTTTTTTTGTTTGTTTGTTTGCTTGCTTTTCCAGGGCATACTGCTCCAACTTTTCGGAGGGACTCGGAAGGATTTCAGCAGCACCGGTCGTGGTAACTGCAGAGCAGAAATTAACATTTTGCTTTGTGGAGATCCCGGTAAGAGACTATCCTGATGAATCTCTTCACTTTCCTTTTGAGCTTTTATTTGCCACCAGACATCTGAGAGTTTGACATCCTCTGACACGTCTGGATTTGTCCAATTCATAGATTTCTAGTGTTTTCCCCCTTTATGATCGGTTGATTGAGATAAATGCAGTTTTGAAATAAATATATTGTGGACGGGTTATCTTATGGTTTTTCTTTGAGAACCGTGACTATGTAATCGAGAATGGAGATATCGGAGACTCAGCAAGCACAAAGCCAGCAGGGTAGAGGGACCGAGAGCAGAGGTGAGGTGGTATAAAAACAGTCTGCCAACCTGTCTTATATGAGAGCAACAGGAATTGTACTTTGCATTCATCGTGGAAGAATCCATTAAATGAGAGCTCTGGATTATATAGAATCCAGGAGTTACAGATGTGATGTTGGGGTGCCAGGGGAGTACTCCATTGAGCTACAGACAAAGGTCTTGTAGGCTGAGTAGTTCTGATTTTCCAAGGAATGACTTGGAATGATGAAAGATGTCCAGTCTGCTATTGTAAGAGATATTGTGACTCACTGATAGTGAAGCCAAGAATTTCTCGAGACTAAACCTCTTCCATTGACTGACCATGAAAATAGATAGGTGGGTTGGTTCGATGATCCTTGCCGAGCGACAGGGCGAGACTGAGATTTTCCAGGATTGGAAGACATGTTCCATTAAATACAATTTCTTCGACTTATATAATTTTGATCGCTAATTCTGTCATTCTTCCTTCAAATGGTGATTGTGGGAAATACAAGATGGTATCTCATACTTCCTTTCCATCATTATTACTTGATAACTCCTGCAGCCTCATTCCTTAAGCGTACTCCTTAAGGGAGATAATGACCTGCCCCTCTAAGGTGCACATGCTCTTGCTTTTTCTAAGTTTCTTATGGGCTTGGAAATTCAACACTTGTTACAGCAATGGGGGTAAATATTGTTTTGGCAAATAAGAACTCAACCTTGTGCACTTTTACAACCATTGCTGCAGTCAGGCAGCTCGTCGTGCCAGGTTTTATGTAAACAATGAAAGAGCCTTTCATCTCTCTTCAGGTATCTTACCTTGAGAGATAAGGATGTCATGACAATTTCTGGTTTATCTGTTCCATGCCCTCATCTGGGCACTCCTTTGAATCTTGTACATTGCATATTAAATAGGTTACTGCAGGATGTGGAACTTGTTCCTTTTTCTTAACAAGGAATGACTTCTCACATCAGGCTCCTGGACAGGCAACGTCCTATCACCAAACATTCATGGCAGAGGACAGATTTTAAGAGCTGATTTTATTGTTATGGCTGCAGGTACCAGCAAGTCTCAGCTGTTGCAGTACGTGTATAATCTTGTCCCTCGTGGGCAGTACACATCTGGAAAGGGATCTAGTGCAGTTGGACTCACTGCCTATGTAACGAAAGATCCAGAAACGCGACAGTTGGTTCTACAAACTGGAGCTTTGGTGCTGAGTGATAACGGCGTGTGCTGCATTGATGAGTTTGACAAAATGAGTGACAGCACTCGTTCAGTATTGCATGAAGTTATGGAGCAACAAACACTTTCCATTGCAAAGGTATTGCAGCATTGTCCACCCTCCCACTCTTCCTATCCTCGTGCTGTGTTCTTCTTCTCATGCTGCTACCCCTCTCCCAACCACCAACCTTGTTCTACATACTCTTCCATATCTCATGATGCACTCCATCGTTTATATTTTTCAGGCAGGGATAATTTGTCAGTTGAATGCCCGGACATCAATCCTTGCTGCTGCCAATCCTGTAGAGTCCCAGTGGAATCCAAAGAAAACAACGATAGAAAACATTCAGCTTCCTCATACCTTGCTGTCCAGGTTCGTGGGTGACTTCATCTTTCAAATGACATTGATATTTCGTATGAGAGGAACATGCGATTCAGAAAATTGGAAAAGCATGTGGGTGATAAGCTAAGGTGCAACGCTATACCCTCTGAAGGCCAATGGCTAACTGCATCGAAGCCTTAAACTGCTGGAAAGGGTTTATACCAGATGCATGAGGAATACCATTGAAGCAAGAATGTGGTTTTATACCCATGAGGAGTAAATGAGACTGCTACAAATGTGTGTATGCTGGTCAAGTGGCTGACAAATTCAAAAATGCATTTACCTACTCCGACCCATTTTGTGGCGGTTGGATCGAGTTACCTATTCAATCAAAGCATACACACATTTGTGGCGGTCCTCATGCAGAATCGTAACCCCTCATGTGGAATATAAATGTATGTATATATTTGTGTATGTATCTATTGTTGCGGATCTGGGGTGGCGGGATTCTCACCCGGTCCTAGGCGCCACCCTCACCACCACCGTCTCCGGGGTTTATAACGCCGGCCGGCTCAGCACAGGCCTCGGGTCACGCGCCTTCAATCGCGATACCAACGTAATCCGTGTACCTTGCCAGTTGGGGAAATTGAACTCCTGGTTACAGACTGGTTGTGTCAGATGCCGAGCGTTTTCTGCCATTCTGTAACCATTTTGGTTTTATATGCCAATCGAACGGATCCTTCCTCGACGCGACACAAATTAATCCATAGCGGCAACTTCATACGAATTGACCAGATTCGTTTTGAAACATCGGGATCACAACACAAGCAAAATTTACAACAATTTTTTTTTATCAACAACCCTCAACCCGTTCTTAACTAGGGAACCACAGTCTACAGGTTTCGAGGGGATCACTACCGAAATATGCCTTATACAACACGTGCAGACAAAGACAAACGGCATGTATGCAAGACAAGACAGTACTTGGTGAGGTTTCATGGACGAGAGGAAAGTGTCAAGAGCACGAATGTCGCTCGCAACAGGCGAATGTCCACGGATTCAAACTCGCGCTAGAACGTGCCGCGTGGCGAAATGGAGGCGTCATACTCTTGCTCCCTCAAGGCACCGCGTGCGCACGCTCTCCTCAGCGCGTTCCGGCCCCGCGCAATGTCGACGGCACAAGTCCGCAAGATCAATGATGGGCCTCAGCCGATCTCTCTCGAGGTCCAGCACACAATCCAGGCCTGGCCTGTGCACCAGACAAGGCCCAAATCGAGGTGCCGAGCTCCTCAGGCGGATCGACAATGTGTCCAGCCGTGAGGTGAGTACGGACGGAGGCTCCACGGCCAGATGCAAGCGGAATCTGTCGATCACCTCCCCGTACGAGTTGATCGTCGACTCCACGTGCAGGCAGCCTCTCAAAGCCGACTGCCGTTTTTGTACCGGCAGATTCCACACTGTCCCTCCTTCGTTCGCTCGCTTCCAAAAACACGAGCACTCTTTCGAGAGCGACTGTTCTCCACACACAGCTCTTTTCACGAAGCCTTCGTTTCTCGCTTCGAAGCGACTCCGAGCACGCCTCACGAACCCGACGCTCGTCCAAAACTGAGAGCTCCCTTTTTCCTTTCGTATCTTCCTTTCGTTCCACCAGCACGCCTCTCTCGGCGAAAAATGAAAAAAAGCTCCGCCCCTTCGCGTCACTTCCTCACTCAAGCCACACCCTCTCTCCAGGCCACACCCCCTCAGCCGACTGGGAGGGGCCTATCCCGGGATGGGGTAGGAATACGAGGGAGTTCTTGTTTCACCACCACTGTACGAACATAAAAACAGTCTCTTGCACTTCCCGACACACGTATAACGTCTACTTTACCAAAACAACCCAGCTATACATGCATTTAATGGGGGATCTGAGCTAATCCTATATTTAGTAGTCCAATAAGGGCCATTTCCGTAACTATATATATATATATATATATATATATATATATATATATATATATATATATATATATATATATATATATATATATATTGTTGTGGTTACCAAATTCGCAAACCACCATTCAGGTCCCTTTGGTGAGGTATCTCGGTAAGTACATGTGTAGTTAGGCCCAAACCCGTTGTCTAGTGGGAATACATGTCATTTATGCGTGCTGCGACTCTTCAGGATAGCCGTTTTTCTTTTGCTATCTTTATTTTGGACCAACCGCCATGATTACCACCACAACCACAACATCAACCACCAACCACAACGCCGCTTCACCACAACCGCCACGACCTTCCCGTCACACCTCGCAACCGTCGCATCGCCACCGTTCTTGCCCCGCTGTGGGTACCGGTGTTGGACTCGTGCAGGGCGCGCGCCGAACAGCGTGTACAAAATCACGGATTTTGTGCTTCAAAAACGGATCAAAAACGACACACGCCCACTTTTTGCCGTCCAATCGGTGAGCGAGGGGCGAATTGGCCCCGCCCCCAGGGCGATCGATATATGCAAATTTATGGATCAAAAAGCCTTCACGCCCACTTTTTCTCGGGCCAATGGGGAGCGAGGTGAAAGGTCGAAGGGAGGGGGTCAAGGATGAGAGGGCGAAGCTACGGGGCTGATAAAAGGACCGTGTTCGTCAGTCCAGTAGAGTCCAAAGGAAGAGAGTAGGAGAGTCGAGATCAGAGAGTTAAGACTTCGCGGGCGGTGGAGTTGGCGAGAAGGAGCTGGTCGTCGTGTGCGTTGGAGTCGGAACGGAGGGGACGGAGCTGTGGAAAGGCAGCGACACCAGACGAGGGGGTGCTCGCGTCGGGAGCTGCACCCCAGGGAGGCCGACAGCGCGACCTGGCCGAGGTGGAGACGCTCGTCGCGGGACTCGAGGCAGAGTGGAAATCCTCTATACCCCGAGCATCAGCAACCCCCTCCTGTTTCCCCCCGCGCTGAGATAGTGCGACCAAGGGGGCCCCTTTCCCACCCCCTACCAGACACTGTCCGCGAGGCCCGCGGAGTTGAGGCACCATCGCCGCTCCGCGTCTCATCACCAGACGGGTAGGCGCGACCCGGTCTCGGCCTCAGGCCCGCCTCATCCTTGAGGGTATTCTTTTCCTTGGTTTTGGGTATGTGTTGTCGGCGCCGTCTGTGAAGTAGAATTGTATAAGTGTTGCCGTGTGCTCGGTAGTCGGTATTAGCTCTGCATTGTGTCTTCTCTTTTATATTTGCTTTTTGTGTAAATGGAATTGTGTTTTTCTTTTCTGTGTGCTTTTGGTGTAATTGAATATGTGTGCTTCCCGTGTGCCGCGAATAAATGTGCTTTGTGTTGAACTGTTTCCCGCTTCGCTTCGTCTTTTCCTCCATTGAATCCTCATCTTGCTTCACGTAAAGGGTTGGTAGTGGGCTGAATACGCCCGATAATTAATCGAACCGTCGAGGTCGACGATAACACCGCTCGGTTATCCCGATAGTACGGAACGGGTCGCTTAAGTGGCCCGTGTCCGAAGTCGACCTGCGGCGAGGTGCGATCGCCCGGTCTACCCTCCGCGTGGGTACTTAGGTAGGTCGAATTTGGCGAGCAACCCTATCCCACGCGGGGGCTGATTGGCTCGATCGCGGTGAGACCGAAAGGTCCACCCGTGACTGGTTCCCGGCGTTAGTCCGAGAGGGTCACGACTGGATTGTCCGTCCGGTGGGCGACGTGCCGCGATTCGAGTTACGTGGCCGTCAGCACGCCGGCGGGCGCGAATACCGCAACAATATACATATATATATATATATATATATATATATATATATATATATATATATATATATATATATATATATATATATATATATATATATATAATTTGAAGTTTTCGTTTGTCTGCACACGCTAATCTCCTGAACGGTGGAAGATAGGAGGAAACCTCTGACACAAAAAATGTTGGGACGGGCCCCGGGAAGGTTATAGGCTCGGTGGCGGGGCTCCTCGAGGCCCTATTTATAATATATACATAATATATGTATATCTAATTTGAAGTTTTTGTTTGTTTGTTTTTTTTCTGCCCGCGCTAATCTCCTGAACGGTGAAAGATAGGAGGAAACCTCTGAAACAAAAAAATGTCAGGACGGGCCCCGGGAAGGTTATAGGCGAGGTGGCGAGGCCCCCCGGCCGGGGGGGGGGTTCCCCCTCACCAGCCCCCTTAGGCTATGCCTGCCATGGCCCAATAGGGAACTGATACTGGGCTCATGTCAGACCTATGTACAGAAGATTAAATTCATTCAAAAATAACTCTGGCAACGCCTGGTGCGTTTACCTGGTATATATTTCCATATATATATATTTATATATATATATATATATATATATATATATATATATATATATATATATATATATATATGTATGTATGTCTATATATATATATATATATATATATATATATATATATATATATATATATATTTCTATATATATATATTTCTATATATATATATATATATTTCTATATATATATATATATATATTTCTATATATATATATTTCTATATATTTCTATATATATATATATATATATATATATATATATATATATATATATATATATATATTTATATATATATATATTTCTATATATATATATATTTCTATATATATATATATTTCTATATATATATATATATTTCTATATATATATATATATATTTCTATATATATATATATATTTCTATATATATATATATATATATATATATATATATATATATATATACATACATACATACATACATACATACATACATACATACACAGTCATGCGCCGCTTAACGACGTTCCGGGCAACGACGGATCGCATATACGACGGATCTGCCAGCTCTGAAAAAATGAAAAAAAAAAATGTAGCTGAAACTTTCCTATCGCCTGGTGATGTAGCTGACGTAGCGCTACCAGTCGTATAAATGTAGCACATACAATTATATACACTGTACAGTACATGATACTTGATAATGATAATAAACAACGATGTTACTGGTTTATGTATTTACTATACTGTACTTTTTATTGTTATTTTAGCGTGTACTCTTTCTACTTATTAAAAAAAAAGTTTACTGTAAAACAGCATGCCGTGTCACGCAGTATTGTTCTACTGTACATCTCGTGTTTACCGCGTCTCTTGATTGTTTCATTTTTCCATGTGCTTGATTTAATCTCGTGTTTTGTTCATCATGGACCTCAAGTGTACAAAATCCACTGCTGATATTGCCAGTGCTGATAAGAGGTCACGTCGAGTGATTGACCTGGAAACCATATAGCTATACCAACCATATAGCCTAGGTGTCTAGGTTTGTGTAAGTATGATGTTCGAAAACGAAAATAGGCTATACCATATAACCGAGGTGTCTAGGTTTGTGTAAGTACGATGTTCGAAAACGAAAAAAACAAAAAAATGATGTTCGCACAACGACGACGTCACTTAATGACTCGTTTCTCAGAACGTAACCCCATCGTTAAGTGGCGCATGACTGTATATGTTATCTTAGCGGTGATAACATCCTGTCGGATCCCGCTATTCGCCGAGGATACGTTCCTGGAAAATGCCATGAATACTGAATCCATGAAAAGCAGGGCATTGTTTCAATGGAAAAAGGGGGGGTAGGTTTCCGGCGGTTCATGATTCATGAAGGAAAATCAAAAATTACATGAAAAACCGCGAATGCGCCCGAGAAAAAAAACGTGAATACTGTGGTGGAAATGAACTCTATTTCCACTCAGGTTCAGCATACAAAGGAGAATCTTTAATACGTTACGTACGTGCACACAATATGGGAGAAATCTCCATCAATGAAACTCTCAAATTAATGCCCTAATCCAAGCATTATAAATCGAAACAAGGACGAGTATGGAAAATTGTTGAACAAACAGGATAAAATAAAAATAGCCTTTCATCTGGGAAGGAGTAACTTTTCTCAAAGGTTTTGTCAAAATAACTGCTTTCTGCCACTGGAGAGGAGTGGAACAGAGTCCAAACAATGTTGGTTCCAGTTGGCAAGGCCCAAGTACAGCCAATCAGAAAAGAGCACAAACAGCCCCTCAGTGTTCCACAGTGTTTGGAGGAACAGACAGTTGTACAGATCAGGGGAGTGAATCATGACTGGCACATTCTCAGCGGTGACAAAGAACATTGCATTCTGACATTGTGATTGGCACCGCTCCTCAGCAATTTTTACAATGCCTCCACACAAAAGTCATGCATTATATTCATTAAGTTTGTGAACGAAATAAGAAATATTTAAAGTTATATTTCATCATGTACTAAATTGATATACTTCAGTCTTTCTGGAACTTATGCAACATTTCCAGGTTGTTACATCATTCTAAACAATGTAACTGACAAATGACAAATTAATATCACAAATTAATTGTAACAGAAGGCAGATGTATGTTTTACAGAAAGCAAATGTAACAGAAGACAGGGATAATTGTTTCCAACGGAATCCTTTCAACTGTGGCACTTTACCCTTGCACAATTAATATTTTGTGAGTGAGGGACATTGTCTTTATTCATTCATAACAATTACAAATGCTTAAAGAGGAAATCAATTTCGACAATACACATGCAACAAACTCGCTTAAATGCAAAAAGAAAATTTGAATACATGAAGCACATGCCTGCAAATGTCGAAGCAGATCACATTTTATAAACCGGGACTTGTGAATCTGCGCATAGCAGGGTCCAACAGTATATAACTATCTGATATTTTTTATTTCATCTTATTTTTTTTTGTATACAACGACGAGGCTCGTATGAGAGAGAAAACTCTGAACGTACAGAAAAGGGGAGCAGGAGATAAGAGGGGTGGGAGAGGGAAGGACAAAACAGTGGGGAACAGAGACATCAGGAGATCCATGGAAGGGTACACGGGGTAAACAAGATTGACACTACAGGGACTTTCAGGTCCTTACACGACAGCGACTTTCAGGAAGGAAAGCAGGGAATTTGAATGAGGTGGGTTTGGGGTGGATTGACTGGAGTAGAAAAGATGCTGGTTTGGGATGGGGAAGATAAGAGATGGTGGTGAACAGCTGTTTTGAAGACCTGGAGGGAAGAGTGGGATTGAAGAGGGTGCGGGAGGTTGTTCCAAAGGCAGGAAAAAAGAGGAATGAAAGGGTGGAGGTCAGCAGTGATTCTTGATTTTGGTAGTTTTACCAGAATGTGGTTGCAAGTGGACCTTGAGTGGCGTGTGTGTGTGTGTGTGTGTGTGTGTGTGTGTGTGTGTGTGTGTGTGTGTGTGTGTGTGTGTGTGTGTGTGTGTGTGACATATGGGAGACAGAGCAGGGGGGGGGGCAAACCGGAGAGGAGGCGGTCAGGAGCTCAGATGTGCCAAGGAAGGACTTTACACGACGGAAGATGCCCAGTCGGCGAATGGCTTTGGAGACCAGCTTGCTTCTTCAAGAGGATTGTTGAAAAAGTAGATTGGGGAGGGGGGTAGGGGGGGGTTCCAGATGGTCCTTCAGGAGAGACAAAGTGCGAGTGTGAGATTTGTCATGATTGAAAGACATGTTCCACATGTTGGACCAGCTTGTGATTTTATCCAGATCTGCAGAGAGTGAAGAAGCTGCTGCTTGCTGATCTGAGGGATGATCTATGGTACGGCAGAGGGTGGAGTAATCAGTAAAGAGATAAAGAGGATTTTCCAGAGAGTCGGAGAGATCATTGATGAAAACGAGAAAAAGCACAGGGCCCAGAAGGCTGCCTTGAGGAACTCCAGCCTGGACAGGAAGAGGGGATGAGAGAACTTCATTAAAGGGCCACATGTTGGTTGTGACAGGAGATGAAGTCTGCGAACAATGAGTGGAGATGGCTTTGGATACCATAGGTAGAGAGTTTGGTGAGCAGGGCAGGGTGCCAGACCATATCGAAAGCACGTGATATGTCAAGGGAGATGGCTCTGATTTCATCTCTGTCATTGAGGATCTCCATCCATTGCTGGGAGAGCAGAAGCAGCATATCCAGTTTAGAGTGACTTGTTCTGAATCCAAATTGATGATTGGAAATCAAGCCATTGGAGAAGAGGAAGGATTTAATGTCGGAAGTGATGATGGATTCCCATTACTTTGCTGATGATTGGGAGAAAGCTGATTTGTATGTAGTTGCAGGGATCTATTTTTGCACCTCTTTTATGCAGAGCGGTCATGTTTGCTGATTTCCAAACAGTTGGCAGAGGACCTTGAGCAAATGAGAGGGTGACGAGAACAGAGAGAGGGAGAGCAAGAGAAGCAGAGCATGTTTTTAGGACACGTGGGCTGATGCCGTCTGGACCGTTTGCAGAATCTGAGTGGAGGTTTGACAGCAAGCTCTCTTCCTTGTCAGGAGAAAAGGACACGCAGTCCAGGAACAGCTTGGTGTGATTGGGTGAGGTGGGTACAGTTTGCGATGGGTTTGGGAAACAAGATTTAGAAGCAAACTCGGAGTTTAGGCATTCAGCCTATTCATGTGCAGTGTCAGCTGTGTGGCCATTTGAGGTAAGCGAGGGGTTGGAGGGGGAACATACACCAGAAACGGACTTAACTGGATGCCACCAGGATTTGGAGGAGGGAGACAGGTTTAAGAGTTCAGACTTGAGATTAGAAAGATGTTGTTTTCTGGCTCTCCTGAGGGTGGACGCACACTTGTTCCGAGCTTTGTGGAAAAAACTGAGATTGCCTTCGGTTGGATTGGTCTTCTTTGAGGCGAAGGCAAGTTGTTTCAGGACAACTGCCTCGCCACAAGCTTCAGTGTACCATGGGCGGGAGGAAGGGTAGGACATCTGAAGACGAGAGCGGATAAATTAGAGAGAGACAGAGACTGAGAGAGTTTTTTTCTTTGAAAGAATTCCCAGGATGAGTTGATGTAGGTGGAAGTAGAGATGGGAGACCAGTCTAGAAGTTTGATGGCTGCTTGACGTCCCTGCCAGTCGGCCTGAGTGAAATACCAGACACGAGTACTTTGACAAGCATGTGGTCAGATGAACCGATTGGAGCGGAGGAAGAACATATATTTTCAGGGAAATTGATCAAAATCAGATCCAGAAGAGATGGCGTACTGTTGGTTGAGATCCGGGTCGGGAAGTTGACAGATTGAGTCAGTCCCAATGAGTCACAGAAATCTTTTGCTGAAGTGCCCTGGCAGGTGAGAGAGGTACCCACACCCAGCCAACTGGCATGATGACAATTGAAGTCACCACATATGAGGAAGAGAGACTTGGGATGAGAGGATTGAAGTTGGTCCATGTTTTCAGATAGCGAGATGTAAATGGAGTCATCACTTTATGGTGGACGGTACAACACACATAAATACATGAGGTGGGAGTGGAGTGGAAGCTGTAGCCAGAGGTATTCCTGGGGGTGTGGGGGAGAGAGGGCAGGTGGAGGTATGGTGAAGAAGGGAGCGGGCAGGGGTAGGTACAAGATTTGTGGGGTTGGGAAGAGGGGGAGGTGTGCTGAGAGAAAGGAAGGAGCATGTTTGTGGTGATGAGTGTACTAATTGCGAGAGTGAGATATCTGTTGAATTAGAATGGAACCCACAGATGTTAGAACACCACACAGTTTGGGACAATAGAGGAGGAGCTCATACTGAAGCAGAAGACAGTTAAGAGGTGCCAAGAGCAGATGTAGGATGAGGGGGTAAGGAGAGGGGATAACATGTGAGGGGTTAGGAGGAGGTGGATTTAAGTAAATGGGGTGAATTGGCACTGAAGTTGTGGGGGAAAAAATGACGATTGATGGAATACGAACATGCTTTTCAAATAAGTCAGAAATGTGAGTAAAGACATTACGTGAGGGATGCAATTAAGAGAATATAGAAAAGAAACTTTGTAGCAGTTGGACTTTGATTAATGAAAGACTTGATTAATCGAGATTGAGATTGAGATACGGGTAAAAGGAAATATATGAAGTATACGTACACCCTCCGGAAGTCCAAGGAAAGCGATGTATCGGGAGAACATCTGCTCTGCATGGCTGGCAATTCAACTTTCCCATCCAGTTTTTGATATTGTGTTGTCTTTGCCATCCACCTCCAACTGATAATTTAAAATAAATATAAATTTGTGCTCAGTTCCTTTTTACTTATACGTGTTGGGTTCTGACTTCTGATTTACAGTATATATTTAGTCAGAGCACTAAATATATTTGGCCGACCTCCCCCACCTCCCCCCCCCAAGCACCATCCACCCCACCCCCTTCCATGATTTTCCATCCCCCCACAACCCCTAATCCACCATCACCCCCCACTAAACCACATCCACCATTTCCCCCTCCCCCTGACCTCACTCTTGGAGAAAGCAGGCATGGTCAAAGATGCCTATGCCTCTGCAGCGACGTGTGATGAGGTGTGCAAAGCTTGTCAATCAATGCTAGTTCTCATAATAAAGCTTTGTTGAAAATTTGACAAAAGCTCTTCTAGCCCGGATAGACACACAGACAGACACACAAAAGTGATTGCAAAACTCCGTCTCCCGCTGAGTGGAGGAAAGGGCTAATCAAGTTGTTCCTTGATCATTGAATGAGGTCTATAGATAGACAGACAGACGGAGTGAACCAATTGCTTAACACCGTTTTTCTCTTTGCCCACGCTTGGTAAAAAGTGGTTGTAGTTTGAAAGATGAAAACTGTGTTAATAACTGAAGGCACTACCAAAAGAGCAGCTGTCAAGTTGGTGAGGTTGAGTCCAAAGTTTTGACCGAGTGGTCTTGATACGGGACTGTGCAGGCATTTTTTGCTTTTGTTGAGTATCTTTCCGATGGGAGTGTGATTCTGGGGGTACCACATGACTGAAGTAAGCACGTGGTAATACCACGAAGATGAAGACGATGTTCGATCTCACCATCTGCTTATTTCAGTCATGTGCCCTTCCATCACACCATGAAAGAATACTTAACACCTTGCAAATGATGCGGCACACAGTCCCAGATGAAGACGAAATGTTGTGGTCAAAATGCCAGACACGAGCTTCACCTACTGGGCAACTACACTCGTTGGTGGTACACCTTCAGTTATCAATATCGACAACTTGCTCCTATCCTTTTAACCTCATGTCCGCACACTATACCTTCCACATTGATTTCACCTGCCTGCACTCATTTTCACTTCACTGAGATATTGACTGCTACATATTTTCCACCTGTCATCTTTCCTCTAGGTTTGACTTGATATTCCTCATGCTGGACCCTCAGGACCCGGTGTACGATCGCCGTCTCGCCCACCATCTGGTGTCACTTTATTTCCGTACCGAGGCCGAAGCTGAGGATGAGCAGCTCGACCTGGCCCTGCTGAGGGATTATATTGCGTACGCGCGGCGTCACAGCCATCCACTCCTCAGTGAAGACGCCAGCCAGGCACTGGTGCAGGTCAGGAAGTTATGTCTAATGCGACATTCTTTGGTGACATGGGAGGGTTGAGAAAGCAATAACATTATTACTATGAATCACCAAAAACATACGGTTCAGGTTTCATGGCCAAAAACAAGTTGGGTATGTAGGAAGGTTAAACATACAGTATTTAAACATATACTGAGCTGCGCGTCTTGCTGTTCCTCATTTGTTTTCTGGATGGTATGCACCGCTTCTCACAGATTAGTGTGCAATCAGGTGTTGGCAAACTTTAGCGTACAAGATATGCAATTTCTGTGCAGGTACTGTATGCAGGTCTGATATCTTCACAGAGCGTGTGATAGAAAGGAACAAGCAGGTAGGCAGGTCTGATATATTCGCAAATGGACGGTGTGTGATGGATACGAAGAAACCAAACTTGGTTTGTACATGATATGTAAGAGACGAAAGGTGTGATGGAGATGGAGATGGATGATGTTTCAAAACGACAGTAAAAGGACTGTCTCTCTCTGTCTGTCTTCTATTTGCCTGCCTGCCTGACTGTGTGTCTTTCAGTTTCCCATCTCCTTTCTCACCACTTTGTGCATCGTCACCAAACTCCGCAGGCATAATGAACAACATTTTACATCCAGAAGCTAAATTTACTTCCAACTTTTACTCTGTTCGACCCAGTCTATGGTAGACTTTTCTCAAAGCATTCACCATGTTGGGTGACATCACAACACAGATCATATGCCAAACGTTTTTGCCATACATCGCACCACTCCGGTGGGTAGCGCTTCAGTGACAGAATGGTGCCAGAAGTTCTTCTATGGCCCTCCCATCCTTTCAAATGCCATCACCAGTCCATGTCGGGTACATCATATAGTTGAGGGTGCTTCCGGGCACCATTGCGTCACGTGGTTTCGGTAACAGTGGTGGCAGCTGTCGTCGTCATTGTTTAGCCCTCACATCTAACTATCTCATCACCCGTCCTTGTTGGGTGTATCCGCCATTTATTATCATGATCGTTATTCACCAAAGTGGGAATGTGTCGTCAACCATTTAACGTTGTCGAAACAACGGGTTGATTGTAACCTTCAAACCAAGCACAACCGGAAATAGTTATTCCCTGCATTTTGCATCCAGTTACTTTTCTTTGACATTTTATTTGCAAGAATATTTATGTAAAGAAATAACAAATCCTTCCTTAAGTTACGGCTTTGTAGTCCATTTGCCACCCGTATATGTTCTGTACTCAACGTTGTTGTAATGAGAAGTGCATTGTTTTTTGATGGTTTCGTACTCACATGGGTCGAAAGAGAAAATTTGCGGCAACGTTGGGGAACTCCGCTAATTTGCATAAATCCAAGATGGCCACCGCGGACGGGGGGGGGGGGGGGGGTGGAATATAACTTTTCAACCAATTAACTTACGATCACGCGTGATACCTCTTTTCCGTATAATTTTGACCTGAGGAATCGATTTCTGAGGTCAATTTTGTGATTCGGGGTCAAATTCAGGGTCAAAGGTCAAGTTCAAGGTCATTTTTGGCCAAAAATGAAATAATATAATGATAATGAAATTTTCAGAGCGATGGTGGTCAAGCGTTTATTCATTAACGGCGATCACTCCCATTCATCATCAGTTCAAGATGTTCAGCTTCCTCGTCATCTTCCACATCTGCTTCTCCTTCCTCTTCCACTTCATCTTGGTCTTCATCTCCTGTCTTGAACGGGTTGAAGCAGGTGTCACTGCAAACACAAGCGCAGTACACAGTGCATGATATCTTTCCATGGTGACAGCTGCAACGTTCAGTGCCTTACAGCCGCACCGCACTACATCCATGAGATCTTGGGGTCCTGGGGGCTGATCAGAGGTTGCTGGTACTGGGGTGCCATCTGTTATTTCCCACCCATACTTCATGATGTCAAGTTCAGGTGGAGCCTGCTGGTCAGCAGATTTTGCGATTATGGTCTGCATTCCTGGCTTAGCGCGGCCATACTCCAGCATACCTGCAGGATGAGGTTGCTGGAATTCATGTGAGAGGACATGGGTAGTGCGTCGACCAGTGGGTGTGAATATCTGGAGATCGAAGTTGTCAAACAACGCGAAGATTACGCCGACGGTTCTACACAACCCCATGAACTGGTGGAGAACCTGTGCATTGTCACGTAGTAGACGAGCGGCTGATTTTCGTAATCTCAGGGCCTCATCGTACGAGGTCGTGAAGCCATGCTCATGAAGGAGTTTGAAAAGTTCGGAACTGCCATGCCGGTGCAACAGTTTGACGGCCAGTCCTCATGTTGTCTGATTTCTGGTACCTGTAACGTGACTGAATTGACTGGCTCAGGCTCAGAGATTTCTAGGTCACTTTACCACCGGAGACCAGGTCCGAAACCAACTTCAACAAACTTGGGCTGGTCGCCTTGATTGTGTTGGCCTGTGTAAACTCTGATAGGTCATAATTGGCACTGCTGTACTTGACCGACCGTGCCTTATGCTTGATCTGCCTCACCAGGGAAGCAATGCTCCTCTCATCCGTATCGTCTACCTTAACTATCTTGAGACTTTTAGCAACGGACTCACGGAAACCAACAATGGTAGCACAACCATCTACCCGAACAACGATAACATCCTTACTCATGCAGTCAGTCAACTTGTTTAACATGTCACGTCGAGCGAGCTTGCCACCTCGATCCGAGTACAGGGAATGCAGTTCAACACTATTCCATATTCTGGACCTGTCTCGGTTCATGTACTCAATGACTTCCTTCAGAGCATTTTCATCTGCACTACCAGTTGGCAAATCAGCTTATGTGGGGACATTCGTGAAACTGTTATAGCAGCGGACGTGGTACTTGCACTCAGCAGAAGGTAGATCAGAAACAAAAGCAAGGTGCAACTTGACCCTTCTAGCGACATCATCATTACACTGCTCACCAACATCAAGGAGCATATCTTTCATAGTTGGGAGTGGGTTGCGTTCTGTGTCAAAACATTTTTTGGTCATATACTCACGAACGCGGTCCCATCTCTCTGGGTGTCTATCATCAATGGGTAAACATTCCTCACTACAGAACATACAATCACGTTTGTACTCAAACACACCTTTGTCAGCGACCTTAGTATGAAACCTTGTAGTTGTCCTTACACCCTCATCTTCAGCCTTTCTTTTCTGTGACTTTCTCACTATCAATTTTCTCTTTTCATGTATAAGTACAGTAGCAACCTTTGTGGCAGGCTATGCTTGCCGCATCTCCACCAACATCAATAATGTTCTGTAGCTTAGCCTGCAGGTCCCCATCCCCACGGGATTTGGCGCATGAGATGAGCTTCTTGATCCCGATCTCAGTGAATTTTGTTTCTTCTCCACCTCCGTGACACACCGGGAGAAGACACCTTGAGTCAGCCATCATACGTTTCTCTGAAAAGAAGAAGAGGTGAGATTAGAATCAACGGGATCATTCATCAACTCTTTCGTAGGAGTGATCTGTAGTTGATGCAGGGGTCAAAAAGTGTAAAACCCCTCAATAGTCCAAAAATGACATTGAACTTGACCTTTGACCCTGAATTTGACCCCGAACCACACAACTGGCCTCAGAAATCGATTCCTCACCTCAAAATTATACGGGAAAAATGTATCACATGTGATTGTAGGTTGATTGGTTGAAAGGTTATTTCCACCTCCGTCCGTGGCGGGCATCTTGGATTTATGCAAATTATCGGAGTTCCCCAAGGTTGCCACTCCCACAACCAAGCTAAATTTTTTTTCTATCGACCCATGCGAGTACGAAACCATGAAAAAACAATACACTTCTCGCAACAACAAGGTACTCAACCTGGCAACTGGGTTATTGCGTTCTTCCAACCTAACTATCCTCAGCATACCCATGCTCGACCCGGTCCTCTTTGTCCTCCGCACAACTTCCCTTTCCTTCCACCCAATTGTCCTTCCCTTTCAGTCTAATTTTCTGTCTGTCACGTCGCACCTTTTAACCTCCTCCCTCAGGCATATGTCGAGATGCGCAAGTCAGGTGGTGGACGGGGCACAGTATCTGCATTTCCTCGTCAGCTTGAAAGCTTGATACGGCTAGCGGAGGCTTGGGCCAAGGTGCGCTTAGCGCAGTACGTCGAGGTGGCCGACGTAGAAGCGGCCAGGCAGCTGTACCGTGAGGCCCTGAAGCAAGCTGCCACTGACCCTCGCACTGGCATCGTAGACATTTCCATCCTTACAACCGGTATGACATCGAGCTTGTAAATTTGCGTCTTAGTCCTTTGCATTTTGTATATTTTAATTGTAGTGAATTCTTTGTGAGGTGCACCAGAATGAGAAGGGGTGAACTGAGGTCATGGAAGCAGAAATGAGATAACGGTTAAACAATGCCTAAGGAGATTCGGTTTTCACTTTTACAGTTGTTTAGCCTAATTGGACTCAGGCTTAATAAATATTACTGATCTTATGTAGACATGGAACATTCTCACCCCCTTTGGGTCATTTCTTTGTTCCATGAAAGTTTGTTGATATGTGGTGTGATGAAGCACCACTCGTCTTTCCTAAGAAATGATGTGTGTATATATATATATATATATATATATATATATATATATATATATATATATATATATATATATATATATATATATATATATATATATATATATATATATATATATTTTCCACCTGAGTAGTCTGCAGTCACTAGTGAGCGAGATATGAATTCTGTTTGAAGTCGTCGTCGTCGTTCGTGACTGCTTCAAAGTTGTGAGGACGATACTGCCCTATCAGAAAAGTCATTTGCGGGTACCAGATTCGTACTGTTTATTTTTTGTGGGGGGGGGGGGTGGGAGGGTGGGTGGTCTGAAGATCTATTTATTTTGTGAATGAATCATTTTTATTAGCCTTTGTAACCCTCTTATTACCAATGGTGGTGCGTTTTTACCACCTGGAATTTTCATAAACGTGACGTGTCTTAACCTCGAACATAGTTCATTTTTGCGTAAGGCCACAGTGATGAGCAGTGACTAAGAAAATTGTTTTAGACCCACCCACCCTCGCAGACTGGTGAAAACTTCACAGAAAAGTAATGGTATTCTGCCACATGCTCGCCGTAAGGAAACTTTCACTTATTACTCCGCCAAAACTATGTGGTCACAAGTCCACATGACGCGCGATGGTTCAACTCATTCAGACAAGGACATGTCTTTCAGCTGAATAAAAAAATATAATTTTTTTTATAAGAATAGTATCACTTATAAACTGTGCGTTTTGTATCCAAACTAATGGTTTAGCAAGTGTATAGACTGCACTTGTCCATTAACATGTGACTGATGTGATTGTTTTTCTTATCAGGGTTTTAAATCTTCTTCAAGTTACTTTGTGTATTTGAGTTTAAGAAACCTTACACGGTAAGCATTTTTTAAATTAAATGGTAATTTTCACCATTCACTTGTCAATGTGAGTAGATCTGGTTGAGGTTGGCCCAGTGGGGCTAGTTTTGAAGTTTGATAATTAAATTATGTACTACTAATAGTTGTTCCATTGCATGGACAGGCTGATTTTTTTATTTTATGTGGAACAGCAGAGCCAGAGTTGGACACAGTAAGCAAAGGAATGAATGAACAGGTGTGCGTGTGTGCGGGACCTTTTTGCCACTGTTTGATGCAGGTGTGAGTTCCACCATGAGGCAGCGCCGAGAGGAGCTTTCTCAGGCTCTACGGAAACTTATCCAGAACAGGGCCAAAACCTCGAGCCTCAAGTATCAGTGGCTCTTCGATGAGTTGCGCGCTCAGTCTGACTTGGTATGTTGCGGGTGAACGGTTGTGTTGATGATTGCTTGCATGATCGTGTTTTTTTGATTATGCTTTGCATGATTGTTTTTTTTAATTTCAGTAGTGATTGCATTTTCATCATCATTTGTGTGCAGCCCATGGCTGCTCGTTTCCATCATTGATAGGAGCACGGCTGTGCCGCTGATACAGTGCCCCTTGCTGGTTAGGGCAAGAATTCGTAATTGGCCATGGTGCTGTCAAATACTCTCCTACTCTTTGCGAAGGACACCAAAGGACACGGGACGCCCGTTCAACGTCCATCTGAGGGACGGCACACACATTGATGAATCACCCTGACTGTGAAACACTGGGATGACAGTAGCTGGTTCAAGATTCACACTCAATCTAGACAGCTTCGAGGCTGGTGTGTGTACCTCTGGCCATCCTGCCAGCCCGATTGCATAATGGTCAATTTAAAATGCAAAAGGGAAACGTCAACGTCATTGCACTCGGTCTAAGGAGGTGGTATTTTGTTCATAGTGGGTGTCTGTAGTTTTCCATAGTGAGAGTTTTCCTCATCTGTTCAGTGGAATTTGAACTGTTCAGTGGAATTTGAACTGTTCGGAGGAATTTATGTTCAACAGGGCAATTATTAGTACAGGGAGTCCTCTATACGCCCATTCGACCAACGCTTTTTCACATTAACACTTTTGAAGAACTTACACCAGTTTTTGGTGAACGAGATGTCATTTTTCTGTTAACGCTTTTTAATGGGGGCGAAATTTTATTTTTTTAACTTCTCCCCAGAAATAAACTGTACCGTAATCTCTCTGCTCGCGTGTTTGTGACCTTTGGAATGTCAGAGAAGAATAAGGCACCATTAATACAAGCAAGGGAAGCTCGTGCATTGAAGAAACGTAGGAGATCTTTACGTTGAGAATGAAATTAGACATTATAATATGGTCTGAGAGAGGGAAAACTCCTTCACAAATCAGACGTTCACTATCCTTTTACTTAACCGGTCTACGATTGGGACGATACTCGAGCATAAGGCGAGAATTTTCCAACATGTGAAAGGATCTGCACCAATGATGTTGAAGGTTATGACCAAGAAAAGGAGTAGTGTGATTGCTGAGATGGAAAAACTTTTGATTTTGTGGCTCGAGGACCAGACAACAGAATTGGTGAATGTTGATGCTTAAGGCCCAGTCACACCTTGACGTTTTAGCCAACGTATGCCGATTTTTGAAAATTTTTTCTAAAACGCTGGCACACGTTGAATACGTTATGGGTAAGTTATGATAACATTGAGAGCACGCTGATAAACACTGCCATACGTCGTTGTACGCTGGCTTTAAACGTTGTACTTTTCGGTTGTCCTCAAATTTTTGCATGCTTGAAATTTCACGACGTATGCCGGCGTATGACTCACACGTTCCGCTACGCTGGCCACAAGTTGTATGCACGGTCTGCGATCGTTGGCAGACGTCAACACTTTGCCAACACACTACTTGTAAGTTAATCATAAGTTGAGACATGCCGAGGTAATGTTTAGCGTACCCGAAACTTATTTCTAACCTATGATTAACGTGTTGTTGGCACGTTACGCGATCGTTGCCACACGTCGACAGACGTTACTTTTAAGTTACTCATAGGCTGAAAGGCGTCGGTATAATGGATCGTCCTTGCGTCAGCGTCCACGGCCACGGCCAGGACACTTATTTGCAGCATTCTTCAAACTTTTCTTCGGCATGACGAGGATGTTCACACTTCGATGTCTAGCTTGGCTATGATTCCAATTGTCCATCGGCAGCGTCTATTTAAAATAGTTGAGTTTGAGCGTTTTAACACGTTCAGAAGAAACGCTTCAAATTTCCAAACCCCAGCGTCACAAAACAAAGGCGAGTGACAGCAATTTAAATCGTTCATTGTAAACAATGAAAATAGTTGAGTGGTACCGTTTAAAAGTCGTTGAGTGTAAAAAAAAATCCAATTGTTGAGCGCAAGCGTCTACTTTCAATAGTGGAGTTTGAGCGATTTAGCACGTTCAATAGAAACGATTAAAATTTCCGAGCGGCAGCGTCAAAAAACAAAGGCGAGTGACAGCAATTTCAATCGTTCATTGTAAACAATGAAAATAGCTGAGTGGTTCCGTTTAAAAGTCGTTGAGTGTAAAAAAAAAAAAATCCAATTGTTGAGCGCAAGCGTCTACTTTCAATAGTGGAGATGCAGCCATTTAAATCGTTGAGTGGCAGCCTATGAATAGCAAACCCCACTTCACCGGCAAAGATAAACTGCCGCACGATATGGATAAGTTAGGCTATCGTTGGGCATAGTTTGTGAACGCCGGCTACATGATAATTATTCGTTGGTATACCGTATCTATAAGTTATCGAAGTGCTCTATGCACATTATTAGTTCATTGTGCATTTGTCCAACCCGTTATGAATAGACCTAAATCGTAAAAACAAGCCATAGCTCATTGTTGAAAAAGCCCCATAAAAAATTAGCCGCGAAGAACTTCGAACAATGGTGCAAAGATGTCTCCTACCCATGGACACGCGGACGCAAGGAGGATCCATCATAACCCACACCCTCCCCTCACACTCACCTACTACTGCCAACATGAACAAACTACTACTAATACTAATACTGATACTGATAGTGTTACTGCTGACATGAACATCGACTCAAAAAGGACTCGAAAACACTGTTGGGTTCCCCTTTTATGAACACCATTTTTATATACCAATTCCCAAAATCGCTGGGAACACGTCTTTATATGGCAGTTGTACGTTAGAAACACGTTCATTTATTTTTTTTGTCGACCGGAAGACGTCATTGGAATACGTCTACATACGTCGATGTGTGTTGGGACTACGTAAAGAATTGGTTCAAAGCACGTCACACATAAGTTAGAAATAAGTTTCGCGTAAAAAAGACATTACCGTGACGTGTTTCGACTTATGCGTAGCTTATAAGTAGCCTTTGTGGACGTGTGTAAGCGTCCGCATATCGTGTGTACAACTTATCCCCATCGCATGCGGAACGTGTGTCATACGCCAAGTATGTCGTAAAATTTTGAACATGTTTAAAATTTCTTGACTTACTCTACTTACTACGACGTATGATAGCGTACTTTAGCGTTCTACTCACGTATATCAAACTTACTCGTACCGTATTTGACGTGCCCCAACGTTTTAGACACATTTTTCTTAGGTCGGCATACGCTGGCAAGATCGCCAAGGTGTGACTGCGATGTTGACACTTCCATTTCTACGGCAGTTATGATTCGAATCGTTGTGCGTCAGCCTTTTAATAGGCTACGTCACGACATCGTCGGCGATGCGTGCAACGCGCTATGCCTAAGTTAGACTATCGTTGGGCATAGGTTGTGTAGGCCGACAACAGGTTCAGCATTCGTTGGTATAAGTTATCTATAACACAACGAAACGTTCTGTGTCCGTTACTAATGCGTTATACATCAGACCAAGTCGCTATGAATACGTCCGAATCTTAAAAAAAAAAAACATCAAAAGTTCAACGTAAGCCAGCGTTTTACATCCATTTTAATACGTTGCCATCGCTGGCTAAAACGTCAAGGTGTGACTGGGCCTTTACATTGCATTGTGTTATGGGCAATACGAGTCGCTAGCCCATCTCAATGTGACTAAGCAGGGAAACGTTAGCTTAAAAATCGTCTCATTTGAATGTGCACCATACAGGGGAGAGTGCGTGATTAATTAGGGATTAAGGTTTGGGAAATTGTGCGTATAAGCCCTTGTAATGTCCCACCGGATGAGGTTGAGAAGAGGGGCTGCGCTGTCCAGAGTGAGGGAAGGAGCTTTTTGTTGCCTCTCGAGGAGTAAGGAGTTGTGTGTACCTCTGGTGAGGTGGAGCTGTTGTTGCCCTGTGAGGGTGGAGTTTTTGTCCATGTCTCGCGAGGGCAAGTAGAGGGGAGTCGGGCGCTGAGGAGTAAGGAAAAGGAAGAAGGGTCGTGACTCGTAGCTGAGGAGAATAGATCAGGGTTGGGCACGAAGCAATATGATCAAGAGAGGAGGGATTGTGCCAACAGAGAAGGAGATAATTTTATGATCTGGCAAAACCTAGTAAGTCGAATGCCCGTAAAGAGCACTTACTAGGTTTTGCCAGATCAGGGGAGAAATGTCCTGCAGAGAAAACAGTTGCTCTGTCTGTGCTACCTGCCTGCCTTCTGTTCCTGCTCTTGCAGTAGCCCTGCTTTGTTGTTCCTGCCTTGTCCCATTTGTTGGCCTGCCGTGTGTTTCGTCGTCTCCTCATCACCTGCTCGTTCACCAGCAGTTAAGACTCATCCGGTTCACGTTCCCTATCCCCGTATGTGAATAAATCTGGTGTGTGGCGCCATAGGTTTTATAGGTATTGTACATAATTATTTATTTATCAATTCCGTGTACCCCCTTCTTCCCTTTCCTAAACCCACCATCGTACTCCTCTGTCGTAATTCCACCATTCCCTGGTTCTTTTTATCGATTTAATTTGGGAAATAAACCAGTTTATTTTAAGAGGTAAGAGCCTCATGTGCTTCTTGCGATTCCCAGGTGCGCAAAGTCGCCATGGTTCAAACGCAGTCTAAAGGATGAAAAAGCCAGTTTAATCCATCCGACAAGCGTCGGTGTTAATCGGTGTGGATGCGACGATGCTATAAATTCACAAACACTCATGATTACCTTTTGAAACAGTCCCTACTGCTGTTTAACATTTAACTGAAAGTGAGGAAACCCAAGGTGTGTTCAGTTACCACGCAGCTCGCTAGCGCTTGCCAAGCCAACCGTTCCCTATCAACTTTTTTGAACGGAGCACTTGCTTGAATGCTTAAACCACTTGGTGAGGGCTCTACAAGAAACTTGGTAACTTAATTACACCCCTGACATTCTTGAGATCTAAGCCGAGATTTACTGTAATCTATATACCCCAAAGAGGATAAATACATGACCCTTCCTGCCACTCCCGTACGGAGTGGGTGTACTAGTTTATTAAAATAAACATTTATCTATGTTCTCCATTTACTTATTTAGTTACTGTCATTAGTGTTAACTTGTACATATATTTATGTTCTGTGTGAATATATATGTAGTTATGTTTTTTTAGTCTAGTGTTCACTTTAGTTAGCTTTGGATGACCGAAAATTACTGCCGAGGACATAATGACAATGGGAAAAACGTTTTCGATTTACACTTTTTCACATAACACTTGACGTTGTGTGAACACATCCTGAGAATTAAGCAAGGACTCCCGGGACTGCATGCCATTATTATTATTATTATTATTATTATTATCATTATGGTCGTCGTCACCACCACCACCACCACTACACACTCGCTGTGTTGCTACTATCCATTCAAAATTCTCTTCCTTTTGATGTAAAAACATCGCCTCTTTCATCATCCACAATGCACTGCTGCAGCTGGGGATGGATATCGTTTTATTTACATTTTACTTTTTGCGAAATATAATTTATTGCAATGATTAAGTCAAAATGCATGAAAATGATCGTGCATTTGGCATACTGTGATTTTTGCCAGGTAGGCTCTGTCGGTATCGATTTTCCCCCCCCCTCCCCCACCGGATATCTATATATCGGTGGGCTCATACTGGTATATTCCGGTATATCAGTATTACAATAAATAACTAGAGGGGGAGCACTCGGTAGAGTGCAAAACCTCCGCCGCCAATACTGCTAGGTCACTCAAGTGAACCTGATATCCTATTCATTCAATTTGACATCAACAGTGCTCACAGAGTTATAGTTTGCAACTTTCCCTTTTACTTTTAACTTTTACATACTCAATTCATTCGTCATAACTAGATTCCTTGAGACAGAAATTGATTTTACGTGGGTATATGTGGGAGAGCCAGAAAACAACATCTTTCTCATCTCAAGTCTGAACTCTCAGACCTCTCTCCCTCCTCAAAATCCTGGTGGCGTTTAATCAAATCTGTTTCTGGTGTATGTTCCCCCTCCATCCCCTCCCTTACCTCAAATGGCCGCACTGCTGATTCCACACGTGATAAAGCTGAATGTCTAAACTCGGTGTTTGCAGCTAAATCTTGTGTCCCAAACCCATCACTATCTCTACCCACTTTACCCAGTCGCACCCAACTGTCCCTGGACTCTGTATCCTTTTCTCCTGACAAGGTGGAGAGCTTGCTTTCAAACCTCGAGTCAGATTCTGCAACCGGTCCAGACGGCATCAGCCCACGTGTCCTCAAAGCCTGCTCTTCTGCTCTTGCTCACCCTCTCTCTGTTCTATTCACCCTCTCATTTTCCCAAGGTCATCTGCCATCTGCTTGGAAATCTGCTAACATCACTGCCCTGCATAAAAAAGGTGCAAAAACAGATCCCTGTAACTACAGACCAATCAGCCTTCTCCCAATCATCAGCAAGGTTATGGAATCCATCATTGCTTCAGACATGAAATCCTTCCTCTTCTCCAATGGCTTGATTTCCAATCATCAATTTGGTTTCAGACCAGGTCACTCTACCCTGGATATGCTGCTACTGCTCTCCCATCAATGGATGGAGGTCCTCAATGCCAGACAGGAAATCCGAGCCGTATCCCTGGACATATCACGTGCTTTTGACACAGTCTGGCACCCTGCCCTACTCACCAAACTCTCTTCCCATGGTATTCAAGGCCATCTCCACTCATGGCTCGCAGACTTCCTCTCCTGTCGCAGTCAACGTGTGGCCCTAAATGGAGTTCTTTCATCCCCTCTTCCTGTGCAGGCTGGAGTTCCTCAAGGTAGCGTTCTGGGCCCTGTTCTTTTTCTGGTTTTCATCAATGATCTCTCGGACTCTCTGGAAAATCCTCTATTTCTCTTTGCCGATGACTCCACCCTCTGCCGTACCATCTGTCATCCCTCAGACCGGCAAGCAGCAGCTTCTTCGCTCACTGCAGATCTGGATAAAATCACAAACTGGTCCAACACGTGGAACATGTCTTTCAATCCACACAAATCTCACACTCTCACTATGTCTCTTCAAAAGGACCGTGTAGAAAACCCCCGCATCCACTTTCTCAACAATCCACTGGAAGAAGTCTTTTCTTTCAAGCTTCTGGGTCTCACTATCTGCCATGACCTTTCCTGGGAAAGTCACATTTCCAACCTTGCCTCAAAAGCCAGTCGCCGACTGGGAATCCTCCGTCGTGCAAAGTCCTTCCTCGGCCCTCTTGAGCTCCTGACTACTTACAAAGCTTTTGTCCGTAGCCTGATGGAGTACTGCTCTCCCCTCTGGGCTGGTGCTCCTGCCTCCCACCTTTCTCGACTTCACGCTGTCGAAACCAGGGCTTTTAAGATCATTGGCATCTCCCGCAATGAAGCTGAGTCTTTGGGCCTCTCACTCAATCACCGCAGGTTGGTCGGTGGTCTTTCTGTCTTCTACCGACTCCTCTCCAGCCTTGCCCCCCTGCTCTCTCTGCGATTTGTCCCAACCACATTTCCACAGGGCGCTCAAGGTCCGCCAACAACCCCCTTCTGGTAAAACTACCAAAATCACGAATCACTGCTCATCTTCACTCTTTCATTCCTCTTTTTTCCCGCCTTTGGAATAAACTTCCTCACTCTATTCTTTCCCATTCTTCCCTCCAGGCTTTCAAAACAGCTGTTCACCACCACCTCTTATCTTCCCCCATCCAAATCCTCGATCTTTTCTACCCCCGATAATCCACCCATGCCCACTTCCTTCAATTCTCCTGCTTTCCTTCCTGAAAGTCCCTGTAATGTCCATCTTCTCCTCGCCATGTTCCCCGTCCCATCCCCATCCCTCTCCCTTCCACAGTTCACCTGTGTCTGTTCCCCAATGTTTTGTCCCTTCCACTCCCACCCCTCTTGTCTCATGCCTCCTTGCTGTGAGTTGTGTGTTAGCTCTCATACGAGCCTCGACCAAGGTATACAAAAAAAAAAAAAAAAAAAAAAAAAAAAAAATATATCCACCTGAAGTTCCAAAATCAGCCGCAATTATAATTTTGGCATGTTTTTTGTTGGAAATCGCTTAAAACATGGAGAAATGCAAAAAAAAAAAATAATCGAAATTTTGTTGAAAAAAAAGTTGCAAAATTTTTTTTTTCTCTAACAATTTTTTTTTTTTTGGGGGGGGGGGGTTGGAAATCACTGAAAACATGTAGAAATGCAAAAAAAAAAAAAAATTAAAATATTTTTTCAAAATGGCCTCCATAGCGGCCATATTGGATTTTGGACCAAGTCCAAAATCTCATGACTTGATTATATAAAAATAATTATTGGACCATACCTAACCCCCCCCACCAAGTTTCGTCAAAATCTGTCGAGGAGTTTTTCCGTAATACTGTTCACAAACAAACTAACAAACAGAAAGGGGTGAAAACAGTAACCTCCGATCTTCGATGGCGGAGGTTAAAAAAACGAATATTTTTTTTTACACAGGTTTCTGGAATACGTAATGATCCATTACCTATTCATAAATGACGTACACATCATCGACACATGATAATTTTTCAAAGTGTTCCCACACAGGGCTTTTTTCCCCATGGGAACGGTTATTTTACTTCCAACTTCAGACTTGTATGAAAAATGATTTTGTTTTAAAGCGAGATCAGTATTGGTAATCGGCACAGGCTGGTATCGCGATGGCGAATTGCCACGTCGGTAATCCGAGACGAGCCGGTCTCGCTTTTGCGGATTGCCGTGACATTAATCAGCACCGGCTCTCTAAAACACACCTGATTCATATAAAATGTCATATCTCCCGTTGTTTTAGTAATTTTGCTGTATGGAGTTAAAGGTCTAGCCCATATTTATGTACAACTAAAATGGCCGCTCGTCTACCAGTCAGCCATCATTGATCAGATTGCAAAATAAAGTGAGGTAGGTGATCCAACTTTCTTAACTGTGTGCCAAGTTTAAACAAAACCAGTAAATGCATGTCCGAGAAATGGTTGAGGACGTGTTCAACATTGGGTTTTTATAACTAAAATTTCCGCCAGTCATCCATCTTGGATCTGATCTCGAAAAGAAATGATGTGCTTATGTAGGCCATCATTCATTATCTGTGTGCCAAGTTTGAACAACATCGCTAAATGCATGTCCGAGAAATGGTTGAGGACGTGTTCGATACTGGGGTTTTTTTGCAACTGTTACGTGCGGCCTCCATGCTTCAGAGCAAGTACCCCGCAAGTTCATGAAGGGTCATGCAGCAGACCATTAATACGATCACTTTAAACTTTTCAATCAATTGATAACCAGATGACAATCTGTGCATGACATAAAACAGAAGGAACTTTAAAATGCAATTTATTAAATCCCACTGTTTACGGTTCAAGTGCTAATATCATGCAATAATAATTCAATCACAATAATTCATCATCAACCCTCAGTAACTGTAAAATTCCGCACAGGAACTAAAAGTCGTGTTCAATGCTTTCTATCCCTCCGCACCAAGGGTGCCGGAGGCATTATGTTTCCGGGTTGTCCGTTCGTCAGTCCAGATTTTCGTTTACGCGATAATTCAAGAAGCAAATCGTACAATTTCATCAAACTTGGTAAAAAGGTAAAGTAAGACAGGGCAATTAAGTGATTAGATTTTTGGCCAGATGCGATAAAGGTCAAGGGTCAAAGGTCAAACTCTGAAATTTAACTGTTTACGCCCTAACTCAAATATTGGACAGAATTTCATCAAACTTGGTACAAAGATAAAGTTAGACGGGGTAATTAACTGATGAGATTTTGGGCCAGATATGATAAAGGTCAAGGGTCCAATATGTCAATACTCAAGTGTTTGTGCGGGAGAGCGGAGGCATACCCGTCGACTGCGCGCAGTCGAATTACTCCAGTTAAAACTTAATCAAAGTAACACATTTATTTCAATGCAGTTTCAAATAAGTTCACAACTCTTAGGCAATTTTCACCCTGTGAGAAAGCTACTTCACACTCACGTTTTAGTACACCCCCTTTAATACAATTCGGGCCATGAATCAAACTTCGTATCTTGCACTGTCGATAGCGAACATGCAGGTGAACCGGTTAGCCTTGTGTTTGGAGAGTGTGAGCCCCACAGGAATTCTCGAGCAGTATGGAATCTCACAACAACCCCAGCCATACCATGAGGAGTAACAACCTTGACGCGAGATGCCCAGAGAAGCTGTCGGCATGGGATGTCAACGTGGGATTATTTTGCACGCTGAGTGCTGTGTTGGTTCCTCGTGAGCACAACCAGCCTGCCAGCAGGAGTGAAACATCGGCAAAGTGCACTGGATCACAACCAGGTGTGTGGTCAATGTGCTCCCAATGATACAAGGCTCACGATGCTGTCACAGCCTGTCCCTGCTGTGCACAGTTTGACAGCATTCCGTTGCCCCAAGGATCTGCGCGCTGCTGGAGCTGGATCTCTGGTTCACCTCCAAGGCCTCCTCCAAGTCACTTCTGCCAAACGCTCATCGCTTCACCTTTTATGGCAACCATGCAAGGTCAATCCCGAAACAAGACGACAGACAGGTCTGAATTCAAAGATTGACGAAAGCTTTACCCTTAATTGGATTGGAGCATTGTTTTTCTATAACAAATCTTTTATCCTGTCCAGTTCTCCCCAATGTAGGATTGAAGCTCTCACGTTACTTGAACACTGTCGCCTCAACAAAAATCATCCTCAAAGTTCTGTTGATAATCCATCTCGATGTCAATGCCAATGACGCACTCAGTTGTCTGCGCACGTACCCTTTTCCCTCAATACGTATCCCATTTATTTAATTGACTGTACTTCGAGTTGCCTTTCTCCCAGTTACTCTCAGAAGTATGAAATGCAAGTCGCCTTTGACACAAAATTTAACATTTCCAATTTAACATTTCCAGCTTTCTCCCAGCTCTCTCGCCCAGCTCTCCCCTCCACAAACTCCGTTTCACCCGCTCTAACCCGTAAGCTCTGTTCCAAGCTCCGTTCCGCCTTCACCTTTCCCCGTCTACCGCCGGCCAAGCCAATGTAAGAGATCTCTATGTCTGGAATGCATTGCTTAAATAGTGTCTTGGCAAAGGAGGAGTCTGAACGTGGATCAAACGGGTCATTAAGCAGAGTGTCTACGTTTTACAGCGCCCCAGGGTTTACAGCGTTTTACAATTACCCCAGTGCCGGCACCGCCCATGCACAGGCACAGCTGTGAAGTTGCTGCCACAACTGTGAAGGCTTCTCCACATGACAGACCTCCACACTTAACCTGGTGCTGGGGTCTTTGGCTGCACTCTCTGGGTGTGAGTGCATCCTGGACTCCAAATGGGAGCCATAATTAAGCGGAGTGCCAGGGCTAGCCATAGGCTGTCACATGGCGATTAGTGCACACTTGCACTTCGAGTTAGATGTCTGAATGTCCAGGGTCATTGTGTCTGCCAGTGGTGTATTGCGCTCCCTGTTCCCGCTACTCAAAAAGTGGCAACGGGCATCTGTGGTGATTGTGGTTGAGGCGATGGTTGAGGTGGCGTGGTGGTGAGTTGTGGCATGGTAGTTTGTTGTGGTTGAGGTGTTAACTGCGAATGTATAGCAAGCTTATGTACTGTTACAATGGTGAGGAGTAACAACGAAGGCGTCTTGATGTCGTGTGAACGTTTTAGTTGGTGTTGGTGGGTAGATTACGGTGAAGGTTGAAGTGAAGTTCCCGTTGCATTGTGGTGCGCGATTCAAACTGGGAGTTGGTACGCATATACAAAGTAGCTGCTGTTGTCTTTCAGGGCGTGACTGTTTGCATGGTAGAGATTTGTTTGTTGAGGAATTGAGATGGGAAAACAATGGGGGAAAAAATACTTAATCCCACACAACACAAATTGACCCATAAACGCATTAGACATAAGGAAAGGACTATGAAACAAATGATCACGAAATAACTGTCTCAGGAACCGCTATATGTTGTGTGCCATTGCCTCCGTGGTCACAGTATCATTGTCATGGTCTGTTCTTGTTACCTCTGCCACCAAAGGTGGACGGAGGTTTGTCTGTCTGTCTGTGTGAACTGCATATGTCAAAAAGTTGTGGACAGATTCGGCCAAAATTTGGTGGACAGGTCGGTCGGTATGTGACAAGGAATAATTGATCCAGATCTGGATATGAGAATATTTTTTAAGTGATTCTTCACCATTGAGAGATGGGACCTTAAAATTATATAGAGCATGGTATTTCAGAAAGTTGTGGACAAGTTATGCCAAAACTGGATGGATGCATTGGGTAAGTGACGAGAACAAGCCGATTCGATTTTGGTTGAGGTCCGGATCCATATCCGGCCTATCTGTGGGATCCAAGACGTAAACTGTTCAGCCTAGCAGAGGTATGCGCTCTCCTGAGTGCCGTTCTTGTTTGTTATGTGTTGATGAAGTTGTTTGGCGAGTCTGCCCCGGTGATTTTTACTTTTGGTACTTCTAATAACTAGAATTGAGAAGTCTTTTGGACCTTCATACTTCTTGTCCTCACCAGACTTCATTGGAGACCTGGCCGGTGGCCTATACATCCCACATCCCTAACAATTCCAACATTTTAGGCGTGAGCAATTCTCATCCCTTGTTTATATATTCTACTGCAAGCACAAATGGTGTCAAACTACATCACGTGACAATTCTAGGGTATTGTGGAATCTTTCTTCACACTTGCAAAAACCTCGTGTCACCTCTGATTTCAATCGCCGGGAAAACAGAGGGAAGAGATATTTCAAGCAATTTTCATTTTAATGCAATTTGTACATTGAGTTTTTTTTTGGTTTGATCTTTATCAGTGGTCACGTGACATTTATTTTGTTAGTCTCGATGGCCTACACCTTTGATAGTTTTCGTACGTCATCGATAGAGTTCTTACAGCATCCAATTCTTATGATGATGGGGGATGATGTTGGATCACCGTTTGGTAAGATGACGTAACTTTGTTGTTCTGTTGATGTTCCAAACATGATGATGTTCTTTGAAATTTATTTTCTTTTGTGTTGCATATTTGTGAGATACCACCGGTATTTTACCAAACTCGGTGGTATAATGGTTCGAGCGTCTGCTCTGAGTCTGAGAGGTCGCTGGTTCAAACCTGGACGAGTCATGCCAAAGACTTTAAAAATGGTGCGTGCTGCTTCCTTGCTTGCCACTCAGCATTTGAAAGGATGAGAGCATGGACAAACAACCATAGGTTGGCATCTATGTGGAGGAGGAAATGTCTCGGGAAATGCCCCACTCAGTGCTGTGACAAATACGGTGCCATTGTGATGTCGTTGGTACCCAAAGTGCCCTGGGAGGTGATGGCACTTACCCCAAGCTCAGTGGCTGTTAGTCTCATCGAACAGTTCTGCTGTGGTTGCTGGGGATTTCCTCTTGAATTGCTGGTATAATTTGTGATTAACCAATGTACCTGTCCTGCCATTCACAAATTATCTTGCTTCTCCCACTCCACCGCTCTTTTCTGTGTCTAAAGGGAGTGACAAAGGAACAGTTCACCGAAGCACTCAAAGCATTGGCAGAAGATGATTTCATAACCATCACTGGTCGCACGATTCGCCTTCTATAACCGGAGCAAACCCAACTTGGGGTTCAAACTGTTGTTTGATGTGTTGTTTTGAATAAAATAGTGTAATTTAAATGGTGAGGTGCAAAAACTCCCAGAAGATAATTTGTGCATTCGAGCACGATGTGTTGAATTTTGAAAATAAAAATTCACGTAGCAATGTTACGTCAAATATATACACCACCATCATCATCATCATCATCATCATCATCATCGTCATGTTTCCACCAATACATGATCTACTTTATGATTCTGACTTTCCAGGGTTTTAGAGCACCCTTCCTTTAAATAACACAGCATATTGTGGAATATTTTGTGACTCATTAAATGTATATTTCATTTTTTTTTTAAAATAAAAAAATATTTCCCTACCTTACGTTCATTCCCAATCAATTGCTTGTTGTGGCACTTCTGGGCATTGTCGATGGGTGCAAACAATGCTCAGCATGTTTTGTATCGAGTTCTTCAATAAAATTTGATTCCAGGTTTTTACCTCCTTCACTGCTCACTTTGTTTTGATTTCCATAGGAATGCCTTTTTGTGATGTCTTTGGATGTGATGACATTTGTAACTAGAACGACACTTGGTAGAGCGCATACTTCCACCAGGCTGAACAGTTTGCATTTTGTATCCCACTAATAGGACGGACCTGAACCAAAATTTAATCTGCTTATTCTTGTCACCTAACCTACTCATCCACCAAGTTTTGTCATAAGTCGTCCACAACTTTTTGAAATATCGTGCTATACTGTATATAGGTTTTGTCCCTATCTCTCAATAGTGAGGAATCGCTTCAAAAATTCTCATATCAGGATCAAGATCTGGATCTTCACCAAAATCAAATCGATTCGTTCTTGTCACACACCCAACCTGTCCAAGTTTCATCTGAATCCGTCCATTACTTTTCGAGATATTGTGCTAGAAATCGGTTTTGGCCTTATCACTCAAATGGTGAAGAATCGCTTAAAAACTTCTCGGATACAGATTCGGATCTTCACCAAAATTGAATCAATTCTTCCTTATCACACAACCAACCTCTCCACCAAACTTTGTTCGAATCCGTCCAGAACTTTTTGAGGTATCCTGTTCACAGACAGACAGACAAGAAAGATGGTGTGCCTCATTAGGGACCCCTTCGAAACCCGTAATCCGTATCTCCCTAGTTGATAACGGGTTGTAGATTAATTAAAACATTGTCGTGAATGTTTTGCTTGTGTCGTGTTTCCCCGATGTGTCCCCAATAAATCTGGCTGATTCGTATGAATTTGGCGCTTTGAATTGGTTCGTGCCGCGCCGAGGAACGATCGATCCGCTCGATTTGGATAGAAAAAGGAAGATGGTTGCTGACTGGTAGACTCTGCTCGGTCTCTGACAAAACCAGTCTGTAACCGGGGTCTATTCCCCCAGCTGGCAAGGTACAGGTGTATTTTGGTACCGTGATTTGAGACGCGTAACCCGAGAAGTGTGCCGAACCAGCTGGCGTTATAACCCCAGAGATGGCGGTGGTTGGGTGCGAAAACCCAAACTGGGTACGGACGGCGATTGACGCACCCGTCCGAGAACCTTCCACCCCGGATCCGCAACATTTGGTGTCAGGAGTGGGATATTTGGACCTGTGGTGCATTTCGCACCCCGAACATTGGTTACGAGAGGCACGAGGGGAGAAAAAAAACCACGCTCGCAAATTTGATTTGATTTTGAGCGGATCGGGTGTAAAACTTGGAAATTATAAAGAAAATGGAGTCGCAAAATGGCGGCGCGGCTCCATCTCGGCGTGACACGAAGTGGGAGTGGGCTATTAGTCGCGCAACGAACGGCACAACACGAGGCGGGGGCTCCCAACCACCGGTTCAAACCACGTGGTCACGGCATGCGCTATGGCAGGCGAGGCAGGACGACTATGCGAAGATTGGCAAGCTTCAGACACAATTGGGGGATGCCTTAGAACAGGTGAGGCGTTATGAGAATTATATAAAGGAGGTACAGATTAAATTGGACGAGGCACAACGGCACGCAGACGAGGTTCAGAAAAATTATATGTACAGGGGGTTACAACAATTGTAACAATTGGCCGATGAACAGAAACGAATTCGGCAGCTGAAAGAGGACTTAGCCAACAGAGTCGACGAACTATGTGGAGAAAAGAATAAAGTAGTGTTGTTTACCCATAATTTGGAATATGAGAACAAAATGAACAAAAGAATAGAGGAAGAGGAAACTAGTAACTCCCAGGATAGGGAGAACTTGGATAAAGAATGGAAAATAAAGCTGGAAGAGGAAAAACGGGAACACGATTTGGAATTGGAACTACTGAAGGAAAAGGTAAGAACAGGAAATCAGATAAGAGAAAGCCGAGAACAGAAGATAAAAATAGAAAAGGAATATCAGGAACAACTAAAGGAATACAGTAAGAAAATGGACGAATTGAGGAAGGAAGCATGCGAAAGAGGTGCGGAGATTATCAATAAATTAGGGGAAAGAGCTTCTGAATTACAGAAACACCAAAATAAAGAGAAGGAATTACAAAACGAACTGAGGATGTTAAGGGAGGAAAGAAAGAGAACGGAGAATGAAACGTTAAGGAACCACACTGTGCAGATCGAACAGCTAGAAGCCAAAGCAAGACGAAATAATGAGATGCAAGAAAGAGTAGTGAAAGAACAACAAATGAAGCAGGAAAGGGAGATCAACCAATTGAAGGAAACAACAAGATTGGAGAAGGAAGAACTAGAGAGACAGTGGCAGAGGAAACAGAAAGAACAAGGAATGAAGCAGGAAAGGGAAAGCAACCAATTGAGAGAAACGAAGAGATTGGAGAATGAGGAACAAGAGAGACAGTGGGAGAGGGAAGAAAAAGAGTATGAATTTGAAATTGACCAACTAAAGGAGAGAGCAAGGTTGGAGTGCACGGAGATGGTGAAAGAACAACGAATGAAGCAGGAAAGGGAAATCAATAAATTGAAGGAAACGACGAGATTGGAGAATGAGGACCAAGAGAGACAGTGGGAGAGGAAACAAAAAGAACATGAATTTGAAATTGACCAACTAAAGGAGAGAGCAAGGTCGGAGTACACGGAGATGGAAAAACTCCGGAAAGATAACGAACAACTAAGGCTCAGAGAGGAAGAACGACTCAGATGGAAAGGAAAATGGAGCCAGGAAGTAGAACAGCAAAATAATGAGGGACGTGTGACATCACAGGGAGTAATGTTAGTGGTGCGGGACTTGATTGCCATCACTTGCTGGATGACACCACAATTCGAGCAAACCCTGGTGAAGGAGACATTGAGGGAGCATGCGGGGTTGTTGACGAATGAAATACATTTTGAGCAGGTCCAGCATGTGGAGCTGACAGCCCCGGAGGAGTATGGCGAACCAATGATGAGCAACCTGCTGGAGAGAAGCGACCGGACAGAGGTGACTGGAACGAAGCAGGTACGTGGGTACATGCATACATGGTGCGGACGATGAGCTTAAGGTAGAAATTGAATTTTATGTTCCTGAAGAGACCCTGTCCGATGGGGTGCACGTATGCGTGACCCCTGAATGTGTGTGTGGAGTGCCTGTGAATGAATGCTGTGAGCCCACACTCCAGACTACAGCATCGGTATGTGCTGCCGAGGCCAAAGTGTGTGTGGGTACTCACGTGGCTGTCGAGAATGTAGCCCTGGAGTGCGAGGCAGTTGGGCAGTACGCAGGCAAGGTTGAAGGTGTGGAATGTGAACACCTAACCTTGGAATGTGTGCAGCCTGCTGTGTGTGAGGGTCCTGAGCGTGGGATGAGTGGTGACGTAGGAGATAGGTTAGAGGTGCTGCATCCAGGAGCAGGCTTTAGAAATTGGATTTTAATTTCTCTATCAGCCTCACAAGAACTTTGAGGTAGAGCGCAGATGAGTAGCAAGTGGCACTGGCGTGTCACTTGGTCTTCAAACCTTTCTGAGCACACGAGGAGTTTGGCGAGCTGAGTGGGGTTTATCTGGCTTGAGGGAACCCTGGAGAAGAGGGGGAGGCCATTCCACCGATTGAAGTTTACCTGATTTCCGTGAAGCCTGGAGAAGAGGGGGAAGCAGTTCCACCGATTGGGGTTTACCTGATTTCCACGAACCCTGGAGAAAAGGAAGGGGTGGACCACAACCCCAATTGAGACGTGACCTCTTTGAGCCGTGGCGGAAAGACGGCGGGGTCATGTAATGGGTACTGAGGGATTCGTTCCCTCACTCCCCTTCCAATGAGCCAAAGAAGCAGGCCATATTAGGATGTAAGAAATTGATTGAAAATTGTACCGGAAGTGATTGCAAATTGAGAGATGACAGAAGGCATAAGAGTGGCACGAGTGGATTTGGGTGATTACTGAAAAAAAAGTGGTGGAGACATTACAGGCAGAGCGTTAAACACACCTGAAACAAGTGGATGAAAAGAGGTGGCTTGTTTGAGGAAAGACTGAAATGCCTGGTTGGAGCCATGCAGAGGTTCCATGGGCTGGTGAAGAGATTTTGAAGTTTTGTTAAAATTGTTGGAAATAAACAATTAGGGCAGTATGGAGGAGGCCAGCGGATGACGGACGTAGAGACACATTAATTGTGGTTTGATGAAAAAGTATACCAGTTAAATTTGATGACCAAGTGGAATCCAAGGGACTGGTGTGTTTTTGTTTTCACATAAAAGTGAAAGGTGTTGGATGGTGTTGTGGACTGGGTGTGTGGCACTGAGGAATGAGTGACGAAAGTGTTTGGGTGAATGGCGTGGTTGTGCAGATGAGGAGAGTGAGTGCGAACAACATACCCTGTTGGTAGGAGTCTCTTAACCAAGTTAGTGTAGGTTCGGGGGACTTAGACGATTTGACATGGATTCTGGCTGCTGTTCCATTGTGCAGGCGGACTGCGAGGGGTAGGTGCAGGCCAAGGTATGGGAATACTGGCTGGTAGTGTGACATGGTATTGGAAGTTGGTGAGTTGGGAAATAGGGCACCAGGGCTTTGGGGGTTCCTGGCAGGTGAAGGCTGTCAGAGCTGCCAGGAGAGCATGGTAGGTTTTAGTGCCAGGAGAGCACAGTGTAGGTGCTATGAGAGCACAGTATGGGTGCTATGAGAGCACAGTGTGGGTGCTAGGAAGGCGCAGTATGGGGGCTAGAGAGAGCCACCCCTTAGTTAGGAGCGCTAGAAGCACGCTCAGGTGAACCCCAAGGTCGCTGGGTGTCCTCCACCCCCGATTGGAAGCAGGCAAAGAGGCCTAGTAGTAGTCACCCCCCCCCCCCCCAAGCCAGCGAGTTATGCCGAGCACGACCAAATGGAAAAAGACAAATAACGGCCTTGCCCAGTTTTAATAGAATGGAACAGTGTGCCAGGTCTGGAAAAATGGGTCATTAGGATCATTCTAGCAATAGCAGGGTTTTTGTTGCATTGTCTAGAGCTGAAAGTACATGGTTAGGTTCGATGAACTCTCCGCACGATTCATGTGTGACACCTGGTACGAGTAGTGTTGATGGGAAAATTTGTTAGCAAGGACCAGGCTAGGTCACCCTCTCCAAGAGCCAGAGATGCCACCAGTATGTCATGAGCACACACCCACAAAGATAACATTTGAGTAAGAAACACACCATCCTGTCTGTAAAAGAAAAAGAGAGAAAGGAAGAAAAAAGAGAGAAAGAAAAAAAAAATCCTATGCAAATATTGTTGTTAAAAGTAAAATTGAATGCCCTCCCGTTCATATCCATAATTCGAATGTTAATAGTGTGCATAGCATGTGAATTTGTTTGTTAGATTGGTGACCCGACACACTTGGATAGGGACATGCCAATCTTACTGTGACACTTTGGTTTTTGGAGTTAAGTGCTTCCCATGTTGTGGGTTAGAGCAAATGGGAGATCTGTGCTGTACGTTAGACAGGGCCATTACCGTGGGCTGCCCCAGATGGAGGCTCGGGAGAGCCTCGGGAGAAAGGTGGGGGTAGTGTTACGGAAATGGCCCTTAGTGTGTAACTAAATATAGGATTAGCCCAGATACCCCATTAAATGCATGTTTAGCCAGGTTGTTCGGTAATTTGACGTTACCTGTGTGTCGGGAGGTGTCACAGGCTGTTATTTGTTTGTGCAGTTGTGGTGCACCGAGAGACTCTTCTTCTTCCTTCCCCTCTCCGGACAAGGCCCCGCCCAGTCGGCTGGGAGGAAGTGGCCTGGAGGGGTGGGTGGGACTGAGGGAGGAGCGAGTGGCTTTGAGGCGAGCCAGCGCCAGAAAAGAGGAAGTGAAACTGGAGAAGTACAAAACTGCAGTCGGCTTTGAGGCAAGCCAGGGTCAGAAAAGAGGAAGTGAAACTGGAGAACTTCAAAACTGCAGTCGGCTTTGAGGCGAGCCAGCGCCAGAAAGAGGAAGTGAAACTGGAGAAGTAAAAAAACTGCAGTCGGCTTTGAGGTGAGCCAGCACCAGAAAAGAAGAAGTGAAACTGGAGAAGTACAAATCTGCAGTCGGTTTTGAGGCGTGCAGAAAGAGGAAAGCGAGTGGTGATTCTGCCGGGAGAGAAACTGGACCTGGGCACACCGCGTCTGCCTTCTGTGGCCTGGAGAAGCGAGCTAGGGCCGAAGGAAAGGCAGGGAAAGGACTGCATGAGGTCTGTCTGCCCTCGGCTGGATGAGAGACGACTGGTGGGAGTCGTGATCTGCTGCGTAGGGGATGGCTGTGCCTGTCTGCGATCTGCTTCGTCAAGGAGGCCTGGTGAACAGGCCAGGCCTGGACTTGTATGCTGGACCTTGTGAGAAACCAGCTGAGACCCACATCGATCTGACTGTCTTGTGCCGTCGACATTGCACGGGGCCAGAACGCACTGAGGAGGGTGTGCGCAAGCGGTGCCTTGAGAAGAAAGAGTATGGCGCTGCCATCTTGCCACACGGCGTGCTCGAGCTTGGGGCTCGAATCCGTGGACATCAGCTTGTCACGAGCCACATTCGTGCTTTTGACACTTTCCTCTCGTCCATGAAACATCACCAAGTACTCTGTCTTGTCTGCATGCTGTCCGTGTCTTGTCTGCATGTCGTTTAACGCTTATCTCGTTACGGATTACGGGTTTTGAAGGGGTCCCTATCTCCCTAGTTAAGAACGGGTTGTCGATTAATTAAAACATTGTCGTGAATGTTTTGCTTATGTTGTGTTTCCCCGATGTGTCCCCAATAAATCTGGCTGATTCGTATGAAGTTGCTGCTTTGAATTGGTTCGTGCCGAGCCGAGGAACGATCGATCCGCTTGATTTGGATATAAAAAGGAAGATGGTTGCAGACTGGTAGACTCCGCTCGGTCTCTGACAAAACTAGTCTGTAACCGGGGTCTATTCCCCCAGCTGGCAAGGTACAGGTGTATTTTGGTACCGTGATTCGAGACGTGTAACCCGAAAACTGTGCCGAACCAGCCGTCCTTATCACCCCGGAGACGGCGGTGGCTGGGTGCGAAAACCCAAACTGGGTACGGACGGCGATTGACGCACCCGTCCGCGAACCTTCCACCCCGGATCCGCCACAATATATATATATATATATATATATATATATATATATATATATATATATATATATATATATATATATATATATATATATATATTTTGTAACAAATTTGGGAATTCAATTGCACACAACATACAGGTTCCTTTAGTCAGCTATGTCGATAAGTGCTTGTTCCCTAGATAGCTCACCTTTCATTGTTTAAATGTTCAGAAATCGATGAGATGCGCTGCGGATCGATTTAATAGTTAGGGAACCAACAATGGAGACATCCCTCCCCCTCTTCTGCGAAGAGGAAGAACCACCCTGCCGTCCCGTGACTCATGATGTCAACAACTCCCTCCCACCCGTGACTGAGCGGGGGATGGAGCACGAGGGCATGAGTCATGAGTCACGCCGGGAGTGGGGGGGGGGAAGGGCGGGAGAAGGATAAGAGGAGATCTTTTCTTTTGTTCGTGGGCAGATTGGAGAAGGGAGTTGAGGGGAGTCGTTCAGCAGACCGTCGGGTCCTGCTTGGCTTGGGTTAGGGTTGAGGCCTTCGGAAGCTTTTTGCTTCGGCTGGCTCAGTGAGCTTCGGCTGAGACCTGGCTCGGGAGGAGGCTTTTTGGAGGATTTTTGTTTTGGTGGTTCAGTGAGCTTCGGCTTCTGCTTGGCTCGAGAGAGCTTTTTGCTTCAAGCTGCCCTGTTTGGAAGAAAGTTGAGCCGGTTGCTCGGCTTGAGCTGCGAGTGGTGGCTTCTTCTTCTTGGTTCGTGGAGCTCTTTGTTCTCCATTTTGGTTCCCGGCTTGGTGCGACTCGTTGGCCTCTTCTTGGAGGTGGTTCCTCGGGGAAGCGACGCGTCGACGGGAAGGATCGGCGCCTCGTCTCACTAGCACGTGTTGAGAAGCGCGGGAGGATTCGCTGGAGCTCGGGAAGGATCGCGGCTCACGGCGATTGGATCCAGCTCGCTCTCGCTGGAGCCCGGGTCCAAACAACTTGAAGACCACACGAGGTGGAGAGTTTCGAGATAGGCTCTGGGTTTCAGCTCACCTGTCCTGCGAGCTGGAGCTCGTTATTAAAGGCCTCTGCCACCATTTCTTGGGTGTGTGTGTGTGTGCGTATGTGTGTCCGTGGGCCCGTCTAATAAGTAGGAACTGCTGTTAAGTGCAACTGACTGTACATAATAAGTAGACGGTTGCAGTTCTTTTGTCGTGCTTTTGTTGCTTGTATAATTGCATATGTGTTTTGCCTTGTTTAATTGCATACGTGCTTTATTATAATGAATGTCCTTGTGTGAATGTAAACCTGTTGGTTGCGTCCATTGCCTCATTGAACTGCCTCATCTTGCACTCGGAATATCGTTGGTTTTTAAATAGCCGGTAAAGTGATCGGGTCCAAGGGGACTGCGCGATAATACCCCGCTCGGTTATCCCAAAAGGAAGCGAGCTGCTTAAGCGGCTCGTTTCCAAGCGGTCCCGCTGAGGTACAATCTCTCGGTTACCCACCCGCGCAAATAATTCGGTAAATCGAAGATTTGGTGATCGGACGCTGGAGCGCATGGTTAGAGTGCGGACAAGGTTGTGGTGGGATAAAAAAAACCCACCCGTGACTGGTTTCTGGCGTTGCTCCAGAAAGTCACGACTGTATTGTCCGTTCGGTGGGCGAAGCGACCGCTATTGGTTAGACGCGGTCGTTCGCACGCCGACGGGCAGGAATTCTACAACAATATATATCTTCTTCTTTTGGCTTGCTCCTGTAAGGGGTCGCCACAGCGGATCAACCGTCGCCATTTCGCTCTATCCTCCACATCTTCCATTGACACTCCCACCACCCGCATGTCCGCCCTCACCATATCCATGAACTTCTTCTTTGGCCTTCCTCTTCTCCTCCTGCCTGGCGGCTCCATCTTCAACATCCTTCTCCCGATATACTCCGCTTCCCTCCTGTGCACATGTCCAAA
>NC_140968.1:57456666-57471666 GCF_056783735.1 Eptatretus burgeri
GGCACTTTCAATCCTGGCAAGGATTTAATGCACCAGACTGCATATAACACTTAACATTCAGTAAATATGAAAGGTCATCTTGTAATGGCATACAGGAAAATATTTACCAACATCACCAACACAACTCTTTCATCAAAGGTCCATCAAAGGGTATTGAAAATGTGCATGTTCACCCACACCTCCATTGTCTGACGTCAGCTGATAGGCAAGACTGATGGACTTTGATTTGTACAATGAGCAGAATGCCATTCCATTGGCATACATGTGAAATGTGATGAAAATGATATGCATAGTAAAACGCCACAACAATTTTAGTGCACTCTAATGTGGGTTATTGCATCGTGTGTGTGTGTGTGTGTGTGTGTGTGTGTGTGTGTGTGTGTGTGTGTGTGTGTGTGTGTGTGTGTGTGTGTGTGTGTGTGTGTGTGTGTGTGTGTGTGTGTGTGTGTGTGTGTGTGTGTGTGTGTGTGTGTGTGTGTGTGTGTGTGTGTGTGTGTGTGTATGTATTTGATGTGTGGATCTGCCGTTTGGAGAGGTTCTGTGCTGAAAGGATCGAAACATCGAATTAGAGGGTGCCCAGCTGATGATCCTGCTGGTTGGCAATGCAGTCATTTGCTTTCAGGTTAAAGTTATTATTACGATGAAAAGAGTTTTCATCCTATCTGTCTGTTACTTGCGAAAATCTAAATTTTTTCAAGTATATTGGTTGTTTGCATGCGTTATTATTTGGTGAAAATCTTTTTTGCCAAGTATGTTTGGCTGTTTGTCTGTCACATGATTTTTGGCCAGTTTTCAAGCAATCATTTTGAATTTTTTTGTGTATGTACACTACCGGTCAAAAGTTTTAGAACACCCCCATTTTTCCAGTTTTTACTGAAATTTTAGCAGTTTAATGTTTCAATGTACTCTGAAATTAAAGCATAGAACAAATAAACAATTGCAGATAAAAAAAAGAAATCATGGAATTGTTTTGTTAAACAAAATTTAATCTAAATTTTGGACTCATCGATGAAGCCACCTTTTGCAGATATAACAGCCGAACATACTCGTGCCATTCTTTCTACAATGGAAATCAAATATTGTTCGGAAAGTTCTTCCCAACACTGTTGCAGAAGTTCCCACAAATGTGTTGCACTTGTAAGTTGCTTTACTTTCACCCTTCTGTCCAGTTCATCCCAAACCAGCTCGATGAGGTTTAAGTCTGGAGACTGTGCCGGCCATTCCATGATTTGAAGCCTACAGTCTTGTTCTTTTCTTCTAAGGTAGTTCTGACATAGCCTGGAGTTATGTTTTGGGACGTTATCTTGCTGAAGGATGAACCCCTGACCAACTAGGTGTAGACCAGAGGGTATTGCGTGGCGCTGCAAAATGCTGTGGTAGCCCTTTTGGTTTAGGGTGCCAGTCACTCTGTGCAATTCACCGACTCTGGATCCAGCAAATGAGCCCCAGATCATCACGCTTCCCCCTCCATGTTTGACAGTTGGTATAACACACTGAGGAACTATCATTTCGCCTACTCGACGGCGTACAAAAACCCTGCGTGATGAACCAAAGATTTCAAATTTTGATTCATCGGTCCACAAGACCTTCTTCCAGTTTTCAGTAGTCCACTTCATGGCCCAGTCAAGCCTTTTTTTCTTACTTTGCCATCATAGTAATGGCTCTGTTCCTGCCACTCGACCTGTCAAACCTGCAGCTCGAAGTCTTCTCTTCACAGTTGAAACTGAGACTTCCTTACTTCGACCAGTGTGAATCTGTGCTTGAAGCTGCTGATCTGTAAGCCACCTATTACGCAAGCTGTTGACTCTCAGAAACTTGTCTTCTGATTGTGTTGTGGCTTTAGCTCTGCCAGACCTCTTCCTGTCAGAGTTTCCTCCAGTTTCAAGTGCCTTTTGATGGTGCAGGAAACTGTACTCACTGACACCTTGGCTTATTTTGTAATTTCTCCAAAGGAAAGACGACACTTTTTAGGGTTATAATTGTCTGTCTGTCTTCCTTTGCTATTTGTCTTTTTCTCACCATTATGATAGCAATATACAACTTCCTGCAGTGCAGTATTGTCCAAATAATGCTTCAGAGGGTGTAGCAACACAGTACCGGGCACAGTGGCGTGCGCCTGTAATCCGGCTACTCGGAGGATTCGGTTGGAGGATCGCTTGAGGACGGGAGCTCTGCACTGGGCCACACTATGAGAGAGTGTAGGGCAGCCCAGAATCGTGGCGAAACCCAATCCTTATCCCTGTGTCGTAAGAGGTGACCAGGGTTGCGTCAGGAAGGGCATCCGGCGTAAAACCTATGCCAGATCAGGATGCGGATCATAACGGATGATCTGCTGTGGCGACCTCTAACGGGAGCAGCCGCAAGACGAACAACAACAACAGGGTGTAGCAACACAGTCTGTTCCAACACTGCTTTTATACAGACAGAGGGTTTGTAACTAATCAACAAAAGTTGGGACATCTGTAGGAATTCTTTGCATCAACTTTGAAGGCTTAATTTACTTCCATTGCTGCAGAACAGCTGCAGTTGCTAACCCAGTACTTGTTCCCTGAAAAGGGCCTTTTTAACAACTCTGAAATTGACATTATTTTTCAGTTTTTGGTTTTAACAACTAACAAATCGTTTTTCATTATTAATCTAAACTTTTTTTTTTTAACCTCTGGCATTTTACCGCTTTGCTTCATACAATTTCAGGTTATTCACTGGATTGATCTGTTTAAATTTCAGTAACAACTGAAAAATGGGGGTGTTCTAAAACTTTTGTCCGGTAGTGTAGGTGACCGACCAAGGACAGCAACACTTCATTTCGGTGAAGATCCTAGAATTTTTCAAGTGATTCTTCCCCCATTAAGAGATCGGGCCAAAAAGGATATATAGCACACTATCTCGCAAGATTATGGATGGATTCTGCAGAAATTTTGTGGACAGTTTGGGTGTGTGACAAGGACAACTTTATTCAATTTCGGTGAAGATTCGATCCTGATCCAGATACGAGAATTTTAAAAGTGATTCTTCACCACTGAGAGATGGGGCTGAAAACGATGTTTACCATGACATCTGAAAAAGTTGTGGACGAGTTTTGACAACTAGGTTGATGAGTTAGTTTGGTGAAAAGAACAAACAGATTAGATTTTGGTTCAGATCCAGCCCATCAGTGGGATACAAAACGTAAACTGTTTAGCCTTGTGGAGGTATGCGCTCTACCGAGTGCCATTCTACTCTGTTCTGTTTTGCCACGTGTGGCTCGCTGTATGAGTGATTTTTTTATTTTTATCTTTATTGCCTTGAGGTCACAATTTTAAACCGACCTTTATGAAACTTATTCACCATTGATGGTAGAATGATGAAACATGGTAGAATTTGTCATAAGCAAGAAGCCTATTGTTTTTGACATCAAAAGGTCAACATAGGCCAAAGGTCAACAAATTAGTCATATTTCGAAAATCCTCATATTTTCATCCGATCGACAAGAAATTTGAACAGGATTTGCATATCAGTTCACTGAATTCAATGAACAAGTATTTTTGAGGTCAACATAGGCCAAAAAGTCGACCTGGTCATTTCTAAAATTGTCAATTTTCATCCATTTGACTTGAAATTTGAAGAGAATTTGTCATGGAATTCAAACCCCAATTATTTTTTGAAGGTCAAATTTGTTTAATGGATTTCGGAAGTATCGTGCGATGCATGACATCTTATTACTTGCAAAATCGAAGATTTTTCAAGTATATTGGTCAGTATTTTGTTATTCTGTCTGTTTGTTTGTCTGTTTATCACCTACAGGTCACAATTTTAAACCGATGTTCACGAAACTACACCACATGGTGGAGTTTGTCTTTAGGAAGAAGTCAATTGTTTTTGAGGTCAAAAGGTCAACATAGGCCCAAGGTCAACAAAAAGGTGGTGTTTCTGAAATCTTCAATTTTTCATCTGATTGACTTGAAATTTGAAGAGGATTTATATTTAAGGTCACTGAATTCAACTAGCCAATTCTTTTTAGGTCAACATGGACCAAAAGGTCATCATAGTCCCAAGGTCAACAACTAAGGTGGTATTTCGAAAGTCCTCAATTTTCTTCCGATTGATTTTAAATTTGAAAAGGATAGATATTTTGCGTCATTGAAGTCAACCACAAATTATTTTGGAGTCTCCCATTTGCCAAAAGGTCAACATAGGTTAAAGTTCTAAAATTGTCAATTTTCATCCGATTCACTTGAATTTAGATGAAGAGTTGCATATTTGGTCAATGAATTCAACCACCAATTATTTTTTAGATCAAATTTGTTTTATGGATTTTGCAAGTATCATGTTGTGCATGACATCTTCTTCTTGTTTGTTTGTCTCTCTGTGAACAGGCGATCTCAAAAAGTTGTGGATGGATTCAGACGAAACTTGGTGGACACTGGTGTGTGACAAGGACACAGGTGTGTGACAAGGACAAAATTATTGGATTTTGGTGAAGATCGAGATCTGGATCATTGAATTATTCAAGTGATTCTTCACCATTGAGGGATGGGGCTAAAAATGATACAGAACATGTTATCTGAAAATGTTGTTGACAGATTCGGATGAAACTTGGTGGACAGACTGGGTGTATGACAAGGAAGAATTGATTCGATTTTGGTGAAGAGCGGAATCCGAATCCGTATGTGAGAAATTTTTTTTTAAATATTTGTCAGTGATTCTTCACCATTGAACAATGGGACCAAAAACAATATTTAGCATGATATCTCAAAAAGTTGTGGATGGATGATGACAAAATTTGATGGATAAGTTGGTTAGATGACAAGAACAAGCCAATTAGAGTTTGTTGCATGTCAGCAGATCGAGCCTATCAGTGGGATTCAAAATGTAAACTATTCAGCCTGGCAGAGGTATGTGTTCAACCAAGTGCCGTTCTAGTTTTAGGTAATGGAACTATGTTTTGAGGTTTTCAATTCAAATAGAGTTGAATCTAGGATGCTTTGAAATTAACATAATTTAGTTACAGCAATCATTTAAATTATATTGTATTGTAGGAATTCCTGATACTGTACAATTCATAAAAAGTGTCAGGTGTGTGTGTGTGTGTGTGTGTGTGTGTGTGTGTGTGTGTGTGTGTGTGTGTGTGTGTGTGTGTGTGTGTGTGTGTGTGTGTGTGTGTGTGTGTGTGTGTGTGTGTGTGTGTGTTGTGTGTGTGTGCGCACGTGCACGCTTGTGCATACATAGTTGCAGGAACAGCCATAATGGGTAAAGGGAGTAAGATTAGTGATTAGTTATTTCATAAATAAACATCCAGCATAAGTGGTGGTTTCTTTGACAGTGATGGAACATAAGTCAAAGTGCGTTCAGAAGTTAATATACGTGACCCTTCCTTCCGTAATCTGTCAAAAGACCTCCCACCATTCCTCACCTATTAATCCTTTAAAATAGTTTACTTTTGCAATCTGTCTGTCTTTCTTTTAATGAATCGTTTACAGATCAGCAAACCAACAACCCCTACCCCCCCCCCCCCACCCAAATGAGGAAGGTGAAGGCAGGTCCTTGTAACCGTGCTATACCATGAATGGCAATCTCTGATAGCCGCTCAAAACTACAGCAGCTGTGAGAAGTTGAGTGGCGAACCATTGAGCATGCAGCTACGCACAGTCATAAAGTGCTAAAAAGGACGAGAAGACAATGACAGTCTTAGTCTGAGCTGAGCAGAACCATAGAGAGAGACAGAGACAGAGACAGAGACAGAACTGCATATGAGTGAGTGGTAGAAAGTGATTGGGCAAAAAATATGGTAGAGAAGTAAAGTTAGGGGAGTCAGAGAGTGGGGAGTTGAAAAGAGGCACGACGAGATGACAGCAGACTTTTGAGGATGACGGTCCAATAATCGGATCGCAAAAGCACACATGTGCATTAGGCTGGAGCCACAAGCGACCTTGCTTGCTAACTCCATCCCATTCATGACCACTGCCTCCAACCCATTGCCACCCTGTGCAAGCATCGCATGTGGAGAAGGTTTCGTTCTGTCTCCTGATCTTTAATCCTGTCTTTGTGCATGTTTGTGACTGGGCTCTAAGTTATATCACGTAAGCCATCAAAGTCTCGTGTGTATGGGGAATATAGCTCATATATTTTAACTGATCAGTGTGTTTGCTTCTTGTCCTTCCCACCCCTTTCTTTAATAAATCCTGTTTACCCGCTAGGATGTTGGCGTGGTGCACGGATTGAATTAGAAACGGTAATTATCAGCATGGACAAGACCATGGCCATTGTAAAATTGGCACAAAAAACCTCTTTAGGTTTAAAACACAGCGGTTCATCCCATGTTATCGATTGGCCCTCATCCTTTTATCCTATATTATTATTTTATTTTTGACTACGGACTGGATGCAGGCACCAAAACTATTTGGAGTTTCTGTACATTGGAAACCGAAGTAATGATCTGTTCGGCTTTCCCAGGGGATGGTGTACGGCCCCGAAGAGGACAGCGTTACAGAAGCTCAAAAAAGATGTTCGGCTTTCCCAGTGGCTGACAAACAGGAGGGAGAATTGACCTCAAGCCTACTCACGATCAACCATAGGTGTGTGTGTGTGTGTGTGTGTGTGTGTGTGTGTGTGTGTGTGTGTGTGTGTGTGTGTGTGTGTGTGTGTGTGTGTGTGTGTGTGTGTGTCGTTGGTTGTTATCTCCATATGTGGGTTTCAAAAGATGGAACGGAGTCCTCCCAGGTCTCGAAGTATCCATCTTCATTTCAGTAAGGGATCATGATTCATGGACCAAGTTGTGAAGATTTCTTGTTTTCAACGTTTTGTTCAGATGGCATTTTTGAGCATCATCACCGAGCCCCGGATAGCTTCCAACTGCAGTTCGTTTGTAGTAATATTCCCAGGGATGGTTTTTAAGATCTCTGTAATGTTCTTATTCATCATCCCATTGCGCCAGTAAAATCACTGCTACAATTTCGACGCTATTCAGCTTCGAATATATTTTCACTTCATTTTTTGAGGTCTTGGTGTTTGGTCATTTTCTTGATTTCTGCGACGTCTTGGCCAAAATAGTTAGGAAATGATACCTCAATTTGCAATGTCGATTTTTTTCTTTATCGTACCTAAGTACTATATCCAGTTGCAATACTTTGTTTTCTATGTTCATGCGTGATGGGATCATCAGGTCGTATGTGAGTGTTACTTCATTGTTCTCAATTACCGCCTTTGGTTCATGTTTCCATGAGTTTTCTGGGACTGGGATATTGAAGTTTTTGAAGATGTGCCAGTGTATTCCTTTACAAACCCTGTTGTGCAGCTGTTCCGGCGAGTTGTTTACATCCCTAGGAGGTGGCTCGTGCTTTCTGTTTCTACCTTGCAGAACCTACACTTGTCTGATTGACTCAGTCCTGCCATCTTCTTAAGACCATTTTTGTTGTGTCCCTGGTCTTGGTCATTTATAATGATTTGTTCTCCATCTCGGTTGAGCTAACCTCTTCTTAGCCATTCTAATGGGCCTTCTTTGTCTATGCCCAATCTGTCCAACTCTTTTCTAAGATCTTCCTGCTCTTATGTCGTTCTCCCAGTTGGCGGTGTATATTTTGCTTTATATTTTTATTGTCTTTTTTTGCTGTCATTGTGGTTGTATTTGTTGCTGTTTCCTGTTCATGCGTGACATCTTCCATTTGCACCTGTTTTTGGAATTATTTTGCTTGGTGGGTAAGTGGTTCCTGCCCTCGCTTGCTTTCTTCGTGGTTGAATACAAATTGGATTATGTAGTCTGTCGAACATTTCACGTATTCAGCCTGTCCGACAGTGGTCATTATGTACACTTGGTTGAGTTCCATCAGCACACCTCGTTCTCGTCTCGGTAGGTACATTGTCGGGATACATTGATTTTTTTGTGGATGGTGAAGAGTTTCCTTGTTTTGATATCTAGTTTGTTGATTTCCGTTTGTGGCCAGTTTATTATTCTACAGCTGTACTGGAATATACTTGTGTTGCTCGTTGATTGATGGCTTTGATTTTGTTTCTCAGGGTGAGATATATATTTCAGGATCAACCTTGTTCTCTGCAAGTATTCTTTGGCAATTGTTTTGCACATTTGATGATCCTCTTCTACTCTGAGGTATTTGTGATGCTATTTTGTATACTTGTATGACGTTGTCTCGATCCTGTATTGTTGTATCCAAGTCGATTTTTAAGTTCGTTTTTGTTGATTTACTCTGTATGAATGTGCACTTGATGCACTTATATTGGCCAAATTCCATTTGAATTGTGTCAGAGTACCCTTTCACTAATTTCAGTTGTTCTACCAATTTTTCGTCCTTTGGTGCAAAGAGTTTTGGATCATCCCTGTATAGTAGATGTTTCACCTTTTCTGTCTCTTTGGAAGCTACCTTATTGGACGTTCGGGTGTATCCAAGCCCTTGCTCATTCATGATGTTGCTCAGTGGGTCCAGGGCCAGGAAAAAAAAAGGAGGGGCGAAAGGCCATCACCCTGGAAGATCCCGCAATGTATCTTTACTCCTGGTATTTTGATCTTTCCTTCCGAGTGTTTCAGTATCAATGTGGTATTCGAGAGATCTATTGTTTTCTCAATCAGTTTGATTCATTGGGGGATGATCTTGTACAAGTGCATGCATTTTATCATCCATGAATGTGGGACACCATCAAAAACTATTTTGTAATCTCTCCAGGCTGTTGATAATTTGGTTGTGTCATATAAGTTTTTGAGTGTGGACTTGTTTAGTACTAGGTGGTCTATTGTTCCATAGCATCCTCTTTTATATCCCTTCTGTATGCCTCTCGGCCTCCTTGCGTTAAGTGGTGATACATAATTTCTGTCATGATTCCCGTCAGAAGTTTGGGTGTTGTTGGTTGACATGTTATTGGTCTATACTCGTGAGGTTGGGTTTATTCAGATTTGGGGATGAGGAAGGTGTTACCCTCTGTGAGCCATTCATCCATTAACTCACCCCCCCCCCCCTTTGGATAAGTTTGTTGAATGCTCGAGCATATTGATTGTGGAGAGAATCTAGTTGCTTTAGCCAGAAATTTGGAATGCCACCCAAGCCTGGGTTTTTAAAGTTTGGCATTTTTGCAAGTTTTTTATTTTTATTTTTTCCTTCATCAATTATATCACTGGGGGCATTTCCTCTTGGTGTTGCTTTTTCTTTTCCAAGTTTTGGATCCAATCCGCTTCCTCATTATGTTATTTTGGTTCTTCATAGATTATTTTCCAAAAGTTTTCAAGTCTATTCTTCTTGGAGGGACTTGTTACATCTTGCTTTTGTTTCCTTAATTTGCAGTGGAATTGATTTTGTTTTGTCTCGTTAACTTTGTCGTAGTTTTTAAAAAAGAATATTCGATGCTATCATTTCTATTTTGAGTTTATTTTCAGCAACCATTACCTCTTGGTCTTTGTCCTCGGTTTTCTATTTTATTTTGATTCTGTTTAATAGCTTTGGGCTTTTGTTTCCTCATGTAAACTGCTGAATTTGTTGCGTTTCCTTTCTCAGTTGTTCTCTCTGTTTCATTCGTGTCTGTTTCTATGGTGGTATTTGGTCTTTGTCTGAAGGGTCTGGTTTATTTTTCTTGCAGTAATGTTTGCCTCTCACTTTTTATTGAATGAGCAATACTGCTGCAGAGCTCAGTGTTGATTTCCTTCAATCTAGCTGACCTTGGAATGATTTTTCTGAGTACTATGTTGGTTTCTCCTCACCAGTATTTTTGTCTTTTTCTTATTTTCTATTTTGTAGAGTTGTGGTCTTTCTCTGAGTGGTATCATTATCATCTCCTCTATTTTGTTGGCCAGCTCTTCCTCCAGTTCACGCTACTCTTCATCTTCCTTGGTCTTCTTCCTTTCCCCCATTCTGCCATTCTCCCTCCTCTTCATGCCAATCTTTATTTGCTTCTCCCTGCACTTCATCTTCCTCTCCTTCATTCTGTCGTTCTCCATCCTGTGTGCCCATCATTATCCACCCTCCTGTCCTTATTCCCCCTGCTGGTGCAAGTGCCACCCAGTTCATGTCAATGGGTTGGGTACTTTCCTCTCCCTGCAGTCCATATCCCTCCCTCCATCACTTGTCTTCCCCGCCGCTGGGTCTATGATTCTATGCCGTGTTCCAAGCCCTGATTTTGCCGCCTAGTCTCTCCCTGAACCTTCACGGTCACCTACCCACTCTTCCTCTATTATACTCCTGGCAACTCTTCGACTTCCATTCTCTTCAAATTTATATTTATACAATGGGAACTGGTACACACACACACACACACACACACACACACACACACACACACACACACACACACACACACACACACACACACACACACACACACACACACATGTGTGTATGTGTGTGCACGCACGTGTGTATATATATATATATATATATATATATATATATATATATATATATATATATATATATATATATATATATATATATATATATATATATATATATATATATACATATATATATATATATATATATATATATATATATATATATATACATACATATACATGTATTATGTTTCAGCATTGTTAGTGAAAAGTAATATTTAAACAGTAAACCAAGGAAGCCATTGTTTCTATGGCAGAGAGACAAAATGGAAGGACAAAAAAGGGAAATCTCTCAAATTACCAAAGTCGATAACCCCAAAGACAAAATGTACAAAGGATTATTAACACTGATCTCTTTTACACTTTCAAATTCAGACGAGGTCGCTATCTTATACATGATGCTTCAAATCTCCCAAGAAGGAATGGAGGCCTTCAATGTCAATGAGGTCATGGCGATCTCTCTCAACATATTTCGAGCTTTCAATGCAGTCTGGCATCCTGCCTTGCTCTACAAACTCTCCACCTATGGCATCCAAAGCCAACTCCACACATGACTTACTCACTTCCTCTACTCTCATAGCCAACTTGTGGCTCTCCATAGAATGAATTAGTGTCCTCTCCCTGTTAAGGCCGGAGTGCCCCAAGGCAGTGTCCTCGGCACAGTCGTAGGCACAGTCCTATTCCTGATCTTCATTAGCGATCATCTCTCTTACTCTGGAAAATCCTCTTAATCTATTTGCTGATGACTCCACCCTCTGCCGTGATATCCCTCATCCTTCAGACAGACAGGCAGCTACCTCTTCCCTCTCTTCAGACATTTATAGAATCACAAGCTGGTCAAACACATGGAATATGTCTTTCAATCCAGACAAATCTCATACTGTCACAATCTCTCTCTGAAAGGAGCATCTGGCAAAACCTCTCACCTACTTTCTTCGCAATTCTCTTGAAGAAGTTCAGTCACTCAAACTCTTGGGTCTCACCATCATCCTCACTATCAACTTCCTCAAGATGATCAGCCATGATCTTTCTTGGACAAACCACTTTTCAAAGTTGTCGTCCAAAGCCAGTCACTGACTGGGCATCCTCCATCATACGAAGTCCTTTCTTGGCACACCTGAACTCCTATCTATCTCAAAGGCCTTCATCTTCAGCTCCACTGGTGCCTCCGTCTCAAAAACTTGCTCAAGTTGATGCCATAGAAACCAAGGTGGATAACTTAATCAACATTCTTTTGATTTCATCCATCGTTCCACATCTGTGTTTCCCAGCTTGCTGGCTTCCTCCACTCGTACAGTCGCTGTTTCTATTTCAAAGGAATCCTTTCATTTCCTCTCCACGTAGAGGTTGCAATGCCACAAGGCAACATTTTGGGCCCCATCTTATTTCACATATACATTAATGCCCATGGCAATGCTCTGGTAAATGCTGTTTTCCTCTTAACAGATGTCAACACAATATTATTTTACAGTTTCACATACTGCCCACAAGCTGGCAACAGTAGCTTACCACTCTCAGGACCTGGAAAGAATCAGATACAGATCAAAAACTTCGAACATGTCTTTCAACACAGGCAAATCTCACGTTATCAGAGTCTTTCCTTCACCTATCTATTTCCAGAATCCAACCACTGAAGGAAATTCAGTCTTTTGAACTTCTGGACCTCACTTAGCAGATAATATATCAAAGCTCGCGAGCAGTAGAATGAGCAATCTCTCTTGTGCCATGCCTTTCCTTCGTAAATTTGAAATTCTCAAGCCTGTAAGGCCTTTGTTCATAACTCAATGGAGTACTGCTCATTCGATCGTGTTGGTACCCCCACCCTCTTACCGATAAAGACAAATGGGATAATTATCATGGTTGTATCACTATCATGGTATACTACTCACATATGTCAAATGAACATGAGCAGGGAATAAAAGCTACATATGTAAAAGTGCATTGATAAAAAGTGTGGAGTGTTTCTATTTTTATGTTGTGCATAGTAATGATAAAGATGCATAAATCTCAAGATGGTGGAGTGCGCAGCGTGGAAGCAGCAGCAACATCATCTTCAAACTCCTCGAAGTGTGAGCTTGGAATGCCCAGCTGCTATGCCATTTGATAAAATATCCTTGTATTCTTTCAGAAAGAGCAATAGTGATTTATCTGACTTAAGAGGCTGAAATCTGCATTCTATTTAAGATGCACCTTCGTGTTTTGTCATACAAAAGCGGGCAGTAATGAAGACCTGCGATCGGAAATGACAATATGATATGGTCCCACAAAGAATGTACATTTTGGAATCCACCACCCCCAACATCCCTTACAGTACATTAATCAAATATTTAAAACCTGAACAATCAGTTGTTTATCACAACATTTGATGTCATGAAATCTATGAATGACAAAGTACGTGATGCTAAAGGGACAAAACCCTTTACAGGGATTTTTGATGACTTGTCTATGAGAAAAGCAGAGATATTTGTCTATGAGACTATAATGAGGCTTGCAGGATGGCTCAGAGGTACGCACACTCACCTCTAAGCTGTCTAACCTGGGTTTGAATCTCATCATGTGGTGTTTCACAGGTAGGGTGATTCATCAATGTGTGTGCCGTCTCCCAGACGGACGTTAAATTGGGTGTCCCATCTGCCAACATTAGTCAGTGGACATTAAAGATCCCACGGTATCCGAGAATAATAGGCAAGCTCTTGCCAGCACCATGGCTAAATTCCAAATTCCTGCCTTGACTCCTTGAGTCGGAGTGGCGACCCGACCAGGGTTGCAGCCCAGTAACTACTTTGGCAGCACCAACGCTCTGCATAGGGCATGGTACATGATGATGATGATGGTGATGGTGATGAGACCATAATGTTTTTTCATTGTGAGCTGATGAAAGTTTCTGTGTGAAATAGCCAAAATTTTAATCAAACACCTGATGCGCTTGAAATTGCTACTTTGAAAGGAGCATCACAGCGCAAAAAGATAGTTCCCTCCTGAATTGATGCAATTCCCAACTTTTTGCACGGTCTCAGGTTTTGCTTGCATCTTACAGATCAGCAATGACTTGAGGTTTTGAAAGTTGTTGACTTACTTATGGCAATTTCCCAGGAAAATGCACAATTTAACTCAAGTACTTTGGATTTTTTTTTTTTAAATGCTTCCCCCCCCGAAGATTTACACATACTTTTATGCTATTCATTAGGACTTTATAAGTATTCAATAAGGTTAAAAATGTGGGAGAATTGCTATAGGAGATATTGTGTATGTTAACACTCTATAGGTACATCTTCATGAACAAGCTTCCAAAAAGGCAATTTACGGTCATTGTTTTGTTTGTGTGAATGCTGGTGATGCTGTATAATAGGTTGAAGGAAGGTCAGTTTGACCATGATAATACAATCATTGGCTTAGCTCTTGAAGATCACCAGAAGAAGGAAAAAGTCCATGCTGTGTGGAAGTACATGTGAGCTTAGCTTGTTTGGACCACCATGAGAAGGGCAAGGTTCATGCTGTGCAGAAGTACAGATGTGCAGTGGTTAGTGCTGTTCCATGTTGGCATCCTGAAGTACATGGAACTCTGCCAAGACTTGCATAGCGAGCATACCAGGTTCACTTTGCAGCATGCACACCTTTGCAATGATCTCGGGTGCATGAGCGTGAGATGAAACGGCAACCACTTGCTGCAAGTAAAACATGGCAACTCGATGCCGCGCCTCAGTGTGCAATGGCAGCTCACTACCTTGAGCAGCGATCTTGCTATAATGACTTGACATGAATGAAGCCACGTTGTGTATGGTTTCAGACAGTGGGTTGAAACTCTCATCAAGCTGCTGCAAACAAAAGGCAACGACGTGGGCAACTCCAGCAGTTGAATCAGTTGCATTGTTGTGAAAACGATGGAGATGAAAAAGGGCCATGGGTGGTAGCACCTCGACATCCACATCACGATCTATGTGGTGGATGTAAAATCTTGACGTTTGTACAGATGCTGTTACAGTAGCACCTCCTTCCTCCGGCTCTAACCGGTGCAAGCAAAAGCGAGCAAGATGCCGTGGTGAAATATCCTGTCCCTCTTCTCCATTAGCAATCCGATGCAAGCAGAAGCTTGATGTATGGTGTATTGTAGGCATCTCTTCTTCTCCTTCCTCTTCTTCTTCCTGCTCTTCCTCTTCCTCATCCAACTTTGCTTCTCTGTGGACCTGCCTGAACCGATGCAAGCAAAAGCGAGCCATGCTTGGAGGTGTGCTTGTGTCCAGGTCCAGATCAACGTCAACATGATGGAGGAAGAAACCCAATGGTTCACCTGCAACTTCAACTTCCTCACCACTGTGCCTATGCAGACAGAAGCGAGCAATACGATTGAACCATGGAGGTTGCGGTCTCTCTTCATTCACTACCTCCGCTTCGAATAGGCCATCCACGCGATGAAGGTAGTAACGTTCTGGTGCCCCAGTCATTTCGCCAACCACACGGTGGAGGCAGAAGCGAGCAGGCAGTGGAGAAATCATTTCTGAGGCAATCTCAGCCTCAACATGATGCAAGGTAAGGCGGGTGGGCCTATGGGTAGTTGGTTCTTGTTGCCCCAGGGAGCGATGTAGACAAAACCGACCCAAAGTATGAGATGTCGGGGCCATCTCAGACACTGCCTCTTCGACACGGTGCAAAGTAAAATGACTTACAGGCTGCATTTTAAATGAAACACAGTT
>NC_140968.1:57481666-57521666 GCF_056783735.1 Eptatretus burgeri
TATGGAAGGAAAAATTGAGAGCGAGCAAAAGGAGAAATAGGAGGGCATCGCTAACTTGATGGGCATATCAGCAGGTACTACTACTGCTACTACTACTTCATTTAATCCTATATTCCAACATTGTGGGGTCGGTGAGGGAAAGTTTTTGGCCCACCTTTCATGAACAAGCCAGGCCTGATGTTTGACTGAAGGTGACAGGGAAAAAAGAAATCTTGAGAAAAAGGTGAGGCTTCATCTATCTCCCTGTACTTTTGGATTTCCAGATTAATTCTGTATACATCGTGAACTTAACTCATGGCTTTTGTTCAGTCATGCTTGTAAAGTGGTGGTTAAATCAATCTTCATGGCAATCTGGGTGTCACTGGCACCCTCTGCTAAACATAAATGTATTTGTTCTGCAATCCAGCACAGACTCGTCTCTGTGTGTTGGCTGGTGGTTGGGGTGACCATAAATGCATGAGATGGCAATAAGATATCTGTCTAAGTGACTATAAGACAGCTCCAGCCTGCATGCTTGGCCTTTAAGGATTACAAGGAAATTATGCAGAGGAGGAGGCCATTCGGCCATCATGCTTGGGCCACACCAATACCAGAATAAATAAATCCATCAATACCCCTTCCCTTCGTGTGCAGCCTTTTGGCTGCTGGTTGCATCATTGGCTAGGGGTGCAGATATGCCCCTATTACCAGTACACTGGTACTCATTTTGCCGACCTCGGAAGGCTGACAGGCTAGTCAAGCCCCTGGTGCTAATTCAGTGGGAAACGGGGCTTGAACTCTGGACCCTAGGATCCCAAGCCACCACTCTAACCATAAGGCCAACACCAGCCTTCCTCTCTCATTCAGGTGGTAGGCAATTTTTTAATTCAATAACCACAACCTAAGATTGTGTTTTCTGCACATCTTTTGTTTTCTGCTACAACTGATCTCCCAGAATAGTCTTTAATTATTGCGTTTTCTGCTGGAACCAATCTTGGAGAGATTACGACTCCTGCAAGAGAGCTGCAGACTGGGCATCTTCGGTCAAACCAAATATTTATTTGGCAAATTCAGAGATAGTCAGTAGTCACAGTCTACAGAGCCTTTGGACATAGCTCAATGGAGCTCTCTGCTTTGGGCTGGAAATCCACCATCACACCTGTCTCTCCTGGATTCTGTGGAATCTAAAGCCCTCAAAATTATTGGCATCTCCCATTATGAGGTCGAAGCACAGGGTCTCTTGCTCTCACATTGCAGGCAGGTCGGTGGTCTCTGTTTTCTACTGTCTATCCTCCAACATTGCTCTTTCTGCTCTCTGCCCTCCAACTCAACCCAGCAACTGCAAGATGCATGCATTTTTCTAATAACTTGCTTCTAGTTAAACTTACAAAATCCAGGATGAAGGCACACATCTCTTTTATTCCTCGCTTCTTTATTCTATTATTATTGACCTTTATTACCCCCATTCAGCTTTCCGAATAACCATTTTACTTGCTAGTTTCAGTTTCCTCACCTCCTCCCTCTTTTCCTTCCTGTTCATTCATTCCCTTGATGTTTGAGTTACACTTTGCTATTTCATGAGCGTCACTGCTGTAAATAAAATAGTCTTCTGTAAATACAGAATAGAACTATATTTAGCGTAGCGAGTTAAATCTGTATACCTCATAAATGCTTTTTTTTAAGTCTTAGAATCCCATGGATTCCTGAACTTGAATGGTCTGTGGAGCAAATCTGTTTGATTTAACTGGACTATATTATCAGAGGAAGGTGTAGATACAGAGAAGTTAAGCGATAACTCAAGGAGGAGTTAGAAACTCCAATAATATAACCTTTTACAGGTTAAAATGTAGGTTTTCAGATTTTATACCAGTAAAATGGACAAATCCAAGCAACAGGTCATTGTACAGGTCATTGAGCCCATATTTTTGACACAGTGTCAGAGTCAGGTCAGGTTCGATCTAGAAGTGTATCTCGTCTGTCAGGTCAGGTTCGATCTGTGACCTGCTACAGGTACCAAGTAAACCTGTACTAACCTGTTCCATGGTCGGGTTGGCGGCGACTAAACCGGCTCCCCCACCAGGTTTTCTGGTGAGGAGGGTGTTTGGATATGGACACCCAGCAGGATTAAAAGCAAAACCTGTCAAAGGGCGGAGGAGTTCATTGTGAGCCAACGGCCATCCATATCTAGTGCCCAACTGTGTTTGCGGACGTCCTCCTGCAGTTGGGTTACTTTTGATGAGGAGGTTGGTGGCAGGATTTGCACTCCGGCTACTGTAAAAGCCTTCATTCCGCAAAACGCAAAAAAATCTGAAAACCCACTCCGTGGGAGTACCTCCTGTGCAGCTTTCCTTCGTAGGGCAGCTCACCGGATGACGGGATTGGGGCAAAGCCTTCAGGACCCCCAATCTTTGATGATCGGAGGGAAACCACGGGGGTAACATCCCTGGGTCAGATTGCGGGAGTGTGTGTCGGAGTGGTGCTGAGGTGTCGTCCACCAGTTGGCGGTCTCCTTGGGTTAACCTGAGGCGGTCCCTTCGGGTGGGTGCCTGGAATGTCCTATCCCGAAGAGAGGATGATCACCTGTCTCTGCTATCTGAGCTCAAGCGTTTGGACATCGGGATTGCAACTCTCTCTGAGGTTCGGAGACCGGATTGCGACGAGATAATGGTGGGTGGTTACACCTACTATTGGTCTGGTCGCTCTGATGGTTACCATACCGAAGGAGTTGCTGTAGCTGTGTCCAATAAGCTGACCCCAATGATAATTGAGGTAACACCGGTCAACGAGCGAATTATGAGATTAAGGATTCGTCACTCCTAAGGTGTCATTTCCCTGGTCTCTGTTTATGCTCCGACTGAGGCGAGTGATCTCACCGTGAAGGATGCATTCTACGCCACGCTCGAGTCTGTGGTTGATCAGTGCCCCAGAAGAGATACACTTCTAGTCTTTGGGGATTTCAATGCATCGACTGGAACTGATAGGGATGGTTATGAGGTGTGTGTTGGTCCCCATGGGTCAGGAACTATGAACAAGAATAGCACTAAGTTCCTTGACTTTGCAAGAAGTCATGGACTTAGGGTGGCTGGTTCATGGTTTCAGCGCCCACAAGCTCATCGCTGGACTTGGTATTCCAATGCTGGCGGTGTGGCAAAGGAGATTGACCATGTCCTTATTGATGGTCGTTGGAGGATGATCCAGAACTGCAGGGTCTACCGGAGTGCTCAGTTCCTCAATACTGACCACAGGCTTGTTGTAGCAACTCTAAAGCTGCACCTTAAATCCTGGAGAATGATACCATCCCAGCCGAGGCTGGATGATGGCAAGCTCAGGGATGCGAGAGTAGCTGAGGAGTTTGCGAACAGGCTGAGTGGACACTTGGGGGGTCTGGGTGCTTTGGGGGGTCCTGAAGAGTTGTGGAGTGCCTCCAAGACCACCGTCCTTGATGTTGCGGGTGGATGTCTTGGAGCTCACCGCAGGGCAAAGAAGAATTTTGTCTCTCAAGGGACACTGGATACCATTGACTAGAGTCGCAGGGCCAGGCTGACTGGCAGAGCTGAGCTGTTCAGGGAGCTGAGGTGTAAAACTGTACGTGCACTGAGGGTGGACAAGGAGGCCTATGCACGAGGAATCTGTGAGGGGGTAGAGCATCACCTGTGGACAGGTGATTCTCGTCCCACTTACAGGGGAATTCGTGCATTGCGTTCATTCAAGCCCATCCCTCGGAGCACTGCAGTTCGAGCAGAGAGTGGTAGGCTCTTGACAGAGGAGTCTGAAGTGAAGGCCCGCTGGGCCGGTTACTTTGAGCGGTTGTACCAGGCTGATCCCCCAGCTGTCGAGTTGGACGTCAAGGGTGTTACAATCCCTGTTGCTGACCCTCGATTCAACTGTGGTCCACCTTCGCTTGTGGAAACACGGGCTGCGGTGAACCAGTTGAAACGGGGCAAAGCTCCAGGGATCTGTGACATCCATGCTGAACTTCTCAAGGCTGGTGGAAATGCTGCACTCGTGTCGTTGCATGCAGTTTTGTTTTCTGCCTGGAACACAGGCATCATCCCAACTGACTGGAAGAGGGGCCTTGTTGTCCCTCTCTGGAAAGGGAAGGGTGATCGCCAAGACTGCAACAATGACCGAGGGGTGACGCTGCTCTCAGTGCCGGGCAAGGTCTTTGCTCGGATAATTCTCGATAGGGTTCGCCACCATCTGCTTGAGCACCAGCGTCCAGAGCAGTCAGGCTTTACACCAAAGAGGTCAACGATTGACCGTATCCTTGCCCTTCGTGTCCTCACCGAATGCAGACGAGTGTGTGTGTGTCTGTGGCTGTGTCTGTGTCTGTGTCTGTGTCTGTGTCTGTGTCTGTGTCTGTGTCTGTGTCTGTGTCTGTGTCTGTGTGTGTGTGTGTGTGTGTGTGTGTGTGTGTGTGTGTGTGTGTGTGTGTGTGTGTGTGTGTGTGTGTGTGTGTGTGTGTGTGTGTGTGTATAAAGCCTGGTGTTGGCGCAGTGGTAAGGGCAGTGGCTTAGGACCCAAAAGGTCCTGAGTTCAAGCCCCGTTGGGAAACTGAATTAATATATGTATGTATATGTGTGTATATGTATGTGTATATGTATATGTGTGTATATGTATGTGTATATGTATGTGTGTGTATATATATATATATATATATATATATATATATATATATATATATATATATATATATATATATATATATATATATATATATATATATATATATATATATATATAAACCAAGTCAAAAAAAACACCAGGGGGTTGACTCAGCCTGCCATCCTTCCGAGGTCGGCGAAATGAGCACCAGTTGTACTGGGCCCGGTGTATGCCCCGGTTAGAATAGGTGTACCATATCCCTGTGTGTCGTAAGAGGCGACCAGGGTTGCGTCAGGAAGGGCATCCGGCGTAAAAACCTCTGCCAAATCATTATGCGGACAACAAAACGAATTTCCATACCGGATCGGCCGAGGCCCGGGTGACCAACTACCGCCACCGGTACCGGTGGTCAGCAGGGTACCAGTGGAAATTGTGCTACTGCTGGGCGAAGGAGGAGAAGGAGACGGGGAAGGCGAGTCCAGAGGCAGTGGGAGAGGGGGAAGGTTAGAAGTGTGGAGGTGAGAGTTGGAACTCTGAATGTTGGGACGATGACTGGCAAAGGGCGAGAGTTGGCTGATATGATGGAGAGAAGAAAGGTGGACATACTGTGTGTACAAGAGACCAAGTGGATGGGGAGTAAGGCTAGGAGCATTGGAGGTGGTTTCAAACTGTTCTACCATGGTGTGGATGGGAGGAGAAATGGTGTCGGGGTAATCCTGAAGGAAGATTATGTTGAGAGGGTATTGGAGGTGAGAAGAGTGTCTGACCGAGTGATGAGTGTGAAGTTGGAAATTGAAGGGGTGATGATGATTGTCATCAGTGCATATGCCCCACATATGGGGTGTGAGATGGAGTATAAAGAAGATTTCTGGAGTGAGTTAGATGAAGTGGTGGAGAGTGTATCCAAGGATGAAAGAGTGGTGATTGGAGCAGATTTCAATGGACATGTTGGGGAAGGGAATAAAGAGGATGAGGAGGTGATGGGGAGGTACAGTCTCAACAAGAGAAATGTGGAAGGGCAAATGGTGGTAGAGTTTGCAAAAATAATGGAAATGGCAGTGGTAAATACGTATTTCAAGAAGGAGGAACACAGGGTGACATGCAAGAGTGGAGGAAAGTGTACACAGGTGGATTACATCTTAAGTAGGAGATGCAACCTGAAAGAGATTAGTGACTGTAAGGTTGTGGCAGGGGAGAGTGTAGCTCGACAGCATCGATTGGTGGTCTGTAGGATGACTTTAGAGGTGAGGTTGAGGAAGAGAGTGAGGGCTGAACCAAGGACCAGATGGTGGAAGCTGAAGGAGGAAGACTGTTGCGTGAAATTTAAGGAGGAGGTGGGACAGGCATTGGATGGTGGTAAAGATGGGTGAGATGATTGGGCAACGACAGCAGAAGTTGTGAGGGAGATAGCTAGGAAGGTACTTGGTGTGACATCTGGACAGAGGAAGGAAGATAAGGAGACTTGGTGGTGGAATGAGGAAGTACAGGAAAGTATAAGGAAGAAGGGGTTGGCGAAAAAGAAGTGGGATAGTCAGAGAGATGAAGAAAGTAGGCAGGAGTACAAGGAAAGGCGTCGAAAGGCAAAAAGAGAGGTGGCAAAGGCCAAGGAAAAGGCATATGACGAGCTGTATGAGAAGTTGGATACAAAAGAAGGGGAAAAGGATTTATACCGATTGGCAAGACAGAGGGACCGAGCTGGGAAGGATGTGCTGCAGATTTGGGTGATAAAGGACGCAAATGGGAATGTGCTGACGAGCGAGGAGAGTGTGTTGAGAAGGTGGATGGAGTACTTTGAGGAGCTGATGAATGAAGAAAATGAGAGAGAGAGAAGGTTGGAAGAGGTGGAGATAGTGAATCTGGAAGTGGGGTGGATCAGTAAGGATGAAGTGAGGACTGCTATGAAGAAGATGAAAAGTGGAAAGGCGGTTGGCCCAGATGGTATACCAGTGGAGGCATGGAAGTGCTTAGGAGATATGGCAGTGGGGTTGTTAACCAGATTGTTTAATAAAGTCTTGGAAAGTGAGAGGATGCCAGAGGAGTGGAGATTAAGTGTACTGGTTCCGATTTTCAAGAATAAGGGTGATGTGCAGAGCTGTGGAAATTACAGAGGGATAAAGTTGTTAAGCCACACCATGAAGTTGTGGGAAAGAGTAGTGGAAGCTCGGTTGAGAGGAGAGGTGACGATCTGTGAGCAGCAATATGGGTTTATGCCAGGAAAGAGCACCACTGATGCGATGTTTGCTTTGAGAATGTTGATGGAGAAGTATAGGGAAGGCCAGAAGGAGTTACATTGTGTGTTTGTGTATTTAGAGAAAGCTTATGATAGGGTGCCAAGAGAGGAGCTGTGGTATTGTATGAGGAAGTCGGGAGTGGTGGAGAAGTATGTGAGGATCATGCAGGATATGTATGAGGACAGTGTGACAGCGGTGAGGTGTGCGGTAGGAATGATGGACCGGTTTAAGGTTAAAGTGGGATTGCACCAAGGATCGACTCTGAGCCCTTTCCTGTTTGCAATGGTGATGGACAGGTTGACGGATGAGATCAGACTGGAGTCTCCATGGACTATGATGTTCGCGGATGACATCATGATCTGTATGGAGAGTAGGGAGCAGGCTGAAGCGAGCCTTGAGAGGTGGAGGTACGGACTGGAGAGAAGGGGAATGATAGTCAGTCGGAATAAGACGGAGTACATGTGCGTAAATGAGAGGGAGGGTGGTGGTATGGTGCAGTTGCAAGGAGTTGAGGTGGGGAAGGTGGATTGGTTTAAATACTTGGGATCAACTGTCCAAAGTACCGCGAGTGTGGGAGAGAAGTGAAAAAGAGTGCAGGCAGGATGGAGTGGGTGGAGAAGAGTTGCAGGAGTGATTTGTGACAGAAGGGTAGCTGCAAGAGTGAAGGGGAAAGTAGATAAGACGGTAGTGAGACCAGCTATGTTGTATGGTTTGGAGGCGATGGCACTAACAATAAGACAGGAAGTGGAGCTGGAGGTGGCAGAGTTAAAGATGCTGCGATTCTCGTTGGGAGTGACGAGGATGGATAGGATAAGAAATGAGTATATTAGAGGGACAGCGCAGGTAGGACGGTTTGGAGACAAAGTGAGAGAGGCGAGATTGAGATGGTTTGGACATGTGCACAGGAGGGAAACGGAGTATATCAGGAGAAGGATGTTGAAGATGGAGCCGCCAGGCTGGAGGAGAAGAGGAAGGCCAAAGAAGAGGTTCATGGATGCGGTGAGGGCGGACATGCGGGTGGTTGGAGTGTCAATGGAAGATGTGGAGGATAGAGCGAAATGGAGACGGTTGATCCGCTGTGGCGACCCCTAACGGGAGCAAGCCGAAAGAGGAGGAAGAAGAAGATATATATATATATATATATATATATATATATATATATATATATATATATATATATATATATATATATATATATATTTATACATACACAGCCTGGTGTTGGCGCAGTGGTTAGGGCAGCGGCTTGGGATCCAAAAGGTCCTGAGTTCAACCTTTTGAACCCGTTGGGCCCCGTTGGGCCACTGAATTAATACACCAGGGGGTTGACTCAGCCTGTCATCCTTCCGAGGTCGGCGAAATGAGTACCAGTATACTGGGCCGGTGTATACCCCGGTTAAAATAGGTGTACCATATCCCTGTGTCGTAAGAGGCGACCAGGGTTGCGTCAGGAAGGGCATCCGGCGTAAAACATGTGCCAAATCACTATGCGGATCATACGGATGATCCGCTGTGGCGACCCCTCACGGGAGCAGCCGAAAGAAGAAGAAGAAGAAGAAGAAGAAGAAGAAGAAGAAGAAGAAGAAGAAGAAGAAGAAATATATATATGTATGTATGTGTGTATATATATATATATATATGTAGGGTGAATATACTGATTCTGGCTCACTTTTCCCCATGTAAATGAATGGGGGATTTTCAGCGATTCATATTTTTTTTTGCCTAAAAATAAATCCCCTTTTTATCACAAGGTATATTTATTTGTCTCCCCTTTTAACCTGGGGATACTTTTTTTCAAATAACCCATGCAATAAGATAAAGATTTGTTCAACTACTAAAGTGGTAATGTGATTTGTTAAAGGTGATTCGAAAGAAATATCTGAAACGTCTAAGCCTCGGGACACTCCTTATCAAATAACCGATGCATATTGTTTAGCTCACTCTTTGAACCTATAAACATTTGTTCATTCTCAAATTCCTTCAATAGTTTAATTTTCTTTGCACAATAATCCCCATCTAAAATATTGAAAAACAAAACATTTGAATCTTTATATTTTTTTAAGATACCCCTTTTGTGCCATTACGAAATGATAAACTTCTCTTAATGCTCTTGTTTGACCACTTCCTGAGCCACAGGATATTTTGTTAAGCCCCGCCCACTTTCCATAAGCCCCGCCCACTTTCAAATGGAATTTTTTAATGCCCCACCCACGTTCCATGAGGTATTCAATAAGCCACGCCCACTTTCTTATAAGGTCCGCCCACTTTCTCACGGAATTTTTTATAAGCCCCGCCCACTTTCCCTAAGCCCCACCTACTTTTGCTAAGCCCCACCTACTCTTACATCATTTCCAGTTCATCTCTGACTCACAAAGAAATCACAAGAAAATTCCAGCATGTTATGGTTTTGAAAAAATTGCCCAAAGAAGGCCTGCGTGGGCTTGCCCAGGGAATTTCCAAAGGAAACCACACCCACCAGTCTTTCCCTATAAAAGCCTCAAGCCCAGGCTCCATTTTAAACATTTTTGTTGCTGGCCATGGTGTGCTGTGTGCTTGACTGGAACTCTCAGACTTGTATGGAACTAAACCTTCAAGTTGATGAACTGGATTCAAACCTCTTCTCTGTTGAGGTAAGATTTTTATTTTCCTATTTTCAAACTTTGATTGAAGCATACTCATTTAATAATTAAATAACTTAATTAATACATTATTATTTTCTCTCACAGGAAATTGTATCTGAAATGCAATATGAAAATACAGATTTTGCCACAACTTGGGGCGAAATTGTTGGCTTGGTTGAAGACCTTGTGAGCGACCAAGACCCACAGAATGAGCAAGACCTTGAGTGGGATGACTTTGGGGTTCCTTGGAACTCTCCGACTTGAATGGAACTAAACCTTCAAGTTGATGAACTGGATTGAAACCTCTTATCCATTAAGGTAAGATTTTATTTCCCTATTTTCAGTTCCTTTTAACATCGACTCATTTAATAATTAAATAACTTAATTAATACATGATTATTTTCTCTCACAGGAAATTGTATCTGAAATAAGAAATGAAAATACTGCTTTTGCTACAACTTGGGGTGAAATTGTTGGCTTGGTTGAAGACCTTGTGAGCGACCAAGACCCACAGAACGAGTTCGTCCTTGATGACCCAACCAAAGAGTTATACCTTGGAGACCAGCAAAATCCTGAAAAAGAGTTTTACAGCAATAGTACTCATTGTGAGTTATCAAGACAATACCCACTGAACAAGTTATACCTTGATGAGCCAGAATACAAGTTTTACCTTGGAGACTCACAAATTTTGAAAAAAATCAGTAAATGAGTTCTGCCTTGATGGTTTAAATAACTACCTTGGAGACTCAGGAAAAGGGTTCTGCCAAGATGGTTCTAAATATGGGGCCTACCTTGGAGACTCACAAATTTTGAAAAAAATCAGTAAATGAGTTCAGCCTTGATGTTTTAAATAACTACCTTGGAGACTCAGGAAAAGGGTTCTGCCAAGATGGTTTTAAATATGGGGCCTACCTTGGAGACTCACAAATTTTGAAAAAATCAGGAAATGAGTTATCCTTAAGAGACTTTGTAAGTTGGTTTTATTTTGAATACTTGAAATGTGGGTTCTGGCTTGATAACTCACAATGTGATACATATCTTGGAAACTCAACAGGAATGTGGTTATACCTTGAAGACTTGGAAAGTTGGGTTTATTTTGAAGACTTGAAATGCTACCACTCTTTGGGATCTAAACCTATCAAGAAAGTTCTTACTCCCTCTTTCTACATCATCAAACCTGAAAGCCTTAAAAGACAGATTTGGAAGAAGAGAAAAAAACATAAAAAATATACATTGTTCATTCTGGGAAGAAAGTGCAGGCTTACTCCCCCTTTCTACGTCATCAAACCTGAAAGCCTTAAAAGACAGAATTGGAAGAAGAGAAAAAAACATAAAAAATATACATTGTTCGTTCTGGGAAGAAAGTGCAGGCTTACTCCCCCTTTCTACGTCATCAAACCTGAAAGCCTTAAAAGACAGAATTGGAAGAAGAGAAAAAAACATAAAAAATATACATTGTTCGTTCTGGGAAGAAAGTGCAGGCTTACCCCCCCTTTCTACGTCATCAAACCTGAAAGCCTTAAAAGACAGAATTGGAAGAAGAGGAAAAAAAAAAAACGTAAAAAAAAAATATATATATATATATATATATATATATATATATATATATATGTGGAAATCTCATTTTGAAAAAGACATTGTGTTGGGTGAGGATTGAGTTGGGGTTGAGATTTTGAATGTGAGGGTTGGGGTTGAGATTTTGAATGTGAAGGTTGGGACACACACACACACACACACACACACACACACACACACACACACACACACACACACACACACACACACACACACACACACACACACACATACACACACACACACACACACACACCAACAAACAAAGTTAAGCCTTGACTATTCAGTTGAGGATTCTGTGTTTGGGGTTCACAGATCTAAGAACGTCCACCCCTTGACACACATTATATACTGTTCTACACCTCGGACTTGGCCCTCGAGTGTCCACAACGGTGTATAGTAGAAGGGAGTGAAGGGACAACCTATTGCTCCCATGGGTATTATCTGCTTAGTTTTGTCTTTTGTAATTCCTGTGAATAAAATGAACCTAAAATCTCTTCCCCTTCCAAATCATATATCTTATAAGTCCAAGGAACCGTATCTATTACATCAACAATTTTAAAAAGTTCGTTCGTCCATCGTTTAGTATAACCCTTTTCAAAATGAGATTTCCACCTATATATTCTTACGATATAGTCACGGCCAGGTAGGTCGCGGTGGAATCGGCTCGTGATCCGGTGCTTGCCCGTGTCGTCCAGGCGATTTATACGGGGAATTGGAGCGATCTGCCTTCGACACCGGCATTTCAACCTTTCACGTCACGCGCAGCGGAGCTGTCGTTGATCCAACGGTGCGTAATGTGGGGAATGAGGACGGTGATTCCACCGAGGTTCAGGCAGCGGTGTTTGGAAGAACTGCATGTCAGTCACCTTGGCATCGTGAAGACCAAGAGTCTTGCTCGTAGCCTGTTGTGGTGGCCGGGGTTGGACAAAGACATTGAGCAGTTGGTTACGCGTTGCGCCACGTGCCAGACAGATGCTGATAACCCGCGTCGAGCTTCGGGTCTCTGGCCTGTGCCAGACCGAGCTTGGCAGAGGGTCCATGTAGATTTTGCGGGACCGGTTAATGGCAAGATGTTTTTGATTGTGATCGATGCATTCTCTAAATGGCCGGAGGTTGTAGTAATGCAGCATACTTCAGCAAATATTACAGTAGAGAAGCCGCGGACGATCTTTGCTAATAAAGGGTTGCCGGAGATCCTGGTCTCTGATAATGGTCCGCAGTTCATCGCTGGTGTATTTGATGAGTTTATGCGCCAGAATGGTATTCGACATCTAAGGTCCGCACCGTATCACCCTGAGACGAATGGCCAAGCTGAGTCGTTTGTCAAGATGTTGAAGTGGGCTTTGCGCAGGGGGGGTGTTGCACCTGTGCAGACGGTGGTCGATGTATTTTTGCTCCATTACAGGAACGCAGTTCATCCTGTCACGGGTGATTCGCCGGCCATTCGTCTCTATGGATGGGCTTTGCGGTCCAGGCTGGATTTGCTACGACCTGGAGGGTCGAGGAGTGGGGCGATGTCGCGTCCGACGCGGCTGCGCAGCTTCGAGGTGGGGCAGCGGGTAATGGTGCGCGATTAATTCCACGGTTCCAAATGGGTGCCGGCGGTGGTCTCTGTGGTGCTGGGGCCGGCGAATTGCATGGTGCAGACTGATGGTGGGGATGTGTGGAAGCGGCACGTGGACCAGATGCATGATCGCTGTTCAGCGTCACCCCCCCCCCACACCTCCCCGAGCCGAACGATTCGGGACCCCCACCGGTAGTATCGCCGGCACCTGACGTTGTATCGCCGGGGCTGGCTGGGCCGGCGCCAAGGGGGGCTTCGCCTGATGCCGTCCTACCCGGGGACGTCGAGCAGGCTTGGCGGTCGGGGGTGGCTGGTGTTGCGGAAAGTGCGAGTCCGGCGAGGGTGTCACCTCGACCGAGCCGGGAGGCGTCTGAGCCTGGGCTGTCTGGTGGCGCTGCCCGTCCGAGGCAGGTCAGGGTGCGGCCGCGGTACTTGGAGGATTACGAGTGTTGATGGGTTTCCGATGGTCATATTGTGATTATCCATTCATTATGTGACGGGTCATTTTACGAGGGGAGGAGTGTGCTGTGTCACGTGATTGGGTTTTCGTATATCATGCCTCGCCCGCTAGGGGTGGCAAGAGTGTGCTTCTGGTCACGCAATAAAGTGGAGTAGATGGTGGCCCGCGTGCTTCTTGCGTCCCACCGCACCTGGTACACTCTATTTTTTTTACAACAGGAAACCAATAAAATTTATTTTGAATTTCTAAAAGAGCCTTACCTTTTCTTAACTTTATAATTTTTTCATTATTTAACATTCTAATTAAATCTAAAGTTGTCGGTTTATCAATATCAGCATAATGTCAATCTTTTATTGAAAATACCTCATTCTTATGTTGTAGAACATATTTATAAAATACCGAATACCCTTTTCTTGAAGGTATGCTTGGACACAGAAATGATAATTTTCTTGAAGCCTTCTTGCTGTCATTTATGTATTAGAAATATATGTTAGAATAATATTATGGCACGAAACACCTCCCCATCTTCCCATCGTTAAATCATTTTGTATTTCCTTACTTGTTATATATAATCCTGTTTTTTCTGTTTTCATGATATAAACAAGGGCAAAACCATTATTATATTTACCCTTATTAAATTCTTTTATTTGTTGTTTACTAATCGTGGCCCCACAAAACTCATTCTCGATACCAAGTGGATAATATTCTTCCTTACGAGACTGATTTAATTGTTCCAGGTCTTCGAGGTTAATTTTAAATGACCAATTATACCCTAAATCATTCATATCATACCCCCATTGTTCTATTCTCATACAAACGATACGCCCTTCTTTATAAAAATTAATTTTAATTCGAACTGTGAATTCTCCATGACCTGGAGATAATATTGTTGCGGATTCGCGCCCGCCGGCGTGCGGACGGCCACGTAACTCGAATCGCGGCACGTCGCCCACCGGACGGACAATCCAGTCGTGACCCTCTCGGACTAACGCCGGGAACTAGTCACGGGTGGACCTTTCGGTCTCACCACGATCGTGCCAATCGGCCCCCACGTGGGATAGGGTTGCTCGCCAAATTCGACCTACCTAAGTACCCACACGGAGGGTAGACCGGGCGATCGCACCTCGCCGCAGGTCGACTTCGGACACGGGCCACTTTAAGCGACCCGTTCCGTACTATCGGGATAACCGAGCGGTGTTATTCGTCGGCCTCGACGGTTCGATTAATTATCGGGCGTTTTAGCCCACGACCAACCCTTTACGTGAAGCAAGATGGAGATTCAATGAAAGAAAAGACGAAGCGAAGCGGGAAAACAGTTCAACATAATTCACATTTATTTCGCGGCACACGGAAAGCACACACATACAATTCCACCAAAAGCACATGTAAAGGAAGAAGAAACACAATATTACAAAAAAAGCAAATATAAAAGAGAAACACAATGCAGAGCTATCCGACTACTGAGCACACGGCAACACTTATACAATTTTACTTCACAGACGGCGCCGACAACACAGATACCCAAAGCAAAAGAAAAAGAACCACCCTCAAGGATGAGGGGGGTAGGCGGGCCTGGGGCCGAGACCGTGTCGGGCCTACCCGTCTGATGATGAGACGCAGAGCGGCGGTGGCGCCTCAACTCCGCGGGCCTCGCGGACAGTGTCTGGTAGGGGGTGGGAAAGGGGCCCCCTTTGTCGCACTATCTCAGCGCGGGGGGAAACAGGAGGGGGTTGCTGATGCTCGGGGGAAGGAGGATATCACCCTGTCTCGGGTCCCGCGGTGAGCGTCTCCTCCTCGACCTCGGTCGCGTTGCTGGCCTCTCCTCTCCCTCTGCAGCTCCCGGCACCGACGCGAGCACCCCCTCGTCCGCCTTCGCCGTCGCCACCTCTCCACAGCTCCGTCTACTCGCCCTCTCCGTCTCCTCTCTTGGCTCGTCCCAACTCTTCACTCTTGACTTCTCCCACTTCTTTCCAGCTCCACCGACGACTCTCTTGAACTCCGCACAACTCTCTTTACTGACGAACGCAGCCGTTTATATAAGCCCCGTGGCTTCGCTCTTTCACCCTTGACCCTCTGCCTCCGACCCTTCACCTCTCTAACTGGCACCCCATTGGCCCGAGGAAAAGTGGGCGTGAATGCTTTTTGATCCATGAATTTGCATATAGCGACCGCCCTCCAACGCCCTGGAGGCGGGGCCAAATCGCCCCTCGCTCACCGATTGGACGGAACAAAAGTGGGCGTGAGTCGTTTTTGATCCGTTTTTCTTCGGAAAGTCTGTGATGTCTCTGAACACGCTGCTCGGTGCGCGCCCCGCACGAGTCCAGCATCGGCGCCCACAAGTGGCGTGGGAATGACGGTGATGCGATGGTGGCGAGTTGTGACGGTAAAGGTCGTGGCTGTTGTTGTGAAGCGGCGTTGTGGTTGGTGGTTGTTGTTGTGAAGCGGCGTTGTGGTTGGTGGTTGTTGTGAAGCGGCGTTGTGGTTGGTGGTTGTTGTGAAGCGGCGTTGTGGTTGGTGGTTGTTGTTGCGAAGCGGCGTTGTGGTTGGTGGTTGTTGTGAAGCGGCGTTGTGGTTGGTGGCTGTTGTGTGATGGCTGTTGAGACGTGGTTGGTGGTGGTAGTAATGGCGGCTGGTCCAAAATAAAGATAGTAAAGAAAAACGGCTATCTAAAAGGGTCGCAGCCCGCATGAATGACATTTATTCCCTCTAAACAACGGGTTTGGGCCGAACTACACATATACTTACCGAGATATCTCACCTAAGGGACCTGAATGGTGGTTTGCGAATTTCGTCAACCACAACAATATCAACACTTCTGTATCTTTGGAATACACGGCCGTTTTATTTAAGGATATATATTGTGATAAATCGCTTAATCTCACCAAGTCATTCGCGTCAGTTGGGCTTGGATAATTTTTTAATTTCTAAGCATTTTTCATGTTAATATTTTTGGTTATATTATATTTTTGCCATTCAACCTGTGCCTTTGTGTAATAATTTGATAAATCAATATCCGGTTCTTGGGATACACCATAGATAGTACCATCTTTACCAACATAATTCATTTATATTAGATTAAAAATAATATCATAAAAATTTTTATTTTTGTTGAGTTGAAATAACACATACAGACATAATTGACCACAACACTTGGAATTTAATTCTTGGACTTGAAATGTTTGATAAACACCATTCTGTAAGAATTTCATGACTTCAACAGGTGGTGGAAGACCAAAACTACCAAAATAATATTTGTCTTGACCATTAAAAATACAAACCCAATGAGAACCATTCCCATTATTATCTTCTAAGTTCATAATAATATTCTTTGTATGTTTCGGCACATTTGTTAATTCATCTCTCAGACAAATAACCACATTATGAATTTTTAATTTCTTACAATATTTGACAAGTTGTAAATTTGATGTTGCATTCTTTCCAAATTCTTTAAACCACTCATCAATGCTCATTTATTTATTAGAAAGATATAATCCATTACCTCTTTTCGTTAATTTTACACCTGCTTGTGCAATGGAAGAAAGCATATCTCCAACTAACAATCTCGCTTTATCAGGCAGACCTTCAAGTTTTTCAGCAAAATCTACAATTACACCACTTCCACTAATTTGTTTCTCCAACTCTTTGTTATGTCTTTCCAATTCTTTTTGAGCCTGGAGTTGAGCCTTCCTTTTATTGGCAGTTTTCACCGCTGTTGAAATACCACCCGTCAATGCTCCAACCGCACTTAAACCAGCAAATAAAGGAATTAGAAATGGGAGAAATCCTCCACTCGTCTCTTATTGAATATTTTTTTCAACATTGGTTTTGTCATTTTAATTTTAAGTGAGCCAGTGTCATTCAAGATTTTAACCTGTTCTCTTGTGAGCAAAACATCAATTCTTACTGCTCCTTTTCTCTGAATTGTATTGACGTTAATCGTACAAGGCTTTTGATTTTGAACACAAGATGATAGTTTATGAAGATTGATTTGATTAACATATACCCCAGTTGGTACTTTGTCACTCATTTATTTAACAAAAAATTATGTGAGACTAATCATCACACCATTATCTGTATTAATCTGTAATTCTGTTTCTTCCAAAAGCAAACAATATGTATCAACTTCTTCACTCTCTCCTCTTTCAATGTATAGGGAAGTATCCACTCGATTCAACTTTATAGTTTCCTTTTGAGTGCTCAGGTCAAACGCATAGATTGTATACAAACTTTTAAATGCTGTCATATCCAAAATAGGTTCTTTATATCCATTACTTTCACATACCTTTTGGTAAGACTTGTATGCTTCAACAAAATCATTTTTTTCCCAATTAATTTCCAATCTATCTCGTGGATAAAATGTTCCATCTCGAGAAACGCGAAGTTGTTTCACCTTAGCATTATCACTCAATGTATTATTCTTATCAGTCGCAGTATCACCATCTGGCTTTTTAAAAATGATCCACAGATATCGTGGCTTTCCTTCCAGAACACCCAAATTCCACGTGTAAGTAGTTTGATTGAGTTTAACGTGTTGACATCTTCTTTTGAGGTATGATACACTGAGTGGTTTCTTTGGGTTAAGTCTTCGATTCAACATCTCTTCTGTTTTAAGATTAGGAGTATATTCACTGATATACCAACTCATTTCCTCAATTACAAATTTATTCTGATCACCAAAAGCATTACCAACACCAAAAAGCAATCTATTTTCATTATCATTCCTTTGTAGTTGAAATCTAATTTTAAGACCATACAGAACTTTATCATGATCACAAAATCCAAATATACCTTTAAGAGGAACTGCCACAGTAAAACTATTTTCTGCTTTTGTATCATCATTATACGCTCCTTTCCTTTGAGTATATCCAGGGTCTGTGTTTGTTCCCGTTGACATATCAGGAATAAAACCTTCAACAGCCCCCTTTCCCATTCTATCCCTGAATGTATAGAGTGTAAATTTCATCATTTCAGATACAGCAGAGACATAATCAACCGCTTCAACTTCTTGTGTTCCAATATACAAACGTACACTATCAAACATTTTCCAGAAGAAATCATTTACAAGTGTAGCGTTTGTGTTATTCCCAGCTTTAATGAATTTAAATTTACACAACAAGAAACTTTCGGAGAGATAAAAATAGGTTTGTTGATTATTTATTTCAAAACTTTTTGTACCATTCGTATTCCAGTCTGTTCCAGTTATTGCATTTACCTTGAAGTAATCTTCTTTTTTAGTGGAGTTTGAGATAATAATAGTTTCATCCAAATCATAGATACTATCAATTGCTTCCATACTTGTATTTATTGAGGAAAAAAAGATGTTAAAACTTTTGAAACCCTGATCCAAGTATTCGAATTATTTTCTGTCGTTCTTGGGGGGACAACTGAGTTTTGCCTTTCTTAATTTCTTTTATTGCTTGTAATTTATGAGATTCCTTCTGGGCAACTTTTATGCTCTTTACAGCACCTGCTGCATTTCCCACAGCAGAAGCAGTTGAACCAATTCGATCTTTATGTTTAAGAATAGTTGAACCAATACCCTTGAGAGTATCAATTATCCCATCTCCTCTAAATTGATGTCCAACACCCCTTTGTCTCTTAGGTTTATAGTATCCTCTACCAAGATACATACCTTCACCCTTGTAGTATGGGGAAAGGAACATCCCATCCCCTGTAATTATTTTATATTTTCCCAACTCGTGTTTCCTCATAATAACCATCGTATTTATTTATTGGAAAACTTCACGTAGGTGAATTCTGATGGATATAACTTCTCCATTAAAAGAAATCACACGATTATCTTGGTCGGTTATCCTAAAATTTACTCTCTGTATGGTTTTTCCTGACACAGGGAGATAAACCAAATTTTTGGGTTCCATATTGAATTTATAACCAATTGGGGTTGAGTATGCGCTGAATGAAAATATTGTATTTGTTTTTTTTCCATCATTATAAGCACCATCAATCAAATCACAGTGAATTAACACCGAATTTATTCCTGAGGATATTTGAATGACATTATCACTGTAAAACGTCCCATTAGTTTCAATCTTTTTTGAGGAGAAACCCAATAACTCTCCAAATGAATTATCAATTGTGAAATCAACATTGTAGTTATTTTTAACTTTAATCGTTGATTTTGAAGCATGTTTTTGAATGTCTATAACAATATTTTTTGGTTCATCACCCTGTTCTTTCATAAGACGAGCAATTTCGGAAGATATTTGAGAAATCTCATATGCTCCGGGTGAGACTGTTATCGTTTTGTATCCACTTCCCGGATTATAACTAAACTTGTCATGTTTCTCGGTTATATTAAATAAGGTATTATAAGTTTCCATGGACAATAAAGATGCCTCATATTCTTTTGTTGTGTCAAGTTGTAGTGGGTATGGGAATGAAGATGTGTGGTCGCTTGTTGTGAAATTGAAACTAAGGATTGTGCTTCTCATCTTATTTAATATGAGATAAAATGTCTTTATATTGATATTTATTAATTATTTTCATGTTCATCAACTGGTCTAAAATGGCTGATGCTTCATTAAAACAATTATTATTTCCAGCCTTCTTACTGCCTAACAACAATAACAGTCTATTAACTAATTGTGATGGGTCATTTGGAAGAAAACTAACACCTGAACCAAGGATACTTAAAGCCTGAATAATGTGTTTCTCCTTCTCATTCTTCCTACTTTTACCAGAAAGAATAACCCTATAATTTAGAGTGTTCAGCAGATCAATATATACTCTATCATCAATATTTTTCATATCCAATGGTTTATCAATATACTTTGACTCATCCCTCACAGTTGAACCTTGTCTTCCATCTTTTGTGAGAAGAAACATTAATCTTGGAGTTAGTTTGACAGGAGGTTGAGCAGAACTCAAGAACCTTAATTCATCATTAAATATCAATACCTTTTCTTGAACAAGATGAAATATTGCTGGTTGTTCTGTTGGAATGAGTCCTGCTTTGGTTTTTGAATCCGCTGAATATTCATTGTTTTGAAGAGCATTCACAATATAATCAGGGGATCGATTCATCTCTTCCAGTTGTTGAAATAATCCTTCATCATCATATTCTAATTCTCCAATATGCTCTAATTCTTCCTCCGTCATTTTACTGAAATATTTTAACATTTGGAGCTTTCTGGGAGTATATTTTATTGTGGGAACTGTGGAAACATCTATAATTTTTTCTTGGGAAGTTTTTAAAAGTGGTTTAAAAAATTTCTCTTGTTTTCTTTCAAATGCTTCTTCACCCGTTAGTTTTTGTCTGCGTTTCTTCTTTATGTCTGCCTGTTGTTTTACAACTTTTGAAACCAACTCTTGATGTTCCCTAAATCTTCTTGCTCTTTCTTTCACATCCATTTATTTATTGAAAAATATCATTTAATATCTCATCTTGTTTCACAACAATATATTTATATTTTTCAGTCGTGTGTTTCATGTAATCCCCAAATTCCTTTTTACTACATAATGTAGAACAATTGTCTCTCCAAAAATTGTTTATATCTATTGAATTTAACTTGAATAAAATAAAAGTATTAGCATTGTTTCTGATGGAACGACGAGGAACTTGAAAGTACGATTGACTAAGATAAATACAATTACAAGAAGAATGTCTCCCTCTTGTGTAGTCGCTGTCCATTACCGTTTGGTTTCTCTCATTAACACAATCATCAAAGATAACGAGGTTCTTTTTGGATTTATCCAAATCTTGGGGAGACGGTATATCATCCGTATTATCACTAAGAATACAAGTTGTCGGTTTTGATTTCTTTTTACATCTCTGTGTATCACAAAATAGTTGTATTAAATCTTCAATGTTAAAATCATTTAGGTTTTTTTGAAGTTTAAATCAACCGATTATATCTTCTTTTTGAAGACCAGCATTAAAACCTTGTGAGAGTAGTTGATACTCTGGTTGAAAACTCGACTTTGTGAAAATTATTAAATTATCATAATCTAAAAAGTTGGGAGTGAGGAGTATCTTTAAAAGTAAGCAGGTTTTTCCACATCCACTTGAACCAACTATGAGGCATCCTAATGAATTTGGGAGATTTTTATGGTTGTCAAATTTTATCTTATTTTCCCAAATGGGTAAAAAATCATTCATTTATATATTTGGAAAACAGGTTATTTAATTCATTATTGGCTTTTTTCGAAACTCTATATTTTATCCTAAGTTCAGGTTTAATTTCAAGATAATCCATTATTTTATTTATGCAATATCTTGTGTTGATATTTCCCTGAAAATCACATCCATGAATAATATATAACAACAATCCTTTGAACATTTCTCTAATATGTTCAGTTTCTTCCCTTGTAACGAAAGGTGTCTTATCACCCTCGTACTTTACATTCATTTCTCTAATCAATCTTGTTAAGTAATTCATTTTTGGTGTAAATCTAAAGAATTATTTTCCTTTTTATATTTTTGATTATCATTAATTAGAAGATAATCACAGAATATACATTGTTTATAGGCTTTTGACTCTGTGTTTAATCCCCATCTTTCACACGCAGGACAATTCTCAAATTTGTCATATGGAGAATCATGGAATTCAAGAGGCTCAAAATCGAGTAAACTATTCATATTTATAAAGTAAAACTTTACTTAAACTGAAATTCATCTTCGATATCATCTTCAATACTTTCAGAATCATCGATACTTTCATAACTATCGTTTGAACACAAACTCTCGGTGTCATAACTATCGTTTGAATGCAAACTCTCGGTATCATAATCACTCTCATAATCTTCAAAATCTTCAGTTGAATATTGACTCATATTTAATTAGTAGAAAAAACATTACCATCGATATCTACATACATTTTTTCATTAACAGATTCAACTGCTACATTTTTTATATTAAAGGTAATTTTAAAATGATCCTTAACCACTATTGAACGAAATGTCATTTCACCTGATATATTAACATCCTTTATTTCATCAGGATTTATATCTTTAGGGTTGTTGAAAAAAATACAAATTTCTCCTTGCATATTACAGATGGTCTTATCTTTTCTTTCTAAAGCTTCATCCATCAGGTTTTTATTTTTTGATAACTTTTCTTGTTTCATTGCTTTTCCTAGTTTTGAATATATTGCCAGAAGGAGAGGAGAAACTTTTGTTAGAGATACCTTAATTGATATTCTTCCAGGTATACTAAAAGCCCTTCCACTGAAGTAAATTGAAGAACTCATCATATCCACCATAATTGTTTTTATCCAATAGTTGTTATATTTATCTTTGTTCAATTTTACATCCTTGACATATTTCTCAGTATCTTTAACAAATGAAGAGGTTGATTGAAACTTGTCTTTTGTGTCTTGAAACATTGTATTTATTAAGTGAAAAAGTTGGAGGATAAAATGGTTTTAAGCACAGATTCACCTGTAAAATAAACGAAATTTTCATCAAGAAAATTGTAGTTTAAGCACAGATTCACCTGAAAAATAAACGAAATTTTCATCAATAAAATTTTAGTTTCAGCACAGATTCACCTGTAAAATAAACGAAATTTTCATCAAGAAAATTGTAGTTTAAGCACAGATTCACCTGAAAAATAAACGAAATTTTCATCAAGAAAATTTTAGTTTTAGCATAGATTCACCTGTAAAATAAATGAAATTTTCATCAAGAAAATTTTAGTTTAAGCAAAGTTTTATTATATAAATATGGTGAATACAATGTACTGCGATGTTTGTAATCACGAATATAAACATTATAGAAAACACCTCCGAACCAACAAACACACATTTAATCTATTTCATAAAATATCTCCTCTTGAGTTGGAAAGAAAACATTGTGATATCTGCTCAAAGGATGTTTTGAAGAGTAGTTATAATAGACATCTTCAATCACAAAAACACAAGAAAAATGAGTTTAAAGTAAAGGGAGACTATTATATTGAAAACACTGATGGGGCATTTAAAGGGCATATAAAAAAAAGGATTTTTCAATTTGGAGAACCTGGTCCATCATCAATAGTTGAATCAATTGAAATAGTGAAACCTGATGTTGAAAAATTTATTAAAAAGACATTAAAAGAAATGAAAACTTTAAAGTTTTATATGGGAGTGAAAATGAATATGAAAGGACAAGATGAAGAACAAACTCCTTATATGAGAACAGATCTTCATTTTATAACATCATTTCAAGATTTTTTGAACAGTGGGGTTTATGAAGAACTATCAAGACAAGAGGAGGATGTTGATAATACAGTGGTCGGAAGTGGATTCAATATTAAAAAAATCATCTTTTTAGATATACACATTCTAAAATCAAACCCTCTTAAAGCTTCTTCTTATATTGAATTACCAAAAGAAATAAAACGAAAGAAGGCAGTTGTTAATATTAAGAATAATGATAATAAATGTTTTCTCTGGTCTGTTCTTGCTCACTTACATCCACCAAAATGTAATTCAGAAAGAGTAAAACAATATATGAAATATGAGAATACCTTGGACATGAAAGATTTTAAATTCCCAATGCCACTAACAGATATTCCTAAATTTGAGAAAAAGAATAATCTTTCTATTAATGTATATGGATTAACGGATACAAACAAAGTTCAAATATTAAAAATTTCAAACAACTATAAAAATGAAGAAACACACATTGATCTTTTATATTTTAGTGTTGGAAAGAATTCACATTACACATACATCATTAATTTATCAAGATTAATCTCTTCTCAGGTATTCAGAACAGCAAACAGAATAGGCTATATCCTTGTCAGCGATGTCTTAATTCATTTCATACAAAAGAACGATTAGAACAACATTCAAAATATTGTAGTAATCATAAATCAGCTGTAATTACAATGCCTAAACCTGGTGAAAAGATTTCTTTTGAAGATTATAATAAATCTATCATGCACCCATTTGTGATATACGCTGATTTTGAGTGTATCCTTAAAAAGATAAATACTGCTTCTCCTAATCCAAAAGAATCATATACAAATAAACATCAAAAACATATTCCTTGTGGTTTCTGTTATTATATCAAATCATCTGTTGGAGAAAAGTATAACAAACTTGAACATTATAGTGGAAAAAAAGCTTCACAAGAGTTTGTAAAACGATTAGAAAAGGATTGTATAAGACTCACTAAATTAATGAAAGAAACAAATGAACCGATGAAATTAACCAAAGAAGAAAAATTAGAATTTAGAAAGAACAATATCTGTCATATTTGTGAGGGGGAAATTAAGGAGTCTAAAGTTAGGGATCATTGTCATCTTACTGGTAAATATAGAGGTCCTGCTCATTCCTGTTGTTATCTTAATTATAAATTACCTTCTTTTATTCCAGTCTTTCTTCACAATAGTGCCAACTATGATACACATCTATTTATAAATGAACTTTCAAAAACACCAGGGAATATTTCTGCCATAACAAACACAAGTCAAAAGTATATATCATTTACAAAAATGATATTCACAAAACCTATAACTCGTATTAGGTTTCTTGATTCTTACAAGTTTATGGGAACACCACGAGCCAACCTCGCATCAAATCTAAGCTCCACGGACTGTTTTCCAAATCTTAATTCATTCTTTGCAAAAGAGGAAATTCTAACGAAAGAGGAAATTCAGATTAAAGAGAGAATTCAAAGTAAAGAGGAAATTCTAATCAATGAGGAAATTAATGAAGAAATTCTTCCTGAAGATGAAATTCTAATTATACAGAAAATTCGAACAAAGAATGAAATTCTAACTAAAGATGAAATTCTGATTAAAGAGGGAATTCTAACTCGAGAGGAAATTGAAACAAGGAATGAAATTCAAAGTAAAGAGAAAATTCTTACAAGTAAGGGAATTTATCCTGGTGGTTATATGGATTCATTTATGAGATTTAAAGAAACACAACTTCCTTCAAAAGAAAGTTTCTATAATAACCTTTATGAAGAAGAGATAAGTGATAAGGAATATAAACACACACAAGAAATATGGAAAATATTTAAGATAAAGAACCTTGGAGAATATCATGATTTGTATCTAAAAACAGATGTTTTATTGTTAGCTGATGTGTTTGAAGCTTTTAGATCACTCTGTCTTAATAAAAATTGTTATTGATTAGATCCTGCCCACTATTTCACAGCTCCTGGTTTAGCTTGGAGTGCAATGTTGAAAATGACAAAACAAGATATAGATTTAATCAGTGATGTTGATATGCTTTTGATGATTGAGAAGTCCAAGAGAGGTGGAATATCACAAGTATGTTCAAAAAGATATGCTAAAGCAAATAATAAATATCTTCCAAATTATGATAGTGAAAAAGATAGTAATTATTTGATGTATTTTGATGCTAATAATTTGTATGGATGGGCAATGTCTCAATCTCTGCCTTATGGTAAATTAGAGTGGGTGGAAGAAAAGGATTATGAAAAGGCTTTGATGAATATTGTTATTTCTTCTCAAGAGGAATGAATGACGAAGAAGAAGGTTATTATTTTGAAGTTGATTTGAGGTACCCGAGTGATCTTCATAATAAGCATAAACATCTTCCTTTTGTATGTGAGAAAGAAACCCCAAAGAAAGAATGGTTAAGTGATTATCATAAAAGTTTTAATATTAAAGTTAAATCAACAGAAAAGTTAATAACAACATTCTATGATAAAGAGGGATATGTTTTGCATCAAAGGAACTTGAGACAATATTTATCTGCTGGGTTGAGAGTAGCTAAAATTCATAGAGTTTTAAAATTTAAACAAAGTCCTTGGGTGAAAAAGTATATTCAATTCAATACAGATATGAGAGCAAATACAAAAGTAAAATTTGAAGGGGACTTTTATAAATTAATGAATAATGCTGTATTTGGAAAGACTATGGAAAATGTTAGAAACAGGCAAAACATTAGATTCGCAACATCTTGGAAAGAAGCTTCGAGATTGATAAATAAACCAAGTTTTGAGAGAGAAGAGGTTTTTTCAGAGAAGTTTTCTGCAATTCATATGAAAAGGAAAGTATTGTAATGAATAAACCAATTTATATTGGAACAGCAGTTCTTGATTTATCAAAGATATTGATGTATGATTATTTGTAAAATGACTTAAAGAAAGAGTATGGTGAAAATGTTTCATTGTTGTATATGGACACTGATAGTTTGATCCTAGATATAAAAACTGATGATGTTTATAAAGATATGAAGAAAAATATTGGAGTGTATGATACAAGTAATTTCAGCAAGAAGAGCGAGTTATTTTCCAAAAAGAATGAAAAGGTTATTGGTAAGTTTGAGGATGAGTTGGGTGGAAAAGTAATGAGTGAGTTTATTGGATTGAGAGCAAAGGCATATGCTTATAAGTATGGTGATCAGATTGATAAGAGGTTAAAGGGAATAAAGAAATATGTAATAAAGAAATCAATAACTTTTAGAAATTATTATAATTGTTTGATGAATAAGAAAGAAGAATATAGGAAAATGAATACAATAAGAAGTTATAAACATAACATATATATATAGTGAAGAAGTAAATAAAAAGGCATTAGGAGCCTTTGATGATAAGATTTATTTTAGATAATTGAATAGATTGTGTTCCATATGGATATTGTGTGATAGAGTGTATAAAATAGATTGTATTTTAACGATGGGAAGATGGGTTAGGGTTTTTGTAAGGGCTACCGCGTTTTTTCGCAATATATAAATGGTCAAACCAAGTATTAATCAAACTAAAAAGTGGAGAAAATCTCAGTCTTGGTATATAAATGGAAAACATAATGAATGTGAAAAAATCAAATAAGTCTTATTGAAAAAATAACTAAAACAAAGGTAAATAAAACAAATAAGCGAATCAATTTAAAAACTAGTAAGTTAGAGGATGCAAAGAAAAAAATGAATATCCTTGAATGGACTGAAAACTTTGATGGTTATCAATTGAACAATGAAAAAACAATTTACTATAATCTCAAAATGATATGTGGCTCAGGAGGTGGTCAAACAAGAGCATTAAGAGAAGTTTATCATTTTGTAATGGCACAAAAGGGGTATCTTAAAAAATATAAAGATTCAAATGTTTTGTTTTTCAATATTTTAGATGGGGATTATTGTGCAAAGAAAATTCAACTATTGAAGGAATTTGAGAATGAACAAATGTTTATAGGTTCAATGAGTGAGGTAAACAATATGCATCAGTTATTTGATAAAGAGTGTCCCGAGGCTTAGACGTTTCAGATATTTCTTTAGAATCACCTTTAACAAATCACATTACGACTTTACTACTTGAACAAATCTTTATCTTGTTGCATAGGTTATTTGAATAGAGAGCCCCTAGGTTAAAAGGGGAGACAAATAAATATACCTTGGTCTAAAAAGGGGATTTATTTTTTAGGGAAAAAAAAAGAAAAATTTCATTGCTGAAAATCCCCCATTCATTTACATGGGGAAAAGTGAGCCAGAATCAGTATTCTTACCCTACTCTTATTATATATAATCCTGTTTTCATGATATAAACAAGGGCAAAACCATTATTATATTTACCATTATTAAATTCTTTTATTTGTTGTTTACTAATCGTGGCCCCACAAAACTCATTCTCGATACCAAGTGGATAATATTTTTCCTTACGAGACTGATTTAATTGTTCCAGGTCTTCGAGGTCAATTTTAAATGACCAATTATACCCTAAATCATTCATATCATACCCCCATTGTTCTATTCTCATACAAACGATACGCTCTTCTTTATAAAAATTTATTTTAATTCGAACTGTGAATTCTGTATGACCTGGAGATAATATCAACACTTCTGTATCTTTGAAATACACGGCCGTTTTATTTAAAGATATATATATATTGTGATAAATCGCTTAATCTCACCAAGTCATTCGCGTCAGTCGGGCTTGGATAATTTTTTTATTTATAAGCATTTTTCATGTTAATATTTTTGGTTATATTATATTTATGTCGTTCAGCCTGTGCCTTTGTGTAATAATTTGATAAATCAATATCCAGTTCTTGGGATACACCAAAGATAGAACCATCTTTACCAACATAAGTCATTTATATTCGATTAAAAATAATATCATAAATTTTTTTATTTTTGTTGAGTTGAAATAACACATATAGACATAATTGATCACAACACTTGGAATTTAATTCTTGGACTTGAAATGTTTGATAAACACCATTCTGTAAGAATTTTATGACTTCAACAGGTGGTGGAAGACCAAAACTATCAAAATAATATTTGTCTTGACTATTAAAAATACAAACCCAATGAGAACCGTTCCCATTATTATCTTCTAAATTCATAATAATATTCTTTGTATGTTTCGGCACATTTCTTAATTCATCTCTCATACAAATAACCACATTATGAATTTTTAATTTCTTACAATATTTGACAAGTTGTAAATTTGATGTTGTATTCTTTCCAAATTTTTCCAACCACTCATCAATGCTCATTTATTTATTAGAAAGATATAATCCATTACCTCTTTTCGTTAATTTTACACCTGCTTGTGCTATAGAAAAAAGCATATCTTCAACTAACAATCTCGCTTTATCAGGCAGACCTTCAAGTTTTTCAGCAAAATCTACAATTACACCACTTACACTAATTTGTCTCTCCAACTCTTTGTTATGTCTTTCCAATTATTTTTGAGCCTGGAGTTGAGCCTTCCTTTCGTTGGCAGTTGGTTTTTTAATTCGAACTGTGAATTCTGTATGACCTGGAGATAATATCAACACTTCTGTATCTTTGAAATACACGGCCGTTTTATTTAAAGATATATATATATTGTGATAAATCGCTTAATCTCACCAAGTCATTCGCGTCAGTCGGGCTTGGATAATTTTTTTTTTATAACTCCCACCGCTGTATGAGCCTCCCACCGCTGTTGAAATACCACCCGTCAATGCTCCAACCGCACTTAAACCAGCAAATAAAGGAATTAGAAATGGGAGAAATCCTCCACTCGTCTCTATTATTGAATATTTTTTCAACTTTGGTTTTGTCATTTTAATTTTAAGTGAGCCAGTGTCATTCAAGATTTTAACCTGTTCTCTTGTGAGCAAAACATCAATTCTTACTGCTCCTTTTCTCTGAATTGTATTAACGTTAATCGTACAAGGCTTTTGATTTTGAACACAAGATGATAGTTTATGAAGATTGATTTGATTCACATATACCCCAGTTGGTACTTTGCCACTCATTTATTTAACAAAAAATTATGTGAGACTAATCATCACACCATTATCTGTATTAATCTGTAATTCTGTTTCTTCCAAAAGCAAACAATATGTATCAACTTCTTCACTCTCTCCTCTTTCAATGTATAGGGAAGTATCCACTCGATTAGATTTTATAGTTTCCTTTTGAGCGCTCACGTCAAACGCAGAGATTGTACACAAACTTTTAAAGGCTGTCATATCCAAAATAGGTTCTTTATTTCCATTACTTTCACACACCTTTTGGTAAGACTTGTATGCTTCAGCAAAATCATTTTTTTCCCAATTAATTTCCAATCTATCTCGTGGATAAAATGTTCCATCTAGAGAAACGCGAAGTTGTTTCACCTTTGCATTATCACTCAATGCATTATTCTTATCAGTCGCAGTATCACCATCTGGCTTTTTAAAAATGATCCACAGATATCGTGGCTTTCCTTCCAGAACACCCAAATTCCACGTGTAAGTAGTTTGGTTGAGTTTAACGTGTTGACATCTTCTTTTGAGGTATGATACACTGAATGGTTTATTTGAGTTAAGTCTTCTATTCAACATCTCTTCTGTTTTAAGATTAGGAGTATATTCACTGATATACCAACTCATTCCCTCAATTACAAATTTATTCTGATCATCAAAAGCATTACCAACACCAAAAAGCAATCTATTTTCATTATCATTCCTTTGTAGTTGAAATCTAATTTTAAGACCATACAGAACTTTATCATGATCACAAAATCCAAATATACCTTTAAGAGGAACTGCCACAGTAAAACTATTTTCTGCTTTTGTATCATCATTATACGCTCCTTTCCTTTGAGTATATCCAGGGTCTGTGTTTGTTCCCGTTGACATATCAGGAATAAAACCTTCGACAGACCCCTTTCCCATTCTATCACTGAATGTATAGAGTGTAAATTTCATCATTTCTGATACAGCAGAGACATAATCAACCGCTTCAACTTCTTGTGTTCCAATATACAAACGCACACTATCAAACATTTTCCAGAAGAAATCATTTACAAGTGTAGCGTTTGTGTTATTCCCAGCTTTAGTGAATTTAAATTTACACAACAAGAAACTTTCGGAGAGATTCAAATAGGTTTGTTGATTATTTATTTCAAAACTTTTTGTACCATTCGTATTCCAGTCTGTTCCAGTTATTGCATTTACCTTGAAGTAATCTTCTTTTTTAGTGGAGTTTGAGATAATAATAGTATCATCCAAATCATAGATACTATCAATTGCTTCCATACTTGTATTTATTGAGGAAAAAAAGATGTTAAAACTTTTGAAACCCTGATCCAAGTATTCAAATTCGTTCTTGGGGGGGACAACTGAGTTTTGCCTTTCTTAATTTCTTTTATTGCTTGTAATTTATGAGATTCCTTCTGGGCATCTTTTAATCTCTTTACAGCACCTGCTACATTTCCCACAGCAGAAGCAGTTGAACCAATTAGATCTTTATGTTTAAGAATAGTTGAACCAATACCCATGAGAGTATCAATTATCCCATCTCCTCTAAATTGATGTCCAACACCCCTTTGTCTCTTAGGTTTATAGTATCCTCTACCAAGATGCATACCTTCAATCTTGTAGTATGGGGAAAGGAACATCCCATCCCCTGTAATTATTTTATATTTTCCCAACTCGAGTTTCCTCACAATAACCATCGTATTTATTTATTGGAAAACTTCACGTCGGTGAATTCCGATGGATATAACTTCTCCATTAAAAGAAATCATATGATTATCTTGGTTGGTTATCCTAAAATTTACTCTGTGTATGGTTTTTCCTGACACAGGGAGATAAACCAAATTTTTGGGTTCCATATTGAATTTATAACCAATTGGGGTTGAGTATGCGCTGAATGAAAATATTGTATTTGTTTTTTTTCCATCATTATAAGCACCATCAATCAAATCAGAGTGAATTAACACCGAATTTATTCCTGAGGATATTTGAATGACTTTATCACTCTAAAAAGTCCCATTGGTTTCAATCTTTTTTGAGGAGAAACCCAATAACTCTCAAAATGAATTATGAATTGTGAAATCAACCTTGTAGTTATTTTTAACTTTAATCGTTGATTTTGAAGTATGTTTTTGAATGTCTATAACAATATTTTTGGTTCATCACCCTGTTCTTTCATAAGACGAGCAATTTCGGAAGATATTTGAGAAATCTCATATGCTCCGGGTGAGACTGTTATCATTTTGTATCCACTTCCGGGATTACAACTAAACTTGTCATTTTTATCAGTTATATTAAATCAGGTAGTATAAGTTTCCATGGACAATAAAGATGCCTCATATTCTTTTGTTGGGTCAAGTTGTAGTGGGTATGGGAATGAAGATGTGTGGTCGCTTGTTGTGAAATTAAAACTCTGGATTGTGCTTCTCATCTTATTTAATATGAGATAAAATGTCTTTATATTGAGATTTATTAATTATTTTCATGTTCATCAACTGGTCTGAAATGGTTGATGCTTCATTAAAACAATTGTTATTTCCAGCCTTCTTACTACCTAACAACAATAACAGTCTATTAACCAATTGCGATGGGTCATTTGGAAGAAAACTAATACCTGAACCAAGGATAATTAAAGCCTGAATTATGTGTTTCTCCTTCTCATTTTTACTACTTTTACCAGAAAGAATAACCCCATAACTTAGAGTGTTCAGCAGATCAATATATACTCTATCGTCATTATTTTTCATATCCAATGGTTTATCAATATACTTTGATTCATTCCTCACAGTTGAAGCTTGTCTTCCATCTTTTGTGAGAAGAAACATTAATCTCGGAGTTAGTTTAACAGGGGGTTGAGCAGAACCCAAGAACCTTAATTCATCATTAAATATCAATACCTTTTCTTGAAGAAGATGAAATATTGCTGGTTGTTCTGTTGGAATGAGTCCTGCTTTGGTTTTTGAATCTGCTGAATATTCATTGTTTTGAAGAGCATTCACAATATAATCAGGGGGTCGATTAATCTCTTCCAGTTGTTGAAATAAACCTTCATCATCATATACCTTTAATTCTCCTAAATGCTTTAATTCTTCCTCCGTCATTTGATCAAAATCTTTTAACATTTGAAGTTTTTTAGGAGTATATTCTACTGTGGGAACTGTGGAAACATCTTTCATTTTTTCTTGGGAAGTTTTTAAAAGTGGTTTAAAAAATTTCTCTTGTTTTCTTTAAAATGCTTCTTCGCCCATTAGTTTCTGTCTGCGTTTCTTCTTTATGTCTTCCTGTTGTTTTACAACTTTTGAAACCAACTCTTGATATTCCTTAAATCTTCTTGCTCTTTCTTTTGCATCCATTTATTTATTGTAAAATATCATTCAATGAATTGTAAAGATCAACAGGGAAATTTTGCTTTTCTTCATCATTCAAGTAGATGTGTTCAAATAAATCCTTTTCTTTAAATATTTCATCAAATTCTTTATTAACATTAATGCGAGTTGTAATTTCTTCTTCACTAATACTTGCATCTCTGCTTTTCATCCGTTTGCATTGAGTTTCTTCATCAACATCAAAACCGAATCATAAAATCTTCACTCCGCTCAGATGTTTAATAATTTGTCTCGTTCCTTCTGGATTAGTTTCTAATATCCCAAGACCACCAGATTTTAGTTTCCTTAACTCACTCTTACAATGTGAATATTTTGTTGTACCAAGAGAAACCTCAAATATTTGACCTTCATTCCTCAATCGCATATGTTCCTCCACTAAAATATAGTGATAATCTTCACCTTTTACTTCTGCAGGTCTTATTGCTCTAGTTGTTGTTGATGCAATGCGTATCATGGGGTGTTTTTTAAGTAAATTTACAATATTCTCATTTGTACTACACAAGAACCTTGATTTATGAAAGTTTTTTCCAGAAGCAGATTTACCCACAAGATTTACAATAATAGTTGTCATTTATATATGTAATTGTTTATAAAACAAAAAATATATCCCTTCATATCTCATCTTGTTTCACAACAATATATTTGTATTTTTCAGTCGTGTGCTTCATGTAATTCTCAAATTTATTTTTACTACATAATGTAGAACAATTATCTCGCCAAAAATTATTGATATCTATTCAATTTAACTTGAATAAAATAAAAGTATTAGCATTGTTTCTGATGGAAAGACGAGGAAGTTGAAAGTATGATTGACTAAGATAAATACAATTACAAGAAGAATGTCTCCCTCTTGTGTAGTAGCTGTCCATTACCGTTTGGTTTCTCTCATTAACACAATCATCAAAGATAACGAGGTTCTTTTTTGATTTATCCAAATCTTGGGGAGACGGTATATCATCCGTATTATCACTAAGAATACAAGTTATAGGATTTGATTTCTTTTTACATCTCTGTGTATCACAAAATAGTTGAATTATATCTTCAATGTTATAATCATTTAGGTTTTTTTGGCGTTTAAATAAACCGATTATATCTTCTTTTTGAAGACCAGCATTAAAACCTTGTGAGAGTCGTTGATACTCTGGTTGAAAACTCAACTTTGTGAAAATTATTAAATTATCATAATCTAAAAAGTTGGGAGTGAGGAGCATCTTTAAAAGTAAGCAGGTTTTTCCACATCCACTTGAACCAACTATGAGACATCTTAAGGAATTTGGGAGATTTTTATGGTTGTTAAATTTTATCTTATTTTCCCAAATGGGTAAAAAATCAATCATTTATATATTTGGAAAACAGGTTATTTAATTTATTATTGGCTTTTTTAGAAACTCTATATTTTATCCTTAGTTCAGGTTTACTTTCAAGATAATCCATTATTTTATTTATACAATATCTTGTGTTGATATTTCCCTGAAAATCACATCCATGAATAATATATAACAACAATCCTTTGAACATTTCTCTAATATGTTCAGTTTCTTCCCTTGTAACAAAAGGTGTGTTATCACCCTCATACTTTACATTCATTTCTCTAATCAATCTTGTAAAGTCATTCATTTTTGGTGTAAATCTAAAAGAATTATTTTCCTTTTTATATTTTTTATGATCATTCATTAGAAGATAATCACAGAATATACATTGTTTATAGGCTTTTGACTCTGTGTTTAATCCCCGTCTTTCACACGCAGGACAATTCGCAAATTTGTCATATGGAGAATCAGGAAAGTCTAGCATATTTATAAAGTAAAACTTTACTTAAACTGGAATTCATCTATACTTTCAGTTGAATATTGACTCATATTTAATAATATTACCATCGATATCGATATACTTTTTTTCATTACCAGATTCAACGACAACATTTTTTATACTAAAGGTAATTTTAAAATGATCGTTAACTACTATTGAACGAAATTTCAAACGAAATTTGAACGTCATTTCACCTGATATATTAACATCCTTTATTTCATCAGGATTTACATCTTTTGGGTTGTTGAAAAAAATACAAATTTATCCTTGCATATTACAGATGGTCTTATCTTTTCTTTCTAAAGCTTCATCCATAAGGTTTTTGTTTTTTGATACTTTTTCTTGTTTCATTGCTTTTTCTAGTTTTGAATATATTACCAGAAGGAGAGGAGAAACTTTTGTTAGAGATACTTTAATTGATGTTCTACCAGGTATACTAAAAGCCCTTCCACTGAAGGAAATTGAAGAACTCATATTATTTACCATAATTGTTTTTATCCAATAGTTGTTATATTTATCTTTGTTCAATTTTACATCCTTGACATATTTCTCAGTATATTTAACAAATGAAGAGATTGATTGAAACTTGTCTTTTGTGTCTTGAAACATTGTATTTATTAAGTGAAAAAGTTGGAGGATAAAATGGTTTTAAGCACAGATTCACCTGTAAAATAAACGAAATTTTCATCAAGAAAATTTTAGTTTAAGCAAAGATTTATTATATAAATATGGTGAATACAACATACTGTGATGTTTGTAATCACAAATATAAACATTATAGAAAACACCTCCGAACCAACAAACACACATTTAATCTATTTCATAAAATATCTCCTCTTGAGTTGGAAAGAAAACATTGTGATATCTGTTCAAAGGATGTTTTGAAGAGAAGTTATAATAGACATCTTCAATCACAAAAACACAAGAAAAATGAGTTTAAAGTAAAGGGAGACTATTATATTGAAAACACTGATGGGGCATTTAAAGGGCATATAAAAATAAGGATTTTTCAATTTGGAGAACCCGGTCCATCATCAATAGCTGAATCAATTGAAATAGTGAAACCTGATGTTGAAAAAGTTATTAAAAAGACATTAAAAGAAATGAAAACTTTAAAGTTTTATATGGGAGTGAAAATGAATATGAAAAGAAAAGATGAAGAACAAACTCCTGAAATGAGAACAGATCTTCATTTTATAACATCATTTCAAGATTTTTTGAATAGTGGGGTTTATGAAGAACTATCAAGACAAGAGGAGGATGTTGATAATACAGTGGTAGGAAGTGGATTCAATATTTAAAAAAATCATCTTTTTAGATATACACATTCTAAAATCAAACCCTCTTAAAGCTTCTTATATTGAATTACCAAAAGAAATAAAACGAAAGAAGGCAGTTGTTAATATTAAGAATAATGACAATAAATGTTTTCTCTGGTCTGTTCTTTCTCACTTACATCCACCAAAATGTAATTCAGAAAGAGTAAAACAATATATGAAATATGATAATACCTTGAACATTAAAGATTTTAAATTCCCAATGCCACTAACAGATATTCCTAAATTTGAGAAAAAGAATAATCTTTCTATTAATGTATATGGATTAATGGATACAAACAAAGTTCAAATATTAAAAATTTCAAACAATGATAAAAATGAAGAAACACACATTGATCTTTTATATTTTAGTGTTGGAAAGAATTCACATTACACATACATCAATAATTTATCAGGATTAATCTCTTCTCAGGTATTCAGAACAGCAAACAAAATATATCCTTGTAAGCGATGTCTTAATTCATTTCATACAAAAGAACGATTAGAACAACATTCAAAATATTGTAGTAATCATAAATCAGCTGTAATTACAATGTCTAAACCTGGTGAAAAGATTTCTTTTGAAGATTATAATAAATCTATCATGCACCCATTTGTGATATACGCTGATTTTGAATGTATCCTTAAAAAGACAAATACTGCTTCTCCTAATCCAAAAGAATCGTATACAAATAAATATCAAAAACATATTCCTTTTGGTTTCTGTTATTATATCAAATCATCTGTTGGAGAAAAGTATAACAAACTTGAACATTATCGTGGGAAAAAAGCTTCACAAGAGTTTGTAAAACGATGAGAAAAGGATTGTATAAGACTCACTAAATTAATGAAAGAAACAAATGAACCGATGAAATTAACCAAAGAAGAAAAATTAGAATTTAGAAGGAACAATATCTGTCATATTTGTGAGGGGGAAATTAAGGAGTCTAAAGTTAGGGATCATTGTCATCTTACTGGTAAATATAGAGGTCCCACTCATTCCTGTTGTAATCTTAATTATAAATTACCTTCTTTTATTCCAGTCTTTCTTCACAACAGCGCCAACTATGATACACATCAATTTATAAATGAACTTTCAAAAACACCAGGGAATATTTCTGCCATAACAAACACAAGTCAAAAGTATATTTCATTTACAAAAATGATATTCACAAAACCTTTAACTCGTATTAGGTTTCTCGATTCTTACAAGTTTATGGGAACACCACCAGCCGACCTCGCATCAAATCTAAGCTCCACGGACTCTTTTCCAAATCTTAATTCATTCTTTCCAAAAGAGGAAATTCTAACTAAAGAGGAAATTCAGATTAAAGAGAGAATTCAAAGTAAAGAGGAAATTCTAATTAATTAGGAAATTAATGAAGAAATTCTAACTGAAGATGAAATTGTAATTATAAAGAAAATTCTAACTAAAGAGGAAATTCTGATTAACGATGAAATTCTGATAAAAGAAGGAATTCTCACGAGAGAGGAAATTCAAACAAGGAATGAAATTCAAAGTAAAGAGAAAATTCTTACAAGTAAGGGAATTTATCCTTATGATTATATGGATTCATTTATGAGATTTAAAGAAACACAACGTCCTTCAAAAGAAAGTTTCTATAATAACCTTTATGAAGAAGAGATAAGTGATAAGGAATATAAACACACACAAGAAATATGGAAAATATTTAAGATAAAGAACCTTGGAGAATATCATGATTTATATCTTAAAACAGATGTTTTATTGTTAGCTGATGTGTTTGAAGCTTTTAGATCACTCTGTCATAATAAAAATTGTTATGGATTAGATCCTGCCCACTATTTCACAGCTCCTGGTTTAGCTTGGAGTGCAATGTTGAAAATGACAAAACAAGATATAGATTTAATCAGTGATGTTGATATGCTTTTGATGATTGAGAAGTCCAAGAGAGGTGGAATATCACAAGTATGTTCAAAAAGATATGCTAAAGCAAATAATAAATATCTTCCAAATTATGATAGTGAAAAAGATAGTAATTATTTGATGTATTTTGATGCTAATAATTTGTATGGATGGGCAATGTCTCAATCTCTGCCTTATGGTAAATTAGAGTGGGTGGAAGAAAAGGATTATGAAAAGGCTTTGATGAATATTGTTATTTCTTCTCAAGAGGAATTGAATGACGAAGAAGAAGGTTATTATTTTGAAGTTGATTTGAGGTACCCGAGTGATCTTCATAATAAGCATAAAGACCTTCCTTTTGCATGTGAGAAAGAAACCCCAAAGAAAGAATGGTTCAGTGATTATCATAAAAGTTTTAATATTAAAGGCAAATCAACAGAAAAGTTATTAACAACATTCTATGATAAAGAGGGATATGTTTTGCATCAGAGAAGCTTAAAACAGTTTTTGAGAGAAGGATTGAGAATAGCTAAAATTCATAGAGTTTTAAAATTTAAACAAAGTCCTTGGGTGAAAAAGTATATTCAATTCAATACAGATATGAGAGCAAATACAAAAGTAAAATTTGAAGGGGACTTTTATAAATTAATGAATAATGCTGTATTTGGAAAGACTCTGGAAAATGTTAGAAACAGGCAAAACATTAGATTCGCAACATCTTGGAAAGAAGCTTCGAGATTGATAAATAAACCAAGTTTTGAGAGAGAAGAGGTTTTTTCAGAGAACTTTTCTGCAATTCATATGAAAAAGGAAAGTATTGTAATGGATAAACCAATTTATATTGGAACAGCAGTTCTTGATTTATCAAAGATATTGATGTATGATTATTTGTATAATGACTTAAAGAAAGAGTATGGTGAAAATGTTTCATTGTTGTATATGGACACTGATAGTTTTATCCTAGATATAAAAACTGATGATGTTTATAAAGATATGAGGGAAAATATTGGAGTATATGATACAAGTAATTTCAGCAAGAAGAGTGAGTTATTTTCCAAAAAGAATGAAAAGGTTATTGGTAAGTTTAAGGATGAGTTGGGTGGAAAAGTAATGAGTGAGTTTATTGGATTGAGAGCAAAGGCATATGCTTATAAAGATGGTGATCAGATTGATAAAAGGTTAAAGGGAATAAAGAAATATGTAATAAAGAAATCAATAACTTTTAGAAATGATTATAATTGTTTGATGAATAAGAAAGAAGAATATAGGAAAATGAATACAATAAGAATTTATAAACATAACATATAAAGTGAAGAAGTAAATAAAAAGGCATTTGGAGCCTTTGATGATAAGAGATTTATTTTAGATAATGGAATAGATTGTGTTCCATATGGATATTGTATGATAGAATGTATAAAATAGATTGTGTTTTAACGATGGGAAGATGGGTTAGGGTTTTTTAAGGGCTACCGCCGTGTTTTTTCGCAATATATAAATGGTCAAACCAAGTATTAATCAAACTAAAGAGTGGAGAAAATCTCAGTCTTGGTATATAAATGGAAAACATAATGAATGTGAAAAATATCAAATTAGTCTTATTTAAAAAATAACTAAAACAAAGGTAAATAAAACAAATAAGCGAATCAATTTATAAAGTAGTAAGTTGGAGCATGTAAAGAAAAAAATGAATATCCTTGAATGGACTGAAAACTTTGATGGATATCAATTGAACAATGAAAAAACAATTTACTATAATCTTAAAATGATATGTGGCTCAGGAGGTGGTCAAACAAGAGCATTAAGAGAAGTTTATCATTTCGTAATGGCACAAAAGGGGAATCTTAGAAAATATAAAGATTCCAATGTTTTGTTTTTCAATATTTTAGATGGGGATTATTGTGCAAAGAAAATTAAACTATTGAAGGAATTTGAGAATGAACAAATCTTTATAGGTTCAATGAGTGAGCTAAACAATATGCATCGGTTATTTGATAAAGAGTGTCCCGAGGCTTAGACGTTTCAGATATTTCTTTCGAATCACCTTTAACAAATCACATTACCACTTTAGTACTTGAACAAAGCTTTATCTTATTGCATGGGTTATTTGAAAAAAACTATCCCCAGGTTAAAAGGGGAGACAAATAAATATACCTTGGGATAAAAAGGGAGTTTATTTTTAGGGAAAAAATGAATCGCTGAAAATCCCCCATTCATTTACATGGGGAAAAGTGAGCCAGAATCAGTATATTCACCCTACATATATACATATGTATGTATATATATATATATATATATATCAACATAACCGTAAAACAACGTTGCATTTATAAAGACGTTTCAGGGATATGTTCACAAACATTATTCTTTACAAACAGCTGCGTGTGATGGGTGGAAAAATAATTTGGCTCAGTAATTT
>NC_140968.1:57526666-57764166 GCF_056783735.1 Eptatretus burgeri
GTGGAAAGCTTTGAGTTGGTGATGATAACATAAAGGAGTTACTGTATGCAGGATGTGTGTGGGGAGAGGGGAGAGTATGGTGCAAAGAGTGTTTGGAGGAGATGGGTGGGAGAGTTCAACACCAGGATAAATGTGGAAGACTACAAGGTTATGAATCTGCTTGTGGTGAGCAAAAAGCAGGTGCTGTTGCACAACTTCTTGCTGAGACTGTCACAGACTGATTCTGCCAACTGCAGGCAGGACACAACAGCACCGTCCCAACAGTCAGGGAACTTTTATGAATGCCTGATAGACAGTTAAGACCTAAGAATGCCTAAGAAAGGACTTCCTGTCATATTTATGGGCAACATTCATTTCAGGAAACCACTTCAGAGATGTGCTCTGACAAAGGTAGGTCATGACTCATGGTTATGCCATTATGCTCCCAAAACGTAATCTCAGCTGTAAGTTGATCTTGAAGTAAAAAGAGAATTTTCCAGATGATTCTTGTACTAGATAAAAGTTGGAACACCAGCCTCCAGGAGTAGAAAAGAAGGGTTCAGAACAACACACTATTTGCACATGGGAATTCTGATTGTCAGACAGAAATATCTCATCGAATGGAATTCCTACTTTTAGTTTCTTAACTAAACAAAATTTAAGGGTTAAGGAAAAGCAATTTGATAGGCCTGGAAGGGTATCACACTGACAGTGGAGCAGTGAAGATAGGATCTCAGAGAAAGGTTCTGGCCCATAAAAGAGAGCAATACTCCATTACACGAAGCATAAATGCTTTTGGTAAATCACAAGAAGTTCAAGGGTGCTAGGAAAGGACTTGGCTTATTGGGAAATGCCCAGTCTATAATCTGGCTTTTTTAAGGCGACATGGAAATATGGTTTTGTCCAGGAAAGGTCATGGTTGATGGTGAGACCTTTGAGTAAAATTAATTTCACTTCTTTCAAAGGTTGATATAGCAGGATATGAGGAGTAGGGAGGTTAGATTAAATTATCAGTTCTTCTGGAGAGACAGTAAGAATGTGAGACTCTTCTGGGTTTAAATGCCATGTTCGTAGTACTTGATGAGTTACTGATCTTCTCAAGGTTAACTGTGGGGTGTCTGTGGAGTAACAAGTCTGTGGTGTCACATATTCCCCAGACGACCCACGACGTGAGAAACTGATGCTCTCAAGGTAACAGCCATTGACAATGGAAAGATGACCTGTTCAAAACAATGTCTTAACTACAGTACATAGTGATCTGTGTTTTGAAATATTTATATAAATGATACATGATATCCCTATTTTAATAATGTAAGAAGCCACAATGATGCAAGTAAGTAGAAGGCTGAACAACACTTAGAGTGAGGCCAACCTGCCTCAGCTGGATTTATGAGTTTACTTTCAGGTCACAAACCTCACAATGAAGTCTTCGAGCAGACAGGGTCAAAGACGACTGTCCATCAGCAGGGTAGGGTGTCTTGTGATAAACGAAGCGTCTCCCGTTGTTTCGCAAGTATATCTTTATGTCCTTCCCTTCAAGCACGGCCTTGTGCCTTGCACCTTTAAAAGATCAAAGGGCTTCATGTTCAGTGATTTTCTTTGGTCAGTCAACAGAGCTGTTATCTGGGTGCAATAATTTATTCAGTTGAAAAACAGGCAATCACATGGAAAGTACAACAAATATTTTGCATAAAGGAAACAAGAAGCCTATATACTAGGTTTGATGAAATTATTTTTCCAGTCCCATTTGGCTCAGTTGCATACCCCACTCACCTACTCTTTAGGCAGCATGAATTACCCTCTCCAGAAGCTATTGCATTTTGATATGTTTGTTAGTTAGTTAGTTTGTTTGTTTGTCTGTCTGTATGTACTAATGTGCTAACATAGGCCATGAACGCCACATGGGAGTAATGCAACAAATGCCACTTGGTCTTTCTTTGTGGTTCATTAAAAGTAATAAAATGCTTAATGTTTTACATATTTTATTAAATTGTTTTAATACTTGTTTTATTTGATTTTGGGGATGGTTTGGATATGTATCGCTTTTGGAATGGCTCCGTCCACTGTCCATTTCTCCCCCCCCCCCCCCCTCCCACGATCCTGGCCTGGTTTGGTTGAGTTCACATTTACGTTTGATTACTTTTCCTAATAAAACGATTAACTTTCTCTATTTTTAAATTTTGGGTTGCATGCACGAGCCCAGAGACAAAGTAACTTCCCCAGGCTGGAATCACCATCATGGCATCAGCAGTTATTGAGTTGGGTCAGGCTACAGTTTTACATCGTTTTGAGAAAGGAAGAGGCAGAAGAAGTACAACAAATTGGCGTTTTAGCGATCTCTCGTTGTGGTACTTTAATGATGTATTCTGGCATCTTTTAAAATCTTGGTAGTTCAGAAAACGCTTGAGAAAAAAAAGGTATGGCTTTTAAATGCTTATGACTTCACTCTGGAGTAGTCTATGAGCCTATCATTGTGTGCACATTTGAATGAGCAGAGGTTTTTTCTCTCGTATCATCCCACTATATGGAGCACTACCATACTCCATGATAGAGTATGTTTATTGAGAGTAAAGTAGAGCGAACAGTGCGATATGTACACTCACGTTAAAGCTCTCAAGCCTGGGTTTGAATCTGGACCCAACTACGAAAACTGTTTCACAGCCAGGGTGATTCAACAATGTGTGTACCATCCCTCGGATTGGCGTCAAGTGGGCGTCCTGTCTGCTGGCATTCATTGGTGGACGTTGAAGATACCATTGGGGTTCTTCATGACAAGTCGATGAGCTATCACTGGCACAATGGACAAGTTCCAATTTCCTGCTCCAACCAGCAAAGGACATTGCATCAACGCACACCTGCACACTCAGCCAATGACTCAGCCCCCCAGCACTGTGCTGCATACGAACAAACAAATATATAAAGTACTATCACACCAGAGGGTCTGCTAATGCAAACCGTCTGAGTAAGAGGTCTTATAACTCCGCAAATGGCGAAACAATCTTTGAAAATCACTGCAAGTGGACAGCACTTGTATTACTATCCATGATCGAATAGCTGGAACTTCCATTACAATTCGATATTTCCCCAAGGGTGTACAATATGACCGAACTGGCAGTCTTTCCCGTGCTCGAGAAGGGAAAGGCAGGAAATTGCTTCTTATAAATGATTGTTTATGAAATGAAATGAGAGACAGGGAGCCGAGACAACAACATTTAACAGATCTTCGGGAAAAAAACAATGAATAATGGAGGGACGACAAAAACTTAATGTAACAGGAAACTAACACCCCTATGGTGCCAATCTCATAAACTCCAACACTGTACAATGGGGAGACGGGTAAGGATTTCACAATGTCTTTGAGCGCCTTTGTTCTGCCACCGGACTCCATGACAGGAGGCTTGGCACTCTCCGCAGCACTATGGGGTGCTCGAGCAGGGACATATGCAAAGTGCTAACAGCTTGCAATCGTCCCATTCTGGAGACTCTTGTGAATTTCATTCAATTTGTTGTGACTTCAACTGCTGTACTCTGCAACTCTCCAGCTCTCAACTGCCATGCATAAGTGCGAACCCAACTTTTATCCCTTCCCACGGAGCCTGCCCGGCTCGGCCATTGGCAACTTTTTTTGTTTTTGTATACAATGTCAAGGCTCGTGTAAGAGAACATATAACTCACAGAACATATAATAAGGGGAGCAAGAGTCAAGGGGGAGGGGGGGAGGGAAGCATAAAACAGTGGGGAAGAGTGACAATCAGAGATAAGGGGAAGGCAGAGGGATGGGGTAGGGTACACGGGGTAAACAAGATCGTACTACAGGGAATATGAAGGAGGTGGGTTGGGGTAAATTAACGGGGGTAGAAAAGATGAAGGCTTTGGATAGGGGATGATATTTGATGGGGGTAAACAGCAGTTTTGAAGACCTGGAGGGAGGAGTGGGATTGAATAGTGTGTGGGAGTTTGTTCCAGAGGTAGAAAAAAAGAGGAATGAAAGAATGAAGATGAGCAAGTTTCACCAGAAGGGGTAAATTTGGCAGACCTTGAATGCCCTGCGGAAATGTAGGGGGGGATAGAGCACAGAAAGAGCAAAGGGGGGGCAGCAAGGCTGGAGAGGAGATGGTAGAAGATAGAAAGACCATTGACCTGCCTGCAGTGAGAGAGAGAGCGTAAGAGACCCAACGACTCGGTTTCATTGCAGAAGATACCAATGATCCAAAAAGCCTTGGTTCCCACAGCATGAAGTTGAGAGAGGTGTGAGGCAGGAGCACCACCCTAGAGAAGAGAGCAGTACTCCATCAGGCTGCAGATGAATGCTTTGTATGTGGTTAGAAGCTCAGGTGTGCCAAGGTAGAACTTTGCATGATGTAGGATGTTCAGTCAGCAACTGGCTTTGCAGGCCAGCTTGGAAATGTCACTTTCCCAGGAAAGATTATGACAGATAGTGAAACCCAAAAGCTCCACTGAAAGGACTTCTTCAAGGTGATTGTTAAGAAAGTAGATTTGGGTTTTTCTCGATGGTCCTTTCAGAGAGACATAGTGAGTGTGAGATTTGTCAGGATTGAAAGATATGTTCTAAGGGTTTGACCAGCTTGTGATTTTATCCAGGTCTGCAGAGATCTGCTTGATATTCCTGGGGGAGGGAGGGGGTGAGGGGCATTCTGTGCTCCAACTTCCTCAGCCCTGTTCATGCCATTAATGGTCCACCCTAGCCAGGACTTTTATGAATGCCTGATAGACAGTTAAGACCTAAGAATGCCTAAGAAAGGACTTGACTCCCTGTCATATTTATGGGCAACATTCATTTCAGGAAACCACTTCAGAGATGTGCTCTGACAAAGGTAGGTCATGACTCATGGTTATGCCATTATGCTCCCAAAACGTAATCTCAGCTGTAAGTTGATCTTGAAGTAAAAAGAGAATTTTCCAGATGATTCTTGTACTAGATAAAAGTTGGAACACCAGCCTCCAGGAGTAGAAAAGAAGGATTCAGAACAACACACTATTTGCACATGGGAATTTGGCGGGTCTGTGGGAGGTTTATTTGTCCATTGCCAAAGCGCTATTCAGTCCTGTGCTTGCTTACCTCTCATCCATGCTTGACCTTACCTGGCAGGAAGGTGAGTATAATTTATAATTTTAGCACAATGCTAGCTAGTCTCTATTGGTAACAACACCTTCGTCGGTGCACATATAAACGGCACTAACTAAAACGGCACTCGGTCAGATGCATACCTCCACCAGGCTGAACAGTTTACGGTTTGTATCCCACTGATAGGCTGGATCTGGATCCGGACCTGAACCAAAATCAAATCGCTTGTTCTTGTCACCTAACCAACTCACCCATCTCGTTTTGTCTTAACTCATCCACAACTTTTTGAAATACCATGCTGTATATTGTTTTTGGCCTTTATCACTCAATGGTGAAGAATCACTCAAAAAATTCTCGGATCCGGATCTGGATTGTCACCAAATTTTAACCAATTTTTCCTTATCATACACCAAACCTATCCACCAAGTTTCATCCAAAACCGTCAACAACATTTTGAGATATCATGTTCACAGACAGACAGACAGGGGTGAAAACATAAACTCAGCCCACCTTTGGTGGCGTCGGTAATTAGCTTAACGTTCACCAATTACATGGGAAAAATCCAACCTACTTGAACACATGCTTCTTCCTATTTTTAACACATTCAAGCTAAGCTTCTACCCCCTCACCTTTCCAGGTACCAAGTATGTACTACAAGTAAATAAAATACATATTATTGGAACCATAAAGTACATAATATTGGAACGTGCGTATGTCGAAAGTACTTACTATTGGGACATGAGTACGTCTGTAAAATACATATAATTGGAACATCAATCTAAAAATAAAGCTAAAAAGTTCTGTTTGTCTGCTGTATCAATATAAACTTACATCGTCGATGCATCTCAATATTTAATTAGAATTTGAAAAGATCCAATGTGATGATATTGTTACGAATTTGGAATTTGATTGCACACAACATACAGGTTCCGTTAGTCAGCTATGTCGATAAGTGCATGTTCCCTAGATAGCTCACCTTCCATTGTTTAAATGTTTTGAAATCGATTAGATGCACTGTGGATCGATTTAATAGTTAGGGAGCGCACAATGGAGACGTCCCTCCCCCTCTTCTGCGAAGAGGAAGAAGAACCCTGCCAACCCATGATGTCAACAACTCCCTCCCACCCATGGTTGAGTGGGGGGCGGGGGGGTGGATCACGAGGGCATGAGTCACGCCGGGTGCGGGGGAGGGGGTGGGAAGGATAAAGGGGAGATCCTTTCTTTGTTTGTGTGGGAGTCCCGTGGTAGGGCTTGTACTGTACTGAAGTGGAAGATGCTTAGCAGGCAGACACGAGCGGAAGGACAGTCGAGCCGAGCTGTGTTGTACAAATGCGAGCGCGGGCGTACTCTGCCCGGCGGCTCCCCTTTATTCCGTATTCGGCACACTCACGAGCCGGGCGACTCCAGTATTACTACGACGCCTCAGACGGCGCGCACACCCTATATCCCTTGCAGATACGATAACCACCACGACCACTCCTCCAATCATCACGCCCATCATGCATCATCATCATGCCCCTCCCCGTGGGCCCGCAGACTACACCACACTCCTCCCTCCTAAAAGTATGATTATTAAATGACCACCAATATAAGAAGCATTATAAGGACTTCGGTATAACAATCATGAAAATAAAATGAAAAATAGCGAAGGATAATAGCACACCACATCATATAATGTGTCGATGCGAGCGAGTGGAGCAGCAAAATGAGAAGCACAGCAGCACTACGCAGCCAAAACGCCCCCAGGCAGCCCATGCTGACATGCCTCTCGCCAAGGTCGTGACGACCTTTCGAGCCAACCTCCCCCGGCCCCATCAAACGCCTCCGGCCCACTCCCCCCAGGCAGACCCGACGTAGATAAACATTCCGAGGCCGGAAGCCCGCCGTCTGGAAGCTGTGGCGCCAGCCTTGATCGACCTTGGCCGGGGGCACTGAACAGCGCCGCTGGCTGTACGCATTTAATGCTCCAAAACAACTCACGCACCACAATCAGTTGAGACGCCAACGCCCGTCCAAACGGCCTTGAGCGAACACAAAGAGTTGCGCTCGCAATCAGAGGTGGGGGTAACGCCGACCAGGGCACCAGTCTTGGTTCCGAGTCGATCTCCGAGACCCACACGGCCGCTAGACGGGAGCAACTCCACTTAAACCACACTGCAATCATAGGCTCGTTATAAATCACTACGAACATTATTCGAAGTATTGCAAACTCATTTTTCCGTACAGCGCGCTTTTTTGATAAAATCCCAGCACATGACAAAACAAGTACCTGCGGCCTGGGCCAACTGGAGGCCAATAAACCTTCTTTATTCGCCCCCACATCACATTGATGATAACACCAACTCCATTGACTGATCCCCGCCAAATCCACTTTCACATGAGAACTGCTGGCATTTATTCCAACAATGTTAAACTGCATCACTAGAGCAAGGAAAAACACATATGCCCTGAACAACAACCCACAACCCACATCACGAGTCCGTTTCTTGGTTGCCGACTTGATGTTGCGACTCGCGACTCCCTCTAACGCCCCGGGCTCACCGCCACCTGTTGAAGCTGCCTGAACAACACCGATGCGCATTGCCTCACGAACCCTACCGAAGCGCGGGAACTCATCGCGAACGAAGCGCGGGAACTCATCGCGAGAGCTGATATGGCTCTCGCTGCTCCTGGAGCGCACATCACCGCCGCAGGCAGCAACGAACGGTGGCTCCCGCTGCATCGACGCGGCCCCCGCCGACAGAGCCTCGCCCTCGGTACTCGACGAAGGTCTCGAAGAGAGCACTGGCACATCAGGAGGCACGAACCGGAACCCGTTCCGACCCAAAAGGGTCCGGCTCGCCGGGTCTGGCTCGCCGGCATCGTCATGCCCCGGCTGCAGGCTGATCTCCAGGTCACTGGGGTCCCGCTGCGGTGCCCCTTCACTCCCGGTGCGACCGTGCTGCGGTGCCCCTTCGCTCCCGGTGCGACCGTGCTGCGGTGCGCGCCCTCGTCCCGCATCGCTAGGCGCGCGAGCACCCTGCGGCACTTGAGCCATCGCGCGGACTCCGGGCTGCACGACCTGCGGCACTTGCGCGGTCACCGCGTGGCCCTCGGGATTAGTTCTCGGCGATTACGCCGCTCGGAATCGCACACGGACAAGCTCGCCTCGGCGGTTTGTTCCGTACGAGTTCCGTCGAGGGTGGAATACCCCGCTAGTTGGATCACGTGGGTATTTAGGTAAATTGAAGATTGGCAATTGACCCTACCCCACGTGATCTGCCGATTGGCGTATTTCGGTTCTTGTACAAGGACCCGTCGCTCGGAGTTATCTGGGCAGCGATCTATATTCCGGGCGATCGGTCGGGCCGAATCGACTTGCGGCTCGGTTCAGAGCGGTGGGTTGGCGGCAGACCCCCGGCCAGTAACAATATATTACATCCACAAATGGCAGATAGCTTAGCATTTTATCTGAAGGAACGCTGCGAGGCAACATATGTGTTGGAACCACATCAGGATCGAACTTGGAAGTCGAAGTCGACACAGAGCCAGGCAAACTTAATGCTGACTGAAAATTATTTTACATTTCATAAGAAGATTATCATATATTTTTCAGATGCATTTCAACAATTTGACACATGAAAGTGGTGGAGCTAACTTAGTGAAACTAGCACATTACTCCTCGGGTAACATTTACGTGTTGTATCCCATTGATAGGTCGGATCTGCGTCCGGACATGAACCAAAATCTAATCAGCTTGTTCTTGTCACCTAACCAACTCATGAATTAATACCAGGTGGGGTTAAACTCTGCCTGTCATCCTTCTGAGGTCGGCAAAATGAGTAGCAGCTTGCTGGTATCCTGTGTCGGAGTAGCGACCCGTCCAGGATTGTGCCCAATAGCCAAGGAGACTGCCTCGGCAGCACCAACGCTCTGCACAGAGTATGGTCCCAATGGATGGATGGATGGAACCAACTCATGCACCAAGTTTTGTCATAATCCATCCACAACTTTTTGCAATATCGTGCTGTGGATCGTTTTTGGCACCATATCTCAATGGTGAGAAATCACTTAAAACATTATAAAATTCTCGTATCCAGATTCGGTTCTTCACCAAAATCTAATCATTTCGTCTTTGTCTCACATCCAACCTGTGCACCAATTTTTGTCTGAATCAGTCCACAACTTTTTGAGACATCCAGCTCACAGAAAAACAAACAGACAGATAGGGGTAAATATATATATATATATATATATATATATATATATATATATATATATATATATATATATATATATATATATATATATATATTATAACCTCCTTCCACCTTCGGTGGCAGAGGTAGTGACAATACATTTGGCACACAAGTGCAGAATATCTACTTCCCTTTGTTAATTTTATTGTCTTGTATTTTTTTCATGTACACCTATTATGTGATTGTATGATGTTCTATAATATATGACATATTATGTCCTTAAATACAATCAGAGATAATATAACCATATAACAGAATAAATTGTAAAACACTCCACAGACCCTGACAAAAATTCAAGCTGTTGAACTAACTTAATAGTAATATGTACTACAAATGATTACCACTCTTAGAAGTAGCAATTTGTCATAGGTAAACAAGAAGGAAAGAATCGTGTGTGAAGAGTAAAATAATATGTGTATCTACCTCCAGTGCAACCTTACCATTGTTGTGAGCCTCGAGCTGTGAAAAAGAGTTCACAGCGAGCTTGCAGAGGGAGCAGTAGAGAAGCTTTTTTGTTCGATACTCCCCCACCTCCGGCTCCGATGGCGAGGCGTTGCCACCACTTGAGGCTTCCACAGATAATCTACCACCCTCTGGTTTCTCCGTAATGAATCGACTCTTGCAGACCAGCTTGTCTGAGTGAATGGGGCTTGTACCAGGTGGGTAGATGTCGCTGCCGTCTGGCTCACAGTTTCTGATGGCTTGGGTAGCAGAACTCGGTTCTAGGGGAGGTACAGGGAAAAACCAAGGGGAAGGGGGTCGAAAGAGAAAAGTCATGCAATGTGCATGGTCCTGCCTAAGCAGCAACTGTTAATACTTTTACCAATAAGCACCGTCATCCTGGGTGTTTTTTCAATTGTGTAGGTGGATGCTTCAGCACAAAGCTGAATCATGCTGGGGATATATTGGTCAGTATAAATTGGGATGCATGGAGTTTGAAATGCAGCGCATCATAAACTTTATTGTTTCATGAAATATAAGACAGCTATGAGTATCCTGGTGCACATTTCCCAATTGTATTCATATACTACAGACATTCCTCCTTCAAGGAGGTTAAAAAAAAAAAGCATTCCAGATGAATAAGGAGACAAAAACTTAAGTCCTATATTGATCTCATATTCATCCAAGGGAGAGTTAATTCAGCCCTATATGTTTCTCTGCTTCAAAATGACCTAACCACATTTGTGGGAAAAGGTTTTCAACTTGGAAACATAATGGTTCATGCAGTATTTATTGTTCAGCTTCCCATATGATGAGAGCTGTCCTCAACTTTCTCCATTAAACTTTTGAAGATTGCTTCATTTTTCTAATTTTTCCACAAAGGCAACAAAGTGTAATGACATATCCCGGTTGTGTACAGGATTTAAATCGAGGGAATGATTTTCCATGCTGAAATTTGGAAATTCAAGCCAATGGCCAAAATTATTTATTTAAAAGTAGAGGTGATTTTCGCATGAAAAGTCAAGTATTTACACAAAGGCTGCAATTTCACTGGGAGTCAAAGAGAAAAATAATGTGGAGCACTTGGTCATTTTCTATACTGACATTTTAAGGGTCAAGTCTTTTCACAAAGACCAAAATGTCATTGGAGAGAGATTTGAGAATTAAGAAATCGTCAGGTAATACGGAATAACTGTTTCTTGCTCGACATAGGAGATAGTTTCACTGCTTCATGCTGTGATTGCCTCTGGTTAACTCACCATTTGGCTTATTGTTGCCATTTGGCCACTTATTCGCCTTTTTATCAATAATAAATAATTGGTGCCCCAAATTATCTGGCCTAATTGTTATGGACACAGACATTTGGTGGCCTCGCAATTTTCGGACACGTGTGAAGATGGTACAGACATGGAAAGGTCCAGAGTTCAACAAAATCGATGTTTGATGTGGGTGAACATATGCTAATGTCTGTGTTTCAATGTTTGACCACCATGTGTCCATCTTCACAAATGTTGGCATGGGGAAATGTAAGTCTGGATGAATAAATCTATTCATCTCAAAAGTTCCCATCATTGTGTTCACAAATGGCTGCATCAAAAACAATCCCAGGTGCAGAATATGTTGCTTTGGTTTTGTGGTGGAAAAAAAAACACCAAACGAAAACAACACAACATATTGCAAAATATGTCGATTTATAAAAAACGATTAAAAACTAGAGGGTGAGCAATCATCAGAGTGCAAAACCTCCGCCGCCAATACTGCTAGGTTACTCAAGTGAACCTGATATCCGATTCATTCAATTTGATGTCAACAGTGCTCACAGAGTTATAGTTTGCAACTTTCCCTTTTACTTTTAACTTTTACATACTCAATTCATTCGTCATAACTAGATTCCTTGAGACAGAAATTGATTTTACGTGGGTATATCCACCTGAAGTTCCAAAATCAGCCGCAATTATAATTTTGGCATGTTTTTGTTGGAAATCACTTATAACATGTAGAAATGCAAAAAAAAAAAAAAAAAAATCGAAATTTTGTTTAAAAATAAGTTGCAAATTTTTTTTTTCTCAAACAATTTTTTTTTTGGGGGGGGGGGGGGGTTGGAAATCACTGAAAACATGTAGAAATGCAAAAAAATAAATTTCAAATATTTTTTCAAAATGGCCGCCATAGCGGCCATACTGGATTTTGGACCAGTCCAAAATCTAAGGGCATGATCCTTGGACCATACCTAATCCCCCCACCAAGTTTCGTCGAAATCCGTCGAGGAGTTTTTCCGTAATACTGTTCACAAACAAACAAACAAACAAACAGAAAGGGGTGAAAACAGTAACCTCCGATCTTCGATGGCGGAAGTTAACTAGTAATATTAAATGGTGATGAGTTTCTTGCAATCATACTAACCAATTTTTTTTTCATAAATGAAAAATATAGTGTGCCATGAAAACCAAAGCAAAAAATATATTTCGTAAAAAACAAAAAAAATCGATGTAAACAATATATAGAAATCAAGGAACTGACAAAGTTTGTAAACGGCAGACGTTTTACTAATGTGGCAGACATCCGAACAAATCAGGAAGTCACAGACATTCCAACTTTCATCTTTTTGACGAGAGATATAAAAGAAACATAGGGGCAATACTCCTGGGCGCTCACCTGGTCACAGCTGGATAAGATAACCAGAGAACCACTGGTAGCCGTGGACAACCCACAAAATATGTAAAGGGGAAGAAAGTAAATACCAATGGATTTTTGTTTTTTAATGCCATGAATAAACTTTAGTACACCACGGGTGATAAAGGTTGTAGTCAAGTTTCATCAAAATTGTGTGTGTGTCCTTTCGGAGAAGAAATCAAATTGTATTGATGGTCTTGCCTAATTGAATGACTATTGGCAGTTAATGGAATGGAGGTCAAGGTTAATGGAGCCTTAAAGTAGGGTCAAAAATAAATAATACAATAAGCAGAGCAAAGGCCCTGATGAAAAACGACTTCAAAGTGGATGATAAGGAGACCATCCCAGCAGGTTTTGGGGGCAAACCCCTTAGACCCCATTATTTTTTCGCGTCGTGAACAAACCTTAGTACATCACTGATGATGAATGTGGCAGTCTTGTTTCATCGGAATTGAGGGTGTAGTTTTTGAGAAGAAAGAAAATGCATATTTTGGGGGTCAAACCTCCCCCCACTGAAGACTAACTGAGACTCCGACATTTTTAATGGTGTGAACATAATCTTTGGTACATCATGGGTGATGAAGATGGTGGTCAAGTTTTATCGGAATTGTGTGTCGTTTCTGAGGCGAAAGCAAATACCTTTTTGGGGGGGGGGCAACCCCCATGGAGACCCCCTGAGGCCCTGATTTCTTTTTCTTTTTTTAATGCCATGAAAACTTTGGGACATCACTAGTGATGAATGTTGTGGTCAAGTTTCATTGAAATTATGTGTGTAGTTTCTGAGAAGAAAGCAAATACCTATGTTGAGGGGCCACCCCCGTAGATCCCATCAGGGCCCGATTTTTTTCATGCCATGAGCAAACTTTGGTACATCATGGGTGATGAAAGTTGTGGTCAAGTTTCATTGAAATTGTGTGTGTAGTTTCAGAGGAAAAAGCAAATGCTGATATTGGGGAGATCAAACCTGGACACACTTTGTCCCCTGGTAGACCCCACTATTGTAATGTCATAAACAAACTTTAGTTGCAACATACCAAATATCATTTTAAAGCCTGGTGTTGGCTTAGTGGTTAGGGTGGCGGCTTGGGATCCCAGTGTCTTGAGTTCAAGTCCCGTTGGCTGCTGAATTAACACTAGGGGGTTGACTCAGCCTGTCATCCTTCCGAGGTCGGCGAAATGAGTGCCAGTGTACTGGTCCCGGTGTATGCCCTGGTTAGAATAGGTGTACCATATCCCTGTGTGTCGTAAGAGGCGACCAGGGTTGGCGTCAGGAAGGGCATCCGGCCATAAAACATTGCCTCAAGAAAAAGCCAAACCCCTGCACAGCAGGGAAAAATGGCTGTAAAAACGGTCATTTTTTTATACCAAATATCATTTTAGCCAAGTATGGTCACAATCCAATCAGCAGTTTCAGGGAATAATTTCTTTTTTATCGACATTGTCAAGGCTCCTTTTTGAGCTAACACACAGAACATATAACAAAGGGAGAAGGAGACAAGAAGGACAGGAGAGGGACTCACAAAACAGTTTGGAACAGAGACATTAGGAGATCTGTGGAAGGGAGAGGGGTGGGGTGGGGTACATGGGGTAAACAAGATGGACACGGCAAAGAGACCATGTGAGACATAATCCGTGGCTGATGCTCACCTTGTCAGCCAGTAGGTATGATTGATGTTTAAACGACGAATGTGGTCATCATTGCTTAAATATTAATATGGTATGCCATCCTGATGAGCTGTAAATAAGCCCAAATTCAGGACGGCATGCCATTGAAGTCATCAGGACTCACTCTTATGAAGGAGGGGTCCAATTGTATGACCATGCATGGCCATGGTGTTAAGGCTGAGGGACATGTGAATGCCAATGAGACAGTCTTGTTGGACTGTGTACTTTTACCATGGGGTCAAGGTGCATGTCCCTTGCTGTTTAAATGTTTTGTTTTATCTTTTTTACATAAAAAGTTGCCTTCATAATGAGGGTAAATAAGCCCGAAATCAAGACAGGCAGCTCCTTTTGATGTTTAACCAATGTTGAATATATATATATATATATATATATATATATATATATATATATATATATATATATATATATATATATATATATATATATGTATGTATGTTACGGAACAGTCTAACATATAATTGTGCTGTAGATGAAAGTTAATGGTAATGTGGGTGAAAACGTTTTGCACTGTGGTAAAATAATTATTTTCTGCAAAAGGAATTCACAGCTTGTGGGTGGCGAAAGCTGTGTAATGTCCAAGTTGGCTTGTTTGGTCGCAATGAACCTTGCCAAGGCTGAACGGGCTTTGACAGGAACCACACCACATGAAAAGGGAAGGATAATGGTGCGTCAAAAAATGACAACAAAACGAGATAAGAAAACCAGACAGCAGCTGCATTGACCATCCCAGCAATTATCTATTCTGGTTCAAAGCAGACAAAAGGCTTGCTTGCAGTTTGAGAAAAGATATAAAACAAGCCAACTATTTGCTTTAGACAGGACAGAGGGAACATGTACACAGAGAGAAGGAACAGCTGTGTACTGGATTTCATGTGGCGAAATTAATTTTATAAATGTCTCACCCAGTAAAGGTGGAATCAGGAGTCTTCTGTATGTGAACCTGGAATTGCTCAGCAACTCCGTTCCTTGACTAAAGAACCGGCTTCACCCTGCTGTACACCAATCGCTCTAATACACTGGTCGGTCTACTCATCAAATCTGCTGCCCTGCTATTGGCCTGGAGATGACTTCAAAATGGGCATCTCCTCACTCGATGCATCGAGACGGCAGCCCACTTGTTCCTTCAGTCTCTCCTCACCTGCTGCCAGTACGCATGGTCCTTCACAGTGTGCAGTCCCAAGATTAATGTCTTACACAGCTTGATCTGTGGACTCGGGTTCATCTGCAAACTTCATTGACACAAGGCTTCACCCTCTGAGGACATTTGAAACGTGACTGGCCTGTCGGATTCATACTGTGCACACCCGCTGGACAAGATCCTTTTGAATGTGTTCACAGCTGACTCTTCACGCATTGATAACCTGCTGGCGTTAATGTTACAAACTGGTGACCTGAGATAATTTTGTACTTGTGTGTGTGCTCGAGTCACTATGAGTCTTGGGAGGCATGTTGTGCTTTTTTGTGACATCATGGCTTGTGGTACTTGGCCGAGATTGGTCACATGACAACATGCCTTAGTCCTTTCTTTGTGTCCCAACTCACTTGAGCAAGAGCGGTGTGTAAACCTGCGGCAGGGTCACAGTTTCCTCCGTGAGAGGTGACCTCGATTTTGCTGTGTGCCATGCCTCCAGCATCACTGGATGGAACATCACGACATCATCCATCCCACGTAACTCCCGCAGGGCTCGTCGACATGCTGGGTTCAAGTTGAGTGTGTCACGGCTGAGGCGAGGAGGACAAAGCAGGATTACGGCCACACATGATCTCACCACATTCTTGGCAACGCCAGTTAGAGCCGTCTCCACATAAGATATAATTGCAACGTTTGGAATCACACCAGGGGGAGATTGCGAAGTTAAAGCCTTTTTGTAATACACTTGCTTGTGCCTTTGTGAGCCACTTTGCAGAAATGTTAACCACTCATCAGTCCTGCAGGGAGGTGAAAGGGTTTGTATTCTGCAATGGGATGGATGGTGTCATGATGGTCCCGGTATATAAGGGCTGTGCAACTGTGGTCTTGGATGCAGGACCTCTTGTCTGATACAAACACATATGAGCCTCGAACCACCAACCCAACAGGGAAGGAAGAATGCATGCTGAACTCACTGCTTGGAAAGATTCCAAAAAGCAGGAAGATTTTCGAGGATTAAATACTTACGTGTATGCAGCAGCAATGGCATTGCTCCAAGGGCCTATGGTTTTCCCAAATTCCATAAGGAAGGAGCTCCCTTATGATTCATTGTATCCTGCATCGATGGACCATCTGATGCTCTCTCTAAGCTTATGGTGAATATTCTCAAATACCTTGTGTGAAGAACTCAACAAAATAAATAAATAATACAATAAACAACAAATAATAACGTGCACCCCCAATAAAGGGGAGATGAGGAGAAAAAGAGCACTGAATTTGCAGAGCGTGTGAAAGGAATTACAATCAAGCCACACAAAACGACGGTATAACTTGATGTCATCTCGTTGTTTAAAAATGTGCCCGTAGCACTGGCAGTTGAGGTCGCTGGACAGAGTTTAATGGAGAATGAATGCTGGAAACAGGCCAAGGGCACACTAAGTACAAAAGACGTATGCGATCTGCACGGAGTTTATCTTTCATCCACCTATTTCGTCTTTGGCGGGGTCTACTATCGGCAGGTTTTCGGCAATGCCACGGGCTTCCACGTCTTAGTCGTGGTGGCTAATATGGTTATGGAAGAACTGGAGATGTGTGCCACCTCATCACTTCGAATGCATCCTCGCATCTGGCTTTGTTATGTCAATGACACCTTCGTCATCTGCTCCAGCGAGGCTGTAAATAACATCCACAATGGCATTAATGGGATATGTTCATCCATTAATTTAACTTGCAAAGAGGAACTAAATGGAACCCCAACGGAACTCTTAACACCAGAGTGTACAGAAAACCTACGCAGACTGACTGTTACCTCAAATTTGAGTCATGCCACTCGATGTACCACAAACGGATGGTGATTCCTACCCTCATGATAGAAGCATGACACCATTCATACACATATGCCCCCCCACCCCCGCTGTGCCTGCGATTTGTCCCCACCATATTTCGGCAGGGCGCTCAAGGTCCGCTAACAACCCCCTTCTGGTAAAACTACCAAAATCACGAATCACTGCTCACCTTTACTCTTTCATTCCTCTTTTTTCCCACCTGTGGAATAAACTCCCTCATTCTATTCATTCCCATAGACCGGGAATCATTCCCATAGATTCCCGGTCTCAACAAGAGAAATGTGGAAGGGCAAATGGTGGTAGAGTTTGCAAAAAGAATGGAAATGGCAGTGGTAAACACATATTTCAAGAAGAAGGAGGAACACAGGGTGACATACAAGAGTGGAGGAAAGTGCACACAGGTGGATTACATCTTAAGTAGGAGATGCAACCTGAAAGAGATTAGTGACTGTAAGGTTGTGGCAGGGGAGAGTGTAGCTCGACAGCATCGATTGGTGGTCTGTAGGATGACTTTAGAGGTGAGGTTGAGGAAGAGAGTGAGGGCTGAACCAAGGACCAGATGGTGGAAGCTGAAGGAGGAAGACTGTTGCGTGAAATTTAGGGAGGAGGTGAGACAGGCGTTGGATGGTGGTAAAGATGGGTGGGACGATTGGGCAACGACAGCAGAAGTTGTGAGGGAGATAGCTAGGAAGGTACTTGGTGTGACATCTGGACAGAGGAAGGAAGATAAGGAGACTTGGTGGTGGAACGAGGAAGTACAGGAAAGTATAAGGAAGAAGGGGTTGGCGAAAAAGAAGTGGGATAGTCAGAGAGATGAAGAAAGTCGGCAGGAGTACAAGGAGTGGCGTCGAAAAGCAAAAAGAGAGGTGGCTAAGGCCAAGGAAAAGGCATATGACGAGCTGTATGAGAAGTTGGATACAAAAGAAGGGGAAAAGGATTTATACCGATTGGCAAGACAGAGGGACCGAGCTGGGAAGGATGTGCTGCAGGTTAGGGTGATAAAGGACGCAAATGGGAATGTGCTGACGAGCGAGGAGAGTGTGTTGAGAAGGTGGATGGAGTACTTTGAGGAGCTGATGAATGAAGAAAATGAGAGAGAGAGAAGGTTGGAAGAGGTGGAGATAGTGAATCTGGAAGTGGGGTGGATCAGTAAGGATGAAGTGAGGACTGCTATGAAGAAGATGAAAAGTGGAAAGGCGGTTGGCCCAGATGGTATACCAGTGGAGGCATGGAAGTGCTTAGGAGAGATGGCAGTGGGGTTGTTAACCAGATTGTTTAATAAAGTCTTGGAAAGTGAGAGGATGCCGGAGGAGTGGAGATTAAGTGTACTGGTTCCGATTTTCAAGAACAAGGGTGATGTGCAGAGCTGTGGAAATTACAGAGGGATAAAGTTGTTAAGCCACACCATGAAGTTGTGGGAAAGAGTAGTGGAAGCTCGGTTGAGAGGAGAGGTGATGATCTGTGAGCAGCAATATGGGTTTATGCCAGGAAAGAGCACCACTGATGCGATGTTTGCTTTGAGAATGTTGATGGAGAAGTATAGGGAAGGCCAGAAAGAGTTACATTGTGTGTTTGTGGATTTAGAGAAAGCTTATGATAGGGTGCCAAGAGAGGAGTTGTGGTATTGTATGAGGAAGTCGGGACTGTTGGAGAAGTATGTGAGGATCGTGCAGGATATGTATGAGGACAGTGTGACAGCGGTGAGGTGTGCGCTAGGAATGACGGACCGGTTTAAGGTTAAAGTGGGATTGCACCAAGGATCGACTCTGAGCCCTTTCCTGTTTGCAATGGTGATGGACAGGTTGACGGACGAGATCAGACTGGAGTCTCCATGGACCATGATGTTCGCGGATGACATCATGATCTGTAGGGAGAGTAGGGAGCAGGCTGAATCGAGCCTAGAGAGGTGGAGGTACGCACTGGAGAGAAGGGGAATGTTAGTCAGTAGGAGTAAGACGGAGTACATGTGCGTAAATGAGAGGGAGGGTGGTGGTATGGTGCAGTTGCAAGGAGTTGAGGTGGGGAAGGTGGATTGGTTTAAATACTTGGGATCAACTGTCCAAAGTAACGGAGAGTGTGGGAGAGAAGTGAAAAAGAGAGTGCAGGCAGGATGGAGTGGGTGGAGAAGAGTTGCAGGAGTGATTTGTGACAGAAGGGTAGCTGCAAGAGTGAAGGGGAAAGTATACAAGACGGTAGTGAGACCAGCTATGTTGTATGGTTTGGAGGCGGTGGCGCTAACAAAAAGACAGGAAGCAGAGCTGGAGGTGGCAGAGTTAAAGATGCTGCGATTCTCGTTGGGAGTGACGAGGATGGACAGGATAAGAAATGAGTGTATTAGAGGGAGAGCGCAGGTAGGACGGTTTGGAGACAAAGTGAGAGAGGCGAGATTGAGATGGTTTGGACATGTGCACAGGAGGGAAACGGAGTATATCGGGAGAAGGATGTTGAAGATGGAGCCGCCAGGCAGGAGGAGAAGAGGACGGCCAAAGATGAGGTTCATGGATGCGGTGAGGGCGGACATGCGGGTGGTTGGAGTGTCAATGGAAGATGTGGAGGATAGAGCGAAATGGAGACAGTTGGTCCGCTGTGGCGACCCCTAACGGGAACAAGCCGAAAGAGGAAGAAGATTCTATTCATTCCCATTCTTCCCTCCAGGCCTTCAAAACAGCTGTTCACCACCACCTCTTGTCATCCCCCATCCAAATCCTCGATCTTTTCCATCGCCGTTAATCCACCCCAAACCCACCTCCTTAAAATCCCCTGCTTTCCTTCCTGAAAGTCCCTGTAATGTCCATCTTGTATACCCCATGTTCCCCGCCCCATCCCTCTCCCTTCCACAGATCTCCTAATGTCTCTGTTCCCCACCGTTTTGTCCCCTCCACTCCCACCCATCTTGTCTCATGCCCCCTTGCTGTGCGTTGTGTGTTAGCTCTCATACGAGCTTCGACAAGGTATACAAAAAAAAATGGAGGGTAAGATGATGGAAATTAAACATTTCAAATGGGTATTAAAGGCCACCAGTTATCCCGACCATTTTGTCAAAAAAACCAGGATGGTTTTGGCAGCACCAGAGGCAGGGGAGACTCCGCAGAACTATTAAAAAGGCCTCTATGTGTTACCTTTTATACCTTGCATAACTCAAAGGATTGGCAAGGTATTAAGGTCAGCTGGAATTAGGGTAAATTTTTGATCCATGTACACCAACCGATAGGCCCTGAGCAATGTCTAAAACGGATTGGCCAGGAATGGCTGGTTAGGCATGGTCTGCAGTCTACACCATCCCTTGCATCTGTGGGGCAGAATATGTGGAAGAGACAGGCAGAACTCTGGGCCAGCGCATTACAGAACATCACCCTTAAGTGCAACTACCCTGAAAGGTCTGCCATTGCCAGGCATGGTTGGCCATACTCCTTATGGGACAATGTCAACATCTTGGCTACAACCCCGAATCAGGCGAGGAAGCAGATGTTGGAGGCATGGCACACAGCAAAATCGAGCTCACCTCTCAGAGGAAACTGTGACCCTGCCGCAGGTTTACACACTACTCTAGTCTGGAGGCCAGACCTGATGTCTGGTGGCGGAAGGTGCTTCGTCAGCGGGAAAGTTTTCATTGCTGTCAGGTGTTAAGCCAATAGAGATAGACCAATGCTCGGGTGGATGTAGATTCTGAAAATGGTGCAATTATTTATTATTGACAAATAAAGTCTCTTCATACATGTAGTCCCTCCCATGACATTCATGTAAAATATGCATAAATATTTTGCCTAAGGAAATGTTGGATGAAGACGATCTGCATATTTTCTTCATTAATTCATACTCACATATCAATTTAACATCAAATATATTCACGATACACAACAAAGTGAAAAAAGAGTGTCCTTACTTAAAGAGCAATCACAAGAAATGTACCTTAATGTAGCAAAAAAAAAATGTTCAGAATAACAAAAATATCTATGTATGCATAAAAATACAGATTTTGAAAAAGAAGACAAAGAAAAAGCAGCCATGAAAACACTGAATATTGACAGACAAATATTCAGTAAGTTGGCAATTATTGGTCCATCAATCTAGAGATGTAGACGTGAGAAGCCTTCTGAAATTTGAGTTAGCTCGAGTACTTCTCCAAGGTCCTCCAATTAATGGTTAGAGAAAGATAATGCACTCCCAGACCTCCCAAAATCCACTGAACCAACAATTGGAGTGACAGACTTGATGATGCTCCTTCGAGTCGTATGCACAGACACCGCATTCTGTAAGACCTTTGGAGAATTGTCCGATCAGTTGTTCAGCAGAATCCTTGGAATGAAATGCAAATACATTGCTGTAGTTTGTGACAACTATTCGAATGAAGAATCAATAAAGTCAAGTAAAGAGCTCGCAGAGGCAGTGTACAAATGCATGAAATCCGAAATCCATCATGTTTGACACTCCTTCCAAAACAACGGCTGAAGATGATGTCAAATGCAAAGAACAAAGCGAACACAGCAAATATTCTCATGGAAGATTGGAGTGCAAAGTGTGAAGACACGCTTTTGCCAGGTTGTGAACTGTACCTGTCGGGTGGATTCCATGACATATGGAAAGCAGTCAGAGTAGTTAAGGAATACTATAAATATGTCCCCGAGCTGTTAGCTAATCACAAAGAAGCTGATTCTTGCACGTTCCTGCATATTGCACATGCAAAGAAAACCTTAGGCATTGACAGATTTGTTTTGTGGAGCTTGAATTCAGACGTAGCCTGCATGCACCTGAGATACTGCTCAATGACTGGAATGTAGGAACCGTACTTGAAAACTGGCACTGGTCACAAGAAGAGATTTGTGCCCATGCACACCATCACAGCGGAACTAGAAGATATGGCACATGCATTGGCATCCATTTTCTCAGTCAGCGGCTGTGACTCGACATCAGCATTTAGTGGAATGGGAAAAGAAAAGTGGATGAAGGCTGTCACAGAACATCCACAATTGATGGATAGACTAATCACCAAAGGGTCTTGAAAAGATGCAACAAAGTTTGCCCCTGCGAATAAAGTGGCATATGTTTCTTTGGTGCCCATGATGTATACTGGACAAGATGAAGCATCTCTGGGTGCAGGTCACGATGACTTGTTCGCAAAAAAAACCAAGACAATTGAAAAACTACCTCCCACAATGGATGCTTTCAAGCAATATATAAAGCATGCATGCCAACATATAAGGTGAAATACCAGCTTTACATCTGGTTAAATGCTGCTGTTCATTATCTATCAGCATCTCCTGTCAACAATGGATGGGTATTGGATGACAATGGGTCACCTTGTTTTGAAGCTAATGACCCTCCCACCAGCTCCTGAAGCCCTTCTGACATTTTCCAAGTATGGATGTAAGAGCGACTCTAGTAACAGAAGGTGCAAATGTCGGAAATTTGATAATATCTGCTCTGATGCGTGTCTATGTGACAGTAAAGCACATGCAGCAACAGTGTTATACACCTCAGACAATGATTCAGATAAATAGTTATGACACTTTTAGATAATTTCATTTGGATTGTACCTGAAAGCCTTTGCGATCATGATGAAGAGGCAAAGTGTGGAATAATTAATAACTAACAAGAGAGACCAGTTCTGGAAAAAAAAAATCACAGGAATGATGCTCACCGAGTTTGCAGAACAGCTACTTATCGCATGAACTTTCATGATCAGTCTGCAAAGTCATAGCAAGATAGAGTATATGTATTGAGGTGAGTGGAAATACCATTATTAGTTGTTCATGCTGTATTCATTGTCATTTGCATCGTAGTTGCTTGAATAACATTGTAATTTTATTTTTACATGTATGATGACTTTAGCACTTATTTGCATCCTGTACTAACTCCATAGTGCTCATGTACAGGAAGGAGTATGGTTTAAACATTATATGATCCAATATGCCGACATGCCTATTCATATGTTTAATCAGGAAGGATCATTGTTGCAATGATATTTATCACTTTTTAGAAATCAGTCGAAGCTATTTGAATGGTGGAATCCACTTTCATAACAAAAATATTGAATTTGAACTGACTTTCATATTTGAAATGACAGTATGCTTCCAAAGCTGTTACACGTACAACACTTATTTCACATTCAAAAACAAACAAAAAAATCTTCTTGATATTCGCAAATTCTGAGCTTGCTTGATAAATTAAGCTTCAGTGAATGACACATTACCTTGAAACCCTTCAACTTAGAGTATTAAAGTGAACAAAATGAACAGAAATCAGTATGTATTCAACAGCACATGACATCTGTTTGAAAAAGTGTAAATGTCAAAGGTAAAGTTGCAAATAGAATAAAAGAACATTACAGCACTTAGAGAATTTACATCCATTTTGGTGAAGTCCCCCACATATGTATCTCACATGTAGTAGCAATGAAAATTTTTTAGCCGACCAAGTAGGATAACTCCTTAACGAGGCCACTTTTTGAAGTTTGGCCCCTTACTCATCCTGCACAAATGAGTTGGGACAAACAGAGAAAGGACCAGTACCAAGGCACATTATCATGTGACCACTCTCGGCCAAATACCACAAGCCAGGATGACAGAAAAAAGCACAACGCACCTCCCAAGAGTCACAGGGACTCAGACACACACACGCACACGCACACGGTGAATATATTGATTCTGGCTCACTTTTCCCCATGTAAGTGAATGGGGGATTTTCAGTGATTCATTTTATTTTCCCCTAAAAACAAACCCCCCTTTTTATCCCAAGGTATATTTATTTGTCTCCCCTTTTAACCTCGGAGCACTTTTTTTCAAATAACCAATGCAATAAGATAAAGATTTGTTCAAGTAGTAAAGTAGTAATGTGATTTGTTAAAGGTGATTCTAAAGAAATATCTGAAACATGTAAGCCTAGGGGCACTCTTTTTCAAATAACGAATGCATATTGTTTAGCTCACTCATTGAACCTATAAACATTTGTTCATTCTCAAATTCCTTCAATAGTTTAATTTTCTTTGCACAATAATCCCCATCTAAAATATTGAAAAACAAAACATTTGAATCTTTATATTTTTTAAGATACCCCTTTTGTGCCATTACGAAATGATAAACTTCTCTTAATGCTCTCGTCTGACTACCTCCTGAGCCTCAGATTATTTTTTTGCATAAGCCACGCCCACTTCCAGGAGGTATTCCCATAAGCCACGCCCACCTTTCATAAGCCCCGCCCATTTTCACTAAGCCCCACCCACTTTCACTAAGCCCCGCCTACTCTTACATCATTTCCAGTTCATCTCTGACTCACAAAGAAATCACTAGAAAATTCTAGAATGTTATGGTTTTGAAAAATTTCCCAACGAAGGCTTGTCTGGGCTTGCCCAGGCAATTTTCAAACAATTCTCCATTTTGAAAAATTTTTCTCCATTATAACATCTGACTCACAAGGCTTGCCTGGGCTTGCCCAGGGAATTTTCAAAGAATCCTCCATTAAAAAAAAAAATTCTCCATTCTAACACAACATTACAACATCTGACTGTACAAAACAACATTACAACATCTGACTCACAAGGCTTGCCTGGACTTGCCTGGGGTTGCCCAGGGAAAAACAGTCTTTCTGTATAAAAGATTCAAGCCCAGACTCCATTTTAAACATTTTTTTACTTTCATTGAGAATGGAGTGCTGTGCTGACTTTGGGGTTCCTTGGAGTTTTACTACTTGTATGGAACTAAACCTTCAAGTTGATGAACTGCATTCAAACCTCTTATCTGTTGAGGTAAGATTTTATTTTTCTATTTTCAGAGTTTGATTTAAGCATAGACTAATTTAATAATTAAATCACTTAATTAATACATTATTATTTTCTCTCACAGGAAATTGTATCTAATCTGAAAATACTGATTTTGCCACAACTTGGGGTGAAATTGTTGGCTTGGTTGAAGACCTTGTGAGCGACCAAGACCCACAGAACGAGCTAGACCTTGAGTGGGATGATTTTGGGGTTCCTTGGAGTTCTAATACTTGTATGGAACTAAACCTTCAAGTTGATGAACTGGATTCAAACCTCTTATCTGTTGAGGTGAGATTTTATTTTCCTATTTACAGAGTTTGATTGAAGCATAGACTCATTCAATAATTAAATCACTTAATTAATACATTATTATTTTCTCTCACAGGAAATTGCATCTGAAATACAAAATGAAAATACTGCTTTTGCCACAACTTGGGACGAAATTGTCGGTTTGGTTGAAGACCTTGTGAGCGACCAAGACTCACAGAACGAGCTCGGCCTTGATGACCCAACCAAAGAGTTATACCTTGGAGACCGGCAAAATCCTGAAAAAGTTTTACAGCAATAGTACTCATTGTGAGTTATCAAGACAATACCCGCTGAACAAGTTATACCTTGATGAGCCAGAATACAAGTTTTACCTTGAAGACTCACAAATTTTGAAAAAAAATCAGTAAATGAGTTCTGCCTTGATGGTTTAAATAACTACCTTGGAGACTCGGGAAAAGGGTTCTGCCAAGATGGTTCTAAATATGGAACCTATCTTGGAGACTCACAAATTTCAGACATTTTGAAAAATGGAGATTTCCTTGATGATCCACAGTTATTCTATGTGAGATCAATTACCAAAACCCATAAAAATTGGGAAAATGGAGTTTTCCTTGATGATCCACAGCTATACTATGTGAGATCAATCACTGAACAACAAAAAAATTGGAAAAATGGAGTTTTCCTTGATTATACACAGTTATACTATGCGAGATCAATCACTGAAGCCCATAAAAATTGGAAAAATGGAGTTTTCCTTGATGATCCACAGTTATACGATGTGAGATCTATCACCGAAACCCATAAAAATTGGAAAAATGGAGTTTTCCTTGATGATCCACAGTTATACTATGTGAGATTTATCACCAAAACCCACAATATTTCTGGAAATTGTGGTTCTACCTTGGAGTCTTGGATAGATAGTTATATTTTTGGAGACTTGAAATGTGGGTTCTGGCTTGATAACTCACAATGTGATACGTATCTTGGAAACTCAACAGGAATGTGGTTATACCTTGGAGACTTGGAAAGTTGGGTTTATTTTGGAGACTTGAAATGTGGTTTCTATCACTCTTGGGGATCTAAACCTATCGATGTAGTTCTTTGTTGGATGGTGCTTGATGAGAGCAATATCAAGAAAGTTCTGGGAAGAAGATGCAGGAAGGTTCTTACTCCCCATTTCTACTTCATCAGACCTGAAAGCCTTAAAAGACAGAATTGGAAGAAGAGAAAAAAACAAAAAATATATATTGTTAGTTCTGGGAAGAAAGTGCAGGAAGGTTCTTACTCGACCTTTCTACTTAATCAAACCTGAAAGCCTTAAAAGACAGAATTGGAAGAAGAGAAAAAAAATATATAGTTGAAATACGTATTGAAAAAAAGACATTGTGTTGGGCGAGGGTTGGGGTAGGGGTTGAGATTTTGAATGTGAGGGTTGGGGTTGAGATTTTGAATGTGAGGGTTGGGGTGGGGGTTGAGATTTTGAATGTGAGGGTTGGGGTTGAGATTTTGAATGAGTGTTGGGGTTGAGATTTTGAATGTGAGGGTTTGGGGGGAGGGGACACACACACACACACACATTAAGCCTTGACTATTCAGTTGAGGATTCTGTGTTTTGGGTTCACAGATCTAAGAACGTCCCCCTTGACACACATTATATACGGCAGATGCCACCTGCTATACACCTCGGATTTGGCCCTCGAGTGTCCACAACGGTGTATAGTATGGGGGAGTGAAGCGCCAACCAATTTCTCCCATGGGTATTATCTGCTTAGTTTTGTCTTTTGTAATTCCTGTGAATAAAATGAACCTAAAATCTCTTCCCCTTCTAAATCATATATCTTATAAGTCCAAGGAACCGTATCTATTACATCAACAATTTTAAAAAGTTCGTTTGTCCATCGCTTTGTATAACCTTTTTCAAAATGAGATTTCCATCTATATATTTTTACGATATCACCAACTTTGAACTTGGGTTTTCTGACATTAATCTTTTTTTCATATTTTAATTTTGTAAATGTTTCTGATGGTTTCATATTCGTTGACGTTTGAATCGTGTCATGATAGTAATCCACAATATCCTGAATAAAAGATGACCATTGTTGTGAACTGAGTTGTGTGAATTTTTTTTTATCTCATCTCTCTTTTAAGGTACGATTAAAATGTTCAATAACAACGGCCTTTCCGTCATTAAAGGTACTGTATAATGTAATACTGTTATTTTTTAGAAAATTCATAAATGTCTTGTTATAAAACTCTCCACCCTCATCAGTCCACAATTTTTTTAGGTTTTCTCTTACTTTTATTAAATATCTGTTGAAAGGCTAACATAAGAGTATTACCTGTTTTGTGTTTTTAAAGGGACAACCCATGCGTATCTACTCCTCAATTCAATAACGGTTAAAGCATACTTGTACCCCTTATCATTATTGAGTTAAATCAAATCAGCAGACCAGATATAATCAACCTCCTTGGAATAAACCTTCCTTCTCTGAAACTTTGTGAATATTAGTTTATGTAATTCATCAGCTAATTGCTCTTCAATCTTAATGACATCATTAGAGCCTATAAGTTTTTGGAATTTCAAAGTCCAAGTTTCAATTTAGCACTGATGATCTTCTTCACGATGAACCTATCAACTTTTTCTCTCAAGGTTGGATTTTGTATCAGAGACAATTTACAACATTTCTCTATCGGCTTCATGCTTTTCTTCCAAAGTTGTGGTATTCCCATAATCAATATCGTGCCTCATGCACACTTCATCAACCCTATTGATGGGTTTGCTCCATGGTTTAGGATTGTCTGCCTCATCTAATCTTTTATCCAAGTTTGTGCCTGGACCACAGAAAGAATACCCTGGTAGATGTAATTCCCCCGGTATTCCAGTAGTTGTAAATTTACTTCCTGATAAAAAAACTTTGTATATCTCCTCCGAGTTTGTGTTTGGAGGCAAATTGATTTTTTTTGAACCACACATCGAACATATACCTTTTTGTATAACCCTATTATTTTTACTTTTAAAATATGAAATATTTTTAGTATTAGTTTTCTTTTTCCATTTGAGACAATAACTCATTCATTTATGAGAAAAATTCCTACAGAGTGTGAAAACCTTTTTAGTTTCCAACATGCACATTTGAATCTTAGTTTTTAAAACATAAAGAATCCTTAGAAATGCCTTCACTCTCTCCTCCATTTATTTAAGAGAAAAATGAAAAAATTTAATCAAAGTCAATATCTTGTCCTTGAAAACGATGTCAATAGTCTTGTCGAAAATATTGCAAATAGACTTGTCAATTCTTTGTTTTCCTCCTTGGTGAGTTGAGATTTATTTATTTTCTGTAATACCTCCAATCTTTTTAAAATCTCACTGGTTTCCATATTTTCATATTTATTCATTCTCACTCTTTCCCCCCCTCTCCTCCCTCTCCTTCTCTCTCTTCTCTCTCTCCTCCTTCTCTTTCTTCTCCCTCTCCTCCTTCTCTCTCTCCTTTTCCTCCTCTTCAACTACTTCCTCGTCCATTACTATCCTTGAATCGCTTACACACATAGAATGTCATACATACATTCATCGGGATTTATTGTTATTCCTGTATCCAAAATAATTTTTTTACAACAGGAAACCAATAAAATTGCTTTTGAATTTCTAAAAGAGCCTTATGTTTTCTTAACTTCATAATTTTTTCATTATTTAACATTTTAATTAAATCCAAAGTTGTTGGTTTATCAACATCAGCATCATGCCAATCTTTTATTGAAAATACCTCATTCTTATGTTGAAGAACATATTGATGAAAATACCGAATACCCTTTTCTTGAAGGTATGCTTGGACACAGAAATGATAATTTTCTTGAAGTCTTCTTGCTGTCATTTATGTATTAGAAATATATGTTAGAATAATATTATGACACGAAACACCTCCCCATCTTCCCATAGATAAATCATTTTGTATTTCCCTACTTATTATATATAATCCTGTTTTTCTGTTTTCATGATATAAACTAGGGCAAAACCATTATTATATTCACCCTTATTAAATTATTTTATTTGTTGTTTACTAATTGTGCTTCCACAAAACTCATTCTCTATACCAAGTGGATAATATTCTTCCTTAAGAGACTGATTTAATTGTTCCAGGTCTTGGAGGTCAATTTTAAATGAACAATTATACCCTAAATCTTTCATATCATACCCCCATTGTTCTATTCTCATACAAACGATACGCCCTTCTTTATAAAAATTTATTTTAAATCGAACTGTGAATTCTGTTTGACCTGGAGATAACATCAACACTTTTGTATCTTTGGAATACACAGCCGTTTTATTTACGGATATATATGTTGTGATAAATCGCTTCATCTCACCAAGTTATTCGCGTCAGTCGGGCTTTGATAATTTTTTAATTAATAAGCATTTTTCATTTTAATATCTTTGGTTAGACGATATTTATGTCGTTCAGCCTGTGCCTTTGTGTAATAATTTGATAAATCAATATCCAGTTCTTGGGATACACCAAAGATAGAACCATCTTTACCAACATAAGTCATTTATATTAGATTAAAAATAATGTCATAATTTTTTGTTGTTGTTGTTGAGTCGAAATAACACATGGAGACATAATTGACCACAACACTTGGAATTTAATTATTGGACTTGAAATGTTTGATAAACACCATTCTGAAAGAACTTTATGACTTCAACAGGTGGTGGAAGACCAAAACGATCAAAATAATATTTGTCTTGACTATTAAAAATACAAACCAAATGAGAACCGTTCCCATGATAATCTTCTTAGTTCATAATAATATTCTTTGTATGTTCAGATACGTTTGTTAATTAATCTCTCATACAAATAACCACATTATGAATTTTTAATTTCTTTCAATATTTGACAAGTTGTAAATTTGATGTTGTATTCTTTCCAATTTCTTTAAACCACTCATCAATGCTTATTTATTTATTAGAAAGATATAATCCATTACCCCTTTTAGTAAATTTTACACCTGCTTTTGCGATAGAAGAAAGCATATCTCCAACTAACAATCTCGCTTTATCAGGCAGACTTTCAAGTTTTTCAGCAAAATCTACAATTACACCACTTCCACTAATTTGTTTCTCCAACTCTTTGTTATGTATTTCCAATTTTTTTTGAGCCTGGAGTTGAGCCTTCCTTTCGTTGGCAGTTTTCACCGCTGTTGAAATACCACGCGTCAATGCTCCAACCGCACTTAAACCAGCAAATAAAGGAATTAGAAATGGGAGAAATCCTCCACTCGTCTCTCTTATTGAGTATTTTTTCAACATTGGTTTTGTAATTTTAATTTTAAGTGAGCCAGTATCGTTCAATATTTTAACCTGTTCTCTTGTGAGCAAAACATCAATTCTTACTGCTCCTTTTCTCTGAATTGTATTAACATTAATCGTACAAGGCTTTTGATTTTGAACAAGAGATGATATTTTATGAAGATTGATTTGATTAACATATACCCCAGTTGGTACTTTGCCACTCATTTATTTCACAAAAAATTATGTGAGACTAATCATAACACCATTATCTGTATTAATCTCTATTTCTATTTCTTCCAAAAGCAAACAATATGAATCAACTTCTTCACTCTCTCCTCTTTCAATGTATAGGGAAGTATCTACTCGATTAGACTTTATAGTTTCCTTTTGAGCCCTCAGTCAAATGCATAGATTGTATACAAACTTATAAATGCTGTCATATCCAAAATAGGTTCTTTATTTCCATTACTTTCATACACCTTTTGGTAAGACTTGTATGCTTCAGCAAAATCATTTTTTTCCCAATTAATTTACAATCTATCTCGTGGATAAAATGTTCCATCGCGAGAAAAACGAAGTTGTTTCACCTTAGCATTATCACTCAATGCATTATTCTTATCAGTCGCAGTATTACCATCTGGTTTTTAAAAAATGATCCACAGATATCATGGCTTTCCTTCCAGAACACCCAAATTCCACGTGTAAGTAGTTTGGTTTAATGTAACGTGTTGACATCTTCTTTTGAGGTATGATACACTGAATGGTTTCTTTGAGTTTAGTCTTCTATTCAACATCTCTTCTGTTTTAAGATTAGGAGTATATTCACGAATATACCAACTCAATTCAACAAATACAATTTTTTTCTGATCACCAAAAGCACGAGCAACACCAAAAAGTAATCTATTTTCATTATCATTTGTTTGTAGTTGAAATCTAATTTTAAGACCATACAGAACTTTATCATGATCACAAAATCCAAATATACCTTTGAGAGGAACTGCCACAGGAAAACTATTAACTGCTTTTGAATCATCAGTATACGTTCCTTTCCTTTGAGTATATCCAGGGTCTGTGGTTGTTCCCATTGATATATCAGGAATAAAACCTTCAACAGCCCCCTTTCCCATTCTATCCCTGAATGTATATAGTGTAAATTTCATAATTTCAGATACAGCAGAGACATAATCAACCGCTTCAACTTCTTGTGTTCCAATGTACAAACGTACACTATCAAACATTTTCCAGAAGAAATAATTTACGAGTGTAGCGTTTGTGTTATTCCCAGCCTTAGTGAATGTAAATTTACACAACAAGAAAGTTTCAGATAGATTCAAATAAGTTTGTTGATTATTTATTTCAAACCTTTTGTACCATTTGCATTGCAGTCTGTTCCAGTTATTGCATTTACCTTGAAGTAATATTCTTTTTTAGTGGAGTTTGAGATGATAATAGTATCATCCAAATCATAGATACTATCAATTGCTTCCATACTTGTATTTATTTAGGAAAAAAGATTCAAAACTTTTGAAATCCTGACCCAAGTATTTGAATTATTTTCTGTCGTTATTGGGGGGGGGACAACTGAGTTTTGCCTTTCTTAATTTCTTTAATTGCTTGTAATTTATGAGATTCCTTTTGGGCATCTTTTATGCTCTTTACAGCACCTGCTAAATTTCCCACAGCAGAAGCAGTTGAACCAATTAGGTCTTTATGTTAAAGAATAGTTGAACTGATACACATTAGAGTATCAATTATCTCATCTCCTCTAAATTGATGTCAGACACCGCTTTGTCTCTTAGGTTGATAGTATCCTCTACCAAGATACATACCTTCACCCTTGTAGTATGGGGAAAGGAACATCCCATTCCCTGTAATTATTTTATGTTTTCCCAACTCGTGTTTCCTCACAATAACCATCGTATTTATTTATTGGAAAACTTCAAGTAGGTGAATTCTGATGGCTATAACTTCTCCATTAAAAGAAATCATATGATTATCTTGGTCGTTTATCCTAAAATTTACTCTGTGTGTGGTTTTTCCTGACACAGGGAGATGAACCAAATTTTTGGGTTCCATATTGAATTTATTACCAATTGGGGTTGATTATGCGCTGAATGAATTATTTTGTATTTGTTTTTACTCCATCATTATAAGCACCATCAATCAAATCAGAGTGAATTAATACCGAATTTATTCCTGAGGATATTTGAATGACTTTATCACTCTAAAACGTCCCATTAGTTTCAATCTTTTTTGCGGAGAAACCCAATAACTCTCTAAATGAATTATCAATTGTGAAATCAACCTTGCAGTTATTTTTAAGTTAAATCGTTGATTTTGAAGTATGTTTTTGAATATCTATAACAATATTTTTTGGTTCATCACCCTGTTCTTTCATAAGACGAACAATTTCGGAAGATATTTGAGAAATCTCATATGCTCCGGGTGAGACTGTTATCGTTTTTATCCACTTCCCGGATTATAACTAAACTTGTCATTTTTCTCAGTTATATTAAATAAGGTATTATAAGTTTCCATGGACAATAAAGATGCCTCATATTCTTTTGTTTGGTCAAGTTGTAGTGGGTTTGGAAATGAAGATGTGTTCGTTTGTTGTGAAATTAAAACTCAGTATTGTGCTTCTCAACTTATTTAATATGAGATAAAATGTCTTTATATTGATATTTATTAATTATTTTCATGTTCATCAACTGATCTAAAATGGCTGATGCTTCATTAAAACAATTATTTCCAGCCTTCTTACAACCCAACAACAATAGCAGTCTATTAACTAATTGTGATGGGTCATTTGGAAGAAAACTAACACCTGAACCAAGGATACTTTAAGCCTGAATAATGTGTTTCTTCTTTTCATTCTTGCTACATTTACCAGAAAGACTAACCCTATAATTAACAGAGTTCCTCAGATCAATATATAATCTATCATCATTATTTTTCATATCCAATGGTTTATCAAAATACTTTGATTCACCACTCACAGTTGAAGCTTGTCTTCCATCTTTTGTGAGAAGAAACATTAATCTGGGGGTTAATTTAACAGGGGGTTGAGCAGAACTCAAGATCCTTAATTAATCATTAAATATGAATACCTTTTCTTGAACAAGATGAAATATTGCTGGTTGTTCTGTTGGAATGAGTCCTGCATTGGTTTTTGATTCCATTGAATATTCATTGTTTTGAAGAGCATTCACAATATAATCAGGGGTTTGATTTTGCTCTTCCAGTTGTTGAAATAATCCCTCATCATCATATTCTAATTATCGTATATGCTCTAATTCTTCCTCCGTCATTTGACTGAAATCTTTTATCATTTGAAGTTTTTTAGGAGTATATCCTATTGTGGGAACTGTGGAAACATCTACAATTTTTTCTTTGGAAGTTTTTAAAAGTGGTTTAAAAAATTTCACTTGTTTTCTTTCAAATGCTTCTTCACCCATTAGTTTCTGTCTGCATTTCTTCTTTGTCTTCCTGTTGTTTTACAACTTTTGAAACCAACTCTTGATGTTCCTTAAATCTTCTTGCTCTTTCTTTCGCATCCATTTATTTATTGGAAAATATCATTTAATATCTCATCTTGTTTCACAACAATATATTTATATTTTTTAGTCGTGTGCTTCATGTAATCCCCAAATTACTTTTTACTACATAATGTAGAACAATTATCTCTCCAAAAATTGTTTATATCTATTGAATTTAACTTTAATAAAATAAAAGTATTAGCATTGTTTCTGATGGAATGACGAGGAAGTTGAAAGTACGATTGACTAAGATAAATACAATTACAAGAAGAATGTCTCCCTCTTGTGTAGTAGATGTCCATTACCGTTTGGTTTCTCTCATTAACACAATCATCAAAGATAACGAGGTTCTTTTTTGATTTATCCAAATCTTGGGGAGACGGTATATCATCCGTATTATCACTAAGAATACAAGTTATTGGTTTTGATTTCTTTTTACATCTCTGTGCATCACAAAATAGTTGTATTATATCTTCAATGTTACAATCATTTAGGTTTTTTTGAAGTTTAAATAAAAAGATTATATCTTCTTTTTGAAGACCAGCATTAAAACCTTGTGAGAGTAGTTGATACTCTGGTTGAAAACTCGACTTTGTGAAAATTATTAAATTATCATAATCTAAAAAGTTGGGAGTCAGGAGCATCTTCAAAAGTAAGCAGGTTTTTCCGCATCCGCTTGAACCAACTATGAGACATCTTAATGAATTTGGAATATTTTTATGATTGTTAAATTTTATATTATTTTCCCAAATGGGTAAAAAAAATCAAGCCTGGTGTTGGAATAGTGGTTGGGGTAGCGGCTTGGGATCCAAAAGGTCCTGAGTTCAAGCCCCGTTGGGCCACTGAATTAATATACCAGGGGGTTGACTCAGCCTGTCATCCTTCCGAGGTCGGTGAAGTGAGTACCAGTGTACTGGGCCTGGTGTATACCCCGGTTAGAATAAGTGTACCATATCCCTGTGTCGTAAGAGGCGACCAGGGTTGTGTCAGGAAGGGAATCCGGCATAAAAGCTGTGCCAAATCACGATGCGGATCATATGGATGATCCGCTGTGGCGACCCCTAACGGGAGCAGCCGAAAGAAGAAGAAGAAGAAGGGTAAAAAAATCATTCATTTATATATTTGGAAAACAGGTTATTTAATTTATTATTGGCTTTTTTAGAAACTCGATATTTTATCCTAAGTTTGGGTTTAATTTCAAGATAATCCATTATTTTATTTATGCAATATCTTGTGTTGATATTTCCCTGAAAATCACATCCATGAATAATATATAACAACAATCCTTTGAACATTTCTCTAATATGTTCAGTTTCTTTCCTTGTAAGGAAAGGGGTGTTATCACCCTCATACTTTACATTCATTTCTCGAATTAATCTTGTAAAGTTATTCATTTTTGGTGTAAATCTAAAATAATTATTTTCCTTTTTATATTTTTTATTTTCATTAATTAGAAGATAATCACAGAATATACATTGTTTATAGGCTTTTGACTCTGTGTTTAATCCCACTCTATCACACGCAGGACAATTCTCAAATTTGTCATATGGAAATCAGGGAAGTCGAGCATATTTATAAAGTAAAACTTTACTTAAACTAAAGTTCATCTTCAGAATCATCTATAAAAATATCATAATCACTCGAATAATCTTCAGAATCTTCAGTTGAATATTGACTCATATTTAATTAGTAGAAACAACATTACCATTGATATCTATATACCTTTTTTTCATTGCCAGATTCAACTACAACATTTTTTATATTAAAGGTAATTTTAAAATGATCCTTAACTACTATTGAACGAAATGTCATTTTACCTGATATATTAACATCATTTATTTCATCAGGATTCACATCTTTAGGGTTGTTGAAAAAAATACAAATTTCTCCTTGCATATTACAGATGGTCTTATCTTTTCTTTCTAAAGCTTCATCCATAAGGTTTTTTATTTTTTGATACTTTTTCTTGTTTCATTGCTTTTTCTTGTTTTGAATATATTACCAGAAGGAGAGGAGAAACTATTGTTAGAGAAACTTTAATTGATGTTCTTCCAGGTATACTCAAAGCCCTTCCACTGAAGGAATTTGAAGAACTCATATTATTTACCATAATTGTTTTTATCCAATAGTTGTTATATTTATCTTTGTTCAATTTTACATCCTTGACATATTTCTCAGTATCTTTAACAAATGAAGACATTGATTGAAACTTGTCTTTTGTGTCTTGAAACATTGCATTTATTAAGTGAAAAAAGTTGGAGGATAAAATGGTTTTAAGCACAGATTCACCTGTAAAATAAACTAAATTTTCATCAAGAAAATTTTAGTTTAAGCAAAGTTTTATTATATAAATATGGTGAATACAACGTACTGCGATGTTTGTAATCACGAATATAAACATTATAAAAAACACCTTCGAACCAACAAACACACATTTAATCTATTTCAACAAATATCTCCTCTTGAGTTGGAAAGAAAACATTGTGATATCTGCTCAAAGGATGTTTTGAAGAGTAGTAAAGTTATAAGAATCACCTTCAATCACAGAAACACAAGAAAAATGAGTTTGAAGTAAAGGGAGACTATTATATTGAAAACACTGATGGGGCATTTAAAGGGCATATAAATAAAAGGATTTTTCAATTTGGAGAACCCATTCCATTAGCAATAGCTTAATCAATTGAAATAGTGAAACCTGATGTTGAAAAAGTAATTAAAAAGACATTAAAAGAAATGAAAACTTTAAAGTTTTATGTGGGAGTGAAAATGAATATGAAAAGACAAGATGAAGAACAAACTCCTTATATGAGAACAGATCTTCATTTTATAATATCATGTCAAGATTTCTTGAATTGTGGGGTTTATGAAGAACTATCAAGACAACAGGAGGTTGTTCATAATACAGTGGAAGGAAGTGGATTTAAGATTTAAAATTCATCGTTTTAGATTTAATTTTAGACACATTCTAAAATCAAACCCTCTTAAATCTTCTTCTTATATTGAATTACCAAAATAAATAAAACTAAAGAAGGCAGTTGTTAATATTAAGAATAATGACAATAAATGTTTTCTCTGGTCTGTTCTTGCTCACTTACATCCACCAAATTGTAATTCAGAAAGAGTAAAACAATATATGAAATATGAGAATACCTTGGACATTAAACATTTTAAATTCCCAATGCCACTTACAGACATTCCTAAATTTGAGAAAAAGAATAATCTTTCTATTAATGTATATGGATTAACGGATACATCAAAGTTCAAATATTAAAAATTTCAAACAACGATAAAAATGAAGAAACACACATTGATCTTTTATATTTTAGTGTTGGAAAGAATTCACATTACACATACATCAATCGTTTATCAAGATTAATCTCTTCTCAGATATTCAGAACAGCAAACAAAATATATCCTTGTAAGCGATGTCTTAATTCATTTCATACAAAAGAACGATTAGAACAACATTCAAAATATTGTAGTAATCATAAATCAGCTGGAATTACAATGCCTAAACCTGTGAAAAGATTTCTTTTGAAGATTATAATAAATCTATCATGCACCCATTTGTGATATACGCTGATTTTGAATGTATCCTAAAAAAGATAAATACTGCTTCTCCTAATCCAAAAGAATTACATACAAATAAATATCAAAAACATATTCCTTGTGGTTTCTGTTATTATATCAAATCATCTGTTGGAGAAAAGTATAATAAACTTGAACATTATAGTGGAAAAAAGCTTTTCAAGAGTTTGTAAAACGATTAGAAAAGGAAGGTACAAGACTAACTAAATTAATGAAAGAAACAAATGAACCTATGAAATTAACCGAAGAAGAAAAATTAGAATTTAGAGAGAACAATATCTGTCATATTTGTGAGGAGGAAATTGAGGAGTCTAAAGTTAGGGATCATTGTCATCTTACTCGTAAATATATAGGTCCCGCTCATTCCTGTTGTAATCTTAATTATAGATTTCCTTCTTTTATTCTAGTCTTTCTTCACAACAGCACCAACTATGATACACATCTTTTTATAAATGAACTTTCAAAAACACCAAGGAATATTTCTGCCATAACAATCACAAGTCAAAAGTATATTTCATTTATAAAAATGATATTCACAAAACCTTTAACTCGTATTAGGTTTCTAGATTCTTACAAGTTTATGGTAACACCACGAGCCTACCGAGCATCAAATCTAAGCTCCACGGGGTCTTTTCCAAATCTTAATTCATTCTTTCCAAAAGAGGAAATTCTAACAAATAGAGGAAATTCAGATTAAAGAGAGAATTCAAAGTAAAGAGGAAATTCAAATCAATGAGGAAATTAATGAAGAAATTGGAACTGAAGATGAAATTCTAATCATAAGGAAAATTCAAACAATGAATGAAATTCCAACTAAACAGGAAATTCTGATTAAAGATGAAATTCTGATTAAAGAGGGAATTCTAACTCGAGAGGAAATTCAAACAAGGAATGAAATTCAAAGTAAAGAGAAAATTCTTACAAGTAAGGGAATTTATCCTTATGATTATATGGATTCATTTATGAGATTTAAAGACACACAACTTCCTTCAAAATAAAGTTTCTACAATAATGTTTATGAAGAAGAGATAAGTGATAAGGAATATAAACACGCACAAGAAATTTGGAAAATATTTACGATGAAGAACCTTGGAGAATCATGATTTGTATCTAAAAACCGATGTTTTGTTGTTAGCTGATGTGTTTGAAGCTATTAAATCACTCTGTCATAATAAAAATTGTTATGGATTAGATCCTGCCCACTATTTCAAAGCTCCTGGTTTAGCTTGGAGTGCAATGATGAAAATGACAAAACAAGATATAAATTTAATCAGTGATGTAGATATGCTTTTGATGATTGAGTAGTCTCAGAGAGGTGGAATATCACAAGTATGTTCAAAAAGATATGCCAAAGCAAATAATAAATATCTTCCAAATTATGAGTGAAAAAGATAGTAATTATTTGATGTATTTTTATGCTAATAATTTGTATGGATGGGCAATGTCTCAATCTCTGCCTTATGGTAAATTAGAGTGGGTGGAAGAAAAGGATTATGAAAAGGCTTTGATGAATATTGTTATTTCTTCTCAAGAGGAATTGAATGAGGAAGAAGAAGCATTATTTTTGAAGTTGATTTGAGGTGCCCGAGTGATCTTCATAATAAGCATAAAGACCTTCCTTCTGCATGTGAAAAAAAAAACCCAAAGAAAGAATGGTTAAGTGATAATCATAAAAGTTTTAGTATTAAAGGCAAATCAACAGAAAAGTTATTAACAACATTCTATTATAAAGAGGGATATGTTTTGCATCAGAGAAGCTTGAAACAGTTTTTGAGAGAAGGATTGAGAGTCGCTAAAATTCATAGAGTTTTAAAATTTAAACAAAGTCCTTGGATGAAAAAGTATATTAAATTCAATACAGACATGAGAACAAATACAAAAGTAAAATTTGAAGGGGACTTTTATAAATTAATGAATAATGCTGTATTTGGAAAGACAATGGAGAATGTTAGAAACAGGCAAAACATTAGATTTGCAACATCTTGGAAAGAAGCTTCCAGATTGATAAATAAACCAAGTTTAAAGAGAGAAGAGGTTTTTTTCAGAGAACTATTCTGCTATTCATATGGAAAAGGAAAGTATTTTAATGGATAAACCAATTTATATTGGAACAGCAGTTCTTGATTTATCAAAGATATTGATGTATGATTATTTGTATAATGGCTGAAAGAAAGAGTATGGTGAGAATGTTTCATTGTTCTATATGGACACTGATAGTTTTATCCGAGATATAAAAACTGATGATGTTTATAAAGATATGAAGAAAAATATTGGAGTATATGATACAAGTAATTTTAGTAAGAAGAGTGAGTTATTTTCAAAAAAGAATGAAAAGGTTATTGGTAAGTTTAAGGATGAGTTGGGTGGAAAAGTAATGAGTGAGTTTATTGGATTGAGAGCAAAGGCATATGCTTATAAGTATGGTGATCAGATTGATAAGAGGTTAAAGGGAATAAAGAAATATGTAATGAAGAAATCAATAATTTTTAGAAATTATTATAATTGTTTGATGAATAAGAAAGAAGAATATAGGAAAATGAACACAATAAGAAGTTATAAACATAAGATATATAGTGAAGAAGTAAATAAAAAGGCATTAGGAGCCTTTGATGAAAAGAGATTTATTTTATATAATGGAATAGATTGTGTTCCATATGGATATTGTATGATAGAGTGTATAGAATAGATTGTGTTTTAACGATGGGAAGATGGGTTAGGGTTTTTAAGGGCTACCGCCACGTTTTTTCACAATATTTAAATGGTCAAACCAAGTATTAATCAAACTAAAGAGTGGAGGAAATCTCAGTCTTGGTATATAAAGGGAAAACATAATGAATGTGAAAAATATCAAATAAGTCTTATTGAAAAAAATAACTAAAACAAAGGTAAATAAAACAAATAAGTGAATCAATTTAAAAACCAGTTAGTTAGAGGATGTAAAGAAAAAAAAAAATATCCTTGAATGGACTGAAAAAAAAACTGATGGTTATCAATTGAACAATGGAAAAACAATTTACTATAATCTCAAAATGATATGTGGCTCAGGAGGTCGTCAGATGAGAGCATTAAGAGAAGTTTATCATTTCATAATGGCACAAAAGGAGTATCTTAAAATATATAAAGATCAAATGTTTTATTTTTAAATATTTTAGATGGGGATTATTGTGCAAAGAAAATTAAACTATTGAAGGAATTTGAGAATGAACAAATCTTTAGAGGTTCAATGAGTGAACGCAACAATATGCATTGGTTATTTGAAAAAAAGTGCTCTGAGGTTAAAAGGGGAGGCTATTAAAATCTCCATTCACTTACATGTTTTAAATATTTCTTTAGAATCACCTTAAACAAATCTTTATCTTATTGCATTGGTTATTTGAAAAAAAAGTGCTCCTAGGTTAAAAGGGGAGAAAAAATGAATATACCTTGGGATAAAAAGTGGGTTTATTTTTATGGGGAAAAAATATGAATCGCTGAAAATCCCGCATTCACTTACATGGGGGAAAGTGAGCAAGAATCAGTATATTCACCCTACTCATGCCCGCACGCACGCACACACTCTGACATTTATTAGTATAGATGGAATAAAAAGTCATGTGAGACAAGAATGCATCATGCACACCTGACCTATATTGAGAAATACAGAAGTAATAATTTTTCCAAAATATATAATCACTATTTTACAGTTACTGTCGACATCACTAACTGCAAGCAAGTAAAGCAATCACACTGATGGCCCTTCCTAAGAGGAAAGCATGATCCAAGATTCAGTACTCCCACATAATGGGACAGCAATTTTAACTAGTTGATAATGCACTTACCTCCCTAGTCACATTGAAAGTGCTGCAAATAGAGCTCATTTGTAAGTCTATCAAAGGAATTTACATATCATTATGGAAGCAAATGTTACATTTCAAAGCCAGAAATACTGAGCTTTTCGTGCCTTGCAAGCAAAATAAATGTCTTGACCCCCAGCTAAAACGTCATAAAAAAGAATATCAAAATAAATAAATGAAAAAAACCTGCCAGGACATTTCAGAGAATTGAATGAACTGTTTCAAAATGCTGTGGCTATATATAAATATAAATATATATATATATATATATATATATATATATATATATATATATATATATATATATATATATATATATTGCTGGGACAGCCCACTGCCTCAATCCTCATCTAAAACATTTTATCCCTACTCATCTCATTGCCTTGTTTTTGGCGCAATTTTTAATTCGTTTATGTTCTGACCTTTGACCTTGACACTCTTCTCATGTTGCAGCTGGTGCCATCAATTAAGTGCTTTCATCACGCACACTTGTGCAAAAAGACATCCAATTCTCGGAATAAGGCTGTGGAGACTGAACTAAATAATTTTGAAAATCAACAGACAAGTGGTGAGAAAATGTCACGTACTAATTGAGGAATTTCAGAAGAAACAAAAGCTTTAACCTGATATCTCTGAGCTTTGTCTTGGGTCGTCAGGAGGTGTGGAAAGGGTGGAAGCACCAAACGCATTGGAAGTGGCTTCGTGCTGCGCAGTCGTGGTCGTTGTGATCGAGGTGATGGTGGTTTCAGTTCCCTCCTTTGTCTTCAGTCCCTCCAGTGCCTTAAGCTTCTTTGCATGCCTACTGCCTTTGTAATGTGCCTCGGCTTGACTCTACAAAACAGAAAAAATGAATCCTTCCCATTAGGCTCACTTCCTAGCCTGAAGGCAAATGGGTGAAAGGTGGGAGGGAGTGGTCATAGATTGACAGCTGTGGCAAGCATGTTGGGCACTGTAAAAGAACATTGTATGATTCTGCAAATATGAACACTTGATCACAGCTGCAACAATAATTACTCTTTCGTTGTTGGACAGGCTGGCCGCAGCACAGGACACAAATACAGCATAAATGAAGCCAATTTGACACCAAGCTAAAAATATCTGCAATCTGGAAAGATTTTTATTGGACTCACTTCAAATACATCTTTGCTCACAACTTTGTTTTCAGGGTAGGTAGGGAAGAAGGGGCGCAATATATAGCCTCGGAAGTAACAAGATAGTCTGCAAATATCTTCTGGTGTTTTCATGTTGGGTTTAATAAATCATGGGTCTGACCATCTAGAGATGAATAAGACATTTACAGACATGGACCCCTAGCAAGGGAAGGTTGGAATTCGGAATGCCTTTCAGGGGTTGAAATTACCATACTTTCCAAAAGCATGATGAAAGCTAAAAATACTATGGTGTCTTTTGAAAACATTATTTGGTGGTTGTGAGCTAAATCCTGTCTTGGACTTCTGCTGTGAAGAGAAGGGCAAACCACCAAGTGTATTGCTTGTCCAGACACCAACTTCAGAGACATCTACCCTCCTTTAAATTTTGCATTCATGTATGAGGCTCATGGAAGAGCAGAATAGGGGGCAAAGTGTGAACATTCCAGTCAGAAGAATGATACTTATCGGATATCATTCTAACCTAAGCAATCAATTGTAATTAATAAAATATTAAAGGGGAAGGTACAGCTCAGTTTAACAACAACTTGGTTTACAAATGCAAAAATAAATCCCAAACTAACATTTTTTTACAATGCTGTCACAAAGAATAGTTTTCTTATCCATTGAAATGAAATACAAACTTTGGATGTGTATGGAGAGTGAAAACAATTTCCATTCAAGTACTTTGTTTCTTATTATAACAAAGCAACCTTTTTTTTTAACGAACAGTGAATAGGAATTCCTACCCAACTTGATGCTGCTAAACAAGCAATGCACAGAACGGCATCGGTTTAACCAATCATAACCGAGTCAAAATGGAACTTCCTTCTGCCCTGCTTTAAGGAGTGTTGAACATGGTCAGGAAGACTGAGATAAAGTTGGTGTTGTCTATTCATTTTTCATAATCCCATCTTATTAACAATAACAATACATCCATGATCCATTACTTAACTTGCATTGATCCAAATTGCAAAATTTGGCACATGCATTTCATGAAGGCCTAAACAAGTGGAGCCAAATCACTACTTTGGGGAAATGTCATTTACATTGATCTGTTGTATCCATGTAAAAATCAGTCTTAAACCGTTCTGGGGGATGGCCATGTTTTCGTTTGCCTTTTTGGATTCATTGTCGAGGCTCATGGAAGAGCCAGTACTTGTACACGAAACAGATCAGGACGCAGCAGTGAAGAGTGAGTGGAAGCACCAAAAGCAGAGTTGGAGGTGAAGATGTAGGTACAATTGGATAAACAATGGGTGTGGGGAGGAATGGGTGCCAGGAGAGAATGCATGGGGTGAATACAGAAGGAAACTCACAAGCAGGAAAACTGGAAATTTGGAAGAAGGAAGGATTGGGGTGAGGTGGGGGGTTAACGATGTTCGAAAAGATCATGGTTTTGAACGGGGGGAGATAAGAGGTGGTGGTGAACAACTGTCTTGAAGACCTGGAATGAAAAATGAGATTGAAGGAAATGTGGAAGTTGGTTCCATAGGTGGGGGACAAAAAGAGGAACAAATGAGTGGATGTGAGCAGTGATCCTGGATTTAGGTAGTTTCATTAGAAGGGGGTTGATGGTGGAGCATGTATACCTTACGCCTGCAGAAACCTGGGGGGAGAGGAACAAAGTACAGAAAGAGCAGAGAGTGAAAGACAAGAAAGGAGACGGGAGAAGACAAAGAGACCACCCACCTGTCTGCAATGGCAAAGTGAAAGGCCCATAGAGTTAGCTTCAACACAGGAGATTCCAATGATCTTGTAGGCCTTGGTTTTCATGGCATCAAGATGAGCAGGATGTGAGGCAGGAGAGCCATCCCAAATGGAAGAGCATAACTCAATCAAGTGGTAGATGAAGGCCGTGTCGGTGGATAGGAGTTCAGGTGTGCCAAGGAAGGACTTTATATGACGCAGGATGCCAGTTGGCAACTGGATTTGGAGGCCAACATTTAAATGTGGTTTGTCCAGGAAAGATCTTGGGTGATGGTGAGACCCATGAGTTTGAATGACTGAACTTCCTCAAGAGGATTGTTGAGAAAGCAGATAGGAGGTTTTGCCAGACAGTCCTTTTGGAGAGAGACATTGAGAGTGTGAGACTTGTCAGGATTGAAAGACATATTCCATGTGTTTGACCAGCTTGTGATTTTGTCAAGGTCTGAAGAGAGGGAAGAGGTGACAGCCTGCCTGTCTAAAGGACAAGGGATGTCACGACAGTGGGTGGAGTAAAGTGGGTTTCTTTAGAGTTAGAGAGATAATTTATGAAGATCAGGAATAGGAATGGGTCGACAATGCCACAGTCAGTAAGCCATGTGTGGAGTTGGCCTTGGATGCCAAAGGCAGAGGGTTTGGAGAGCAAGGCAGAATGCTGGACTATCAAAAACACAAGATATGTCCAGAGAGATGGCCCTGATCTCATGTCTGACATTGAGGGCCTCCATCCATTGTTGGGTGAGACGAAGCAACTTGTTCAAGGAGGAGTTACCTGGTCTGAAACCAAATTGGTGATCTGAGATGAGGTTGTTGGAGAAAGGATGGATTTCATATGAACTGCGATGATGGATTCCACGACCTTGCTGGTGATTGGAAGTAAGCTGATAGGTCTGTGGTTAAGGGAATCAGTTTTTGCACATTTTATGTCATGCAGTGATGTTGACAGATTTCCAAGCATATGGAAGATGACCGAGAGCAAATTATATGGTGAAAAGGGCAGAAAGAGAATGTGCAAGAGCAGCAGAGCAGGTTTTTAGGACACGAGGGCTGATGCCATCTGGGCCAGTGGTAGAGCAGAGTCGATGGTTGAAAGAACCTTCTCCACATTCTCAGGTTAAAAAAGACAGTGTCCAGGAGCAGTTGGGTCTGACAGAGAAGGATGGATACCGAGAGTGAGGGTTTGGGAGACAATATTTGGAAGCAAACAATGAATTGAGGCACTCAGCCTCTCACAAGCCGAGTCAGCTGTGGTGCCATTTGAAGAGAGGGGAGGGATGGAAGGGGAGCACACACCGGAGATAGACTTAATAAGGTGCCACCAGGTTTGAGGAGGTAGACAAGTATGAAAGCTCATTCTTGAGGTTGGACAGATGTTGTTTTCTGGCTCTAACATATAATTGTGTACTTTGGGAATGCACTGAGACTGCCTTCAGTCGGATTAGCATTCCAGAAAGAGAAGGCAAATTGTTTCAGAGCAATTGCCTCACCACAGGATTCAGTGTACGATGGGTGAGAAGAAGGGTAAGCTAATTGAAGACGAGATGGGATGAACATAATGCAGCCTTTACTGCCATCACTTCTCTCATCTAGCTATCCTACAGTCTGATTTTACTGAACTTGGAAACCGATCGTTATAGTTCACAGCATGCTATTGCTGAAAGTTTAAATTGCCTCATTCTTTTTTGTTTTCATCAGTGTGACCCTGGCCGATTTGATATTATGGGGAGGAAAAAAAAACAAACAAGAATTACGAACTATCAAAAAAAAAAAAATGGAACGGTATCTGAGAAATGCAATGAAATGCTATTATTTGGCACAATGTACTGTGACGTGTGCAGCACAGGTGCCAATTCGATGCTGTTTTTCAGAGGAATAGAAAGCATCAGAGTTCCTTGAAGGAGAACCAGGACTATTTTATTCATGTGGAGCAATTTGCCCTCCTGCAGTCCAACAGAATCTGCTACAAGTAGATAACAGCCATAACTACAAATCCTGCCTTTACCAACTCCTACAAATATGTAATATTCAATGAGAAATGAGTATGAATATGCATGAGAAATATGAAATTGCAATGTACCACTGTGAGCGACATAAGTAATCATCATTTATTATGCAACAGTGTCTACATTGAAAAGTTGATGGAAGAAATTGTTTTACTTCCCATTTTCAAGGCAGCATGCTGAACACTGAAGAACACCTGGATTTAATGAACTATTATAACAGTGATAATCAAGCACAATGACATAAATAATCAGGAAATTTATGCTTTGATGTATTACAACAATGCCACAATGTGAAAGAGTTGGATGAAAAAAAGTTTCATTTAACTATTTAGCATGGCAACAGGTGTTCTAATAAAAGGCACTGACCTTTTGCGAATAAAGAGAGCAAGACATAATTATTGGAGGTTATGCAAATGTGGATTTGTGGATGGGGCATTATTCTGTCTCAATTGGAAACCATGGCTGGCAGGAAAGCTTAGAGATACGCACACTCATCTTTGAGCTGTCTCGTCTTGGTTTGAATCTCATCCCAGCTATAAACTGTGCATCAATGTATGTCCCATCCTTACGTTGAGCCTGAGGACCTGTCTGCCAGCAGTTGTCATTGGTAGATGACAAAGATTGCTTTGTGTCTTTCAAAGAGCAGGCAAGTTGTTGCTAACCTACTGAACAAATTCCAAATTAATGCCATGACTGACTGCTGGGAAGACAAAAGCAACCCACACCACCCAACATAACCTTAGCCTAGAGACTGCTTTGGCAGCACTAATGTTTTGTAAAGAGAATGGTACATTGATGATTACGATTATTGCGAGCAGAAGATCCGCTTTATGGGTGATCTTGTTCCAAGCACGCAGCTGTTCTTCTGCAGTACCCATCCCTTCATTTGTGCAGTCTATAGACAACAGACTGCTGCCTCTATCACTCCTAAAAATATAAATAGCCCAGGTTACATACATGAGGAAAAAACATATTTACTGCTTATGTGCATAAATATAATACATCATGGTCGTATAGCTAGGATAATTCCAATTGTACTGGACCATAGGCCGACACCAGAGGCCTGAGGCTTAAAGCCTATACTTACTGTCACCTTCACAAGGCCTATGGCCCCTATTGGCTCCGATCTTTCGATATTTGATGATCCTTTTAACAGTTGCTTTGGTTGTTTTACACTGAACAGAAAACTTGTAGGGAGGGCATGGCGATTGTGAATATGACACTTCCAAAGGTGCTCGGCTTTCCAAAGCACCAAAATAAAGGACGTTTTTTTTTTTTCAAGTTACAATTGTGGAAGGGGTCAGCCCAGCTGTCCAACCAATGGATATAGAGCAGACATACAAACATACATACATATGCTCCATTATATGAGGAACGGACCAAAAGTCCTGAGCAAGTATATTAGCCGCTGTTGGACTTGGTCTAAAACGGGGCTTATGGATTTGGTCTCAATTTTCGTGTGCGTGCGTCCGCAACCATATCTTGAACATGTATGGACCAAATTTATTTGTACTTTGCACAAAGACAACGCATGATGGGATACAAATGCAAGTCTTTTTTTTTTGATATTGGATCCAAGGTGGCCGACTGGTGGTTAGTTGCAAAAAAAAAAAAAAAAAAATCGAAAATGTCCTCAACCATTTCTCGGACATGCATTTACTGATGTTGTTTTATTTGCACTTGGCACACAGATAACAAATGATGGCATATATAAGCACGTCACTTTCTTTCAAGATCATATGCAAGATGGCAGACAGGCGGCCATTTTAGTTGTAAAAAACAAACAAACTGATATTGAACACGTCCTCAACCATTTCTCAGACATGCATTTGCCGATGTTGTTTAAACTTGGCACACGTATAATGAATGACGGTTTACATAAGCATGTCATTTATTTCTGAGATCAGATGCAAGATGGCCAAATGGCAGCTATTTTAGGAGCAAACCCCGATGTTGAACATGTCCTCAACCATTTCTCACACATGCATTCACCGATGTTATTAAAACTTGGCACACAGATAAAGAATGATGGCCTACATATGCACGTCATTATGTTTGGAGATCAGATCCAATATAGCCGAATGGTGGCTATTTTGTTACTTAATGTCTCCCCGACCATTTCTCAGACATGCATGGTCCGATTTTGTTCAAGCATGGCAGAAGCACAGTAAATGACACCATACATGAGCCCCTCACTTTATTTTGCGATCTGATCAAAGATGGCCGACTGATAAACTGGGGGCCATTTTAGTTGTACATAAATATGGGATAGCCCTTTAACTCCATACAGCAAACTTATTAAAACAACGGGGACTATGACATTTTTCTGTCTTTTTTACTTAGGGTGCAGTAAAACAAAGGGACATGAAGGAAAACTGATATTGTCAACAGTAAATGGACATATCACATTACTTTTGTACAAAATCTCAAGAAGGATGCACACATTGCTATCAGTGGTGCAGAAGCTTAAAAATCCTGCTGCGGTAGAAGTCCATTCCAACATTTTGTAACCAGCTACGTGTTTTATGGGAAGCTACGACTTTTATATCTGGACTGCCTCATCGTTTTCATAGTACTGGCCTTTCATGTGATTTTGTAATGGCCCGAACAGATGGTAGTCTGGAATGGGGGCAGGTCCAAACTGTACGGGGGTTGGGGCAGAATTCTCATCCATTATTTAAGATTTCCTCCAATGTCAGATGCACAGTGTGAGGTCTGGCATTGTCATGTTCAAAGATGACAGCTATTTTTCATTGGGCAGTTTTCCCGAAGTGCACGGTTCCGTTTTTTGAGCATCTAAATGTAGCGATCAGCGTTGATGGTTTCCCTTTTGGGTAGAAAACAATAAGTATGCATCTCTTGGCATCCCAGAAGATGGTCCCCATAGCTTTGCTGGTGGAGGGTACTTGTTTGGCCTTCTTCATTTTTGTAGATGTGGAGTGATGCCATTCCATGCTTTGCTGCTTGGTTTCTGGGTCAAAATGGTGGAATCAGCTTTCATCACCAGTCGCAATACTAAACAGGAAGTCATCGCAGTCAGCAACATGCCATTGAAGCAATTGTGATGACACATCCATGTGTGTGTATTTGTGTTTCTCCCCAAGCAAATGGGAAACCCAATGGGACCAAACTTTCCCATATCCCAAGGTGCTATCATCTCCTCTACGGCATGGTGTTCTATGTCAAGCTGCACTGAAATCTCACTAACCATCACCCTTTGGTCCTCACTGATGAGCACACCAACTTTCTGCTCATTGCGTTCAGTTGTGGTGCTTCTTGGTTGACCATAACATGGCAGATTGGAGATGTCTGTGTTTCTATCTTTGAAGTGTTTTACCCACCTTCTGAAACTGCTAGCGCCCATGCAGGCATCATTATACACCTCACTCAATTGGCCGTAGATATCTGCAGCCGAGTTGTTGACCTTTACGCGGGATTCAATCACTGCACGTTGGCGATCAATTTGTCGTTGAGCCATTTTGTCACAATGGATTGTGGGAGCATGAGTGGTGTGCACGCCGAGCCTGTGTTTATATTGGAGTGGATAGATGGATAGATGTCGCTAATTACTCGTGTTCTACTATATTCGGCACAAATGTGTTCAATCCACTGATGCTCATGACTTTTGGAACAGCTCTTGTATGTAGAAGATTATGACTGGGAAAAATGTAATGTCCTTGTTTTGGTAAATTTTCAAAATTAAAATTTTTGTTTCTAAAGCTAATGGTAAAAAAAAAATTAAAAATCGGAATATGAGTGTTTAACCCAATACATCATATTTGCAGACATGGTCCTTTTTTCCATTGCTTGTCAACTTTCTGATGTGACAACATTCAGAATCACAAATATTATTCACGTGGAGTGAGGCACGTTTGAAGGATGTAGACTGTCGAGGCTGTCAGCAGCTCAAGATGTTTTTTTCAATGCCTTGTTTCATGTGAGTGCTTGTCTTTCATGAAACTTGGAGGTTGTCAATGTTTGCTTCAATGGATGCTGTAATCTTACTGCTTGCAAGAATATTTTGCCTTTTGCCTACATTAAGGAAGCAATTCGTTCATCATGAAACAGAATGGATAAACGCTAAAATTTAATCGTGTTTAAACTTCAAATGGACATAATATACAGAATAATTTCTCATGCGAGCTGTGAAACAATAGTGTGCCACTTTCTTTGGCATTTTGGACAATTATTTTAAATGTGTCCATTTTGCCGCCAATCAAAGCATGCAGAAGAGTGCTTGAGATAGCCCTGCATATGACTGGAGTCCTTTAATTTTTACGGAAATGACTCGAAATGCTTTAATGAGCATGGTCACATGTCCTGATTTTATCATTAATGTGCCAGAGGTGAAAATAACAGCCCATAAATTTCATTGTGGAAATACATCTTTTCCTATTTTCACTTGTAAATTTTATGCATTACTTTGACATTTGCCATATGAGTCAATTTTTTGTAAATAAGTCATTTGAAATGAGTTGTGTGCTGTTGTTGAATGGAGCCTAATGTTAGCATCTGCGTCAGCGACTGCAAAAAGATAACTTGTTTCTGCACACATATCAGTATTGGTTTAGTGTGACAATACAAGGCACAATGGATCAGATGACTTTTTTCTCAGTATGTGAGTGTTGTTTGTAGGTATTACAAAGGAAAATAATATTAATTTGCAGGAATGAAAAGTTGCAGTGAGAGATAGATAGAGATAGAGATAGAGATAGAAGAGAGATAATCCATGTAATGTCTACCTACAGTATAAATTACTTCAAAAATAATCACTAAATTTAAGAACCTATTTGGATCACCTTTCACCTTTACTTCATGAGGAGCAGTAAACCAATCTGGTTAAGATATTCATAAGCAACAATATGCCCAGATCTGGTCTCTTAATCTGTGCCTACAGAGCTGGAGAAAACTTAATTCCTTCACAATAATCATAAAATATTACACCTATTCCAAATATTTTGTATCCCCATAGCAAAATATTGCTCATAAATAGAAAAAGTGGATAGAATCACAGATAAAAAATATCTGAAATGTTGGTGAACTAGCACAATTCTCGTCGCAAATTTGGCAACGTCGTAAAACATCAGCTAATTAGCACGATTGACCAATCACGAGTGGAGTTCTATCAAGCATGACAATTAATGAAAGCAATATTGCGGCGCCCACGTCTGTTGAGCTGGGTAAAAAAGACTGCCGGGGTTTCATCAAAATTTTTCGTGATGCACATTTCATCTTCAACAAATACTAATTTCATTCCGTTTATCAACGAATCCTGGTTTCAATTAATCAGTTTTGTGACTGATTGGAAGAAGAACTACTGTAAAGAAGCAAAGTTGTCGCAGGCATTGCAGGTGATCTCGGTTTTGATTTTGACAATACTCAACCAACAACGACAAGAAGGCTACCATTATGAGTGTTACAATCACTTCTGTGATTTCAGTAAAGTCAGGAGGAAAGCAAAAAAAAAAAAAAATTTGCCAAAAAATCTTATGCTCAAGGTGAGACATGCAATAAAATAGCATACTTCACTTTGAAGTTTAACTCCAGGCCATCCCAGCAGGCCGACACAAACACAAGCTTACGTGTATCAGTAACATATTAAATTATTAATTGTCAACATAAATTCCAGCTCAGTTTGGGATTCGGATTGTGACCATTTGTGCAAATGGTCATTTTCAAAATATGGGGGGGGGGGGGGGGGAGTGAAATCAGCATAAATTTGCCGAGCTAGGCATAGAGGAGGGAGGCAAGAAAAATCACGTTCAGTCGAGTTTCCATTGTCAGGATGGTGTCATGTTTGTTAATGACTACATATGGCTGAGGTAGCCAAGGCCTGAATGCACGCCTCTAATCAATATCACCACATGGTTGTTTTTCCTCAAAATTAAATATAGATGTGAAAGATCATGTCAAAAGGTAAGCATACAACACATCTTGTCTGCATTTGTTTAGAATTCTGATTTTTAGCTCACCTGCAATGTAGTTCAGGGGAGCTTATGGGGTTGTGCATCGTCCGTCCATTAGTCAATCCGTCCGTCCATACACAAATACTTTCAACTTCTTCACTGAAATTACACAAAGGATTTCGATGAAACTTTACCACAACGTTCATCACCGTGTATGTTCCAAAGTTTGTTCATGGCATGAAAAATATTGGGGTCTCAGGGATTCTATGTGGGGGTTGTCCCCAAAAATATGTATTTGAATTCTTCTCTGAAACCACGCACACAATTTCGATGACACTTTTTTTTGTATACCTTTTCGAGGCTCGTATGAGAGCTAACACACAACTCACAGCAAGGAGGCATGAGACAAGAGGGGCGGGAGTGGAAGGGACAAAACAGTGGGGAACAGACATTAGGTGAACTGTGGAAGGGAGAGGGATGGAGATGGGACGGGGAACATGGCGAAGAGAAGATGGACATTACAGGGACTTTCAGGAAGGAAAGCAGTGGAATTGAAGGAAGTGGGCTTGGATGGATTATCGGGGGTAGAAAAGATCGAGGATTTGGATGGGGGTAGATAAGAGGTGGTGGTGAACAGCTGTTTTGAAAGCCTGGAGGGAAGAATGGGAAAGAATAGAGTGAGGAAGTTTATTCCAAAGGCGGGAAAAAAGAAGAATGAAAGAGTGAAGATGAGCAGTGATTCGTGATTTCGGTAGTTTTACCAGAAGGGGGTTGTTGGCGGACCTTGAGCGCCCTGTGGAAATGTGGTGGGGACAAATCGCAGAGAGAGCAGGGGGGCAAGGCTGGAGAGGAGTCGGTAGAAGACAGAAAGACCACCGACCAACCTGCGGTGATTGAGTGAGAGGCCCAAAGACAGCTTCATTGCGGGAGATGCCGATGATCTTAAATGCCCTGGTTTCGACAGCGTGAAGCCGAGAAAGGTGGGAGGCAGGAGCACCAGCCCAGAGGGAGGAGCAGTACTCCATCAGGCTACGGACGAAAGCTTTGTAAGTGGTCAGGAGCTCAAGAGGGCCGAGGAAGGACTTTGCACGACGGAGGATTCCCAGTCGACGACTGGCTTTTGAGGTGAGGTTGGAAATGTGACTTTCCCAGGAAAGGTCATGGCAGATAGTGAGACCCAGAAGCTTGAAAGAAAAGACTTCTTCCAGAGGATTGTTGAGAAAGTGGATGGGGGGGTTTTCTAAACGGTCCTTTCGAAGAGACATAGTGAGAGTGTGAGATTTGTCTGGATTGAATGACATGTTCCACGTGTTGGACCAGTTTGTGATTTTATCCAGATCTGCAGTGAGCGAAGAAGCTGCTGCTTGCTGGTCTGAGGGATGACAGATGGTACGGCAGAGGGTGGAGTCGTCGGCAAAGAGATATAGAGGATTTTCCAGAGAGTCCGAGAGATCATTGATGAAAACCAGAAAAAGAACAGGGCCCAGAACGCTACCTTGAGGAACTCCAGCCTGCACAGGAAGAGGGGATGAAAGAACTCCATTTAGGGCCACACGTTGACTGCAACAGGAGAGGAAGTCTGCGAGCCATGAGTGGAGATGGCCTTGAATACAATGGGAAGAGAGTTTGGTGAGTAGTGCAGGGTGCCAGACTGTGTCAAAAGCACGTGATATGTCCAGGGATACGGCTCGGATTTCCTGTCTGGCATTGAGGACCTCTATCCATTGATGGGAGAGCAGAAGCAACATATCCAGGGAAGAGTGACTTGGTCTGAAACCAAATTGATGATTGGAAATCAAGCCATTGGAGAAGAGGAAGGATTTCATGTCTGAAGCGATGATGGATTCCATAACCTTGCTGATGATTGGGAGAAGGCTGATTGGTCTGTAGTTAGAGGGATCTGTTTTTGCACCTTTTTTATGCAGGGCAGTGATGTTAGCAGATTTCCAAGCAGATGGCAGATGACCTTGGGCAAATGAGAGGGTGAAGAGAACAGAGAGAGGGTGAGCAAGAGCAGAAGAGCAGGCTTTGAGGACACGTGGGCTGATGCCATCTGGACCGGTTGCAGAATCTGACTCGAGGTTTGAAAGCAAGCTCTCCACCTTGTCAGGAGAAAAGGACACAGAGTCCAGGGACAGTTGGGTGCGACTGGGTAAAGTGGCTATAGAAAATGATGGGTTTAGGACACAAGATTTAGCTGCAAACACCGAGTTTAGACATTCAGCTTTATCACGTGTGGTATCAGCAGTACGGCCATTTAAGGTAAGGGAGGGGATGGAGGGGGAACATACACCAGAAACAGATTTGATTAAATGCCACCAGGATTTTGAGGAGGGAGAGAGGTTTGAGAGTTCAGACTTGAGATGAGAAAGATGTTATTTTCTGGATCTCCTGAGGGTAGATACACACTTGTTCCGAGCTTTGTGGAAGGAACTGAGATTGCCCTTGTACTGTACTGTACTGGGACAGTACTGGGACTGTACTGGGACAGTTGGGTTTGCTTTCCATGAAGCAAAGGCAAGTTGTTTCAGGACAACTGCCTCACCACAAGCTTCAGTAAACCAAGGGTGGGAGGAAGGGTAGGACAACTGAACACGAGAGGGGATAAATCTGTGCATGAGGGAGAGCAAGTTTCTTTGAAAGAATTCCCAGGAAGAGTTGATATTTGAGAAAGCAGTGATAGCAGACCAGTCTATAAGTTTGATGGCTGCTCGGAGACCCTGCCAGTCGGCTTGAGTGAAATGCCAGACTCGACGGCGGTGAGGTGGTTCTCTGATAACAGCCAGAGAGATGTCCACTTTGACAAGGACGTGGTCAGAAGAACTGATTGGAGCGAAGGAAGAGCAGCAGATATTGTCAGGGAAATTTGTCAAAATCAGATCCAGAAGAGATGGAGTACCATTGGTTGAGATCCGGGTCGGGAAGTTGACCGATTGAGTCAGTCCTAATGAGTCGCAGAAAGCTTTTGCTGAGGTGCCATGGTAGGTGAGAGTGGTACCCACACCTAGCCAACTGGCGTGATGACAATTGAAGTCACCACATAAGAGGAAGAGAGAGTTTGGATGAGAAGATAGAAGATGGTCCATGTTTTCGGATAGAGAGGTGTAGATGGAGTCATCACTGTTCGGTGGACGGTACAGTACACATATAAACATGAGGTGGGAGTGGAGGGAAGCCGAAGCCAGAGGTATTCCTGGGGGTGTGGGGGAGTGAGAGCAGTGCATGGAGAGTGAGGAATAGAGTCTTTGATGAAGAGAGCAACACCTCCACCAGGACGAGGCTCAGGTCTGTCATACCGTAAGAGGGAGTAACCAGGGAGAGATACTTGGGAGTCAGACACGTCTTGGGAGAGGAAAGTTTCTGTTAGGCAGATAATGTCTAGTTTGTCAGTGGCAACCTGTATGGAAAGATATGAAAGGTTTGGGCGAAGGCCCCGGATATTTGAGGTCCACACTTTTAATGAAGAGGTAGGGGAGGAGGCTTTGGGTGCAGGAGTTGGAGGGGGAGGGGAGGGTAGGACAAGGGATGAGGGGGGAGGTAAGGAGGGTTGTTGAAAGAGTGTGGGGTATTGCAGAATAGCGAGGGGCGGGGGCCGAATGAGGAGGAGAAAAGGCTGTGGGGGGGGGGGGACAAGAGACAAGGAAGAAGGCAGTTGAAGATTTGAGGAGGTGGAGTGAAGAGATGGAGTTGAGAGGGCAGTGGAGGGAGGGAGCTTGGTGGATGAGAGAGGGGGGAAACTTTGAGAAGGATGAGTGAGGGGGATGAAAGGTGGGAGAAAGGTGAGGGGGGAATTTTTGAGAGAGGTGAGACGGAGGCTTGGAGGGAGAAGAGTGGGATGGTTGCTTTGAGAGTGAGAGTGAGGGGTGAGGGGGGTGAGTTGGCACTGAAGTTGGAAAAAAAGAATGGTTGATGGAAAGTGAACATCCATGGCAAACTGTGGTTTTTAAAAGTTTTAGGTCAGATATGCAATTTAACACAATTCTTGATGGATGCAATGAAGGCGAATTCAGAGAATGGAGAGAAGAAGTGCTGTAATTGTTGGATTTTTTAGGCAAGGAATGAAGGAGAGCTCGAAATGAGAGCAGTCTGTTAAAATAGCAGAAGAGTAGTGCATTATGAAACAGTAAAGAGTACCACATGTGTGAGAGAGGAAGATGAAGCATTATAAGATCGTTTTTGTTCTTAATATTAATGTTTGAGAGAGTTCAACAGATTAGGTCATGGAAGTGTAGAAAAAAAAAAATCGAGGAAGAAGACAAGGAGGAAGTTAAGACGAAGTAGAAGAAGCAGAATCGGGAGAAGGTGAGCGTGTTGTTGTTGTTGTTGGGTATTTTTTTAATTTTTTTTATTTTTTTGAGATAAGAAAGAGATTAGTTGGGAGAATGGGGGATGTTTGGAAAGTGGGGAGGATGAAAATTGAAGGTAATGGGGGGGATAGAAATTGAAGGTAATGGGAAGAAAAAAGAAAAAAACAAACAAAACAAAAAAAAAAAACGATCAAACACCGAGTGGAACCGGTAGGCCTCAAGCCTAGGCCAAGGCCTAGGCCTCAAACACCAGGTAAGAACGTCGACAAAAATACTCACAAAATAGCACGATTTTTGAAACAAAACCGAACTAGGAACACACAGTAACATGTAGGTGAGAAAATGAAACAGTTAAAACGGGACAAATAACGACCGGAAACTTAACTTTGAGAACGTCAGCAGGGAGCCCCGAAGGAGACCTCTCGTCGCTCCAAACCCGGAACCGGAAGTCCAAACCCGGAACTTGACTACAACATTTATCACCCATGATGTCCCAAAGATTGTTCATAGCATTAATAAAAACAGTCGGGGTCGACAAGGTCGACAAGGGGGATTTCCCCCTAAAAGAGGTATTTGCTTTTTTTCTCCAAAACAAAACACACACACACACACACACACACACACACACACACACACACACACACACACACACACACACACACACACACACACACACACACACACACACACACACACACACACACACACACACACTGAATGAAACTTGACTACAATCTTCATAAACCTTTCATGGCATGAAAAAATAAAATCCATAGGTATTTACTTTCTTCTCCATGACATATTTTGTGGGTCATCCATGCCTACCAGTTGTTCCCTGATTCTCTTATCCAGCTGTTACCAGGTGAGCGCCCAGGGGTATTGCCCCTATGTTTTTTTTTGATTGACTGGTAAACAGCATGCCTGGTGTTGGCTTAATGGTTAAGGTGGTGAGCTTGGGATCCTAGGATCCTGAGTTCAAATCCCTCTTGACTGTTGAATTCATACCAGGTGGGGTCGAATCCGCCTGTCAACCTTCCGAGGTCGGCAAAATGAGTGCCAGCTTGTTGGTATCCTGTGTCAGAGTGGCGACCCGTCCAGGATTGTGTCCAATAGCCAAGGAGACTGCTTCGGCAACACCAACGCTCTGCACAGTGGATGGTCCCAATGGATGGATGGTAAAACAGCACAGCTTATGAGCATAGGTTCACAAACTGGCTGGTACCACAACTTGTTACTATGTAAATAGCTGAAAGTGTCTGGTTTCAAGAAGACAGTACACCTGTGCATTTTCCATTGCATTTTCAGGATTATCTCAATGAAATGTTTCCTCAACGATGGATTGGAGCTATATCACCAATATCACGAGTTCCTCCACCATGTCCATGACATAGCACATATTGAACAACTCCAGACAATTCCTTGCGAGGCTTCATCAAGGAGAAGGTGTCAACAAACTGGTTGTGGCCTCTTTCACACACCTGACTCCACAAATGCGACAGAAGATGTCGAAGAGGAATAGGCAACACGACAACAAATTTAGTGGTGCAAAGAGAATGATTGATCACATACAGATACAATGACTGATTATTAATTGTCAGTACTGCTCAATAAAACCTGCACATAATAAAAGACTTTAAGAATGAATGCTTCACTCAGGAGGGGTAAAGAAACTTTCAGGCCACCCTGTACAACTGCTGCTACCACCTCATTAAAGCGAAATTTTCCAAACCGTATCTGTCTTGTTTTTCTGTTATATTTTCATCCCTGTGTTGCTGTTTGTGTTTTCGTCCAATTTTCCACATTAAATCATACCTTGTTGTGCTGTATTGTCAAATTAATTTTTGTGCTGCTCAAGACATACCACACTCATTGGATAGCTGGCTGGCAAATTTTGTCCCTGTTTTGATGCTAGTTCCTCTTTCTGCTTCTTTTTTCCCAAGTGTTGTCCTTTCTACCACCTCTACATTATATAAGGCTTTAAGGCAACAAAAGGTGAAAATTTGGAAAGGGGGTGTGAACTCTCAAAAGGCACTGCACATAAATATATACAGTATATATTGGGACCATACACTGTGCAGAGTGTTGGTGCTGCCTAAGCAGTCTCCTTGGCTATTGGGCACAATCCTGGATGGGTCGTCACTCCGACACAGGATACCAGCATGCGGGCACTCATTTTGCCAACCTCAGAAGGATGACAGGCTGAGTCTACCCCACCTGGTATTAATTCATATTCAACAGAAAAGTGGGATTTGAACTCAGGATCCTTGGAGCCCCAGCCCACCACTCTAACCATTAAGCCAACACCAGGCATACATATACATAACTATATATTTTTGATTACAAAAATACATAGAATGCACATCATTCTATGCCACGTGCTCAAGTCTGTAGTTGATCAGTGCCCCAGGTGAGATACTCATCTTGGTGGATTTCAATGCATCCACTGGCATTGATGGGGATTATGAAACATGTATTGGTCCCCATTGGTCTGGAACAGTGAACCAGAATAGCACGACGTTCCTTGATTTTGCAAGAAGTCGTAGACTTAGGGTGGCTGGCTCATGGTTTCAGTGCTCACAGGCTCATCGCTGGAGGTGGCATTCTAACACTGGCGATGTGGAAAAGCAAAATGACCATGTACTCTTTGATGGTTGCTAGAGGATGATTCAGAATTGCAGGGTCCACCAGAGTGCTCAGTTCCTCAATACCAACCACAGGCTTGTTGTAGCAACTCTTAAGTTGCAGCTTAACTCCAGGAGAATGGTACCACCCCAGGCTTGTCTGGATGTTGGCAAGCTCAAGGATGAGATGGTAGCTGAAGAGTTTGCGAACAGGCTGAGTGGGAATTTGGGGGTCTGGGTGCTTGGGGGAATCCTGAAGAGTTGTGTAGTGCCTTCAAGGCTTCCAACTTTGATGTTGCGGCTGGATGTCTTTGAACTCACTGTAGGGCGAAGAAGAACTTTGTCTCTCAAGGGACACTGGATACCATTAACCAAAGTCACAAGGCCGGGCTTATTGGCATTGCTGAGCTGTTCACGGAGTTGAGGCGTAAAACTGTACATGCACTGAGGGCGGACAAGCAGGCCTAAGTGCGAGGAATCTGTGAGGGGGTGGAGCATCACCTGTGGTCAAGTGATTCATATCCCGCTTACAGGAGAATTCGTTCATCGTGTTCCTCCAAGCCCGTCCCTCAGTAGAGTGCAGTAAGAGAGGAGGGTGGTGGGCTCTTGATAGAGGAGTCTGAAGTGAAGGCCTGCTGGGTTTGTCACTTTGAGTAGCTGTACCAGGTTGACCCACCAGCTGTTGATTTGGATGTCAGGGGTGTTCCTCTTCCTCTTGCTGACCCTCCAATCAATTGTGAACCACCTTCGTTTGGGGAAACATGGGATGCGGTGAACTGGTTGAAATGGGGGTAAAGCTCCTGGGGTCTGTGGCATCCATGCTGAACTTCTCAAGGCTGGAGGAAATGCTGTACTCCTGTCATTGCATGCAGCTCTGTTCTCTCTTTGGAATGCAGGCATCATCCCAACTGACTGGAAGAGAGGCCTCATTGTCCCTCACTGGAAAGGGAAGGGTGATCGCCAGGACTGCAGCAACTACCGAGGGGTGATGCTGCTCTCAGTGCCAGGCAAGGACATTGCTCGGTAAATTCTTGATAAGGTTTGCCACCATCTGCTTGAGTACCAGAACCCACAGCAGTCAGGTTTTACACCAAAGAGGTCAATGATTGACCACATCCCTGCTCTTTGGGTCCTCACCAAACAAATACAAGAGCTTCGTCAGAGGTTGCATGCAGCCTCTGTTGATCTCTGCAAAGTGTTCAATTCAGTGAATTGGGATGCACTCTGGAGGATTTATAATCTTCGTAGGGTGCCACCAAAACTGATCAATCTGATTTCTGAACTATACTCTGGTACTGAGAGTGCTGTGAGGTGTGGTGATACCATTTTCAACTTATTTCCGGTTGTTACTGAAGTTTTTCTGGGGTGTGTACTGACCACCACACTGTTTTTTTTTTTTAGCACTTGTAAGGATTGGATTTGGGGGGCGTGGGGGATGTTTGAGAGATCAAGCTGTGGTGCATAGTTTGTGACTGCTGAGATCTCTGACATTAATTTCACAGACGATGCAGTCATCTTTTCAGAGACTCTGGATATCCTTTTGGGGGCCCTCAAGGCACTGAAGGAGGAATTTGAGCCGCTGGGATTGCAGGTTTCCTGGGTCAAAACTAAGATCCAGGCTTTCACTGATATCTTGGATGTGGCTATCTTGTTTGTACCCATTTGTGGTGAGGATGTTGAGGTGATGGAGAGATTCACTTTCCTTGGCAGTGATATTCACGTCTCCGCTGGCTGTGAGCCAGAGGTCAATATACATCTGGGTGGGGCCTTGGGAGTCATTGATTCACTGGATCATGAGGAGTGGCGCTGTCAGTACCGATGTAGGAGGATGAAAGTCCGAGTATTCAGGTCCTCGGTGCTTCCAGTCTTGCTCTTCGGATGTGGGACTTTGACTCTGACCAGGGATCTGAGAGAGAGACTTCACTACTTTGGTACCAGGTCTCTTTGGAGAATCTTTGACTATCGCTGGTCGTACTTTGTGTCCAATGAGTGGTTGTTGAGAGAGACTCCGATGAGATTTGTTACCTGTACAGTCTAGAAGCATCAAAATGTGGCTCGTTTTCATGATACTGATCCTGCTTACCAGATTCTCTCAGTTAGGGAGTCTCATGAGTAGAGGAGACCAACCACATGCCTCATGGTTGCAGCAGGCGATTGGCATCTTAAGGAGATGGGGATGGGCCAGGAAATTGCCTGATAGATGGCCAGACGGAGGCTCTTGGAGAACTGGCGGAAAGTGCACGCAGCGATGCGCTATTCCGGCACATGCTCCCATACCTGATTTGACCCCCATAGAACTCCTGATTTCCGCATTTTTTTTAAATATCGTTAACAAACTTTGGTCTATCACGGGTCATGAAGGTTGTGGTCAAGTTTCATCAGAATTGTGTGTGTAGTTTCTGAGAAGAAAGCAAATATCTATTTTGGGAGGCTCAAACACCCTGCAAATCCCCTCGACCCTGATTTTTTTCTTGATGTGACCAAACTTCGATACATTCCAGATGGTGAAAGTTGTGGTCAAGTTTCATCAAAATTGTGTGTGTAGTTTTGGAGAAGAGAGCAAATTAATTGCGTTGATGTAACACCTATTACCAACAAAGAAATTACCCGTTTTCAGGGGAGGGGTCAAAAAAACACCCTTTACTAAGCGCAGATTTTGATGCAGTCATGAAACTTTGGTACCTCATGGTTGATGAAGGTTGTGGTCAAGTTTCATCAAAACCGTGTGTGTAGTTTGGACAAGAGAGCAAATACCTATTTTGGCGGGAGTGGAGGGGGGATCAACGCCTCCACCCCTCTGTAGACCCCCTTAATGAGCACAGATTTTGAGGCGGTCAATACACCTTCATTTGGCATCAGATGTGAAGCTTGTGGCCAAGTTTCATCAAAATTGTGTGTTTAGTTCAAGCGATAATGACTGAAGTGTCTACGGACTGACTGACTGACTCACTCACTCACTCATCTACGGACACTGCTCGATTGCACAAGCTCACTGGACAAAAGTCCAGGTGAACTAAAAATGCAATGAGGCTGTCTGTATAGCTTCATGTGTCTGAAACCTTCTGTTCAAAATCCATTGACTGGACAGCTGGCACGACTCCACCCACAATGGTAACCAGGAAAATCATATGTCCACCATTTTGGTTCTGTTGGTCGTAGTATGTATCGCCTTCCTCAGGCTTCAGACCTCTGATGTCAAGCTATGGATAATTGAAATTGGAATCTATCCGAGCTATATAACCATGATGTACGGTCATATATGTGCACACATAACCCCGGTATTTATTATTTTTCAGGAGCAGTCTGCTGTCTATACAACACCCAAAGAAAGTGAGGATTTTATGTACATTTGAAGATGTGCAACGCGTCATCTGTCATGAAAGAAAGGCACATTTTTATTATGACCCAGCATGTACAGGACAGAAATTAGTCACGAAGATAATGCATATTGATACTATAAGGTATAAAACAAAATTATATGAGGTGGGAGGGGAGGGAAGGTGAGGAATTGAAGAAGAAAGGGGCAGGAGAGGATAGAGTTGGGGTGCTGGGGTGGGGGGTGGGGTTGTGAAAAAAGGGGACAGATTTGGGAGAGGGAGTTGAGTCTTTGGGGAGGGGTTGAGGTTTTGGGGAGAGGTTGAGGACTTGAAGTAACGTTTTACATTACATTGGAATTTCCATGGGTCTCTGGTTTTTGCAAGCAATGCTGCAACGTGTGGAGTGGTAGACTTACAAAAACAAAAAACGTACATGCTGCTTCCTTGCTTGGCATTCAGCATTTAAAAGGATAGAGTATGGAAAATCAACACAGAGAAGGCTATGGCAAGTTACCCAGTACAAGCCTTGCCAAGAACCTGCTTGGGAAGCACCAACGCCTTGTAAGGAATATGGTCCATCAAATCAAAAATGCAATTAATGAATAGCAACAATGTTTACATTGCACTTTTACTTTCTCAGGAGTGGCTTCTGCCTGTAGCCTGGTTTAATCAGATGCCTTATTAAGGTCAGATACAGGAGAGTATATTTTTGCCAGAGAATTACAACATAGGAATTTGTAATTTGACAAGGGCACTGGCACACAGTGGCATTCTATTTTTGAAAGGTACAATAAAAATTCCTTCATTGTTGGCAATATTGAAGTTATTCACCGTTCTTCAATGCTGGCAATGTTGAAGATATGAAGTTTTGCTTTTGGAAACAAAGTACAAAATATTCCAAATGCCAAACTGAACAAATGAGGAGTTAAAGGAAACGACAGTTTTTTTTCTTTCCACAAACGTCGAGATATTTAAAGGCCCTGTCATACCTTGACGATTTTGCCAGCGTGTGGCAACATATCAAAATTTATCTAAAACGCTGGCGTACGCTGAACTATTGATGTTTTTTTCCAGTTTTGGGCGTATATTAACGAGTTGGACTTATGCATAACGTATTGGTGACATACACAGAACATTTTGATAACTTATAGATAACTTATACCAACGAATGCTTAGCGTGTTGTCGGTGTTCACAACTTATGCCCAACGATAGTCTAACTCATGCATAGCGCGCGGCAGAGTATCGCCGACGATCACGTGGCACAGCCTATTAAAAGGCTGCCGCTCGATGATTAAAATCATAACCGCAATAGACATCGAAGTGTCAACATCACCGTCATGCCAAAGAAAACTTCGAAGAATGTTGCCAAGAAGTCTCCTGGCCGTGGCCGTGGACGCGGACGCAAGGACGATCCATCATCACCCACAACCTCCACATCACGCTCACCCTCTGATGGAAAGGTCACCCAGTTCCTTCTCCTCCGTTCACCTCTTCTTCTCCTGGCTCTATTGGCACGCAACTGGTACAGTGTCAAATCGATGAGGTCATGTTGATGTTGGAGGACAGCTCGTAGGTATTCTCGTCTCAGCCTTGCCGGATCCTCCATCTCTCGGATGACATGGACATGTACTCACCATGGAGTCTGGAACACTGACGGGTTCCTCCTGTGAACCCCATTTTTATATACCAATTCCCCTAAACGCTGCCAATACGCAATTATACGGTAGCTGTAAGTTAGAAACACGTTCAGTAAGTTATGTGGTCATCTGGAAGACGTCAAATACGTCTACATACGTCAATATGCGTTGGAGATACGTTACACATAGGTTCAAAGCACGTTACTCATAGGTGAGAAATAAGTTTCGCGTACGCTAGACATTACCTCGACGTATTTCGACTTATGAGTAACTTTCAAGTAACGCGTGTCGATGTGTGTCAACGATCGCATAACGTGCCTACAACTTATGGCCAGCGTATGCGGAATGTGTGAGTCATACGCTGGCATACGTCGAAAAATTTTGTGCATGCACAAAATTTGTCGACGAGCTCGGCGTACTACGACGTATGCCAGCGTGCTTTAGCGTGCTCTTAACGTGTACAAAACTTACCCATAACGTATTCGACATGTGCCAGCGTATTCGCCAAATTTTCATACGTCGGCATACGCTGGCTAAATCGTCAAGGTGTGACAGGGGCTTAAACAGTGATCTAAGGCTAAGGGAAGAGCTTGCACATCAATTGTAAGCTGGACAAGGACATTATGAAGTACTTTCGTATGAATCACGTGGACATTGGAAGGAGAAATGGGATTTTGAATCTGTGTTCCCAACATCGTGATCGAGTTAACATGAATCATGAGAACCTGGGATGCGAGCATCAGAGTGGAATTCCGAACAGGCCAACCAAAAGAGCTCCATGGCAGAGGGGAAATAAGGTCAACAGACTGGCAGTGGGATAAAATAAAATATGTGGACTCTGCAATGGAAAACTCAAAATAAATGATGGACCACAATGTTGAGAGAGTGGCAGGTAGAGCAAGAAAAGACATAATTTGGAAGTTGCTTCTACAGATGGGAGAAAAAGGGAGCTCAGGTATAGGGGGGGGGGGAGGATGTGTTCTGGAAGGCTGGGGAGGAACTGAGTGAAGAATATTTACTGAAGGAAGGAATAAAACGTGCACAGTTGTATTATTTGTCACTTGCAGTTGTTCCTTGCCAATAGGGTACTGTCCATGATAAAGATTTTGACTTTACATTCCCACCAACGCTCTTCATCTCACGTGGTTAGATCTGAGAATACCAGCATGTCATCCTTCAATTACTAGTGTGAATTTATATTTGAGGGTGGGGGATTGGGCAAAGGGCAGGAAGCATCTCAACCTTTAAAATACAAAAATATAAAAGAGCCTAATTAATTTGACAGAAGCATTGATGACAACAAAGAAGAATAATTAATATGAGTATAATTTACATCAAGCTATTCACATTATAAATGTTAATTGTGTCGGGAGACGACAAGCCAACAAAAAGAAAAACAACAAATAATGACAGTCACATCACCCACACGTGAAACCAAGAATAACAATCAATTTCTCATGAGAGCACGAATTTTGGCACAAATGGGAAGAATGAATCAGATGCTCGCCCCTCTGGGCCGGTGACCATGCCTCACTCACACCTCGCTCAGCTTGATGCTGTGAAAACCAAAGCCTTAAATATCATTAGAATCTCCTGCAATGAAGCTGAGTCTATCGGCCCATCTCTTTCAAATTGTAGACAGGTTGGTGGTCTCTCTGCCTTCTACCACCTCCTTTCTGGTCTTGCACACTCTGCTCTTTCCGTGCTTTGAGGCAATTTATCTCTTTGAGATCCCCCCCCCCCCCTCACGGGTTTCTAATAGGTGCACACGGTGCTTCAGCAACCATTTTCTGGTGAAACTCCCAAAAACCCAGAATCATTGCTCACCTCCACTCATTTGTGTCTGTTTATTTTTTTACCCCACCTGTAGAGCCAACTTCCACATTCTCTTCAATCCCATTCTCACCTCCAGGTCTTCAAGCCACTTGGTCACCACCATCTCAGATCCAACCCATGATATTTTTACCCTCACATACTCTCCACCCCCTTGCCACAAGCTATCTGAATTGCTAGTCTTTACTTCCTCAGAGTTTGCTTCTGTATCCACCTTATCCACTTCTATATCTACCATGCATCCTCCCCAACCCACATTTCGTACCTGTACAAGTCTCCCAGTGTTTTGCTCCTCAAGCCTGCTGTTGGTGTGTTTATCCACTCTCTTTCTGCTATTCCTTTTGTTGCTCCTCCACAAGCAGAGGCGGCGTTCATCATTTGGGTGGCCCATGCGAAACACATGAATGGCCCAGTGGGCCCCCCTATCAAGTTGTCATCACACTAATATATGTAATCTGTATGTCTGACGTCGATGTATTCAATAAGTACTTGAACAAATCTCAACCAATCAAACTTGCCAAGGGGACTAAGGGTTATATGGCAAATGTAGCGACTTCATTTGGCGTCCTCACCAGAAATTCCGAATTCGGAGGAATTCCCATTTTATTGCCCTTTTCACATTGGAAAGGTGTCTATATACAGCAGCTTGAGCGTCGTTCCACCTTATCGTGCCATTTTTACAAGGATATCTCAGAATAATGATAATAATATAGCATTTTAATAATAATAATAATATTACAATGTTGTAAAATAATATTAATAATAATAATATTAACAGTTTCCCCATGCCCCACCTCCTCCTGACACTCCCTCGATCCACCCATCCCACCTTCCTGCTCACCCGCCCCTCATAACTCCCCCCTCACCCTCCGAGCTTTCCACCATGCCTTGCCCCTTCCTCTCACCCCACCCTCTCTCAGCTCCTTCCTTGTTCCACCCTACATCCCTTCCTCTTATAATCCCCTTACACATTCTACCACCTCTTCTCAACATTCCCCCACCCCTTCTCTATGTTCCTACACCCTGCCAAAACTGTCTCTTCCCCTATTCTGTGTGCACCGACAACATCCAAGGCCTCCACTCCAATATGACATCTTTGAATCCAGGCTGCTACTGATAAAGCAGACATTATCTGCATAACTGAATATGTCCTCCCACAGATGTCCATGACTTCTTCCTGCCTCTCTCTAGTTTGACAGGTCTGAATGCCATCCCAGTGGGGGAGTTGCAGTTTATATCAGGAAATCCATTCCTCATGGTCTGTGTACTCTTCCTAAGCTTCAACCCCCCCCCCCCTAAATACTGTTCCCTCTGCTCCCACCTCTTGTTTGTTTGGGTGCTATACCATCCTCTTAAGAGTGATGACTCCATTCACATTTCTCTATAACATGGACCAAACCACACATTCCAACTCTCTCTTTCTCATGTGTGGTGATTTTAACTGTCACAATCTTAATTGGTTGGGTGCTGGTACTTCTTTCACCAGCTATGAAACTATTCAGGAATGGTTACCCTTCTCTGCTGCTCCTGATGTTGACGCAGTCTGGGAATTCTTCCACAGAAACATGTTCTCTCTTATGCACAGATTCATCCCTTCTCATCTGCAGTTATCATACCCATCTTCTCACCTATGGTACATCAAATCCTATGGTGAAGCAGTTGGCTTGAAACAACTTGTCCTCTCTTTCTGGAAGGTAAATTCGACCAATGCCAATTTCAGTCATTCCACAAAGTCTACAACGGGTCGGTAAACTTTCAGAAGTCGCGTGCCAAGGGTTAACTTATTCACTTTTATTTATGGATCTGCGTGCCATTTGTACATTTTTTAACGTGAATAATAGTCTGACTTACAAGTAAGCAGCTTCATTAATAAATAAATTAAAAGGCAGATCTTACCCGATTAGTGTGATCCTTGCTTTTGCTTTCCCTTGCTGAGTTCTCCAATCTCAGGCTCTTAATTTGACACTTTAAGCAGCACACACACCTCTGAGTTTTCAGTTGTTAACTGGCTCTGGGAGTGCATGTAGATCTGTTCACAGAGGTAGGTAGATCCAAATGCTGAGAGCAGTGAAAATGCCACTTTCTTCAAACAGTCAAATTTCATAAGCAGGGACTTCCAACAGGTCAGGGAAGAAACCCCGTGATATCTCTCGGTAGCCTCAAGTGTGCACCACAGATCCAAAAACTTTGAGGCCCATAAGCTTGAGAATTGTAACTCAACTAGTACGTGCCCGTAAAAAAAATAAAAAATAAAAATTCAAACCACGAGCTACAAACAACAACCACACAGGCCGTTTCTTCGCTCTCGCGTGCCGTACGTGTGTGGCCCGGAAGTTCGCATATTATTCGCAGTTATGATTATTCGCAATTTAGTTTTAATACCCAATTATTCAATTCGTGCCAACGTATTTTACCTTTTCGCAATGTCGTAGCAAGGAAAAACAAAAAGAGAAGAGAAGAGAGAAAAAAAAAATTACTTCCTGGTTCGGAGCATACCAGCACTCTGATGTTAGTGAAATTTATGCACCGTCTAATATGAAAACGATCATAACTTGGGGCATTGTGTTTATCTATAAATGCGCATAAGAAATCGAGAAATCATTAGAATACACGAAGTCATCACGATCCGGAAGCCCGTACGTTGTAACCCGTTATGGGGAACGTGGCTGAGCTTCCCTTCCCCATCGGCCACGACCCACGCAACAACGCGTCTTGTCATTGGTTTGGTAAATAAATGGCCATAACTTGGGAAGCACTTGTCCGATTAATATCAAACCTTGAAAAGGCACATCCTCAGGTCCCCAGCAATGTAGCTGGCAAGTTTCAATTAGATCGGATCAGTGGTTGTCGAGAAACAGCGGTCACACACACACACACACACACACACACACACACACACACACACACACACACACACACACACACACACACACACACACACACACACACACACACACACACACACACACACACGCACACACACACGCACACACACACGCACACACACACACACACACACACACACACACACACACACACCTGGAATTATAGATAGATGAGCTGGATTTCGAAATCCTCATCGGTAGGCTCAAGCGTGCGCTGCAGATCCCTAAACTTTGAGGCACATAAGCCTGAGAATTCCAACTCAATGAGCTGCATTTCAAAATCCTCAACACACATCCACTGAAATACACTGAATGTCAAATCAACGTTGTTGTCTGGATCAATTAGAAAGGAAAGCATCGGGCCAAAACGTTGGAACTCTTGAAATCTGACAGCAAATTCTGATCTTTGTTCTTGCATGTACATTCCAATCTGATGGTGTGATATGTCAATAGTTCTTGAAGATGTTGGAAATAGCAGAAAGTCGAGGTGCCAATCTCCTGAGAAAAAACAAGTTTTGTAAGAAATTCCTTTCACGTTTTAAAAAGATCCACAACAGTTTGGCCTGACACTGCATATGGAGGTTGGGTTTGTTTTCCCCCAGACAACATGGAGGTTGAGTTTGTTTTAAATGTGTGGTGATGTCAGTTGGAAACATTAGTTGCATGACTCATTTGTCATGAAATGGGGTAGTTTTGACCTTTTTCTGACAAAAAGATCTTGATTGCATCAAGACAGTCCACAAAGCAAGCCAAGTGGAATGTCCTTGTACGCACTGTACATCTCCTGTGGGACAAGGCAGATCGAGCAACAAGAAAGTTCACTATCTTCACCACCGCAGTCATCAGATTATTCAGCTCACAATTAGAAATTTGTCACAAATATTTTTTTTTTGATGAATAATACAATGATAATTATTTACCATCAGGTAGCCAGTTTGATCGTCAATCCATCCGTTGGGACCATACTCTGTGCAGAGCGTTGGTGCTGCTGAAGCATTTGGTGGGCTTTGGATGACATGAACCTGGCGAGCTTTGGATCCGAGGGTTTTGAGTTCAAATCCCGCTCATCTGTTGAATTAATACCAGGTGGGATTAACGCAGTCTGTCATCCTTCCGAGGTCGGCAAAATGAGTGCCAGCATGCTGGTATAGTGTGTCGGAGTAGTGACCCGTCCAGGATTGTGCCCAATAGCCAAAGAGACTGCTTAAAAAGCACCAATGCTCTGCACAGAGTATGGTCCCCATCTCCTCCTCCTCCTTAATCATACTACCCCTCCATCCCTTCCCTCAATTCAAATGGCACCACCGCAGACTCTGCTTATGAAAAGACTGAACACCTCAATTCTGTGTTTTCTTCCAAATCTTGTGTCCACAACCGCTTGCTCTCTGTACCCACCTCAGCTCTGATTCTGTCACTGGCCTGGACAGCATTAGCATACATGCCCCAAAAACTTGTTCTGCTCCTCTTGCATATCCTTTTTCTGCTCTGTTCAACTTGTCATTTGCCCATGGTAATCTTCCATTTCCATGAAAGTCAGCCAACATTACTGCATTGCATAAACATTGTACAGAAACAGATCCACTTAATTATAGACTTACTTCCAACCAACTTACTTCCAACCAACAGCAAGGTCATGGAATCAATCATCACATAATATCAATCCTTTTCTACAACAGCCTGATCTCTGATGCTCAGTTCAGATTCAGACAGGGTAACTCAAGCCTGGACATGCTGCTTCTCCTCTCCCAACAATGGAAGGAGGCCCTCAATCTCAAACATGAGATCAGGGTCATCTCTCTGGATATATATTGAACATTTCAGACCCCTCCTTGCTCTCCAAATTATCTGCTTATGGCATCCAAAACCACCTCCTCTAATGGCTTCCTGCTTTAATCCACTCTCGTCGCCATAGTTTGGCTCTCAACGGGATATTTTCATATCTTCTCCCTGTTAAGGCTAGAGAGCCCCAAGGCAGTGTCATGGACCCAGTCCTGTTCCTCATCTTTACCAACGATCTGTGTCAGTACTTGTCAAACAGATGCTAAACGGTCAGGCTCAGATCCAATAAGGTTTATTACGGAGACATCGAACAGCATTTGGCCCATGATGTTGACCACACAACAGCACACCGCGAGTACAACACTCTACCAGAACATCAGTACATATCAGTACAACAGCCTCCCCAGACTGGCGTGATGACCTCTTTCCATCCTACATGTTATACATGCCATAACGAATGGACTGGCACACAAACCAAGTGATTTGATTTTTGATCAAAAACAAGTCATGGCTCAAGCTAAACAAGAGTAAACATGGTATGTGTGAGGCACCAAGAGGACCAGCTAATCGATTTAACAGATGTACATGCGACAACTCCATGCTCAACACGAGGTGTGGGAAAATATTATGGTTACTCGACATAATCGGACTGATAAGCAGGCTGTCGACGTGATCGAACAAAGCGATGAGGCACGGAAGATGATGATGGTGCACGCGAGGATACACTTGAGTCCCAAGGGGAGTTAGTATTGGCTTCAAGAGCATGATCAATGGTTGGGCCATTGGTTTAAACATCAACAACATGCAGGGTTGACAGTATAAGCAGATGTCGGATCCAAATCAGTACAATCTTGGCAGGCATGTCGAGACAGTTCAGTGGGCACAAGGGTAATATGGTGATTGGAGGATCAGACATAGATTGCAGTAAGATGGTATCACTGTCTGGGCCACTCAGGAAATCCATAGAGTGTGGACTGTGTCTTGGACAATTTGGATTGCAAAATCAGCATAGGCCAGTACACTGCAAGGTTCGTTTTACTGAACTTGATACAAACTGTTTCGTAACTGTGACAGGGCAAACTTCTTCACCTGACACTATGGATGGTCAATCAATATGATGAGGTATTGGGGCCTTGCACATGTCTTCTTGAGGTCATGTGCGAGGTAGAGAAGATCACAAACTGTTATCGTGGGTAAGGTAGGGCTACACTGGTGTGTGCTTTGGAGTACTCGCTGCATTTATGGTTCTGAAGCCAGGGGCCATGTTGACCAGCGATGAGATGCAAGTCATCAATAGGAATGGCTGTGTTGGGGAATTGGTCTCTCTGGTGAAGAATTTTGGAGGGGGACAAACCGTGTAAATGCAACCTCATCATTTGAGGGTGACATGTGAAAAAGGGCCTCACACTTTAGCTCAGACCATGTATTTCATGGATAGCGTGTTCGGCTACCAGGTTCTGTTGAGGTTTTTGACAGAGGACAATTCCAAGGTGCGAAGGTTGGCCTCTTTTCACAATGGCAGCAAATCCAGGACCAGGGTCGACTGATTGAAGCCACAAGGTTATCAATCAGATGGCTATGCATGCTGCACCCAGTCAGAATCTGAGCCAAGGTGTCCCCCACATTCATTGGCAACAATACGTATGGAACACACAACTGTGTATGAAGTTACAATCTCATGGACCACAAGTATTAGTTGATGGTGAAGTTCCATGAGGTCAGTGGTGAATAAAACATCAACATCACACTGACCCTTCCCCTGTCCAATCACTCTCTTTTTTTTTTGCAGAAAAGTAGACTGCTCAACAATAGGGGGGAGTAGATGTCACTGTTGGGCACATAGGTGATAGGTTCTGATGACTGTCGACATACTGGTCAACATCCAAGGCATATAAATACCTCATGAACATCTGTTTCGATTGAGGTCACGTAGGATGCTGAAAGCGGATGTGGATGGCAGGAAGCATTACTTTAATGGTTTGATGCTGAATGACGATGCATTTGCATCATGGCAACAATGGATTGTTGTGAAGTACAATGAGTAAAATGTCCCTGGAAATGGAGGAGACACTGAGATACAACTGAACATTCTTGATGTGTGTGACCATATTGGACAGTCTATTGCCCTGTTGAAGATGGGCATGAGTTCGTCAGAGGTCGGGGCATTCAAGTTGAGCAGAAAGCCATTTTCGCTGATGCCGAGACTACATCACGAATAGTGACATTGAGAACAGTTCCATCCTCCAGCTGGGAAACACATAAAGGGCGCATACCTGACTGTGGCAAAATACATTTAGGAGCATTTTGACAAATTGTCTGAACAGGCTAGGTGCATGAGGGTCACATGGTAGTGGCTTTATTAACAATCCTCCTGAAGAAGTTCAGTCTCTCAACCGATTAAATCCCTCTATCAGGCAGGATCTTTCTTGGGCAAACCACATTACGAAGTTGGCCTCCAAAGCAAATCATCAACTGGGCGTCATCCATTGTGCAAAGTCCTTTCTTGGAACACCTGAACTCTTTTTCACCAACAAGGCCTTGCGCCACAGTTTGATGAAATACTGCTCTCCCGTTTGATGGTGTATGTGCATCAATGGTGATCGCCGATACAAATGAGACACCATGCAGGGCAAATAGAAACGTCATTTTGAGACATTAACGGAGTCCTTCCGAGGACATCAACATTGAGATCTGAACCAAGCAGGCCATCAAATACCAAAATATGATCAACCCTGTTCAGAACAACATGGGTTTCGCTGATGGCATCTGGGGTGGGGGGGGGGTCACACAACCCACTTGGTGAGCACATTCTGAACTTTTTTTTTTGATGTACAGTGAAGGCTCGTGGAAGAGCTAGTACACTGAATGGATCAGGACGTAACAGACAAAAGCAGGATGCAGCACACGCAAAAGGAATAGTAGAGATGCATGCAAAATGAGGAGTAGAAAGGGGGGTGGGGAAACACCAGCAGCACCTTGAAGGCCAAGATAGAGGGAGAGTTTGACAAACAATGGGTGTGGGAAGAAATGAGGGGAAGGAGATGATGCATGGGGTGGACAAAAATGTATGCAGAAGAAAACTCCAAGGAGGGTAAACTGGAAATTTCGAAAGACGAGGGAATTGGGGTGGGGTTAATGAGGATAGAAAATAATTATGGCTTTGGATTGGGGACGAACTGAGATGGTGGTGAATAACTGTCGTGAAGACCTGGCAATGCTACCTCACACCGTATTCAGCTTGATTCCGTGAAAACGAAAGACTTCAAAATAATTGTTATCTCCAGTGATTAAACTGAGTGTCTGGGTCTATTACTTTCACATTGCAGACAGATATATTGTCTCTGTCTTCCACTACCTCCTTTATACTCTTACACCCTATGCCCTTTCCATAATCTGTGCCACCCCCAGATTTCTGCGGGGTGCATTTGATCTGCCAGTAACCTCTTCTAGTGAAATTCCCAAAATGCATACTCACTACTCACCTCCACTGATTGGTTCCTCTTTTTTCCCATCTGTGTAACCAACTTCCTCAAGCAATACTTTCTTGTCACACACCCAACATATCCACCAAGTTTTGTCTGGCTCCGTCCACAACTTTTTGAGATATCATACGACCTATTGTTTTCGCCTTATCTCTCAATGGTGAAGAATCACTTAAAAAATTATTATATCCAGATTGGGATCTTCACCAAAATTGAACCAATACTTTCTCATCACACACCCAATGTGTCCATCAAAGGTCGTTCGAATCCGTCCACAACTTTTTGAGATATCGTGCTATGTATCGTTTTTGGCCCGATCTCTCAACGGTGAAAAATCAGTAAGAAAATTCTCGCAGCCGGATCGGGATATTCACAAAAATCGAATCAGTTCATCCTTGACACACACCCAACATCTCCACCAAATTCCATCTGAATCCATTCACAACTTTTTGAGATATCCTGCACACAGACAAATGAACAGACAGACAGACAGGGGTGAAAATATAACCTCCTTCCACCTTCGGTGGCAGAGGTAAAAATGAAGTAATTGGTCGACTGCATAAAACAAGCTCGAATGAGCTAAGATCCTCGTCCTCTTAATGATGACGTCATAAAAACGAATATGACATCATTGTGATGTATCATGTTTGCGATAAATTATCTGTGCTAATGCCTAGCTTGATTCCTGCAAACAAAATTCAAACAGCTTGCCTAGTTTGGGAGATAATGATGTCGGCGATTTCCATTAGCGGCGATATTATGATGTCAAATTTTTTTCTTGGAAGAATTTCCAAAATCGGAGATGGTTACTGCCTGCGCATGGGCTTCCTGCATATACATGGCAAGTTTCACGAAGATCCGATGAAAACTCTGGGTTGTGAAACAAAAAATGTCAAAAATAGGAATGACGTCATAAAAATTGATATGACATCAGAGTGATGTATCATATGTGCGGTAATTAATCTCTGCTAATGCCCTGTTCGATTCCCGCAAACAGAATTCAAAAAGCTTGCCTAGTTTCGGAGATAATTTTTTCGGCAATTTCCATTAGCGGAGATATTTTGACGTCATAACTTTTTCTCTCGGAGGAATTTTCAAAATCGGAGATGGTTACTGTCTGCGCAGGGTATTTTTACATATATACGCCGAGTTTCAGGAAGTTTCAATGAAAACTGTAGGCTGTGATACAAAAAAGTCCACAAGAACAACAACGTGAGTAAGACTTTGAGATCCTCCACGAGGATCTAAAAAAAAGTAAGTGGGAAGAAAAGTGCACGTAGCTAAGGCGGATTGAGGAGAGGGGGTGGCGTGAGCTGCAGGAAAAAAAAGACGTCTCAAAAGGCACACGCTGCTACATTCAGAGAAATGAAAGAGCCAATCTTAGAACTGTGAGTAAAGGTTATCTATACCTCCACATGCTGCACACTATTAAAATTGGGTCATTTGAACATTGCTCATGAGTGGGGAGGCATTGGTAATTGCTCATGAGCGGGGAGCAAAATAGAACCAAGGGAGTGTTAAGCTCACAGTCAAATTAATCCTTCCTTATAGATAGAAAACATCCCAATCGCATATTCTTTTTCGAGAGTCACTTTCTGGCAGAGAGATTACCTCTCTAATAATAATTTTCCACCCGAGTCAAGATTCAGAAAATCGTGCCATGGGGATGTCTGCCACTCCTGCAACGTCTGATGGGCCTGCCCGTTAAAAACTCATCTTTGGAAGGATGCTAAGCAGTGACGCCTCCTTTTCGACCTTGATCACGAGAATCTCCCTGGCGTTGGCTTTTAATGGTTAGGGTGGCAGGCTTGGGATCCTTAGGTCCTGAATTCAAATTATGCTCTGTCATTGAATAAATAACAGGTGGGGTTGACTCATCCTGTCATCCTTCTGAGGTCGGCAAAATAAGTACCAGCTTGCTGGGATGATCGAGCCATTTGAGTGTTCTGTGTCGGAGTGGTAACCCATCCAGGATTGTTCCCAATAGCCCAGGAGACTGCTTCGGCAACACCCACGCTCTATACAGAGTCTGGTCCCAATGGATGGATCGATGGATGGATGGATGGATCATGAGAATACACTGACAGTGTTTTAACGCAGTTAAGGTGTTCAGCCTTTATAAGCAGGGCATGCATAGGTCAGAATAGAGCAATGGTTGAGCAAGTTTTACAAAATATAGAATCCCGAATATACTGTTCTCGCAAATCAAAATCTATATCTCAAGCAATGCAGATGTACAAAGGTTTAATGAGGAAATTAATAGTCATAAAACAAAACGAGTGATGATGAAAATGAGGAAAAAAAACTTGTCAAAACATACACTCGCTCCGATACCTAACTAATCAACTGAAGTCCTTATGTCCTTTCATGCCTGCTACTCCACTTCACGTATTCTGATGCATTTGTGAATTTTAGTCCATGAACTTCCATATCTAACAGGATGGTGCAGCAGTAGTGCATTTAACTTTGAACTGTATAATCTGGGTTTGAATCTCGGCCAAACAAGATTGTCAGCAGGCAGGACGTTGCATCACAAAACATGCTGTCCCTCAAATAGGCGGTCAGTTGGAGACCCATCTGATCTGCGAGCATGAGTCAGTAGACTTAAAGGTTTTACTGTATTTTCTGAATAATGGGCAAGTTAATTATCACTAGTTCCCAGAGATTCCAAATTCCTGCATCCCCAGTCAAACGTCAGGCCCGGGCAGCCGGTTCATAAATGACTCCAGTCAAAAACTTTCCCCAGCTGACCCCACAAGAAGGTGGGAATATTTGGGCTGTTAAATAAATAGTGGCAGTTGTGGTGTCCATGAACCTAGACTTGACTGTAGAGGGGAAAAAGCCACTGTCAATCTGAAATTGCAATGGCGATACTCACTTCTCAAGATATTGCTAAAGAGAATGTTCATGTTGTTATATCATCTTTTTAAATTCATGCTTCTTATTTTATAACACGAGAAGTCCCAAATAAATCCTAAACACCACTCAAAGATCAAATGTTATTCTGAATCGTCTTATTCCCAATTTTACGAGGTGTAGAACATACACATATTTCCAAAAGGTCAACGATCTGTTCACACCATTGTAACAAGTTGGGATGGACACCAAAACGCAACTTGTAAAAAGGAACAACTGCCCAAAACCCTCATAATCAAACAAAGATAAAATAATAACATGAACCTGCAACTGATTTATTTTCGTCCTCTCACCAGAAGACTTGTCACACTCATCCTGCCTCAAACTGCAAATATTGTCAATATACAAGCCACTCAAAATCCACATATTCAACCATCTCCTCCGATTCCTTCTTCACTGTTGTCCTTGCTTTTTTCGGTAACCTTCAAAAGAGACCAAAACAAGACCTGTCTATTGACTCTAACAGCTCCTGGACCACATTCGGATTATAATCAACATAAAAAAAAATTTTTTCAAATGTTCTCCCTGTCCAACATGGCAAGAAATCTCAGAATCCGACTGTAGGTAAAGAGATTATCAGTTTTAAGAATGCACTCTCCCTGAATGCACCAGCTATCAATTTGATTAGATAAACTAAAGAACGACACAAGCACATGACAAACATGGGAAGTAAGTGCATAATTTGTATTTTAGACAAGCATAAACATTGGTCGAACAGTTGACTCGAGTGAAAAGTAATTGCTGCACATGAGACGGGAATTAAATAAATCTTGAAAGGCAACTACCAAGAAACACTACCCAAATGGTCAAAAATTATTTGAATTATTTAATGATCCAAATTGTTGTCGGGTCGCCGGGGTGAAATTTTTGAACATGAACCATATTTCATGCACCGGCTGTTCAAACCAGGAATTTGACTGAATGTGACAGGAATTTGTAATTTGGCTTCTGTGTCTACAATAACTAGTCTACTCTTCACAAAACTAATCATAGGATCTTCAGCGTCCAGCAACGAATGCCAGCCGATGGGACACCCGGATTAACATCCATCCGAGGAATGACGCACTTCATGATACAACATCCTGCGCGTGAAGCACCAATCAGACAGCTCAAATCTAAACCGGACGAGACGGCTCAAATATAATTGCACTGCCTGTGCACTATCCTGTTGGATCACCACTGAAATGGTCATAGCATTTCCAAAAGCTTCCATCAAGCAGTCTTGCACAGCTGTTTCAGACTAAGGTTTTTATCAGCAAGACGGTAAGTTTGGAAAAGACAAATCTTTCCAAAGATAACAACCCTCAATGGGAATGAAGTGAGAGAGTGAGAGAGTGAGAGAGTGAGAGAGTGAGAGAGTGAGAGAGTGAGAGAGTGAGAGAGTGAGAGAGTGAGAGAGTGAGAGAGTGAGAGAGTGAGAGAGTGAGAGAGTGAGAGAGTGAGAGAGTGAGAGAGTGAGAGAGTGAGAGAGTGAGAGAGTGAGAGAGTGAGAGAGTGAGAGAGTGAGAGAGAGAGAGAGTGAGAGAGTGAGAGAGAGAGAGAGAGAGAGAGAGAGAGAGAGAGAGAGTGAGAGAGTGAGAGAGAGAGAGTGAGAGAGAGAGAGAGAGAGAGAGAGAGAGAGAGAGAGAGAGAGAGAGAGAGTGAGAGAGTGAGAGAGAGAGAGAGAGAGAGAGAGAGAGAGAGAGAGAGAGAGAGAGAGAGAGAGAGAGAGAGAGAGAGAGGCATAAATGGAAGCAGTCACAAAATAAAAGCAGGCAAGAGCATATGAACAGGGCCCTTCGATGAACAGGGCCTCTCAAGGAAATCAGTAAATAGAGCAATTTACACCACAAGAGGCATTCATATAGAGGTGGGGTGGAAGAAGTGAAAGGGGAGGGTGGAAGAAAGGGGAGACTTTTCCGCAGAACACCTTCGATCTCCACCCATTCCAATCACTTCCTCCACCCACGGAATCATCCTTCCTCTCCGCCTACCCACCATGAGCCCTTTTGGTTGCCAGCTTCAAGCAGAGAGCCTTTCTGGCGTGGTGGTACTTACCGCCTTTGTTGTGCCATGGCGCGCGGAGGTCCTTGTGAGCACGTCGTGCCGCTCATCAGAGCGCGTGCGGGGGAAGTGTTCCGGCCACGCACGGTCAGGATGTTCCCACGCTGCGCATTCCGAATGCTTCCTTCACCGTTCCATCTATCACCTTCCTCTCTCCTCTGACCCTCCCTTGTCTCCAATAATTAATCTCTACATAATTATTATGATTTGTAAAGCTGAAATTTATGTGATATAAAGGATAAAGAGTATTTTTATGGCTGTGAATCCCAAGGATTCTCTGGATTCAGTTGTTAAACCGATGATTGTGTGTGCATCCAAAAGCAGTGTGATGATTAAACCACAGCTCACGACCAAGGCTCGTTTTTGCTGGATTATGAACCACAACATAATTATGGAGCAATAGTTAATTTAATTTATGCAAGGAGAGGAGGACATTCGATGTCGGTGTGCTTTGACATGAGGAAAAAATAAAAGTGATAATGTATAAATCAACACAGTTTTCTGCTGAATGACTTGTTTAAACTGTTGGGACAAATTGAGTAGAGTCACTTCATTGAAGGTGAAAATATGGGATGAGAAGATAAGCTACAAGGTGGCACTAGAAGTGAGATTAGATGACAAACACAGTTAACCAGTAGAAGAATATTTTTAAAGCTTGGAGGAGCTAAAATTCAGGACAGGTGTTTTGGGCAGTCAGCACTCAGGTATATATTCAGCAAAAACTGCAGGTGTACCAGCAGGAAAATCCCTGTGTTTGGCCGCAACACAACCTTTGACAACTGCTGTGCAAATGAACTCACACAATGTGAGATACTTACTATGGTCTCAGATCATGGATGGGAAAGCAACAAACAATCACAGCTTTAAATGTTTTTTGCAATTTATTTTTAGGTGATTATTCTTTGCGAAGTTTGCTTCATCAACTAGTTTCAGCATTGTTTATTTATACACTGGCTGATGTGGGTTCGAATCCCATGGCTTCTTACTCTCACCACACTTGGCAAGCTGCATGGAATGCCAAACATCCACACTTAGCAAGCATGGTATGCCAAACACTGCTCAACATGAGTTGATTGAGGCCTTTGTCCTGCAATTAGCTGAAATAGACTGGGGAAGGAAGGGGAGGGAGGGCATTAATGTTTTCCTCTATTTTACCTGGGAGTTGAAGCGTAGGCGGCAAATGTTGCAAGTAATGAGCTGCCTTCTCTTTGGCACAGAAGATACACCAAAAGTGTGGTTGATAACCGCCTTTTGCACAGGGTCCATCTGGAGGGATCAAAGCATGGAACAATTAATTTTAAAATACTGTATATCAATATTCCAGAAGGACAAAATAATTGTTCTCCATTGTAATGAGCTTACATTGCCGGGCAATGTCACATCAATTTTTTCCATCAATTATCCTGTTTAATTTCCATTATCATTGTTAATGTGCGTGGTAAGCTAGGACGATGGGAAATGTAATGAGAGAGTTTCACTCCATCGTTTAAACTATTTTCCCCCTTCCCAATTTAATAGGACACAGCTTTGAAAGCTTATGGGCCTAAATTTCCAAATGTTTCCTCCTCTATAAGCTCTATATCGTCCTCTATAAGCAGTATTTATCAAGTATTGACTCAGAAAGTAAGGGGAATGTTGGAAAAATAAAAAAATGGCGGAGAGGGGGAGTTGGTCGGGAGTGTGGAGGGAGGAATGGTGAAAGAAAGGAAAATGCATCAGGTATTTTTGAAGGAGAGAAAAATCAAGGCTTCTTGTATTTTTAATATTTACTTCCAAATCTTGTATCCCCAACCCCTCACTCTCTGTAAACACACCATCCATATACCCAACTGCTCCTGGATTCTGTGTATTTTGCACCTGAGAATGTGGAGAAGTTTCTGGAAATCCTCGACTGATTCTGGAACTGGATCGGAGGGCATCAGCTCATGCAGCCTAAAATCTAAAATCCTGCTCTGCAGCTCTTGCACATCCTCTTTCTGCTGTTTCACTCGATAATTTGTCCGAGGTCATTTCTGCTGTTTTCACCCTATAATTTGCCCATCTGCTTGGAAGTTAGCAAACATCAATGCATAACATAACCTGGATCCGGACCTGAACCAAAATCTCTATAACCAACTATAACCAACATAATATAAGTTCTTTTCACATAACCAACTAATCCATCGAGTTTTGTCATAACTCATGCACAACTCTTTGAAATATCATGCTATACTGTATATCGTTTTGGCCTCATCTCTCAATGGTGAAGAATCTCTCAATTTCCATCTCTCAATGGAAATAATTTTTTTATCGTATTCGGATCCGAATCTTCAACAAAATGGAATAAATCCATCCTTACCACATACTTAACCTCTCAAACAAGTTTTGTCCGAATCTGTCCATAACTTTTTGAGATTTAGTTTTATAAACTCTATTTCAATGTTGGCCTTATTGTTGTGGGCCGGGCATCGGCGAGCACGGCCGCTACGTGGAGCAGTAGGGTCGACTCTCTAGATTGTACCTTTCGGAAAACTCCGACGGTATGGGTCCCTTACAGGACCGTGAATCATCAATAAATCAACCACGTGATACAGGGTTATTTGCCAAACTTCAAAATACCTAGAGGCCCATGTGGCGAACTTCCGAGTATTCACACCCTCGACGGGGCTCAAATGGGATGAGTCGTTTCTGTGCTCGACCTGTGCGTAACCCGATCAGATGGTTACCGAGGTCCCGTCGGTCTAAATGTACAATTTGCCGTTCCCAAGTTTCCCAACCCGCACTGTGCTAAGCCAATGAAAGAAATACAAAAATGAGCCGAAACATTTAACAGGGGATTTATTTATAATGGGGGGCAGGGGGGAGCACGCAAGGAGCAGAGTTATCCAACTATACTATAGGAAATGCAGTATGTACAAGGCAAAGAGCACTTAACAATACCTACTTTAAGACAGGCCCACAGACAGACGCACACACAAAATAAACGAAAGGGACCTTCCCGCCTCGTGCGGTCTTCGACGAGACGAGTGAACCAGACTGGCGTCGAGATGCGGCCAGCCAAGCGCCAGTGAGATGCGACCCGCGCTCCAGCAGATCAGAGCAGCGTTGAGGAATGCGTTTCGTGCTCAGTGTCGAGAGATGCGTTCCACGCTCAAGCAGACCAGACGCGCTCGAGCTGACGGAGAACCAGACTCCAGCGAAAGGACGAGATGAGAGCAGACGCCGGCGACAGGACGAGATCAATCTCCGCCATTCGTCCAAAAAAAATCACCAACCTTTCTCTCAAGGAGGGAGGGGCCTCTTTCGCTGACCGCTTGTCTCTTGATTGGCCAGAACCATCGCGAGATTCCTGGCCGCCCTCCATTGGACAGACGCACGGTAGGCGGGGCAACTTCCACCCTTCTGGGTGGAGTCCCGAGTGGAGGCGTTCGTGGCTCCGCCAACCTCTTCACCTCTGGTCATGTGCTTAATGGCAATCGTGTTGAGTCAGAAACGGGAAGGGTGAAACACCCACTCCTTGCCAATTGCCTAAGGAGGGACGCCATGCCTACGTTAGACTCCGCCAATGTGCACGCTTGCTGGCGAGCGCGCGAAGAATGCCGCGAGCAGAGTTTTGTTGCTGTGAGAGCGAAGATGGTGTGGATGTAAAAATAAAAGAAAACCCTCACTATCAAAATAACTTTGCAGTGCATTTCTGTAATTCCCATTAGACACAGGTCGGGGGCCCTAACTCGAAACACACACTTATCAAAATAACTAAGCTATGGGGACGGCTGTCTGTCTGTGTGCACAAGGCTTCCAGATTCGTAACAGTATTTCTCAATGGTGAAGGAGCACTGAAAGAATTCTCGGATACAGATTCGGATCTTCCCCAAAACTGAAACAATTCTTCCTTGTGACACACCCAAAATGTCCACCAAATTTCATCAAAATCCGTCCACAACGTTTTGATATATCTTGCTCGCAGTCAAACAAACAAACAGACAGACCGGAGTGAAAATATAACCTCCATCCACCTTCGGTGGCAGAGGTAACAAGGTGAAAAAAACTGATCCCCTTAACTACAAACCGATTAGCTTACTTCCATTCATCAGCAAGGTCGTGGAATCCATAATTTCTGTTGACGTAAAATCCTTCCTTTTCTCCAACAGTCTTATCTCAGGTCATCAGTATGCATTCAAACCGGGTCTCATTCCATCCAGGACATGCTGCTCCTACTCACCCAACAATGGATGGAGGCTCTTGATGTCAGACATGCGATTCGGACCGTCTCTCTGGACATACCTCGAGCATTCAATGCAGTCTGGCACTTGTATTGCTCTCCAAACTCTCTGCCTATGTCATCCAAGGCCGCTTCCACACATGCCTCATACTGACTTCCTCAACTCTTATGGCCGACATGTTGCCCTCATCCTGATGTAATCCTGTGGTAATCTTCATCCTGATGAAGCTGCACTTGTATGGAAGGAAGGAAGAGCATCTTTTCATCTCCTTTCCCTCTTCAGGCTGGATTACCACAAGACAGTGTTATAGGCCCCATCCTATTCCTAATCTTCATGAACAATCTCCCAAACTCTCTGGAAAATCCTTTTTTCTCTTTGCTGATGTCTTCACACTGTAAAATCCCACAGATAGGCAGACTGCAACCTCTTCCTTCTCTACAGAACTTGATGGAATCACGAGCTGGTGAACCACTTGCAATATGTCTTTAAATCCTGATAAACCACACACTCACTTCTTCTTTCTTCTTTTTGTCGCTATACTTTTTCCCAGCCACTGTAAAACACAGACTCTGGCAGAGGAGTTGATAGCCTTCAGATTGTCTGGTCCACAAGGCTCTGGTAAAATCGAGGAGAAGCTCCATTATTTGAGGAGCCTATCCACAGTCACAATCAGTTGGGCCATTTTGATTATATCTCCACTTCTGCATAAGGGTTCTGCAGTGTCCATCTCCAGTCCTGAGATGATTGAGATACAGGTAGGCCATATTTCACTGGCTCCTTTTGGCAGGGACTCGATCCTCTGGGTCCAGTGGCAATTTGTGAGGTCTTGATTGCAGGTGCATTAACCAGGCATCTATCCTGCAGCTATGGTGCTTACCATCCAGGAGCTGAACATCATGAAGGAAACTATTCCTGGATTTAAATCTCTTGGTTGCTGGCTTGGATTGAACGAGTGGGTGGTGAGAGTCACGTTCCTGTTTGGTTCTTTCTATTTGTGAGACTGCCCTAGTGATCAGATGTGGAGGAATACCACATCACAAATAGAGGTTGTCCACTTGTATTGGTTTAAGGCAGACAAAAATAGCTCTGCAGGCCATGTAGAGGACTAGCTCTATCTTTTTGGCACGAGAGGAAGGGCCCCAAACAGGAGAAGCATATGTCACAGCTGAATAGCACAAGGTGAGTGCAATATTTCGGTATGCTCCCTGGGTCTGTTCCCCATTTAGAGTTGGTCAACTTACTCAAGATGTTGTTTCTGGTTCCTACCTTCAGCTTTGTCTTGAGGACATATTTGTCGCTGAGGGTGTGGTCCAGAGTAACTCCGAGGTATATTGGCCTGGGGTTGAGGGTTTGTCTTCTCCCACCCCAATGGGCATTTAGCTTTCAGTTTGCATCCCTGTCTTAAGATAAAAGCACTGATTTGTGTCTTCTCTGGATTAGCTCGCAAGTGGTTAATGACATAATAGTTGGTTAATCCAGCTCGTGTGTCAGTCAGGGACTGCTCCACTTTCTCAAATTATTTATCCTGGGATGCAATGCAGATATCATCAGCATACAGGGAGCACCTGGTGTTGGGGTGAATGGGTTGGTCATTTGTATAGACATAAAACAGGAAGGGAGAAAGAACACTGCCTTGACGTAGTCCATTCTTCTGTCTCTGTCATCTGCTGTGATTACCCTTGAGGTCCAAAAAGAAGCATCTACTGGCAAGCATGTTTTGAATTATATGTCAGTCTTGCATCTTTTGTTACTTGGAATAACCTCTGCACAATAATTGTGATCGACTGCGTTGTATGCCACAGTCAGGTCACTAAACACAGTAGCACCAGTTATCAGCCCTTTCTTATAGCCACCCTCATTGAATTGGGTGAGATTCAGGAGCTAACTTGTACAGGGCTTTCCAGGTTTAAAACCTGCTTTATCAGGGATGAGATACTCGTCAACAAAGGGGGCTAGATTATTTAGAATGAGTCTTTTGAACAGTTTGTACATGTGAAAAAGCAGGGAGAAGTGCTGGAAGCTCTTGGTGTTGGCAGGACCTTTTCCAGGCTTCAATACAATCATTATTCTTGCAGGTCTCCACAGCTTTGGGATTTTGTTTGTCGTCAAGCAGCTGTTGAACATGTCTCATAACCACTGAAGAGCGACTCGTCCTATGTGCTTGACTTGTTCAGACAGGATGTCGTCACGTCCGGCAGCCTTGTTGTGGGTCATTACTTTGATGCCAAGTAGTAGTTCACTCATGGTGAAAGATCTGGTGATGTTTGAGTACAATTGGTCATCATTAGCAGGCCTTGGAAGGTTAATTCTTCAAGGACGATGACATGGGTTTCCTCGGCTGTTCACAAAGAACTGGTGAGCAGCTTGGTCTGCTGTGATCCCATACCAGTTGTACTTTTGGAATTGGGTCCAGGAAATTTTTCTCACATTGGTTAGCAATGCGGTTTGAGGCAAACACCACATCCGAGCTTTTGCCCGTATTCATCTGCTGCTAATGAAGGAACTTGGTAGCTTTGCATCATGAATGAAAGGCAGTTGTCTTGTATCCAACCCGCTTTCAACTAATTCCCCATCATAGTTTATCTTTGAGTATCCCCAAAATAGATTATGGCTGTTGAAGTCACCTATCACCACATCAACAGGATTATCAGTGAAACCATCTGGGAAAGGAAACTCCTTGTAAGGCGGCTTGTTGACTGCGCTTACAGAGATCCCCGTAAGCTGGATGTTCATGACTTCAGTGTGACCAAGTTCTGACATAAGAGGACTTGTCAACAGCAACTCCATTGCAGATAAAAACAACTGCCATACTGATCATGTCTCTCTGTCATCAATGTCATTCCCAGGATCCTTGGATGGATCCTTGAAGCTCCACAATGCATCTCTTGTCGGCAAAGAATGTCACATTTATTTCTCAAGAAAATATCTGCAAGAAGAAAATATTGATGTTTGCTCTCTTTATCTCTCATTTGTCTCTCCAAAAAGACAGTCTGGCAAACCCTTCCATTGACCTCATTAACAATCCTCTTGAAGAAGTTTCAGTCACTCAAAATTTTGGGCCTCACCATCAGCCATGGGTTTTCTTGGGTTAAACACATATCTAAGTTGGCCTCCAAAGCTAGTCGCTGACTGATTGTCCTTCATTGAGCAGTCTTTCTGAAGCATACCTGAATTTTTATCGACTTGTAAGGCCTCATCCACAATTTCATTGAGTCCCCTGATACACCTGCTTCACATGTTACTCAGCTTGATGCTGTAGAAACCAAGGTCTTCAAAACTATTAGAATCACCTGTGATGAAACTGAATCTCTAGATTTGTCACTTTAACATCGCAGACAGGTCGGTGGTCAGTGGTCTGTATTTTTTTTGCAATTTCCTTTCTCATTTTACACCATCTGCCCTTTCCATGCTCTGTCCCTGGTAGGCTTCTGTGGAGCGCATGTGGTCTGCCAGTAATTCACTTCTGGTGAAACTTAAAAAATCCAGACTCACTGATCACTCCACTCATTGGTTCCTCTATTTTCCTGCCTGTGGATCCAACTTCCTCAGTCTCTTCTCTCTCATTCGTCCATCTCGGGCTTCAAGATTGGTGTTCACCACCATTTCAGGTCATCCTCCATCCACAACCATGATTTTTCTATCCCATTTATCCCCCCTCAAGTCCATATCTTTCCAAATTTCCAGTTTTTATTTCCACTTCTGTGATAGAGTGTTTGCACCTGTATTTATCTTGTTCACCCCTTCTCCTCATTCTTTCCTACATATCATATTTCTCCAAGTCCCCTTCTATCTTGTCCCTCTATCCTGCTGTTGGTGTGTCCCCCTCCCCCTACCTCTCTTTCTACTGTTATTTTTGTTCTGGGTTATAGCTCCTCCATAAACTTCAACACTGAGTACAAAAAAGGAATTGGACGAATGAGTTTTATGGAAGGTAGAATGGCAACATTCTGAGAGTGAGGCAGCAAGCAGACCCAAGGAAGAGAATGAACCAACAGGTACAGAGGAGAGATAGCATAAGAAGAGAAACTTAGTCACCTGAAGGTATGAAGCATGGCTTATATAGGAGAGTTAATTATCAGAGGGTGAATTGGGGGGGAAATATCTTGGGTGTGGATGGATATAACATGGAATGGTGGTGCAGAGTTGCACATTAAGCCTTCGAGAAAAGAGCAGGATTACAGTTACTGAGAGGGGTGGAAGTTGAATCACTGGGAGAAAAAACAAGGAACAAAAGAGTAGAGGTGAGCAGAGAGCCTGGATGTTGGAATTTGATAGGGAGAGGGTTACTTAAAGAAAGTTTGTATCCAGGAGGTCATGTCAGGTCAGGCAAGATCAGATCTGTGACTTGCTACATGTATCATGTAAACCTGTACTAACCTGTTCCATGGTCAAGTTGCTGGCGACTCAACCGTGTCCCCCACCAGGTTTTCTGGTGAGGAGGGTGCATGATATGGACACCAAGCAGGATAAAGAACAAAACCTGTCAAAGGGCAGAGGAGCTCCTTGTGAGCCAACGGCCATCCAAATCTAGTGCCCAACTGTGTCTGTGGACATCCTCCTGCAGTTGGGTTACTTCTTATGAGGAGGTTGGTGGCAGGATTTGCACTTGGGCCACCGTAAAACCCTTTATTCCGCAAAACATTCCAGAAGCATTAAAAAAAAATCTGAAAACCTACCCCATGGGAGTTCCTCCTGTGCAGCTTCCCTTCGCAGGGCAGCTCACCGGATGACGGAATTGGGGCAAAGCCTTCGGAACCCCCAATATTTGATGATAGGAGGGAAACCACGAGGTAACATTCCCGGGTCACATTGTGGGAGAGTGTGTCAGAGTGGTGCTGAGGTGTCGTCCCCAAGACGGTGGCCTCCTTGGGTTAACCTGAGGCGGTCCCTTCGGGTGGGTGCCTGGAATGTCCAATCTCAAAGAGAGGATGATCACTTGTCTCTGTTATCATCTGAGCTCAAGTGTTTGGAAATAAGTAAAAGAAATGTAAAGAAATTAAGGCACCTCAATCACAGACGGGAAGGAAAAAAAAAATCAGGACGCAGATCAGGGGCAGCGGGGATGAGCAGGTGATGAGGAGGGACGAGGAGGATGACAAGGTGAGCAGACGATGGCAGGATGATGAGAAAATGGGCAGGGCGACGAACAGGCTTCGGGCGACAATCAGAGGCAGAGGCAGGCAGGCAGGACGACTTCCTCAACCTTTTCTCCTCAGTCTTCCTTGGACTCGTACATCCTCTCATCGACTGCCTTTTTCCTCCCTCATCCTCTCCTCACTCTAAAACTCTCACATCAACTCCCTCGATCATCCTCTCTGCAACAACTGCCTTTTTAGCTTCTCACTTTCCTTCCTCTTTGGCAACGCTCAGCCTTTTCTTGGTGGCGTCTATAACTCTGCCTCCCCCCATCCTCTTGGGGTGGCACTCCGCCCCTCCCAGGCAATCCATTGTTCCGCTCCTCAGGAGGCGTTCATTGCTCCGCCCTCCTCCTCTTTCATGCCAAATCTCCCAGCACCCCCGGAAGAGATGTACATAGAGGTTTTATACACAATTTTCTTAACCATGATCCCTAATTACTTATTATCATGCACCACTCTCTGTGTGACACACATGCAGACAAGATAATTTTTAAGCTGATGTTTCCCTACTTATACATCGAGATGGCTATCTACGAGCACACGGACCATGCCACACTATACATTCCTATCTGTTCTATGGTAATATATAACCACCCCCCCTCCCACAAACGTAATCCCAGCACAGACAATTGGTATATTTTAGGATGGCTGAGTCAAGATACCAGCAACAACTCTCATACTCTTTGTCAAAAGACACCGTGGGATCTTTAACGTCCACCAGATAATTCAAGCAGACAGGTTTCCAGCTGACACATGACGTCTTTGTGAGAATGCAAAACCCTGCTTGTGAAGTACCAATCCAAATGTATCAAACCACATGAGACAACTCAAAGGTAGGTGCGGCCTCTGCACCATCCTGTCAGGACAAGGAAGTGGTAAAATACAAAGATGGAACGGAACATTTTCAATCTTTCTATGACCATCAGACATACTGTTACGAATCTGGAAGCCTTGTGCACACAGACAGACAGCCGTCCCCGTAGCTTAGTTATTTCAATAAGTGTGTGTTTCGAGTTAGGGCCCCCGACCTGTGTCTAATGGGAATTACATACATGTGCTGTGAGTTATTTTTATTGTTAGGATTTTTACATCCACACCATCTTCGCACTCACAGCAACAGCACTCTGCTCGCGGCATTCTTCGTGTGCTCGCCACCAAGCGCGCTTGTGGGCGGAGTCTAACGTAGGCATGGCGTCCCTCCTTAGGCAATCGGCAAGGAGCGGGTGTCTCACCCTCCCCGTTTCTGACTCAACATGATCGCCATTAAGCACACGGCCAGAGGTGAGGAGCTGGGCGGAGCCACAAACGCCTCCGATCGGGACTCCGTCCAGAATGGTGGCAGTTGCCCCGCCTACCATGCGTCTGTCCAATGGAGGGCGGCCAGGGAATCGCACGATGGTTCTGGCTAATCAAGAGGCGAGTGGTCAGGGAAAGAGGGCTCTCCCTCAGAGAGAGAAAGATTGGTGATTTTTGGACGAACGGGGGAGATTGATCTCGTCCTGTCGCCGGCGTCTGCTCTCATCTCGTCCTGTCGCTGGAGTCTGGTTCTCCATCAGCTCAAGCGCGTGTTCTGCTGGAGCGCTGGTCTTATCTCGTCGACGCTGGTCACCTCTCCTTGACGATGGGCTGGTCGCATCTTGACGCTGGTCTGGTTCACTCATCTCGGCCAAACCGCACGAGGCGGGAAGGTCCATTTTTCTTTCTGGGGTCTGTGTGTGCGTGTGTGTGTCCGTGGGGCCCCGTCTTTAAGTAGAAACTGGATAAGTGCTTTTGCTTGTACATTGCATTTCATTTCTTATAATCGGATAACTCTGCTCCTTGCATGCTCCCCTGCCCCCCATTATAAATAAATCCCCTGTTAAATGTTTCGGCTCGTATTTGTGTTTTTTCATTGGCTTAGCACGGTCATGGTGCGTGTTGGGAAATTTGGGAAGCGGCAAGTTGTACATTTGGGCCGATGGGACCTCGGTAACCATTCGCTCGGGTTACGCACGGGTCGAGCACGCATACGGTTCGTCCTGTACGAGTGCCCTCGAGGGTGTGAATCCTCGGTAGCTCGCCACGTGGGCCTCTAGGTATTTTGAAGTTTGGCAGATAACCCTGTCCCACGTGGTTGATTTATTGACGATTCACGGTCCTGTAAGGGACCCGTACCTGTCGGAGTTTTCCGAAAGGTACGATCTAGATTCCGGGTGTTCGGTAGAGTCGACCCTACTGCTCCACCTCGCGGTCGTGCTCGCAACCGACGCCCGGCTCCACAACAATATATGCTGAGTAATAAAGAAGAATGGCCAATGTATGGAAAATATTAGGATATCAAAATTTCAGCATTTTGCAGGGGGAAAAGGGGGGGGGTGCATTATATCCTCACAATAAAATGCACATTATGCTGGAGACCCATCTTCTAACATTTGATAAGGGCATGTTTACCACCACAATAAACGAGGTTTGCTGATGCTTTGAGAATTTGCTCTTCGTCAGAGTAAAATGCTTCAAAAGTAAGTTACAACTCCTTTCCCACTGCAGTAAACATGCTCTTATCAACTTCTAGTTGTTAAAATTCATCACTTATGTTGCCTCCCGATGCAAATTGACATTCGCCTTCACAACGATATTATTTATTCCAGTCCATTAATTTTTTTCCCATTGTGTACAGAGTTGGGCACAACAATTCGTGGTGGTGCACAATGATTGCCCAGTTGTGCACTTATCCTGCTCCTCAGCCTGTTCCTAGTGTTTCAAGTTCTCCAAATGCTGTAAGTTATCCTCTATCCTCCAAATTTTTCCTGGTAATTTTTTTTTCATTTCACCTTGCCCTGTACATTACTTTTGATGTTGACAGGATAGCTTGTAGGTATGTGCACTTGTCTTTGAGCTGTCTTGCCTGGATTCAAGTTACGACCTAACTATAAACTATCACCCTGATCTTTTGTGGGCAGGGTGATGAATCAAAGCGTGTGTCATCTTTTGGAAGATCGTTAAACTAGAGGATTAATCTGCTATTACTCGTTGTTGATTGGTATTGAAGATGCCACGGTCTTTTATAAAAACTAGTACATGCCCGTACGTACGTGGCCGTACATGCAAAAAAAAAAAAAATTCAAACCGCGTGCCAGAAACAACCACACAGGCCGTTCCTTCACCCTCGCATGGCCATACGTGCATGGCCGTACGTGCGTGGCCGTGCGTGCGTCGCCGTACGTGCGTGGCCGTACGTGCAACCCCTCCGCAAAATACCCCCAACCCCCTCCCACCCCCCCAAAAAAACTTTCAAACAACCACACAGTCCATTCCTTCGCTCTCGTAAATGATGACTGGATTGGGGCATTGTGTTCATCTATAAATGCGCATAAGAAATCGAGAAATTATTAGAATACAGTAAGTCATCACTATCCGGAAGTCCGTATGTTGTAACCCGTAATGGGGAACGCGGCTGAGGATCTCTTCCCCCAAAGGCCACGCCGACGCAGCAACGTGTCCTGTCATTGGTTTGGTAAACAAATGGCCATAACTTTGGAACCACTTGTCCGATTAATATCAAACCTTGAAAAGGCACATACTCAGGTCCCAGCAATATACCTGTCAAGTATCAATTAGATCGGACAAGTGGTTGTCGAGAAACAGTGGTCACAGACAGACACACACAGAGATTGCTGGAATTATATATAGAAAATAATAATAATAATAATAATAATAATAATAATAATTAAAAAAACAAGTGCATATACATTCAAAGGACACTGCCCCCATGCCAAATAAATAAATATCAAATCCTCCAGCGCATGACATTGTTGGGATGCCTCCAGTGCTTGGCGATGCAGCACATGGAGACGGAATTGGGAGGGAGTGGTGTACAATCATTGATGGATTAATTGATTAATTGCATAATTAAAATGAATAAATAATAATTGCAAAATAATGTAATTAAGGTCTTAATTAATTGGATAATAGCAGACCAAAATCACCACTGTTTCATCCAAATCATTAACTTTTTAAAAATTAAGTCATCGAAAAATGAATAATTAATCGATTAATTGATTAATCAATGAAACAAAAATATCCTTTATAGCCAAATCATTTGGTTACTGTCACATCCAAATATCAGCTTCTGAGATCAAAAGGTACCTGAGATATTGCCCAGATGAGAAAGAAAACAAACAAGCCGGTAGGCGATGAGGGATTCGCTAGGATCGAAGCACTGGATACGATGCTTTTCATTCTGACCGATCCACCGACAAAGATTCATTGAGAAGACGTATTGGTTCACATACAATTGTTCCTCTGCCTGGCAAGATTTTTCCTATTGCGTATTTTGCCAACTGGCACTCCTCATAAAAAAATGACGATAAATAGACACCCTATTTTTGAAGGACTACCATTTGAAAAATAATCGGTTTGCTGGTTTGTGCTGTGGAGCCTCACGTTGCGCACGCGCGCACGCACGCACGCACGCACAACTCGATAAACTTCTCTCAATGCTCTTGTTTGACTACACCTCCTGAGCCACACAATATTTTTCATAAGCCACGCCCACTTTAAATAATAAATAATTCGAGGTGGTGTGTGGGTCTTGATCGTTTTCGGTAAATAAATAAATAATTGAAGGTGGTGTGGGTGGAGAATCGTTTTCGCTAAATAAATAAATAATTGTAGGTGGTGTGTGGTTCGTGGAATCGTTTTCGGTAAATAAATAAATAATTGAAGGTGGTGTGGGTGGAGAATCGTTTTCGGTAAATAAATAAATAATTGGAGGTGGTGTGGGTGGGTAATCGTTTTCGGTAAATAAATAAATAATTGGAGGTGGTGTGTGGGTGGGGAATCGTTTTCGGGAAATAAATAATTGGAAGTGGTGTGTGGATCGTGGAATTGTTTTCGGTAAATAAATAATTGGAGGTGGTGTTTGGGTCGTGGAATCGTTTTCAGTAAATAAATAAAGAATTGAAGTTGGTGTGTGGGTCATGGAATCGTTTTCAGTGAATAAATAAATAATTGGAGGTGGTGTGTGGATCGTGGAATTGTTTTCGGTAAATAAATAAATAATTGGAGGTGGTGTTTGGGTGGAGAATCGTTTTCGGTAAATAAATAAACATATTATGAGAAATCCACAAAGACGGAAATGCCGGTGATTCCATTTATTTTGGATCCTTTTCACTTTGGTCAATAACGTTTGGATAGAGGAGAGATCGAAGGTGGAACGACGGTGTAGTTCCTTACAAACACTGTATACACACCTTAAATGACGGTAAATAGACACCTGATTTTTGAAGGACGACCATTTGAAAAATAAAACGTCAATCAAAAATCGGCTCGAGTAAAATTTTCTAAATATCTCGAAGTGTTGAATTCCGAAGTCTCGTTTTTCTACATTCAAAACTGAAGGACAAGTATTGAAAATACTGTACGCGGTTTTTCGGCTGCTGTACAGCAACAGGTGGTTGCGAGGCAACGAAATTCAAACGCGCACCTTCCCAGTATATATTCCACCTTTTGGCAAAGTTTCATCGAAATCGGTACGGTGGTTCGTGCTGTGGAGCCTCGCGTTGCAGACACACACACACACACACACACACACACACACACACACACACACACACAAAACCTGACAATAAGGGATATCTCGTGTATATATATATATATATATATATATATATATATATATATATATATATATATATATATATATATATATATATCGAATCCAATAACTATTTAATAAATTGAAAATAATCAATAAATTAATCAATTAATTGATTGTCAAAAAACTTTAAAAATACTGCTTTTCCCAAAAGCACATCTTCATGTTCGTCCCCAAATGTCAGCTTCCTCGCTCAAAGGATGGCTGAGATATCACCAGGACAAACAAGAAAACAAACACACAGAGTAAAAACTGAGTACATACTCCCTTCCTTCGGCGTCTTGTGATTATGCCATGCATTGCCTGGATTCGGAATTGGGAAAGAGCAGTGTACAACAAGAGTGAGAATTGCTTTGCAATACATGTCCCCTTTCTATACGATATTTTCTCAGTCCAAAAAAGGTATAACTGTGAAAATTTGACGAAACGTCCTGAAACTCGATCTTGATCTGTAACTAATCATAGTAAAGCCATGTAGCAAGTTTTAGTTGCGTGTGTTAAAGGGTATTGGAGAAAAGTAGGAAAAACCACAGGTGAGAGGGATGACGGCAGGACGGACAGACGGACGGACGGAGAGCAAACCTATACTCTCCTCCGGTGAAACTGGAAGGGGACTAATAATACTAGTTCCCTTACAAGGAACTTTTGATGCAGGAGGAGACCATTAGACCCATCAAAGCCTGCGCTATTATTACCAACTTCTGGTTATTTGTCCATGTGCTCTCCGTTTTTAAATGCCAAGTGTCAAGCAAGGAAGCAACACGTACCATTTTTAAAGTCTTTGGTATGACTCGGCCAGGGTTTTAACCACCAATCTCCCAGACTCAGAACGGCCCGTATCCTGGAACCACCTACGTGTCCTGCTTCTTTGTAGAAAGAATGCTCCAGTCAGCTAACCAACACTTCGAGGTTTAAATCACTTTTATTTTATTTTGGCCTGGCATGTAACATGGATTAGGCTAACACTTTATAATGGATTCACCAAAATCAAGAATCACTGCTCACTTTCACTCTTTCATTCCTCTTTTTCCCACCTTTGAAATAAACTCCCACACACTCTTCAATCCCACTCTTCACTCCAGGTATTCTAAACAGCTGTTCACCACCATCTCTTACCTTCACCCATCCAAAACTTCGATCTTTTCTGCCCCCGTTAATCCACCCCAAACCCACCTCCTTCAAATTCCCTGCTTTCTGTGTGTTAGCTCGCATACGAGCCTCAACATTGTGTGCAAAAATAAAAAAACAAAACAAAAAACACAATGCTACTTTCAAGAGGATAGGGACCAATAGAAGAGAATGGACTTGGATTATTGCATGAAGCAAATGCTTGGTGAACGGTGAATTGTTCACCAAGTAGTTGTAAAAGTGTAAAAGTGGAAATTCATGTTTAAGCAAAACACAATTGAAATTTGAAGCAAGTTTGCACTTCCACCTCAAGGCAAATTGATTTTTTTTCTTTGCCAGCTTATTTGTACTGAACTTCAAATAATGTTTCCTTTTTTTCCATTTCAGATGTTGAGTTTCTGCAGTATATTGGACATTTTTATATTGCAGTTTTAAGGCACCAACTATTACCATGACAATAACTCATGGAAGCTGTAACTCGACACAATTTGTTTCTTAACGTTGTGGGTTATTTGAAAAATGAGATAAATAATTGGAGAGAAGTTTGTCAATTAATGAAGAAAGAAAAGACGATAATGTTGTGAGAGCTCCATGAATATTAGTTTACTTTACATTTGTGAACCTTACATGTTTACAAACGCATAGCCATGATAGCTATTCCTTGTTGAATTTGGTATTTTCAAAATGCAGAAACAAATTTCAAAGAGTGCAGGAATACCGTAACAAAAGTTATAAATATTGCTTTGTATGGCAAAAAATATTATGAAAAAGGCTTTGGTTACAAGGAAAGAAGCTTCACTGTATAATGAAGAATATTTTCGAATTCTGATCAATTGCCAAATTTAAAGCATTGTGGAAATTGACTAGTGGGCAGTGTGACCACTCCTCATTTTCATAAATGCCAAGGTGAGCCAATGAAAAAAGCTAAGAATTCACAAGGTTTCGGAAAAGCGATGATAATAGAAAACCTATACGGAAAGAAAACCTATAGAAAACCAAGACACCAAGGTGAACAACAAATAGCCAAGATCTTGTGAAAAAAGCCAAGGAGTGGTCACACTGCTAGCGGGCATCATTCTTGGCTCACCTTTGGTGGGCAATGTGCTGCGGCACAGTCTTGGAAATGCACTTTATAATTTTATCATTTTTGAAATAAATTTTATTGATCACAACATGTTATACTCCACATCTATATAATAAAGCATGAGTGTCTGTCTGTCTATCTATCCCCGAACTACTCCCTCAGTTTTGGGGATAGCCCCGTCAAACCTTCTGTGGAACGTTTTGGGGTCCCAGCTGATGTCCTACGTTGCGTGGGAGGTTTCATGAATGCCTCAATGCAATTATGATTTTGACTTTCGATACGTACGAAACTGCTCCCGATCCAAAAGCAAACACAATCACGGATTTGGCTGCAACATTCGCTGCTTTGATACTATCTCACTACAATTGTGATTTTGAATTTCCACCCGAACGACCCCTGCTTTTATCCATACTAGGGTCACAGATCCCAGCAGATGTCCGAAGTTTGGTGGGAGGTTTGATCAATTTCTCAACAAAATTGTGATTTATCAATCAATTTAATTTTCAATCCGTATGAAGTGTTTTGTCTCCGCCCTTTCTCGCCAGCAGATTCATCTGTATTGGTTGTCATGTGAGAACGGCATCTGTATTAATTTTTCTCACAAGTGTTTGTATTTCGTTATATTAATTGTATGGTATTAATTTGTGATTGGAATGATGCTGTTTGGAATGAATATAGAGAGATTGAGTTGAAAGGAGAATGAGGAAATTATGTGAGTGTTTCCATCCATGATATTCATGGATTCGGCATTTGCAGTTTCGCCATTAGGGTCAGCTGCAGTAAGTTTTTTTGCCCAAGTCAATCACAAACAGGCTGTCCAAGCCTGACATTCGACTGAAGATGTCACAGGAATGTGGAATTTCTTGATGCAAACATTTTTTTGTTTTAAAGATGTAGGTCCCCTACTGTGCATAGTATGGGTACCTCGCTGGTCATAAGATAGAGGAAGAAGATTTGTAATACTGGCTACCACCAAAGGTGGTGCTATTTCCTCATGTCAATTTTGGAGTTTCTGTGATATCCACGTTTGCTCCATTATAGTGAGAAGAAGACGAACAAGCTCATTTCACTTCAAGTTGTGTTTTTCCCACATCTTATAAGGTTTAAATGTTCCAGAGGCTGTGATTATGAGGGTGTAAATGCAACTCACAGAACTGAAGTTCGGAAAAAGGCTTGCTGTTGGATTGAGTGAAATTGGAAGAAAGCTCTGCATGTCCATGGTGTGTGGAGGTGTGGCTGGTATGAGAGTGGCATGAGACCCTGGACAAGGACATCCACCAAGAATATGGCCTGCGGGGTGTGCAGAGACAACACAAAGCATGATGATCTCATATCTGGTAAGTCTGACCATTTTCCAAAGTCTTGTTCGACTACAATTATAATTATATATCAGAAGGGTATTAACAAGGAAAGATGGCCAAACACACACAAAAAAACACACACACACACACACACACACACACACACACACACACACACACACACACACACACACACACACACACACACACACACACACACACACACAGTTATTTATTCTTCATCATTCCCATTGCTCCAATGATCACTGGCACAATTTTGGTGCTCTTCAAATTCCAGTATCTTTTCACTTCATTTTTGAGGTCCTGGTATTTGGTCATTTTCTTGATTTCTGCATCGTTAGTCCAAAATCACCGGTATTAACACCTCAATTAGCAATGCCTTCTTTCATTTTGTACCTCAGGACTATATCCACTCACATCGCTTTGTTTTCTATGTTCACGCTTGATAGGATCATCAGGTTGCACGTAAGCGTTCCATCCTTGTTTACAATGATTGCTTTAGGTTCATGTTTCCATAATTTTTCTGTGACCGAGATGTTAAATTTTTTGGGGTATGTGCCAGTGGATTAATCAAGTGCTTTGTTGTGTCTTTGTGTGTACAGCTGTTCTTACGTAAGTTTTTGACATACAAAAAGGAGGTGACTCATAGTTTGTTTTTACCTTGCAAAATCTACACCTGTCCAATTGACTCAGTCCCACCATTTTCTTAAAGCCATTGGTATAGTGTCTTTTGCCTTGGGCATTTGTTATGATTCGTTCTCCATCCCAGTTGAGCTGACCTCTCCTTAGCCATTACAATGAGCCTTTTAGTCTGTGCTCATTCTGTCCAACTATATATATATATATATATATATATATATATATATATATATATATATATATATATATATATATATATATATATATATATATATATATATATATATATATCTCTGCTCTGTTGATATTTCATTTGAGACTTTTATTTTGTCTTTTTTGCAATAATTGAGACTGTACTTGTTCTTTCAGCATCATATATGACATTCGATTCACATCTGCTTTTGGAAATATTTTTGGAAAGTGAGTTAGGGATACTTTTTCTGGCTTGCTTTCTTCATTCATGTTTGCATACAAATTGGATTTGAGAGTCTGTTGAACTTTTTACATATTCAGCCAGTCCTACAGTTGTCACTCCGTGCACTTGGTTGAGCTCAATCAGGCCACTACCTCCTTCTCGTCTCGGCAGGTACCGTCTCAGGAATTTGGATTTGGTGTGTGTGGAGCCTTTCTTTCATATATATAAACAATTACATAAACCTGAACCTCATCCATTTGTCCCGACATTTTCTGGACCACATCATTTTCACACATGGTTGGTCAACATCACAATAGAAACTTTCAAATCTTGATTAAACTGAAGTTAAAACTTGAAATAACGGTGTTTTTGCCAATCAGCGGGGAGAGGGGCAGAGCTTGGCTTTGGCATTGACACTTCTGCATCATGTTTGAAGGTGAAGTTTTTGTTGGAAATCGAACGAATTGCGTTCAATTATGTACCGTATTTTCACGACCAAAAGGCGCACCGTGCCAAAAGGCGCAGTCTAAGTTGTGTGTGCCGTTCCTGTATTTGACACACACATAAGGCGCTCCTCACGATAGGGCGCGGGTTTTATATGAATATCCTCTACTACGTACGTCCGCCGTACAACAACACACTCACACAAGCACACAAGTGTGCGTATTTAAAAATAGATCGGGAGCAAAATTGAGTTTGGTTGTGCTTTATTAAAGTATTAGTTACAAAAATACTAAAACAATCAAATACCGGTAATAGTCTTTAATCAAATCCATCGAAATCCTCATCCTCTGTTTCGGAATCGAACTGCGCTAAACCCAACCTAGCAGGTCCACCTTCCTCGCCGTCAGAGTCACTTTCTGCACCGTGCGGCTCCTCCGAAATGATGCCGGCTTTAGCGAAAGCTCGGACAACAGTGCCAGCAGACACGTTAGCCCAGGCATCAACAATCCAGTGGCAAACTGTGGCGTAACTCGCCCGGCACTGCCTTCCACCCTTTGTGAAGCTGTGCTCTCCTTCGGTCATCCACCGCTCCCACGCCGCTCGCAGCCTCACTTTGAACGGCCGGTTCACGCCGATGGCTCGGCTGGATCCGTTTGTCGCAGATGTGCTTGCTGCAGTAGGAGCGGAAGTTTTCCATCATTTCTTGATAATCCGCCGGACGTTGCTGCGCTATCGTAGTCCTGGTCCGGATGGAAAAATGGCACCGTTTCATGAAGCGAAAGCACCAAGACGGACCTCCGTGGAAATGTTCGATTTTCATTTCCTCCGCTATCGATACTGCCTTCAGTCGGATCGTGACCGTCGAAACGCTCCTCCCACTTGCTCTTTGCTCAACGATCCACTGCTCAAGTCTTTCCTCCAACTCTGGCCACCTCGCCTTGTTTCCACGGAAACTCAGCTGCGTCTTCTTCACCTGTCGCAGCTCGTTTTCCAGCTTCCTCCACTTTCGAACCATCGACTCGTTGATCTGGAAATTCCTCGCCGCGGCTCGATTCCCATGTTCCTCCGCATAGCTGATCGCCTTCAGTTTAAACTGAGCTTCATAAGCGTGTCTCTTTGCCATTTTCGGGGTTGTTAAAACAGCAATGTTCTGCATACCGCACATACCTGTTCTTTTATACACACAAAGGGCGCACTGCACTATAGGGCGCGTCGCACATTTTGACAAAAATCTAAGACGTTTATATGCGCCTTATAGTCGTGAAAATACGGTATGTTCCATATGCATAATGAAAATTAACATACAAACGTTCCACAGTCATCAAAATGATGTTCTAATGAATAATAAGGGCATACTGTGTGATCGAGCATCATTGAAGAAACAGAGAGATATCAAACTCTTCACCATCATGAGACTGAGGAGAAATGTGTAAAAATGTAAAAACACATCAACAGAATAAAGAGCTATAACAGACTGCTCACAAACATGAGACTGAGGAGAAATGTGCAAAGATATGTCATTAGAATAAAGACAGGCAACAGAATGATGGACAACATGAGACTGAGGAGAAACCGACCTCAAACAAAGAAATAATGCCATTTGCTGTGGTGCACTCCAGGGTTAGTTTTGCTGCAGCTTTAAACATCAATCTTTTTTGTTTGTTTCTTTGTTTTTTTTGGATACGTTGTCGAGGCTCGTGTGAGACCTAACACACAACGCACATCAAGGGGGGGGGGGCATGAGACAAGAGGGGAGGGAGTGGGAAGGACAAAACAGTGGGGAACAGAGACATTAGGAGATCTGTGGAAGGGAGAGGATGGGACGGGGAACATGGGGAATAGAAGATGGACATTACAGGGACTTTCAGGAAGGAAAGCAGGGAATTTGAAGGAGGTGGGCTTGGGTGGGTTATCGGGGGTAGAAAAGATCGAGGATTTGAATGGGGCATGATAAGAAGTGGTGGTGAACAGCTGTTTTAAAGGCCTGGAGGGAAGAATGGGATTGAATAGAGTGAGGGAGTTTATTCCAAAGGCGAGAAAAAAAGAGGAATGAAAGAGTGAAGGTGAGCAGTGATTCGTGATTTTGGTAGTTTTGAAAAAAAGGGGGTTGTTAGCGAACCTTAAGGGCCCTGTGGAAATGTGGTGGGGACAAATCGCAGAGAGAGAGCAGTGGGGGGGGGGGTGCGAGGCTGGAGAGGAGACCGTAGAAGACAGAAAGACCACCGACCAGCCTGCGGTGATTGAGTGAGAGGCCCAAAGACTCAGCCTCATTGCGGGAGATGTCAATGATCTGAAATGCCTTGGTTTCTACAGCGTGAAGCCGAGAAAGGTGGGAGGCAGGAGCACCAGCTCACACGGGAGAGCAGTACTCCATCAGGCTGCGGACAAAAGCTTTGTAAGTGGTCAGGAGCTCAGGTGGGCCGAGGAAGGACTTTGCACGACGGACGATTCCCAGTTGGCGACTGGCTTTGGAGGCAAGGTTTGAAATGTGGCTTTCCCAGGAAAGGTCATGGCAGATAGTGAGACCCAGAAGCTTGAAAGAAAGGACTTCTTCCAGAGGATTGTTGAGAAAGTGGATGGGGGGTTTTTCAAAACGGTTCTTTCGAAGAGACATATAGTGGGGCAACTTAGATAAATATAGCACAACAATTGTGCATTTTGTGAAGAAATCACCAAATTTGGCACACACATACCCCATCATATTATGAAGAGATTTGGATATTGGGCCATCCCAAAATTTTTGATGGCAGTGGAAAATGGCTGCCACAGCGAACAGCGGCTGAATTTGAGATGGCCCAATATCCAAATCTGTTCATAATATGATCAGCTACTCGTATGCCAAATTTGGTGCTTTCCTCACAAAATACACAATTGTTATGCCAAGTTGCCCCACGAATAGTGAGAGTGTGAGATTTGTCCGGATTGAAAGACATGTTCCACGTGTTGGACCAGTTTGTGATTTTATCCAGATCTGCAGTGAGCGAAGAAGCTGCTGCTTGCCGATCTCAGGGATGACCAATGGTACAGCAGAGGGTAGAGTCATCAGCAAAGAGATATAGAGGATTTTCCAGAGAGTCGGAGAGATCATTGATGAAAACCAGAAAAACAACAAGGCCCAGAATGCTACCTTGAGGAACTCCAGCCTGGACAGGAAGAGGGGAAGAAAGAACTCCATTTCGGGCCACACGTTGACTGCGACAGGAGAGGAAGTCTGCGAGCTATGAGTGGAGATGGCCTTGGATACCATAGGAAAAGAGTTTGGTGAGCAGGGCAGGGTGCCAGACCATGTCAAAAGCACATGATATGTCCAGGGATATGGCTCGGATTTCCTGTCTGGCATTGAGGACCTCCATCCATTGTTGGGAGAGCAGAAGCAGCATATCCAGTGTAGAGTGACCTGGTCTGAAACCAAATTGATGATCGGAAATCAGGCCATTGGAGAAGAGGAAGGATTTAATGTCTGAAGCAATGATGGATTCCATAACCTTGCTGATGATTGGGAGAAGGCTGGTTGGTCTGTAGTTGCAGGGATCTGTTTTTGCACCTTTTTTATGCAGGGCAGTGACGTTTGCTGATTTCCAAGCAGATGGCAGATGACCTTGAGCAATTGAGATGGTGAATAGAACAGAGAGAGGGTGAGCAAGAACAGAAGAGCAGGCTTTGAGGACACGTGGGCTGATGCCGTCTGGACCGGTTGCAGAGTATGAGTCGAGGTTTCATAGCAAGCTTTCCACCTTGTCAGAAGAAAAGGACACAGAGTCAAGGGACAGTTGGGTGCGACTGGGTAAGGTGTGTAGAGAAAGTGACGAGTTTTGGACACAATATTTAGCTGCAAACACCGAGTTTAGGCATTCAGCTTTTTCACGTGCGGTATCTGCAGTGCGGCCATTTGAGGTAAGGGAGGGATGGAGGGGGAACATACACCAGAAACAGATTTGATTAGACACCACCAGGATTTTGAGGAGGGAGAGCGGTTTGACAGCTCAGACTTGAGATTAGAAAGATGTTGTTTTCTGGCTCTCCTGAGGGTAGACACACACTTGTTCCGAGCTTTATGGAAGGAACTGAGATTGCCCTCAGTTGGGTTTGCTTTCCATGAGGCAAAGGCAAGTTGTTTCAGGACAATTGCCTCGCCACAACCTTCAGTGAACGATGGGCAGGAGGAAGGGTAGGGCAACTGAAGAGGAGAGGGGATAAATCTGTGCATGAGGGAGAGCAGGTTTCTTTGCAAGAATTCCCAGGATGAGTTGATGTTGGAGAAAGTAGCGATAGTAGACAAGTCTATAAGTTTGATGGCTGCTTGGAGACCCTGCCAGTCGGCTTGAGTGAAATGCCAGACTCGACGGCGGTGAGGTGGTTCTCTGATAATAGCCAGAGAGATGTCCACTTTGACAAGGACATGGTCAGAAGAACCGATTAGAGCGGAGAAAGAGCAGCAGATATTGTCAGGGAAATTTGTCAAAATCAGATCCAAAGAGATGGAGTACCATTGGTTGAGATCCGGGTCGGGAAGTTGACTGATTGATTCAGTCCCAATGAGTCGCAGAAAGCTTTTGCTGAGGTGCCATGACAGGTGAGAGAGGTACCCACACCGAGCCAACTGGCATGATGACAATTGAAGTCGCCACATTTGAGGAAGAGAGAGTTTGGATGAGAAGATAGAAGTTGGTCCATGTTTTCGGATAGTGAGGTGTAGATTGAGTCATCACTGTTTGGTGGATGGTACAGTACACATATAAACAAGCCGGTAGGCAGACATGGGTAGTCGACTACCCAATAGAACCTGATGCAATGGGCCCGTTCGATGGGGAATGACCTGAGGATTAAGCACAAGAAAATTCATGGTTCCAGCTTCAAGGGTTAATGCTGCAGATTGTTTTTTCCTAAAAAAATCCCCCACATTTAGAGGTTTTTTGGCCGTTGTGAGGCAACGGAGGGGTCCACGACAACGGTTCTTTCTCACACATAACTAGGACATACCATGAATCTACCATTCCAATTTCATGTATATCTGTCTCCTAGTCTCTGAGATATAAGGAACTTCGTTTTTTTTTGTTTTCGACCAGGGTTCATTCAAAGTCTATCTTCTCCAACAGTTTTCATAGGATCCGGCTGGAATTTTTTAACAATAAGGCTGAATGTACTGCCCACAGTGGGTCGTGGCCTGATTTTTGATTTTTCAAAAAATAAAAGTCCCCTTGCTAGGCAACCAAAGGGGCGTAAGCAACCAGTACCTACGCGGCACGAGGTCATAAACTGGTCCTACCACCCAAATTTCATCAAAATCGAACAACTGCAAGGGGGTCAAAACCCCCCGACAAACACACACACACGGACAGACTGACACCACGACCAACAAATAAGGGTAGATCAAAAAAAATAAAAAATTTCCCGAATTTTTTTTTCGACTCTATCGACTACCCAACAAGAGGTGGGAGTGGAGGGGAAGCCGTAGCCAGAGGTATTCCTGAGGGTGTGGGGGAGTGATGGCAGTGCATGGAGAGTGAGGAATAGAGTCTTTGATGAAGAGAGCAACTCCTCCACCAGGACGAGGCTCAGGTATGTCAAACCGGAGGAGGGAGTAACCAGGGAGAGATACTTGGGAGTCAGACACGTCTTGGGGGAGGAAGGTTTCTGTTAGGCAGATTATGTCTGGTTTGTCAGTGGCAACCTGTATGGAAAGATCTGAAACGTTTGGGCGAAGGTCCTGGATAGTTGAGGTCCACACTTTTAATGAAGAGGTTGGGGAGGACGCTTTTGGTGCAGGGGTTGGGGGGAGGGGGAGGGTAGGACAAGGGACGAGGGGGGGAGGTAAGGAGGGTTGATGAAAGAGTGTGGGGGATTGCAGAATAGCTCAGAGAGGGGGCTGAATGAGGAGAAAAGGCACTGTGGTGCTGGGGGAGAGGGGGACAAGAGAGGGGGAAGAAGGCAGTTGAGGATTTGAGGAGGTGGAGTGAAGAGATGGAGGTGAGAGGGCAGTGGAAGGAGGCAGCTTTGTGGAAGGGAGGGGGTGCAACTTTGAGAAGGATGAGTGAGGGGGATGAATGGAGGGAGAAAGGTGAGGGGGGAGTTTTTGAGAGAGTTGGGAGGGAGGCTTGGAGGGAGAAGAGTGGGATGGTTGCTTTGAGAGTGAGGGGTGAGAGGGGTGAGTTGGCACTGAAGTTGGAAAAAAAGATTGGTTGATGGAAAGCGAACATTCATCGCAAACTGGGGATTTTTTTAAGTTTTAGGTCAGAGATGCGATTTAACACAATTCTTGATGGATGCAATAAAGGTGAATTCAGGGAATGGAGAGAAGAAATGCTGGAACAGTTGGATTTTTTTTAGGCAAGGTATGAAGGAGAGGTCAAATTGAGAGCAGTCTGTTTAAATAGTAGAACAGTGCATTGTGGTACAGTGAAGAGTACCACACGAGTTAAAGAGGAAGATGAAGCCTTATTGGAGATCGTTTTTGTTATTATTATTATTAATGTTTGGGAGAGATTTCAACAGATAAGGTCATGGAAGTGTTGTAGAAAATATCAAGGAAGAAGAAGAGGAGGAAGAAGAGGAAAGAGGAGGAAGAGATGAAGAAGAAGAATCAGAGAAAAGTAGCGGTTTTTTTTTTTGTTTGTTTTTTTTTGGATTTAAGATAAGAAATAGAGAGATTAATTGGGAGGGATGGGGGATTTTCGGAAAGTGGGGAATATAGAGATTGAAGATAATGGGGAGAAAAAACAAATAAACACAATCGTACACCGAGTGGGACCGGTAGCCCTCAAGCCTCAAGGATAGGCCTCAAGCACTGGGAAAGACAAGTTCGACGAAATCTCACAAAATAGCACGATTTTTGAAACAAAACCGAACGAGGAACACACAGTAACATGAAGGTGAGAAAAACAATTAAAACGGGACAGATAATGACCGGAAAATTAACTTTGAGATCGTCAACAGAGATTAGAAAGCTGTTAGATTAGACCTGAAGGAGACCTGCCGATGCGCCAAACCCGGAACCAGAAGTGAAACTGCCAAACCCGGCATCTGGATCTATTATATAACATGAGCTGTGGCGTCTGTTTGTGGATTTGTCTCTCTCCTATTCACGGTGGCCGCTTCCGCGCTGTGTTTTGAAAAGCAGCCGATTGGTAATTTTACATTTTCATTTCACTTTTTTTCATGCAATATAGTCAGTCTCTTTAATATGGAATAGGCAAAGCCGAGAAGCGAACATAGAAATCTTCTTGCATTCGCTTCTTAAATATATCAAATTAAACAGTCTTTTTGCAATGAAAAAATAAATATTACCTTAACATTACCTTCACAACAACAACTACACCACCTAGAACAGGATCTCATCTAAAAAAAATTAATATTACCTCAACATTATACCTCTGCATTACCTTCACAACAACAACTACACCGCCTAGAACAGGATCTCATCTGAAAAAAAAAATCCTCAACATTACCTTCACAACAACAACTACACCGCCTTGAACAAGATCTCATCTGAAAAAAAAAATCCTCAACATTACCGTAACAACGACAACTACACTGCCTGGAACAGGATGTCATCTAAAAAAATTAATATTACCTCAACATTATACCTCTGCATTACCTTCACAACAACAACTACACCGCCTAGAACAGGATCTCATCTGAAAAAAAAAAATCCTCAACATTACCTTCACAACAACGACACTGCCTGGAACAGGATCTCATCTAAAAAAATTAATATTACCTCAACATTTTACTTCTGCATTACCTTCACAACAACAACTACACCGCCTAGAACAGGATCTCATCTGAAAAAAATAAATCCTCAACATTACCTTCACAACGACAACTACACTGCCTAGAACAGGATCTCATCTAAAAAAAAATCTCATCATTGTTGTTGTTTCCTATTCTCTCATGTGCACGCGTTAAGTATGAAGCTCACTACGTTCGCTATTAGTCGGGTCAAAATACCACCTGACCCACAACAAATTGCAACAAAAGGTTTTTCAGTGGTTTTAATTCCTACTGGATATACTGATCAACAGAAAAAAGTCTACCAAAATCTGACATCCGGAAATCGGTTAAAACAGTCATTTTCAAGATGGCCGCCACCAGGCTTTGAAATAACGAAAACAGCAATAACTTCTTCAATAATTGTGATAAAAAAACATAATTGTTTGTTCTGGTCCATGGTTTTAATGGATCAGCAATCCAATGGTGTCAATAAAATTTAGATCTGATAGGTATTTAACATGAAATCCAAGATGGTGGCAAAATTCACGAGTGCAAAAATCAAGAAATTTTCCATCTGAACCAAAATCACTGAACACCTGGTGCGATGAATTGAAGGACGTGACGCGTGATCACATGTCGCGCGGCTCGCACACGGGACAGATAAAACCGAGATTCCGCGCAGTCGGTGGGATTGTCCCTGGGGCATTGTCATTTACGGCGGTGGTTCACTTGGTGCTCATTGAATGGTAAGAATTGAGAGTATACCAGATTCCGTGCTAATTGCTGATTTATTTTGCGGTGATCGACTGCACGTGTATACCTTGCTGCACATGTACTCCTTGCTGCACATGTATTCCCTGATGTCTCTGTAGAAGCGGCTTCAATCAAGTTAAATAAAGCCGACACTCTGAAGGTTTTTTCCCTCGCATTCATTTCAATTTATTTCACTTGATCCCTTCGGCTCCCTCAACCGACGATGGACAAGATCTACAAGCCGGAGAGGTTCGATGCAGACCCAAACTCTACTGACTCGGAAATGAAATGGTCGCATTGGTTCCGTTCCTTCTCACACTATCTGACCATTATTGAAGAGGGAGCCGACAAATTGGCCGCACTTGTGAACCATGTCTCGCCCAGTGTATTCAGGCTCTTCTCGGAGTGTGACACCTACGGCGCAGCGATCGACGTGCTGCGGGCGCTCTACGTGAAGTGCAATAACGAGGTATACATACGACATCTTCTCAAGACACGCAGGCAAGCAGCCGGGGAAACAATCGATCAGTTCCTGCAAGCTCTGAGGCAGTTGGGCAAAGACTTTAGTTTCCGGGCTGTAACCGCCGAGGAACACCGAGATGAAGCGACCAGAGAGGCATTCATCCAAGGGCTCAGGTCAGCCCCCATTCGGCAACGCTTACTGGAGAAAGCACAACCCACTCTTGAAATGGTAGCTGACCAGGCCCAAGCTATGGATACGGCTCAGCAGCAATCTGAGTCATATGGGACACCGGTGTTGCTAATGAACGCTGCTATGGCGGAAACTCAAGGAACCCCCGGGGCACCTCCGACACTGAGGATGGAGATAAACCCGAGGAATCGGATACCCAGACCTCGACAAACTCCTCAGCAACTACTTCGGTTGGTAAATGCTTATTTTGTGGGTATAAAAGACACCTCCGCAACAAATGCCCCACCAGGGATGCCACATGCATGAATTGTGACAAGAAAGGGCATTATGCCAGGGTATGCAAATCTACTCTTAGAAGAAATAAACCCACTTCTGCGGCTCTCTACTCACAAAAGAAAGTAACAGCAGCTTCACCGGGGAATCTATCCAAAGTTATCATCAACGTACGAATTAACGGGCATATGGCTGAGGCTCTGATTGATACCGGTAGCTCTGAAAGTTTCATCAACAGCTCGCTAGTGAAGGGCAGGAAATGGAAGATCCACCCGACAGACAATACGGTATGCATGGCCTCCACATCACTACAGTCCCGCATAGGAGGGTACTGCAATGTTGAGTTGGACGTAAAAGGGTACACGCATCGGGATGTAAGGGTACTGGTGCTTCGTGATTTATGCGCAGATGTAATTCTGGGTCATAATGTCCTCAAGCAGCACGCGAGCATCGAAATACCCTTTGGAGGAAGCAAACCTCATCTAATTCTAAATGCTCTGATCACCGCAGAGGTATTGTCCCCCCTGCTGTTTGCTAACTTGTCGCCGGACTGTAAACCGATAGCGATCAAATCGCGACGATATACCACTGCCGATATGAACTTCATCACTTCTGAGACCAAGCGATTACTGGAAGAAGGTATTATAGAACCGAGCGATTCGCCATGGTGCACGCAGGTGTTGGTGGCCACCAACCAGAACCATAAGAAACGAATGGTTGTTGATTACTCTCAAACGGTCAATCGCTTCACCCAACTCGATGCCTACCCTTTGCCGCGCATAGACGAGATGGTCGAACGCGTGGCCAATTACAAAATATTCAGCACCATCGATTTGCGAAGCGCCCATCATCAAATTCCCATTCGAGAGGAAGACAAACCTTACACCGCGTTCCAGGCAGATAGACGCTTCTATCAATTCAGGAGGATTCCGTTCGGTGTCACTAATGGAGTAGCTTGCTTCCAACGAGTTATGGACGACATCATCTCGGATGAAAACCTCAAAGACACTTGTTTACGTGGACAATGTCACGGTGTGCGGTAAGGATTGGGGGGAACATGATATGAATCTGGACAGATTCTTGAGCATTGCTAGAAAATATAATCTGACCCTCAACTATGAGAAATGTGTATTCTCGGCAAGGTAAATTAATCTTCTCGGCTACACAATAGCCGACGGCACAATAAAGCCCGATCCTGAACCACTGCGCCCACTTTGTGAGCTACCCCCACTTCATGACCTGCAGACAATGTGTCGGGTGATCGGGATGCTCGCTTACTACGCTAGATGGATCCCCCAATATTCTGAAAAATACATCCCCTGGTGCATTGCAAAAACTTCCCACCAGATGTCACTGTTGTAAAAGCTTTCCACAGCCTCAAAGATGATATCGGTAATTCCATGGTATTATCGATCGACAGCTCGGTGCCGTTCGTGGTGGAAATGGACGCTTCCGATCACGCGATCGCCGCGACGCTCAATCAGTCCGGACGACCCGTCGCGTTCTTCTCGAGAACTCTCTCAGGAAGCGAGCAGAGACACTCGGCAATAGAGAAGGAAGCGTACGCTATTGTCGAAGCCCTACGTAAATGGAGGCATTATTTACTGGGCAATCACTTCACACTTGTCACGGACCAGCGATCCATTGCCTTCATGTTTGATGGGAAAAATAACGGAAAAATTAAGAACGAGAAAATAATGAGATGGCGGATAGATCTATCTTGTTATAGTTACGACATTGTTTATCGGCCCGGGAGGGAAAACCCTGCTGCAGACACCTTCTCTCGGGTCTACTGTTCGGCGACAATCAGTCGGGCTTTGCAAGACCTTCATGGGTCTCTGTGCCACCCGGGGGTAACCAGAATGGCACATTTTGTGCGCAGACAAAACCTTCCCTATTCTATCGAAGATATTAAACAAATGAATGCTTCTTGCCCTGCTTGTGCTGAACTAAAACCCAGATTATATGGCGCCGCTCCCGGCAGATTGATCAAGGCCACTTCTCCCTTCGAGAGACTAAATATCAACTTCAAAGGACCCCTGACGACCGAGACAGACAACAGATACATATTCACTGTTGTTGATGAATACTCAGGGTTCCCATTCGCATTCCCGTGCTCGGATATGACCTCGGGCACTGTCGTGAAATGTCTCTCTGACCTCTTCGCCATGTTTGGGAAACCTTCGTACATACATTCAGACAGAGGGCTGTGTTTCATGTCGGCCAGGTTAAAACAGTTCCTATTTGAGCACGGCATAGCAACTAGTCGAACGACGGGTTACAACCCACAGGGTAATGGGCAGGTGGAATGGTATAATGGAGTCATTTGGAAAGCAATAACGCTGGCACTGAAATTGAGAGGACTGGGCCCCGAGCGGTGGGAGGTTACCCTACTCGACGCTCTGAATTCCATACGCTCTTTGCTCTGTACGTCCACCAATGCTACTCCTCACGAACGAATGTTTATTCACCAACGATGTTATGTTGACAGCCAATCGGTGCCCAACTGGCTAACCTATCCCAGAACAGTGTTCATGAAGCGCCCAGTACAACAAAGCAAGTATGAACCAATGGTGGAGGAGGTCGAACTCATCGATGCTAATCCAGAGTATGCTCATGTTAGACTTCCTGATGGAAGGGAGACCACTGTGTCGGTTCGCCATCTGGCTCCCGCAGGTACTCCTCCTGCAGGTACTCCTCCATCTGGTACTCCTCCCTCTGACATTCCCTCCCCAGGTGTTTCCCCCCCAGGAACTCCACCCGGGAATGGTGGCGACGGAGCTGCCGCGTTCCACCCAAGAGCGATTGAGGAGTCATCCCCGGCACGAGTCGAGGCTCCCCAAGAGGATCGGAAGCCTCCCTCAAGTGAAACCACTATTTACTCCCGGTGAGGTTGACGGATAAAACCCCCTCGCCGACTCGATCTGTAAAGGGAATTATCGGCATCCCTCGATGGCACCTTACCATGCTCCGAAAACTCAAAATAATCCTCACTGCTTGGAATGTATGCTTCTGTAGTTTAAATTGTTCACGCTGCTTGAAATGTATACTCCTATAGCGTTGAAGTAATCATGGTGCGTTAGTTGAGTCTCTAGTTACATTTTAAAGACGGGGAGAATGTGATGAATTGAAGGATGTGACGCGTGATCACATGTCGCACGGCTCGCGCATGGGACAGATAAAACAGAGATTCCGCACGGTTGGTGGAATTGTCCCTGGGGCATTGTCATTTACGGCGGTGGTTCACTTGGTTCTCGTTGAATGGTAAGAATTGAGAGTATACCGGACTCCGTGCTAATTGCTGATTTATTTTGCGGTGATCGACTGCACGTGTATACCTTGCTGCACATATACTCCTTGCTACACATGTATTCCTTGCTGCACATGTATTCACTGATGTGTCTGTAGAAGCGGCTTCAATCAAGTGAAATAAAGCCTACACTCCGAAGGTTTTTCCCTCGCATTCATTTCACCTGGTGCCACTGAAACATTTATTTGTGAACATTACATAATGGCAGTTTAGGTTACAATTTCAGTCCTCATCACTGTCCTCTAGTTCCTCAGAGGCTTGATTTAGTGGATTGTCACAAAACGTCACTTGGCATGATCCACATGCAGACGTACACGGAAGCCCATTCTTTCTGCAGCTGCAACGGGGTGTGTCACAAGATGTGGTACAGTTGCAGTGTATCATCTTCATAAGAGTGTCTGGTGCAGCATTCATGGCAGTCATTATAGGTACAAATTGATTGTCTTCAAGTCCCCAGCCCCATTCCAGAGGATCGAGGTCACCCTCCATCCCCATCCAAACCATGACCTGGTAGTACACTCGGAGACAATGAAACTTGGTGGCAGATTCCGTTGAGGGAAGACGTTCAGGTGTCACGAAAGACCTGGCAGCAGCGACCTTCTTTGTGAATATCTTGTAGCGCATGGCTGCCAGAGAACTTGTGGTCTCCCCACCAAATATAACGGCCATCGCTTGGCTGCCAAGTTTCTTTATTTCAGCGTGGCTGACGCCTCTCGAATTGAATGTATCTGCACACAACTGGAGGCCTTGATCATCTTCCACGAGTTTCTTAAAGACTGATTTTTTTTTTCCAATGCCATACACACGAGATGTTGAATCACATCCTGTGAAGGCGTGCAGGAATAATAGTTGAGTGCACAACTTATTGCCAAGAAGATGCTTCATCCGATTGATGTCATATACTATCAGATTGCTTCTTGACTGGTTGTCTGATCTGAAATATAGTGGTTTTCCATCTGGTATACAGTAATGGAGCAAAAGCATCAACAAATCTGTGTCCTCTCCGATTAGTGTGGTGGAATGCAGAATTTTGCTGTTTACGGCTGTCTTGGCAATGTCCACATCAGTGTCCCCTTCTGCCTGAATAACTGTGCAGCCCACTTTCTTCACCTGATCACCTATTAAGGTGATCAGCTGTTGCTTGTTACTGCCGACACATCGGAATTCATCTCTCTTTCCGTCAAATTCAGTTTCTCCGGTGAAGTTCACAGTCGGATAGCTGTTGGCTTGTCCCCGTCTCTGCTGAGTGTTATCCTTTATCAAAGGGCCTGCACCATAGCCATCAAAGACAACAGTTGCTGTCCCATAGTGTTTTGTTGTGAAGTCCGCATATGCTCTGGCTATTTTGCCATATGTATCTCCCTTCTTCCACTTGAGCTTGTGCAGCAAGGATCCACCATCAAGAACATACCTTTCAGTCTTAAGGTGTGCTGAAGGTGTGGTGTCAGGTACTGCTTCACATGCCAGTGCCTTGGTACAGTGGTCATTGACGGCTTGAGCGAGTTGAGGTTTGTCGGCCTTCCTCAAGATCTTGTTGTCCTCAAAGAGGGATGGAGGGTATGGACTGAGCTCAAAACTCATCACGTCCTCAAGTGACAAATCACCTATCTGGGATACCACCAGGAATCGCTGGAATAGCACACTGGAGTTGATGGTTCTGTGAGGAGCAACCTGGAGAGCATTAGAATTTCCCAGGGTCTTTACTTTCTCTGTCCTCTTGATGGAGAAGGAAAACACAGGTTGTCCAATCACTCTCTCGATGATTTTGTTCCCAACAGCTTCATATTCATGCACGTTGATGTCTTCGCTTGCCACGATACCATTTATGATATTTCTCAATGTAGGATCAGAGGAAAAGGTGAAAATGCATTCAGCTTTGTGCTTATCTTCGAGAGGTCGAATGCATGTCTTTCAATTCTGGCACCAGTTGCTTCTTTATGCTGTTCGCTTGTTGCGTATGTGAGATCATTGAAGTCCTGCATGGCGACGTTGACCTCAGATGTTATGGGGACTGACATTGTCCACAATGCTAGGTGTTCCTCTGTCATCTTACTGCCATGAGTCAAGCCACCGGTGCTCTTTTGTGATCTCATGAGTGTTTGTTCGATGACCAGATCACAGCTGAGGCCTGCCCAAAACTGGTTTGTTTGCCAGATCACATGGAAGTCATTTTGAAACTTCTCATACACATCTGGGTGTTTGCTCTCCAGTTCACTCATTTCTTGTACATAGAGATAAGCTGGTAAGAGAAGACTGAAAACCCTTTTGTTAGAATTTGATAAATGTTTGGTGATTGCCTAACAGAGGTTTGATTATATAGAGACAATTTATTGATTTTACGCCCTTCATTTTTTGCCGCCATCTTGGATTCCAGGTTAAATAATGATCAGATCTAAATTTTATTGACACCAGTGGATTTCTGATCCATTAAAACCATGGACCAGAACCAACAATTATGTTTTTATCACAATTATTGAAGAAGTTATAGCTGTGTTAGTTATTTCAAAGCCTGGTGGTGGCCATTTTGAAAATGACTGTTTTAACCCATTTCCAGATGTCAGATTTTGGTAGACTTTTTTCTGTTGATCAGTATATCCAGTAGGAATTAAAACCATTGAAAAACCTTTTGTTGCAATTTGTTGTGGGTTTGGTGGTTGTTTGTCATAAATTGACCCGACTATCTATTGTCCCTTTCAGTAATCTATAAAATCAATATCAACATCTGGATTAAAGTAAATTTAATTCAGATATTCATGGAGTAACACAAAATTTAAAATAGCTATATTTTTTCCTCTTCTTAGAGAAATCCAACCTCCACCACCAAACATTTCACCACGATTTTGTGGTGGGTGATATAAGTAGCTCAATTTAAATTGATCGATTAGCTTAAACTGTTCCCATCACTATGGATGGGTATTTTGCTTACTTTTTCCATTACTGAGGATGAATACTTTTGCTCATGTTTTTATCGTCAAAATAACCCAATCTTGATTGGGTGACCCAGTGTGTGTGTGTGTGTGTGTGTGTGTGTGTGTGTGTGTGTGTGTGTGTGTGTGTGTGTGTGTGTGTGTGTGTGTGTGTGTGTGTGTGTGTGTCATTGTGATCTCCATTTGCAGGTTTGAGGAGATGGAATGAAGTCTTCCCAGGACCCAGGACTCAAAGTATCCACCTTCGCTTCAGTAAAGGATCACAGTTCATGGACCAAGCTGTTCAACTTTGTGTTCTCAGAGTTTTGTTCCGAGGGTTATTTTCGGAATAGTCACCGAACCCCGGTCTGTCTCCAATTGTCATGCGTTTGTGGTAATATTCCAGGGGATGGTTTTCAAAACCTAAGTGTGGTTTAGTCTTTGTTATTCCTGTTGCTATAATTATCACTTGTGGTGCAGTTTTGACATTCTTCAACTTCCAAGATCTCTTCATCTCATTTTTGAGGCCTTGGTTCTTGGTCATTTTCTTGATTTCTGCATTATTTAAGCCAAAATCGCTGGGTACCGATATCTCAATCAGCAATGCAAGGAGGTTGGGAGAGTGGGGAGAGGTGGTGGAAGGGAAGTGAGCATGAAGTGAGAGGAAGGGAAAGCAGACGTGCGGTGGAGCATCAATTATGATTCATATCTGTTTCATCAAAATGATTCTGCATAGAATAACATTGAAGATGGAAACAAAATAATGTCTGAAATACATTTTCTACTGGTAATACTATAAATACTGTATTGAGACAAACACTGCCAGGGCACGCCTGGAGATAAATACCGTCCAGGACAAACACTGCCTGGAGACAAACACCGCCCGGACGCGTCCAGAGCCAAGCCATCCAGAGACAAATACTGCCTGGACACGTCTTGAGACAAACAAACATGGCACGGACAGGTCCAGAGACAAACACCATCAGCAGATACACAATGCCTGGACATGTCCAGAGACAACTCCGTCCGGAAATAAACACCACACAGACATGTCTGGAGACAAACACAGACACATCCGGAAATAAACATTGCCCGGACATAAACACCGCCTATACATGTCCGGAGCCAAACACCACCCAGAGATAAACACTGCACGGCACAAACACCATCCGGACATGACCGGAGACAAACACTATCTGGACATAATCACTGCCCAGAAACGTACAGAGACAGAAGGAGAGAGGTGTGGGAGGGTGCTGCACTATAGTAGGAGGGGGCATAACGATGATGGGACAGAAAGAGAAAGAGAAAGAGAAAGAGAAAGAGAAAGAGAAAGAGAAAGAGAAAGAGAAAGAGAAAGAGAAAGAGAAAGAGAAAGAGAAAGAGAGAGAGAGAGAGAGAGAGGTTTTTGAAGTTCTTTTATTTGTAAAGATAAGAAATTCACACAAATCATACAAATAATAACGAAATCATGAACATTTCAAACATGTGCAAACCAAAAACACCAAAGACCCCCCCCCCCCCACACATTTACACTATCATACGAAGTTCAACATACTATTATCAACTTTACAAAAACCTTCCTTTACACACTACTTTTGTGTAAAGGGTTGCAAACCATTTTCAATTTGACAAAAAGAGAACTCCATATGTAGCCTACCCATAACAAGAGCCTTAAAGACAATTACTACATCACATAAAATATCAGCAGTGGCAAGGAGCTTTGATTTTCTGGTCTTGTAGATTGCCAATTTTGCAAGAGAAATCAGGAAATTGACAAGAGTGGTCTCTGAACCTTTTTTCTACCAAGTGGTATATCAAAAACAAAAAACAACGCGTGGAGAAAGAAAAGTTCATCCGATGTAACAGTGGTGATAATAACTCAAAGAGAGACATGTCTTGCACAATCTACATTTGCATTGCAAATACACAACCCTCTCCCCAAAAAACTCGAAGGATGACTTGAAAAAAGGATCACTCAGAAGGGAAGTATTAAAACACCAATACAATTTAATCAGGTAGTGCGGTGTTTCAAACCAGGAATTGACAAGCACAGTGCCAAGCACAGTTTTACTAAGGAATGGTCAGAGAAACCAGAAGTAACAATATCCGTATATGTCACAAGATTGGTCGCAGAGTTAGGAATGTAAAATGTATCAAGTGGAGCAAATGAAAGATGATTTAGTAAAACCCGACACCAGCTAAATTGTTGCAGGTTTGGGTGTTGTTGCCGCCATATATTGTTAAGATCATGATGCGATAAAATATTGGAAAGAGGCCTATTTGATGGTGGATGTGGCTCTGCTCTCTTCCGATGTAAAGTTGGGTTCAAAGTACAGTTAAAACCCCCTGCTAAGCACAGCAACATATCAGAAGATAGGTGTTGCAAGAAATGAAAGAAATCGTTAAAAAAAGTTCCTCTATCTGTACTGTTGCTTGGAGCATAGACATTAACAAAAACAAATAGTTTCTGATTGTATTCTGGCTCTACAGAGGCTAGATACCCTGGGATTATTTCTTTAAAAATAGGGGAGAGACCAGATAAACGTGGATTAACATAAAAATCAATACCCGCACTCACAGAATCTGTATTACAAAAAAAAAAAACCAAGTGCCATTCAGCTGTTGCTGTCAATCAGCCATACAGTCTGGAGTGACACGAGTCTCTTGTAATAAGAGGATATCAATTTTTTCCTTCCTGGCTAATTGCACAGTCTGCGACCGACGCAGCTGACTGCGCCCACGACTAATGTTCAAACCGGCTATGTTCATGAAGACATAAGCAGCAACTCAAGCATTACAAGTTTAATTATTTCCTTGCTGTAACAAGATACCTTTTCAGTCTTTTAAGCAAGTTATCAGAAATATGAAGGGTTGCAGATTGCTGTATAAGACCCGGAATGCCAATAATGAAGGTGCGAGTATCGGCGAAGAAATCGCCAATTTTCACGTGCCTTTTACAATAAGTTTTTTGAACTGCATGAAGTGGTCACGCTGGCCAGTCATCTAGTACGTGTCCAGTAGGGTCTCGGGCCTATTTTTTCCTCATTACTCCACCACCGAAGGGTGACAAAGGTTACCTGTTTATATTTTACCCCTGTTTGTTTGTCTGCTTGTCTGTGTTTGTGAGCAGTTTATCTCAAAAGGTTGTGGATGGATTATGACAAAATTAGGTGGATGAGTTGGGTAGGTGACATGAACAAGCTGATTAGATTTTGGTTAAGGTCTGGATGAAGATCCGGCCTATCAGTAGGATGCAAAAACATAAACTGTTTAGCCCAGCAGAGGTATGCGCTGCCAAGTGCCGTTCTAGTTATCCACGTCAATGATGCAAAGTACAGCTATATCTGAAGATTGTCCTAAATCTCATGTGAAATGAAAATCTGGGCAATGCAAAACAATTTATTTTATACTTGTTTTATCAATATATATTTTGTGTAAATAAATACGAGTAAAACTTTGCAGGTTATTTTTGCCAAGGGAAAATTAATGTCCTGATGTGAACCCACAAGTGGCTCATGCAGTGCCTTCAGAAAGTATTCATACCCCTTGGCTTTTGTCACATTTTATTGTGTTGCAACCATATTTTAAAATGAATCATACTCAGTCTTTCATGTGCCTTTCTGCAAACTCCAGGCATGTTGCCATGTGCCATTTTCTCAGGAGTAGCTTCTGTCTGGCCACTCTCCATCAAGCCGAGAATTGTGAAACTGCAGAAACTGTTATCCTCCTGGCAGGTTCTCCCATCTCAGCCAAGGAACTCTGTAGTTCTGTCAGAGTGGTCATTGGGTTCTTGGTCACCTCCCTGACCAAGGTCCTTCTTGCCCATTTGCTCACTTTGGTCAGATGGCCAGCTCGAGGAAGAGTCTGGGTAGTTCCATATTCTTTCCATTTCCTAATGATGGAGCTCACTGTGCTCTTGGGAACTTTCAACACTCTGGAAATTGTTTTATATCCTTCACCAGATCTATGCCACCTCACAATTCTATCTCAGAGTTCTACAGACAGTACCTTGGTCTTATTGGTGGAGTTTCTGCTCTGACATGCACTGTCAACTGTGGAACCTTTTTAGAAAGGTGTGTTTCTTTCTAAATTATGTCCAATCAATTGAATTGGTCACAGGTGGACTCCAATCAAGTAGCAGAGACATCTAAAGGATGATCAAAGGAAATTGGATGCACGTGAGCTCAATTTGGAGTGGCATATCAAAGAGGATGAACACTTATTGACGCAAGACGTTTCAGCTTTTCATTTTTCATTAATTTGTAAAAAATTCTGCAAACATGTTTTCACTTTGTCATTGTGGGGTATTTTACATAGATTGGTGACAAAAAATTATATTTATTCCATTTTAAATTCAGGCTGTAACACAACAAAATGTGGCAAAAGTCAAGGGGTATGAATACCTTCTGAAGGCACTGCATGTTGTTATATTGCTGAAAATACAAAGACATTTGACGATATTTAAATTGATGAACATCAATCATTCAACAATTCTTATGCAGCGCACAGCTCCTGGTTGAATCATTTCTAGGAAAGCAACATGTTGTGTAGCTGACACATTTCTCCCTGTCGTTTATGGCAGGAATTTGTAATTTGTAATTGGTGTGCTGTTCTTCAGACATATAGCGTGCCGATGAAGATTACCTTTTTTTTGTGAAAGACACCGATAGTTATTTAACGTCCCGGCAGATGCTACCCTGGCTTAAAGTCCCATTCAACGAACAGCACACCAATTGATGCAACACCTTGCTCACTGGACAGGTGAGTACGCAACCTCTGAGCAAACCTGTCAGCCTGTGAACACTGATTATAAACACTGTTTGTAATACCAAGAGTGGGGCTACACAATGGTCGCAATTCAGTCGTAACTGCTCAAACACAGTGATTCACATTAATTATGACAAATCCAAATCAAATACTGTTCATTGGTGTTGAGCATCACATCATGTTTTGACACCACTGAAAAAGAAAAAAACTCTGGGTGTTTTGAGTGTTGGAGAAAGTGTTAATGGTTTCTGAAAGTCGGTGTTAGTTCTCATTTTCAAGTGACAATGATGATAAGAACATTATCGTGCTCGAAATATAACTTGCATAATTATTCCAGATAACCATTGACTTCAAATTTGGTCTGAATGTGTTCCCTATTCAAACTCTAGCTATGTTTATATAGGCTTCTCTGAAATAGAATTTTGAATGAAAAAATTGGAAATAGCATTTTTTCCTTTGTTGTTCATAAAATACATCATTAAAATACTTAAATCATTGGTGAAACAATGTTGACGCTTTTTGATGTACCCCGACAGAATCAATAAATATTGAGTTGGGCAAGATGAATACATAACTACTCACCACCCAGTATAAAATACTCGTGTGGTTCGGCTCGCTATGCTCGCCTCTTCACACGTCGTTGCAGAGATTCACATCACAGATTTGCTGTGTTATCATGATTTACACCAATCATAATACAAACATTTCTTTTCTACAAATTTGTTTGTAATATTGCTGATATTGTATTTATTTTAAATTTCATTTGTGATATAAGAAAGTCCAAGTGGTCAAAGTGGTCTAAGTGGTCAATGGTCTAAGCTGTCTAATCTGTCTGAAATGTGTAAGGGGTCGAAAATAAATGGTGTTGAGGTTTTAGAAGTCTGAAGGGTCCGAGGGGCCTTTTGGGTCATTGGGGTCTTTTGGGCCTTCTGGGTTTATTTGGATTTTCGGTGACTTTTGGATCTTTTGTTTTTTGGGATCTTTCGGGTATTTTAGGTGCTCGGGGACTTTTGGGTCTTTTGGGTCCTTAGGGTCTTCAGGATTATAGGGGTCTTGGGGATTTTCAGGGTCTTTTGCATCTTAAGAGTCCTCAGGGTCTTCGAGGGTCTTCAAAGGTATAAGGGGTCTCAGCATTCTCAAGGGTTGAAAGGTACATTCCATAGTACATAAATAATAGACAAAGTCAGACGGAGGGACGGAGGGACTCATGCCAAGACCGAGTTCTTTTTATCTAAAGATAAACTTCTGAAGTATGAATAACATCTGCACTACATCAAAGCCTTTTGTTAATAAGAGCTCCAACAGAGTATACATCTTTCACAGCGGGTGAAGCAAAAGTCACATGCAGTTAAATTGCACTGTTTTAGGCAAGTTAGTGTACAGCAAACATGAAACGTCATCCTGAAGTTGCAGTGCTTGAGTTAACAACAAAGTTGGTAAAATGGATTAGCAACTTACATTTTCTGAGAAACTTAAATGGAATAACAAATGCTCCGACGCACTTAAGTGTTGTACTTCACCAAATTGCCCCAACGCTCTCGCCCGTTGATCATTCTCAGGGCCAAACAGACAGGTGCAGAACCATCCGAAATGATGGAGGATGGAGCGTTTCCAAAAGGAAGGTTTTTAACCCCCAAAACATCGGTACTTTCCAAAGATCCACCATCGTATCTTCACTATCCTCATAATATTTCCCGTCCCTCATACAAACCGAGGTCTCGGTAATACCGCTGTTTGTCCTTGGTCAAGTAAAGCCAAATGGGCAGTATCCAGCTTCTAGCTTCAACAAGAATTTTAAAATCTTAGAATATTAGGTCTTCATTAATTTTGTCAGAATATATACTGATGGCTAAGTCACTAGATTTTGCAAACCAACTTTAGGTGTGCCATATTTTTTGATGGTTAAACGAGTTCATAATTCAATTAGAAGTCCCTAACCAAAACACAACTGCAGTGTTGGTTTTGAAATATGCTGGGTTAAAGTACCTCAAGTTTACACAGAGAACCGAATAAACCTTGTTGACCTATTTTGAATTCCCAGCCGAATGCAGAGCTTGATTCTGGGATCCCACGGTCAAAATCCCAGACATAGTGTGTTGAGTTTAACATTGTCTACAACATCATTACAATTGATGTAATGAGCGCAAATTTTCTTATTATGTCATTGTACGACGTGCGATACGTGTACATGCTGCTCCAACAAACTTTTATCACTATAAAAAAACCTTTTCCATTTAATCACACGAATGTGTCATAACGTCAGTTATCATGGTATTCTGGTTTGCAGAAAATAAAATTTGTGAGTGGTTCATCAGACATGTTTGGCTGTTGTACAAGTTAATTGAACATTTGACATCGCCTGTTGTCGACCACGTTCCACACCACTGCCGTGCCCAGGGAAACGGGTGCAGTTTTGCATGGAATCGATCTTTCACATGAGCAATCATCTCATTTAATCATCCCAGGCAAAAGTCAACACATTTGCTCAAGAGCGTCATCTAATTTGTGGTCATTTCTTGGCTGTTAAAGCTTGGCTTTCCCTTTGCACTGAGTTCGAAAAGCACCTGCAAGTTCTGTGCTTGTCTTTTTCGTTTCTCCATTTTTGTTACAGTGAGGTCACAAAGTGAACAAGGGAAATAAATTACTCGGTCATTACTTTGTGGAGGCATCTAACGAGGTCAATTCAGTAGTGACCAAGACAAAAACTGGCCAGATCTGCAGAAAATCCATAAGTTCATAAAACCTGCTCTATGAATGCCTGAAATCAATTTTTTTTTTTTTTTTAGTTTTGCTTTTTGCTTTTGTCAGAAAAAATACCTGCATGTTGCCAAAAACATGAATAAACTCAAGAGGTGTTTTTTACAATTACGTTCATGTTGTTTCGTCGACAAGATATTCCAACCCAGAACAAACAAGGTGAACATATTTGCAAAACAGTCATCATTAAGTCAACAGGAAACACTTGCATGACTTATTGTTTGCACATAATGTACTGAGCATCCATTAAAACACGACTGTTGCCTGTGGCTGCTCCGTTTTGCAATGTCTTCTTGTGATTAACGCTGGCTTAAGATCTTAGGGTCTTAAGTTCAAGCCCCTGTGAAGCTGTTGAATTAACACCAGGTGGATTAACTGAGCCTGCAATCCTTCTGATGTTGGTGAGATGAATACCAGCATGCTGGTAACAAGGGGAATTGCATCAGCAGCACATCAGCACCCCCAGAAAATGATGCAGCCAAGCAGCCACAAGCTGCATTCGAAAAATTTATTGTGGTTAACAGCTGATATGAAGAGTGTTACTTTTTTGGCTTATTCAGTGGAGGTTATGACAACAGATGCAATTGCACGTGGTCAGAAAATAAAGGTGTGCCTGATATAAACACCGATAAAAGAACGTGGTATGGTAAAAAATATGATGGACAGAAGTGAGTAAATTTTATTTATATGACACTCTGGACTGAATTTATGGAAAATTGAAAAGCATGGCTAATTCTGTCAACAAATATAGCACAGGTAAACAGGGACATAAGTGGCAAATAAGTCCAAACTACAAATCACAGAGGCTGTGTAAACAGCTCAATGATATTAAAAATCCCAGGCATTGGCATTTCCTAATAAGAAGGTATGTTGACTACACTGAAAATGGCATCAATCAACACACCTGTTTCAAGCAGTATGAACATCTTTCCTCAAATTTCAGTCTAAAGCTTGAATAGGTTTAGCAATACCAAATTGACAGAACTCCTTTCCATGAATCAATCGGTTTTTCCTCCACGACTCCGGATCGGTTGTGGCGGCCAGAGTCTGAGTGTGCCGAACATGTGAGTACGATTGCGATCAGCTTGTCTATGTTTGATTGTCTGTTTGTCGGCAGAATAACTCGACAACAAGGGCAGCTGGAATCACCAAATATTGCACAGAGCTTCATTTTGTGAATTTCTTACAGGAGTTCAACTTTTAATTCACAAGGAAAAATATAAAATGAAATTTAGTGCAGGACTATATTTACTCATGCCAAAGACACGTGGCAGTAATAGGTTAGCACCCTGTGTGGCAGTATTGTACCAAGAGAAAATAACGCTGCGACTCAACACCTCCATTGAGTGTGTTCTCGTTTGAAATTGTGTTGTGCAACAGCATCCAGCCCTTCACTGAAAATATATAATGTTTAATTATCATCTGTTTTCTGTCATTTCTCCTTACTTCCAACCTCTTCAGTTATTCTGAGAAAATAAAACAAAATATGCTTTATTGGTGGCAAAGCAATTGCCTTTAAAAGCCCTTCCTTGTCAGCAATATGGACAGTAGCATCTCTGCAATGTTGGAACCCATGCATGCATCAAACTTACACAATGGAATGAATGGTAATTTTTGTTCTCAGAAATAGCATCAAGTATGGGCAGATATCAACCAATTATAAAACCCTGCTCACCTTTATCCTTGAGTAGTGGAGCTATGGGTTGAGGGAAGGAGGTGGAGATGTTTAATGAGAGGAGAAGCGAGGGGGGGGGGTGGGGGAGAGGAAAGCAAAAATATGGGGAAAGGAATGGAATGAACACACACACACACACACACACACACACACACACACACACACACACACACACACACACACACACACACACACAACATTGGAATATAGTGGGGCAACTTAGCATAACAATTGTGCATTTTGTGAGGAAAGCACCAAATTTGGCACACTAGTAACCTATCATATTATGAACAGATTTGGATGTTGGGCCTTCTCAAATTCAGCTGCTGATGGCTGTGGCAGCCATTTTGCACTGCCATCAAAAATTTGAGATGGCCAAATATTCAAATCTGTTCATAATATGATAGGCTACTCTTGTGCCAAATTTGGTGATTTCCTCACAAAATGCACAATTGTTATGCTATATTTAGCTAAGTTGCCCCACTACTATAAATTAAAATGAATTGTATGTCCAGCTTGGTGGTTGAGTGAGTAAAACCTTGATGCATTGCCCATGCTGGTGTGGATTTTTATTGTTGTTGCTGCTCAGCAGAAACAGAGACTTAAATGAAAATTGCATCAATTTACTGTTTAACCTCTATTTTCTGCACAATGTCTCACTCACAGTTCTCTCCAGTCCCCCCAACAGAGTTTCCACCAAAACTCAGGCTAATATCTTTGAAACCTGCTGTGAAAAAGAACTTCGAGACAGTTCAATAAAGTTCTGCCCAGGAAGCCAACTTCATTGGACAACCATAACATTACCTCTCATTCCCTTTGGTTCAGCCAAGATACATTACATCCTTAAACTGTAAAACAAGCCAAAGTCAGTCCACTTCATGACAAATCATTTCCTTAACTCATGCTGAGATAGGTTTGGCACACTCAACAATCTTGATAAGTGCGGGTTGACAAGAGAAAGTCACCATGGGAATCAAACCCAAACAGGCGAGAGGAGGAGGAAGCAAGTCTTTAACCACATGACTAAATGGCTGCTTCCATAGATCACGTCAAGTGGGTAAATTCTATAGTTACCCCACACACGTGAAGCGAAAAGCAGGGTGAAGCAATTGGTTCATGTCTGTCCATCTCTCGGTCCATCTACAAACGTCAATTTATGTTTAAGGAACAACTTAATTTCAATTGAATGTAATATTTTGAACATGAATCAGAAAACAAGTCTGCTGTGTCACAGTACTTTGGCTCTGACTTTGTCCCGATCACACTTGTGCAGAGAGGAGATAAGTTTTTGAGTTTGTTTGCCTGCCTGGCAGTCAAACTTCATTGAAAATCATTCCAAACAGGAGACTTACTGTTTTTAAGGATATCACAAAGGACACATACAACAGGTACAAATAACTCATGTAACGTGGTGGTGTCATCAACAACGCGCCAATGGCGGTAAAATCTGAAATTAATTTATTTATATGACCTTCATAATATGTATTTTATTTAAATTTAAGGATATACTTGAACATTGGAGAACACAAATCGCTTCTCATCGCATGGAAAAACCTCCAGTTTTGCAGTACTTGTATGTGTTAAATAGGGTGATGTATATGATTGCTTCAATAGTGCTAAACTTCGGGATTTTATTTTTCAAACAACCTTTAAAATCATTGTTTCATTTTAGTCGAAGTAGCCACTAGAACACTGCTTGGAGTTATGTGTTCCATGAACTCTCTAGTTACCTCCGCCACTGGAGGTGAAGGAGATTATATTTCACCCCTTTCTGTCTTTGTTTGTTTGTTAATTGCTGGAATCCTTCGGATTTCGGCAATTATTTTGGTTGGTTGTGTGTGTTATTATGTGTCTGTCTGTCTGTTTGTTTGTGTGTTTGTTTACCCTGTAGCAGCCACACCGTTTCAGCGAGCATGACCAAGCTGGGTACAGACGTCGGCCATTGTCCAACTTAGACACTTGTCGTTTTTGTTGAATCTAGGTCAAAGGTCAAGGTCAAGGTCACAGAAAAACCTAAATTCTTATTTTCGCAACAACGTCCACTAAAATGGTCGTGTCGACTTCAACCCAAATCCAAAATGTGCATCTTCCAATTCTGCATCCAACCATATGTCTCATTGGGGTATCACACCATTACCCTTCATAGCGGTCGGGGGTCAAATGTCAAGGGGGTCGGGTCAAAACTCTCAAATTGCGATAAAAATGCCATTTCAAGTCCGATTGACTTCCAAGTTATGATCATGACCAAACTAAGTGCTATAACTCATTAAACAGTAGCACTATCGACTTATAAGAACCAAATTGATTTCCAGGTTTTTGTTTTTTTTCAGAGATCATGGAGATTTGACAAAGTTATTCTGGCAATTCCTTGCTCAATGAGCAATTTCATTTATTTGTTTGTGTGCAGGATATCTCAAAACGTTGTGGACGGATCCAGATGAAACGTGGTGGACAGGTTGGGTGTGTTACAAGGACAAACTGATTCAATTTTTGTAAAGATCCGCATTTGGATACGAGAATTATTGAATTTTCAAGGTGATTCTTCACCATTGAGAGATAGGACCAAAAACGATATAGTCCTGTACAGGACGCTATTTCAAAAATGTATTGGGCACAATATGTTCTCGTGGATCAGGCAATGCGTGGCGGATATGTGCTCTACCGAGTGCTCTTCTAGTTTGTGTGAGTTAAAAGCCTTGGTAGTTCCCAAAGTGTATTTACTGAAGATAACTTATACGTTACGCAAAGCTAAATGGATTCTTACTTTCTGACTTTGAGGTGTTTAAACCAGCATTTAAACACTTATTTTGAAGTCATAACAGGCTTCCTATTGGTGCTTTCATGCTTGCTGTGAAGTAACAGTTTTAAATCCCCTTTAATCCAATAAAGATCCTTGTGTATGTTTCTTAAACAGGTACAGAAACCCAAATCAGCTGTTTCTCAGAGGAGTATTATAATATTATAATGTTTTAATTGAATGGCCTATTTGGTGAAAGTGACAATTTGTATCAACTAATATATTTACTGAGAAAATGTAATGTTCAAATAATTTCTCATTAAATCTTAAAACATCTTCATTCTTCAACGAAGCAGGAAATCAATAAAGAATTGGAATCCAAATATGTGACATTTTCATGATAAACCATTCCTTTCATATATTTACCCCACTAACAGTTTTAGTGGAATAAGTTCCACATGTAAATTAAGGAAAGACATGCAGAACATATTCCAGGAGAGTCATTGCTTCGGAGGGCTATCTATAAATATTCCCAATGTCGCCACCTCAGAAAACTCCACTGTCAAAGCCTTCAGGCCTTCTTGTCATGTCAGCAACTCACAAGACCCAGCTTGAGCTATAAATTGAAGGTGCTAACAGCATCACTGCCGTCAAACATGCTGGAAATATTTTCCAAATCTATTTTCTAAGAAGGAGGTAGAGCCATAGAGAAACACCGTGTTCCTGTTACCAAGGGGACCCAGGACCGCATCACGGCTGGACAAGCTGAACACACCCGTGGAATGTAAGCTTGTTGCCTTGGAAGCATGGGTCCAACAAATATCTGTCTGCCATCTTTCGACATGGCCAGTTGCTTGGAGCTGTGGATGTTGGTGTCCTGGAATATCATATTGAAGATATGCCAAGTGCAGTTTTTGGCCAACAATCTTAAAACTTGTACATCAAGAAGAGTTCAGAAATGAATGAATACATACTTTACTTGCCACAATAAATATTTTGAAAAAACATGTTTTTAAAGGACTAACTTTTAATCCAAGACATATAAAATAAACTTCATCATTTGTACATGGGGTGTTCAAAAGGTTCGACAAACAAGAAATGGTACTCAATCGTCCAAGACATGCAAAAAACGTACAATGAGGCATAAACTTATTGGAATATAAAAGAAGTTGATACAATTTCTTCAATATAGTGTATTGTATATTGAAAAACAAAAACCTCAGTGTATCTTGGACTATTACGAATATCTCTTCCGCAGAAGTTTTAATGTCTTTTGTAACTTTGCTGAAATATGGGCCAGGAGAGAAGCCTTTATATTTTATTATTATATTGTTATGAGCTGGAGAATATGGAATTATGCAGTGTGACATGTTTTATGACTTACAGTTGGAGTTGTCCATTTCTACAAGAGTGGTTCCATGTCCATTTTTATTGTGCTTTTGTGTTTACTTGATAAACTGTGATATTCTAGAACAAGGAATTTGTGATTGTCTTGCTTTAAGCTGACCATTATTGCCCACCTTTGTATTTCCTCCAACCAACAAATTAACTTATTCACCACACCGGCACAAATTGCCATTGAATACAACTTTCACAACAAACTTGGTGAGAGAATGTGGTATTTGTGCACAAATTTGGGTCAGTATAGCTGTGTGTGTGTGTGTGTGTGTGTGTGTGTGTGTGTGTGTGTATATGTATATGTATGTATATATATATATATATATATATATATATATATATATATATATATATATATATATATATATAGATGCAACAAATGTTCGTCAGGCAATTTGTGAGCGGTATTCAACACCAAGGCTCAGAGACACCGCAGCTGCTTCGTGCGTTGATCATCCTCACTGACCCACCATTTGACATACACGAGGCTCGGGGTCCATTATTCATGACCCAACCAAGAGCCCAAGGCCAGCGTCTTGCTACACCACATGAGTCAGTTCACCTCAGCACGAATACGAGAATTGTGCCGTTTTCTTCATGCATCAAAGGAAAGCTAGCCGTAAAGCCCTGTTCTTACAGGCCATCTCCGAACTACGTTGTTTCTCCACCGCGTGCGTCCCTCACTCCACACTCGTACGTTCCTACTCACAATGACTTCGTGTGTACGCTTTCCCCATCTCTCGTCTCTGAATGACTGACGTTGCTGAACCACCATTTCCTCCTCCAGGGTGTGGCTTGCTCGCACGAAACCCAGGAAGGTGGGGCCTCTGCCTGCTCAGTTAGCTTCTGATGTAACACCCATCAATCATCAGCCTCGGGGGCGGGGCTTCTGCCTGCTCGGCATGTTTGGTTGTTTTTTTATCGTGCTTTTGGTTTCAAAAAACATAGGGGAAGGTCACAGGGGGCAATTACATACTAGGGAAGTTATCCTTGATCCCTTCCTATTTAACACTGCACCAACCCCATTTTGTGACATGAAACACAAGCTCACAGTTTCCCAACTTAATTACATTGAGATGTCTCCTACACGTCCACAGGCCAATCAACTCTATTCAATTCTAACTTCCCTATTAAATTTCTCCATCTACCCCCATAACCATAACTATATATATATATATATATATATATATATATATATATATATATATATATATATATATATATATATGTATATATATCGAAACATGAGGTGTGTGATGAGCACTCTGCTGATCCCCATTGGACAACAGTCCATACCAAAGTGTTGCATCCAACATGAATGTGGTCATCATTGGCTAGATATTTCTCGGTATACCATCCTGATGAAGGCAAATAAGCTCAAAATCCAGATCGGTGGTTCTGTTTGATGTTTAACTGATGATGGCCATATTATCTTTCTCTTTGACAGAGTCACCAGGGCCGAAGTCTTTGTGTTGGAGGCGACGCTTTAGTGTAGACTGTTGTCTAATGGGGATCAGCAGAGTGATCTTCACACTCCTCATGTTTCGATTTTCCCGCTGGTCACATCACGTGCCTTCTGGTGGAATGGTTTCCATTAGCGGGAACATTAGCAGGCAGACAGATCATTGTTCTGTGTGGATTATGCGGTTGTACCATGTGAGACATAATCCGCAGCGATGCTCACCATAACAGTCAGGAGGCGTGTCTGACACACACACACACACACACACACACACACTCACACACACACACACACACACACACACACACACACACACACACACACACACACACACACACACACACACACACACACAACTTTCAGCAATAGATGCAAAAATCTAATATAATTAATATTTTGGCTAAATAAACCATGTACACACACATATATAGATATGTATATACATATATGTATATACATATATATATATATATATATATATATATATATATATATATATCAGCCGTAACAGAGGCCAGAGACCACTCCCCCCACCCCCCCCCTCCTACACTTTCCCACAAGATTAATAGTAAATATCATCATTTAAAACTTACCCTGCACATTCACAAGCCACATATAAGTCCTTCCCAGTGGTGTTCAGAAGCAACTAATCCAGATACACAGTCCATTTACGAGTAGTGATCTGTCGGGGGTTTGTGTAGCAAACGCCCATCCACTCGGGCCTTGCACTAGCTCACATGGTCGAGAGTTTGTACTATGAGCATTTGCCCGTTCAGCGAGCTGAGAAAGTTCTCCAAGTCTTTCGTTATTTTAGACTCTGTGAGCCGTTTCATGTAAAGATCTTTATCCTGGACACACAATGTATTATATTTCCATCCGAACAAGGCAGTTTCTTAGGGTTTCTGCACATGCACACCAATCATTCTGGGGCGGATTGCGCCATTTTGAATGACACATGCTTGAAGAGGAAGTAAAAAGGAGATAGAATATGATTTTAATTTTTTTTCATGTAAAGTAAACATAGTGTTTCATTAAAAAAAAATTGTTTGCCTTTTTGAAAAGATTTGAGTCGAAGAAAAACATTCCATGGCACCCAGGGTAAAAAGAGGGATTGCACGTTCGACCCGAGGCAGAATGATACACTTCACGAGCAAATAACCTATTCTTTTGGACAGGTGAATTCCTCCAGAAACACGGATTTGAGAATTCCCCCAGGGTTAGGGACAGGTTAATTCCCTTGCATTTATCATGTCTGTGGCTTATTTTATTTTGACTGATAATCCCGGATTCCACCGGGGAGCATTGTACGATACACATTTACATCAATTAATTGGAGTCATCCCCCCACCATGAATTATGGTTATGGATTATAAACCACACAGGATTATGAAAAAAAAATGACTCCTGAAAACCAGCCGTGGTACAACCACCAGAACTTAACCTCAGTCGAACGATTCAGTTCTAGTAATATTCCCACTTCCAGGAGGATTAATTTTTCCTTCTCAGGATTGCATAGAAGTCAAAGAAACACACGATCACGATGATATCTTCCTCAGCCACCGAAGGTGAAGGAGGTTGTTTTCACCCCTTTCTGTCTGTTTGTTACTTACGAAATCTAAAGATTTCGTAAGTACATTGATGACTTCCGTCATCTGTTTGTGTGTTTGTTTGTGTGTGTTTGTTTGTGTGTGTGTGTTTGTTTGTGTGTGTGTTTTTTTGTGTGTGTTTGTGTGTTTGTTTGTAGGCACGATAACTCGAGAACCGAAGAAGGTACCAATGTCAAATTACACCACGTGATTCAGGAGGGTGATGGCTAGCGCTGATTAGATTTTGGTCAAAATCGGTCAAAGGTCAAGGTCACAATGAGGTCAAACATTCGATTTTTGATGGTTTGGTACAGAATTATCGTAGAAACTTCTGGTTTGCCTCGCTACCTTCTCTCAAGACAGCTTTTATGAGACAAGGTCAGAGGTGAAGTCGACGATTTCGTAAGTACCAGTCTATGACTGCTTGTTTAAATTTTTAAAGTGATTCGTCACCATTGAGAGATATGGCCAAACACGACATAGTACTGTATAGCATGATATTTCAAAAATGTATTAAGACCGATATGTTCTCGTGGATCAGAAATTACGTGGCGGAGGTATGCGCTCTTCCGAGTGCCCTTCCAGTTACATAGTGTGATCATTCTCCCACTTCGATGATGTCTATGGCTTCATGCAGATAATTGTCATATTTTACGAATACTTGTCTCGCGTTTACCCCCAGCAGGAACGACGTGAAACGATACACATTTACATGGAGAATTTTCCTCCCCACTCATCCTGAACCTCGGGTGCGATGACATTTTACATCACCGAAAATCTTCACAGGCACACCCTGAGTACAACCACCAGTTTTGAACTCATACTGTCCAGCGACAGAATACACAGAAGACAAACAATTCCACAATGAAACCAAAAACAAGGCACAAATCATAGTGGAAGACCACATGATAAACACGAGGAAACAATAAATAATCAAAATTTCAGGGCTGAATGCTACAAAGTCAAAAGGTGCAGTACATAATCATGAATAATGGGTTCAGGAAATTCACAACAAAGCATTCGCTTCATCACATACCATAAGGAACATGCCATTGCAGCAAAAATATGGGAATCTAAAGTAATCTCGTCATAAGATGGTCACTCACATGCGACATGAGAACAACCTGGGTATTTGAATGTGTTTATAATGTAGCAGCTACTGCCCATACAGCAACCACACTGAGATAGTAAGCAGTCTAATCTGGTGTCAACTGCCAAAGGATATCCGAGAAGATCACGCTACTTGATACCTGCACTTTAGTCAGGAATTTGGAGTTTCTTCAGGCTGACGGTGATAATTTACTTAGTCTTTGTGAAATACATCGTGGCATCTCTAATACCAACCAACAACTAGTGCTGGCCAAATGGATCTTCTGGTTTAACGACCTTCCCATAGACGGCACACATTGATGTATCACCGTGCAAGCAAAAGAGCAGAGTGAGTTTATAACTCGATCGTGACTTGAACCCAGGCAAGACAGCTCAAAGACAAGTGCACATGCCTACGTGCTATCTTGTCAGCCTCAAAAGTAATGTACGGGGCAAGGTGAAATGAAACTACAGTGAAGTCAATGGTGTGCCATCGCAAACTCCACCATGCTTCCCATCGAAAGCAAAGTTGAAAGATGGCAAAATGTTCCACCAGGAATGACCCAATAACAAATTTTGAGTTTTAAAAATCTTCTGTTTTGATCTCTGTAACCCCAAGTCCCGAATCTCTGGGGCATGTACTGGCGGTCAAATCCATAATACCGTTAGATATTTCATGCGCCCCACAATGTTAATTGAACATATACAACGTTTCGTGAAGAAATGTTAAAATATTTGCCCGTAACTGCACTTTTCAGTGTTTGACCTTTTGACTCTGTCCCAGTGAGTGGGGCTAAAATGTTACTGCTGTTGCACCTTCTTGACAACTATCAAAGGTTTGGTGTAATTTCTGCACAAATGTTGAGGAGTTGATCGTGTGACGGATGGACAGACATAGACAATTTCAATATCTCCACCATTTTCTTGAAAAAGTGTGGGGATAATTACCAACAAAATTTTAAGGGATAAAGGATAGTTTGGAGAACATGAAGCGCTTGAACAGGCTGAGGAGCAGGACAGGTGCACAACTGGGCAATCCTTGTGCACAACCACAAATCGTTCACCCAACTCCATACACAATAGAATAAATGTCCATGTGAAAGCAAGTGTCCATCAACAACAATAAAAAAAGATGAATTTTAACAGCTACAAGTTGCTAAGAGCATGTTTTACCATAGGATAGTGGGAAATGAGTTGAAGCTGACTTTTCAAGCATTTTGTTCTGACGAAGAGCTAATATTCAAAACACCAACAGCACCTCATTTGTTATGGTGGTAAACATACCCTCATCGAATTATCGTTGACAAAATTCATCGAAACTCGATGCACAGGTCAAACAAGCTCTTTAAATAGCTGTGCAGTGGTCATGCTATAAGTAAACTTTATTCCTGCACAAATGTCATGGGATGGTGGGTTGACAACGATCAAGTAGTCTTGGTGCCAGGTATTAGCTGATAAGGATTTGATTCACCAAGTCCAGAACAAAAGAATGGAAAAAGGGACCCTAAAGTCAACCTCGTAAAAGTTATTTCCCCTCAACATTGTCGACCAGCGATGATGATAAATAACCACTGCCTCAGCCTCTGGCAGATAATCTCCGTGATACACAATCCGTCTAACGCCAATGTCCCAGTTAGTGCTGAAATCACGGTCTGTATAGATCGTTTTAGCTGACGTCACATTTCCCATTATGCTCACCTCTAAGATGGCAGCGTTTGCACCAGTGTGACCACTCCTTGGCTTTTTTCACAAGATCTTGGCTATTCGTTGTTCACCTTGACGTCTTGGTTTTCTATTCGTTTTCTTTCTGTATAGGTTTTCTATTATCATCGTTTTTCCGAAACCTTGCGAATTCTTGGCTTTTTTCATTGGCTCACCTTGGCATTTATGAAAATGAGGAGTGGTCACACTGGTTTGCACATGGCACAACCTCAGTAATTGAAAAAAATTGTACAACTATTAATATATATATATATATATATATATATATATATATATATATTATATGTATACCAAAATACGATGTCAAATAAATACCAATCGCGTGCCTTAATGCTAACACCGGTTGTTTCTAAGATGGAGGCGTCTGCACATGGCACGAATGCATGATGTCATTGTAAAGTTGCCCAGAGGCCCAGAGCAAACCTGATCTTGCAACTCACATCTGCTGCTCTATCTATCACCACCCACTGAGCCCACTGTCTAACTATCATAGATCTAACTATCTAACTATCACCACCCACTGAGCTTCTTCCCATGTCAAAATGGTCCAGTCCTTCGATGGTAATGATTGAGAGTGGCTGGCTGGTCCAAAAGATTTCCCTTCAAACACTTGCCACAAGGCCGATGTTGTCCGGCCACTGCCCCCATCTTCTTCCTACTTTTCCACCCTCCTCTCAGGGATGTGACGTCACTTTTTCTTCCGTCGACTTGGGGTGTGTTCCATTATGAATAAGCTTGCTATCGCTTACCAAGCCAGCCGTTCCGTATCAACCATTTCAAATGGCAAGTGCTCTCAAGCTTATTGCCTACAGTCACAAACCCCAGCCTACAGTCACATCTCCCGGGAAACTTTTGCCATTTCGGATTATCAAATCCAAAGCTATTATAATGGAATAACGTTTTTCATTTCACATTCCTTTTACAAATTATCCTGTTTCCATGTAAATTCAAATCACTGCTCTCCATTAAACTGAAAAAGTAAGAGGGAACATGCTCTAAATTTCACTTTCTGACAATAACACAAAATGGAAGTTGTGATGTTTTTTTGAATCTTGAAGCCGGCGCAAACAGCTGTAAGTGTTTAGTTTTCTCATGGAAACTTGTAGATTTGAATGGCTTTGTTCTTGAGCGTTGGCTTTAAGATGGAAACTTTTTCCTTCCAGAATTCCTGAAGCTAAATGAGCAGATTCTTCCCTCCTGCTCATGTTAATTTTTTTCCAGGATGTCTTTTTAGTTGCAGTATATTTTATTCGTTTTTTTTCCGGCCATTTTAAGTTGTTCCAGGCGCTGTGCATAATCTGCACTTCGACATCTTGGCCAACAATATTTGTCATCTTCCTCGGGAACCTCTCTCCATCATACGTCAGTCACCACGCACCAATCTCCCAGGAAGAAATTATTGGATGGAGCAGCAGCACCTGCATTCAATCGGGAATTTGGAATGGCAGAAACTGGTGATACTGCCAGATCTCTCTCACCTTCTGGTATGTTATGATCTGTCATGATTGATGGTTCAGTTTTGATGGCACTGATCCACAGATTGGAGACATCTTTTTCAAAATCAAAGCAGACAACATGCATCTTCTGAATATTGTTGGCAGAGGGTACGTCATCGCCCCAGGGATTGGTACTGGTGATATGTTCACTGATTTCATCTGCTAAGATATGGAAGATTTTCTTTTTGTACATTGGACAGATTGCCGTAACCGCTATATAATAGTTAAATTGCTATATCCTCCGCCGTGTGACTCTTTGTCCCCCTGTCAAGTTTGGCTGAGGTTGGATATGTTAACGCCTGAATGTATCACGGTCAAAAAGTCAGGCAGACAGACACCAAATTGCTTGTTTTATTATGATATGTGACCAATTACAAACGAACACACACAGAGATCAAGTTCGAGAAATCAACTCACTTCTGTCAATGTCTAGTAATTTTCCTGGGAATTACACCTGTTTTTATTCTGATCAAAAATCGACAAAAACGTCTCGGAAAAAAATGATCATGTTCATCCCAATGGTTTTTTTTAGGATCAAAATGTTATTATTTTTTTATCCATCAACCCCATTTCTTTCCAAAAGATGGACATATAGACATTTCAAAAATACCAAATATGTATGCTTTCATGTACGTTTAATTTTCGAGGCCTGCGTCTGTCAGTTTATGGAATCACCCAGCATGGGTGACCGATTAGAAATGACCGATTTTGAAACAACACGAGTTAAACCCTTTGTACCACTCAAACACACCTGCCTGAGAGACAGAATGTAACGTCGAATTGCACAGCTAATATCCAGCAAATTATGAACAACAATGTCTCAGCACATGACAAACTGTTCTACAATCTTGTTTCGGTCAATTATGCCTTGTGCAGCTGTGACGTCAGTTCAAACAGGACTTGTCAGATCAGACGTTGCCGCTACCTCTTGACAACTTTCACAACTTGTTACTCATTTAAAATGATCAAGCACAAAAGCAAATGTTAACCTGAAAAGACCTTTGGTAAGGAATTCTCATCTTTATAAAGACTGCCTAAGGCTCATAATTATACCCTTGCTGCATTTGGAGTTGCGACAAAATTTTCTCAAGTGATCTTGTGACATTCTCATCAGATTATATGAAACCTCACGAGAAATCATTGAACGTTCTTGTAAGAGGAGGCATTAGTAATTAAAGATGAACGGTTTCACTGACGTGGTTTTACTGCGTTGAATGATGAACCTCCTGGAGGAACAGCCACCCAGACAAAGAATGCAGACGTGCTTACGATACACAGCTTCGGCATGGCACTGGGCCAGGCCCATCTCTTGTTGACTTGCATGCCAAGCAACACACGGAGTGGCAGCAGGCAGCTGCAAGTCTTTCTTTCAGACAAAACCTGAAGGAGCTTGGCATTTCTGCTTAACATATATGACATTTGTGGAAACTCAAGCTATTTCGTCTTGTGACACCTTAAATGAGCACATAACTCGTTTTTATTTACCATTTTTAAGCAATAATAGACAGAGATTTAAATATAGTATTTACTGATGTGCTTATACCAAAATGTTATTCAAAACTAATTGTTAATATACAATGGAGGGAAAGATGGTTTTGAAGCTCGTTAAGATATAACCTTGCTTACAGTTTGCAAAATTTTAACTTATTTCAAGTTCCATAAAAAGGTCTTTTATATTACCCCACACATTCGAAGCGAAAAACAGGGTTAAACAATTGGTTCACTTCTATCTGTGTATCCATGTGTCTCCAAACATATGTTTATGATTACGGAACAGCTTGATTTCAAATGAATGTTATATTTTGAACATGAATCAGAAAACAAACCTGTAGATTCTGGATTCGTCCGAATTGCACATACGCAGAGAGAATCGAGATAATTTTTTTGCTCTGTCTGCCTGGCTGTCAAACAAAATTGAAAATCACTTGCGGAGTACCCATCGTACAGGCGATGTTGTTCTGAGCATGCAACACGTTCTTCTGATGCGTACCTTTATTTTGGCAGTGTATAGGCAACTGATAGCTCTGTATATGCAACCCCCCCCCAAAAAAAAAAAACAACCCCAGGTTACATACATGAAGCAAAAACATACCTACTGGTTATAATTCAAAACATCTCACTGCACTGGAAAACGAGGGGACAGGAATAATGTACTGGAAATGGTGGAGACTTGTAATACCCTCCCTCACCTGGAGAATTTGCATCTCCCCCTCTCCCTCTCCCCTCCAAGACCACCGGCAAAGATAAAAACAACCCTACACACCAATTGGGGTCATGCTGACCCTATGTCGCAAGTCTGGATGTAATCAGCCTGTTGGAGGAGTTGACAAACAAACAAATTGACAAACAATCCTGAATTGACAAACAAACAAACACACAAGCACTGGTCTGTGAATTATAGTAAGGATTCCCAACAATAAATGTACTGTTTTTAAGGATGTTATAAAGGACACACAAGACAGATAATAACTAATGTGGTGTGTTAAATAAGGTGAGGGTATAAAACACTGGAATCTTACAGAGGTGAACTTTTGGATTATTTTGTCTACGACCTTTAAAGACCTATTTTATTTTAATTGAATTGTATAATTGAATACTGCAGAACACAAATTGCCTCTTTGCACGTTAAAAACCCCCTTCTGTTTCGCAGTACTTGAGCATGTTAAATAAGGTTGTGCATAAGACTGCATCAATGGTGCTAAAATTCCAGATTTTTTTTTTGTTATACGACCTTTAAAATCATTCCAGTATTTTATTTCCATAAAAATATATGATTGAACACTGCGTGGGGTAAGGTGTTCTATTAACCCTCGAGTCACCACAGGCATTAAAGAAGAATAAATTGAAATTTTAAAAATATTGATCCAACTTTACGTCTGTTTACTTTCTTGTTCAGGCTCAAAGTTTTGTCAATGACCCTTACGTGCAGTTATTCTCGTGTATCAGTGTGTAGCGTTTACAGTTATCGAAAATATTACGTCAGATACATTTGACAAAAGATAGCATTATTCAAGAGAGTTAATCCTTTTTACCTCCGCCACCATAGGTGAAGGAGGTTATGTTTTCACCCCCTTTCTGTGTGCTTGTTGGGTGGTCGCTAGACTACCGTTTTTCTCAGGTTTTCCATCTGTCTGTATGTTTGTATGTAATGGACAGCACTGGAGGCCAGAGGAGTCAACCGATTTTGATGAAACTTGACTGGTAGGTTCATACCAGGATCTAGTCGTACGCTTTTGAGCACCGCTGCTATGGACGCCACCGTTGCCTAGCAACGGGACTTTGAAAATTTTGAAAAAAATCCGAAAAATATTTTTATATATATTTTTTTCAAAAATCAAAAATTGGCTTCCGCGCTTTTATGCGCACTATAATCAACCTCTTTGTCAAAAATTTCAGCCCGATCCGTCAAAAACTTTATGACTAGTATGCAATTATATAACGACCACCCATGTCGCCTACCAGCTTGTCTGTCTGTTTGTTTGTCTTTGTGCAGGATATCTCAAAAAGTTGTTGACGGATCCGGATGAAATTTTGTAGACATGTTCGGTGTGTGACAAGGACGAATTGATGAGATTTTGGTGAATATCCAGATCTGGATCCGACTACTAGAATTTTTTAATTGATTCTTCACCATTGAGAGATTGGGCCAAAAACGATATATAGCACGATATCTCAAAAAATTGGCGACGGATTAGAATGAAACTTGGTGGACAGGTTGGTTGTGTGAGTGGGACAAATTGGTTGAATTTTGGTGAAGATCCGAATCTGGATCTGGATATGAGAATTATTAATTTTTAAAAGTGATTCTTCATCATCGAGATATGTGGCCAAAAACGACACATAGCATGATATCGAAAAAATTGTCGACGGATTTGGATGAAACTTGGTGGACATGTTGGGTGTGTGAGTGGAACAAATTAGTACAATTTTAGTGAAGATCCGAATCTGGATCTGGATATGAGAATTATTAATTTTTTTAAGTGATTCATCATCATTAAGAGACGTGGCCAAAAACGATGTATAGCATGGTATTTCAAAAATGTAATGGGCCCAATATGTTCTTGTGGATCAGGCGTTACATGGTGGAGGTATGCGCTCCACCGAGTGCCCTTCTAGTTCACATAGTAGCTGGCTAGTAATTGTGTGGTATTATACTGAAGCAGATTCAAGACATCAAAATGGGAGAGGTTGGAAGTTCAAAAGGTATTGGAAAGTAGATTGCCAGCGTAAGGATAATTGGAAAACACTAATGAAGAAGCCATCCTTACAGACGGGTTATTTCCCCCTGGAACAATGGACGGGATAATTCCCCTACAATTGGTGTATTTTTGAATGACTTGTAATACCTGTAATACCGCTGAGAGCGGCACCATGCCATAATACTTACATAGAGGAATTGGGGTCCTCCCCCACGCTAAACCCCCAAAACTCTTTTTTTAATCCAATGACTTAGGGGTTAATGAAGTGTTAATTATGCAAGAGAGTGATAGTACCACTGCCATCTGGTGATTATGTTGAACAGTGCTGTATGTAATAAAGTGGCGTGAGCGGAAGTCTCTCTCTAGAGTCGCTGACTAGTGCACTTGACGAGTCTGGAGTGTGTGCGAAAGATTGAAAGCACATAATTGTGACAAAGGTGGTGTTCTGGATTCCCTCACTCAACTTTTTTTTTTTTTTTTTTTGGAGGATTGGTTGAGTCTTCCTGCTGACCAACGAAGCTGTGTTCTTCATTTTTATGCGAGCTAAAAATCCAGAGTTCTTCATCGAGTGATGATGGAAAAAGAAAATGGAGGCACCTGTGGGATTTGTCGGGCAACTGAGTGAATTCAACCGTTCCCAGAAGACTTTACGTTCATGTAAAGAATGACTCGAAATGCTTTTTGCTGCCAACATCATTGAAAACCTTGATGATGAGAGTGATAACTGGGAACTTTTGGAAAGGAAACATCGCACTTTGATCACTCCTGTGAGACTGATGCCAATGCGACTATTGAACTTAGTGATTCCAGCCAAGCTGCAGGACAATCATTGGCAGAGATTCCCATGGTGGTCAATAAGCATTGTAGTCTTGAACCATTGGGGATTGCTGAAAGCTACAGGTTCGGTACCAGGAACCAATACGGGACTTTCAAAATGACGCATTAATGGAAATGAAGCCTTTCACACCTGCACTGTGTGCATGTTTTTAGTGACTCACTTCTGATAGCTGAGGCACTTTTAACCTGCCATTGCTGGCATGAAATGAGTCATTCAAATACTCTATACAAGATAATTTTCAGCATTTAAACGAATGAGTGGCAATTTAAAATGGTTGACCATAATTGTTGTGTTCCTGGATACAAATTGGACTCGTGGAAATATCCGAGGTGTTGAGTTCTTCCCATTAATCCAAGGGTGGCGGTGGCAGTCACACACACACACACACACACACACACACACACACACACACACACACACACACACACACACACACACACACACACACACACACACACACACACACACACACACACACACACACACACACACACACACACACACTTCTCCATTGGGAAATATATGCAAAAATTGAGTACAACTCTTCCACACTGCCCAACAACCCTCAACATGATTACAGTAAAGCATCGAACCATCGTCCAACATGGGTTTTCACAACACCGGTTTGTATGCGTGGGAATTAATGTGATGCATCTTTCCCGAACGTGCATAAAACTTATTATACGTGGATTTGAATGTGGCGTTTTGACCATGTCATGCATCGAGGTGATGGCACCACCATCTTCTACCACCTGTGCTGTTTTCATACTACATAGCGCCGTGGTCAAGTGAGGTTGTGCCCATGAGATTTCTTTGACTCAACGTTATTTATCCGCAAACTGTCCCTCTTAAATACATTATGGCCCTGACATGTCAAGCCTCTCCAAATCGTAGTGCAGTGAAGGAGCTAAGGGTTTCTGCACATGTGTGCAAAGCATTCTGAGACAGATTGTGTCATTTCAAAAGTCCCATGTTGCTGACAGAGCAAATCCATGAGTATACTCCCTGAGCTTTTACCCAAAAAAACCTCTTGATCCAAAGGAAAAAACAGGCATTTCGGTAATTTTATTTGTGTGTGCACTGACAAATGAGTGCATACGTAGCAAAACGATTTAAAGAGCATGCTTTGGTTAACATTTGAGCTAGTATGCCAGACTATGGTCACTATGGACATGGCAGACATGGACTCTGGAGAGTTTCAAACTTATGGGGTTGATGGTAAGCCAATGATGTCTGCAGGTGCATGGAATTTGAGCAAGCCGTACACTCAGAAGCAGCATGCTCCAAAGCCTCCATTTGGTCACGATAAAGGGTACCGGTCGAAGTCGCCTGAGTAAGGCATGTTATCTCTGTCTTGGGAATCATCAGCTACACACCTGCCCTTATTTGTAGGCTAAATGCTGCTGTACGAAAACCAACAAACCAACAAATGTAGGGGAAACCAACAAATTCGGACAATGCAAGGGTGGTGGGAAGACACAATGCCAAACCTATCTATTGGAAGCCACACACGATGACCATTGTCATGAAGGAAATGTTGGAGAAAGAACTAAAGAGATTTTGGAGTGGTCCAACTACTTTGAACTACTTCACTGATTATGGAGAACATTATCAGTAAGGGGTATCAAAGCAGTTGGGCCACTCCAATAAGAGATGTGGTCGTAGTTTCAAAATCAGGCGGACAAGTTAGGAGTTTGTCGGGATTATAAAGCGAGTGTAAACAAGGTGTTAGAGGGTAATCCACCCAATACCTGATCAAATGTGGATGATCTATTCACAACACAGACAGGAGGCAAGATTTTTTTTCAAAGAAAGACTGACCTGCAACTTTTGTTAGATGAGTAGTCCAAGTCATATTTGACATTAAATACACACAGGGGTCTATTTCAATTTAATAAATTGCTTTTTGGAGTCCCTTCTGCCCCTGGAATCTTTCAAGGCGTACCGATCCAGATTCTGCAAGGAATGGATGGGGGTAGTCTGCTATCTGGATGATATTCTCAATCAGCTCTCATTATAGACAGACGCATGATGAGATGTCAGTGCTGAAACATTTCGAGAAACTCATGATGCTTCTTGTTTCTGTATTCACCCTGTTCACCCCGTGTCCTTCCCGAGTTCTCATTCTTCCTCGCTTCCCTTATTTTTGAAGTCTCTCTCAATCTTATCCTTCAACCCTGCTGTTGCGCATTTCCCCCCTTTCCCTCTGCTGTTCATTTTGTTTTGTTGCAGCCTGATCCATTCCATGCTATAACTCCTCCAAGAGCTTCAACTCTGTATTAACTAGAACGGCACTCTTCAATGATGTGATGTTGATTGATATGCCTTCGCCTACGTTATTACATCATTATAATACTTGTACCAAGTTTGATTTAAATCCTTTCACATTTTTGTCACATTTTCTCCACTATCATTTAATGTATTTTACCTGATAGGGATGCTGACCTCTTGATGTCAAAAGCTAATCAGTTCATCTTTACGTCGTTATACATGTATCAAGTTTGGTCAAAATCCAATCACTGGTTCAAAAGTAAGCGCAGTAACAGATATTTAACCTAACATGACCTCTGACTTTTGACCTCGACTCTAAAATCTATGCTGCAGAGTATATACAGATGGGTGGACAATCTGAAGACCTCCAGCAACTTCATCGGCAGAGGCATTAAAAAAAAAAAGAAATGGCGTAGGAGTGAAAGCACACATAATGTGAAATGTTCCAAAAACTTTGGAGAGTTTTTCGGCCACAGAGTAGAAAATGACAGTCCACATCCCACCAAGGAAAACATAAACACAATCCAGAATGCACCCAGTTCCAAGAACATCACAGAGGTGAGATCATGTTTTGGCCTCTTAAGTTACGAGATGCCACATCTATTAACTCAGTCAACAAAGGTGGACAGGGTCACCACTGTCTGTCTGTTGGGTTGTTTTTCTGACTGTGAGCAGGATATCTCAAATCATTATGGACGGATTTGGACAAAACTAGGTGGACAGGTTGGGTGTGTGATAAGGATGAAGTGATTCAATTTTGATGAATATCCGGATCCTGATCCGGATACGAGACTTTTTTTTAAATGTTTAAGTGATTCTTCACCATTGGGAGATGATGCTAAACATGATATACTGCATAGCATGATATTTCAAAAAGTTGTGGATGGATTATGACAAAACTTTGTGGATGAGCTGGGTAGGTGACAAGAACAAACCGATTAGATTTTGTTTGAGGTCCAGATGCAGATCCGGCCCATCAGTGGGATACAAAACTGTTTAGCCTGGCGGAGGTCTTCCAAGGCCCATTGTAGTTCCAAATATAGCCAGGATGCTACATCCACTGAACAGCTTTTGAGGAAAGATGTTCCTTAGAAATGGATGGATAACTGATGGAGTACTGCTCTCCCCTCTGGGATGGCTCCCCTGCCTCACGTCTTGCTCAGCTTGACGTCGTGGAAACTAAGGCTTTCAAGATCATTGGAATCTCTCACAATGAAGCTGAGTCTATGGGCCAATGAGTTTGTACTCACCGACAGGTCAATAGTCTCTCTCTTCTTCCACCTCATGTCTGGTTTTGCACCCTCTACCCTCTCTGTGCTCTGTCTCCCCTCAAGTATCTTCAGGATGCACGTGGTCCACGAGCAACCCCCTCCGAGTGAAACTGCCTCAATCCAGAACGACTGCTCACCTCCACTCATTTATTCCTCTCTTTTTCCCACCTGTGGGGCCTCCTTCCACACTGTCTTCGATCTCATTCTTCCCTCCTGGTCTTCAAGACAGCTGTTCACCACCATTTCAGGTCATCCCCCATCCAAAGCCATGATCTTTTTGACACCCATTAAACCACCACCATCCCTCCCAAAATTTTGCTCATGTATCCACCTTGTCCACCCGTGTGTTCTCCTCCAACCCTCATCGTTACCTGCATCCTTTGTTTGTCGACCTATCTTCTCCTTCCGCCCTGCTATTCTTTTTTTTTCTCCTTTCTCCTGCTGTTCCCTTTGTTATGTTGTGTCCTGATCTGTTCTCTGCCATAGCTCTTCCATGAGCCTAGACCATGTATGAAAAAAACCCCCAAATAACTGAAAGAGCATTCAAACTGTGTAAAAGCATGTTGTTAGGAAGTTCTACGCTTGTACATTGTGATGTGAACAACCATTAAGTGATGCTTTGGCATATGGGGTGATAGCTGTGATTTCCTATGTGTTTGATAATGTAAAGGAGAGGCCAACTGCTCACGCAACATACATTTTCACAGCGACTGAACTAAAGCATGCCAAGATTGAAAGAAAGGCATTTCCATGATTTTTACAGTAAAGAATTTCCACGAATACTTTTATGGTCGCACGTTTATCATTGTGACAAACTCCAAACCCCTTACAGCTATTCTTAGCCCCTGGTCCTCTGTTCCAACCTTTACAGCAGCTTGCATGCAAAGCTGGTCTTTCATTCTCCCAGCATGTACTTATAATACTGAGTATAAATGGTCAGTTGATCATAGTCAAGGTGATGTAGTCACGTCTAGAATGCCACCGCAGTTGATTGCAGAAAGAGAGGACATTCTCCACTTTTTTTTTTTTACTTGTAGACGAGCTGCTGATTACAACAGATGATGTTGGCATGACAACCAAATGGGACCCTGTTTTGATGAGCATACATGATGATGTTGTTAATGGTTGGCAAAACATGCGTCAGAGGAAGAGTAAGGTCCTTATTTTGTGAGAAGAAATGAATGGTCAGTAGACGTGTGGAGTAACAGTTGTAATCCTTATTGAGTTTAGGTCTTGGATGTTAGAATATTTGCAGGATCTGCATTTTGGAATGTGTATGACAAAGCATTTAGTCAGTAGTTGTGCAGGATGGCCAGGGTTGTATAAGGAAATAGAAGGCAAAGTGGGTCAGTGTACCATACTTCAGTCAGTGAGCAAGATTTCACCCTTCAGCATGTTTACAGCCATGGAAGTGGCCTGCCAGAGTGTGGCAAAGGGTGCGTGCAGACTTTGCTGAACTTTATCGAAAGCAATTGTTCCTAATGATGGATGTTTACTCCAAGTTGGGTGAGTTATTTCTGATGCAGAAAACCACAACACGCACAAGTTGAGACATTTTGTTATGGAATCTTTTCATCATATGGTTTTCCAGATGAAATCGTCTCTGACAATGACCTCAGAAGAGTATCGACAATTTATGAGTCGGAACAGTTTCACACATACTAAGGCACCATCAATCATCCTGCATGGAATGGACAAGCTGAGTACACACTACATGGCCAAACCATGGACATGCACAGAGAAGGTTTACCGAGCACATGGTTTGAAACCAAATTTGACACAGTTGGTAGAACAGAAGCAATATAAGCAGGAGTATCATGATAGGAGAGGAGTTAAATCCAAATAAATTGGGACCATCCTCTGCACAAAGCATCGGTACTGACGAAGCAGTCTCCTGGGCTATTGGACACAATCCTGGACGGGTCACCACTCCGACGCAGGATACTCACGTCTCAATCATCCCAGCAGCCTGGTATTGGCTTAGTGGTAAGGGTGGCTGACTCGGGATCCAAGGGCCACTGAATTAATACCAGGTGGGGTTGACTCAGCCTGTCATCCTTCCGAGGTCGGCAAAATGAGTACCAGAGTACTGGTCATAGGGACACTGCATCAGTGGCAGAGCCGTGTCCCTAAGCAATGATGCAACCAACAGCCATAAGGCTGCACTCAAATGAAAAGAGAAAATCATCCCAGCAAGCTGGAATTCATTTTGCCAACCTCGAAAGGATGACAGGCTGAGTCAACCCCACCTGGTATTCATTGAACGGCCGAGTGCGATTTGAACTCAAGACCCGAGGATCCCAAGGCCGGAGGAGTTAAAAAATTAAGTGTAAAGCCAAATCAGAAGGTCAGAGTGAAAACTCATCACCATAAATGGTTGCAGTGGTTACCAGGAAGAGTGGTGAAGATACGTGGGCCTCATACATATTTAGTCAAGATCTCGGGTCATGACAAGATTTGGTTTGTTTACAATGAGCACACATTGCCTTTGGACTTCCGAGATAATGTTAGTTATGGTAAATCTGTTCATTCTGATGAATCAGACAGTATGGCTACAAATAGAGTATCAAGCATCGATACCTACAGAGCTGGTTGTACCAGAAGTCCGGAAGGAAGTCACAATTCAAATAACACTCAAGAATCAGACAAATGTACAGACTGAAGGTGTTGAGAGTGCAAGTGTAGGTCTTGGTCAGCCTGGGAAGAAACACAAATCTCCTCGTACTCAGCGCAGAACGAGTGCTTAAGGTGCAACTCCTCAGGTGCTCAAAGTTCTGGTCAAGAAAGACTAGATCCACTTCGGAATTGGAAATCAGTTGTTCAGCTAAATATATAAACCTGTAACAAGAACCAAAAGTAAAACGGAATGAAGTCTGAGACAGTTTGATGGAAATATGATGGTAAATCTGGTAGCTTGTACTTGTTGCTGCCTTTGAGCCTTGGCAGTAACTGCTGAAATCGACCGATCCGGGTCCTTTGTTTCTTTTGCACTTCCTTCTACTTTTCAACATTTCTCATTATTCATTCTAATTATTGCTCTTTCTTTTCATTTCGTTCATTTTCCTCTCTTTTATCTCTACTTTCCCCTTAATTTCTCTCTTTGTTGATCTATGTGTCTCGGGAGAAGTGAATTCTTACAAAAAAAAAATTGTGGGGCTCATTTGGCTGCACCACGAAGGGTTTTGAAGGTTGAGGAGAAGCGGCTGAAACCCGAATCTTCATCCAGGATCCTCCTGATGACCCTATCTTTGCTCGATGCTTCTTCTGGTTCCTTTTGATGACTCCGACGCAGTACTGGTCTTTCATTTGAGCGTGTTTATTTGCCAATATCCCCATGGTGTATACACGTCATGTACAATTTGCACTTGTGAAGCTACTTTTCATGAAGAGAGGAGTGTGATAGAGTGATTGCGCCATCTTGTGTCCACGTTGAAGAGTGCTGATTGTAATAAGCAGGCATGAATGCCAGCACAAGTGTTTTGTAATCCCCATTAGCAATGACCAGGATCAGATGTAAAGAAAGCTCCTTGTCACCATAGCTATTGCGTCCCTCTCTTTTCCTTCTTTAATTAGTGATCTTACTCATTCACCATTGTCATTACTCATCTCCACACACAATGATATAAACATGGCAGTTCAGCAGGTGGGAGTTCCAAGCAACCACGTCAAAATGTCCACTACACGTGCGCGAGCCTCACAAGCTCTGTCGACGTGGCGTGTCCGCATGAGTGAACCCTACTCAGCTCCGCTGGTGCCAGTCCGAGTCTCGCACAGAGTGAACGAGTCAGTGCCTGGAGGTTCCAGAAGAAAGATTGTGGCAAAGGCATCTCAAATGGCCGCACAAGTGCAGAGCCTGGTCATCACATCCACAGTGAGCCTTCCAAAATCGCCCTCAGGTGCAACCAAGTTCCCTTGTTAGACCAAACCCAAGTGCCAAAACAATCACATGGCCAAATTAAACAATCAAAACCACATCACGCCGCAGAGTCACTGCGCGTATGCAGAATGCCTCCCCTTGGCAATTTGGGAGTTAATCTATGGCAGTGGATCATCCATAAGGGAGTCCGAGTCCTTTGGAATATATATTATGATAATTGCTTAATTTATGATGTAATTCGCCTCTGCCATGCCTTAATATCCGTTCACGACTGTATTTCATGGAACTGCCCAATCAAGGAAAGTGCAAATCTGTTTGTTATAAAAACGATCTCGTCAACCTCAATAATTATTGATGCTGTTTGACCTTCTGATTCGTGTTGAAACAATGAGTCCTTCATTGATATTGATAAAATTTTACTTTTCGATATACAAGATGTCGGCTCATGAAAGTGTGAGCTGACAGTAGTGTAGTAGATAGTAGAAAAATCGTGCAAATTATGATACAAACATCAAATTTGGCATTTCTGTTCTGCAGGGCTTTCTGATCAAATCTGCCCGATTGGCCATTTGAAAATCCACGATGGCGGCCATTTTTCAAGATTTTTCAAGCTGACCAACCATTGTATGCTCTGGCAAAACAAATACAATGGCAGTGGCCCGAATATGGAGAGGACAAGTTCGTTATCATGTTTGGTGGACTTCATATAGAAATGGCTGCACTGGGATCGATAGGAACTCTACTACAGGACAGTGACTGAACCAGTTCCATTGTGGAATCAGAGGTGGCCTCATCTGGTACAGCAGGGTCATTCCTGTCTGCATCGAGTGTCACCAGGACAAGACAAGCACACCAGATGACTGCATGCAGCTTGTACAAACTGATGAAGGAAGCATACCAAGACTATGGCTCTGAAGAGTCTAACAGATCAGATCTAACCTTTGAACATTGGTGTGAACAACGGAGGCAAGAGAGTCCACAGTTCCAGTTCTGGAGTCTGGTGCTGGACATGGAGCTCACCATATTCACCCTGATCCGCTCATTCAGAGAAGGAGACTTCAACCTGTACGGTGAAGCACTTTCAGAACTGGCGCCTTACTTCTTTGCGAATAACAATGTCAACTATGCACGATAGATCCCAGTTCACCTCCGAGATATGATGTCGCTTGAGCAACAACATCCAGATGTGGCCAGGGAGTTTCACAAAGGGAACTTCGTTATCCACAAGTCTAGAAGAGAATTCTCTGCCCTGACAATCGACCAAGCCCACGAGCAAAATAATGCAGTCATCAAAGATGACGGAGGAACAATTGGGTTGACAGAAGACCCGACAGCACTTCATAGGTGGATGGTCGCTGAAGCCGAAGTGAGTCGTCTAGTAGCTGGATACGAGGCCATGTCTGGTATTAAAGATGCAACCAACAACAGCAGACACCATGAGCAGACACTGAGTGCCCAGAAATCTTTCTTTGAAAAGGTGAAAGCATTCTCTGCAGTAATGCAAGAGATGGGCAACCCATTCCAAGAAGAATCAGCCGACCTACTGGTACTAGACATGAAGAACATTGCAGACCCAACTCTAGCCGAAATGGTAGCTACACATCACCAGCAGGGCAAAGAGCAGTTCCATTCATTCATGGAGGGGCTACATAATGAAGGTGAATCTCCTTTATATCATACAATCAAGAAAAACATTGTTTCTTTCTTCAAACAAGAGCAAGCTGGGGGAAGTTCGAAGGAGAAAGTCCTGAAAGACGACTGTCAGCTGTTCTCACGACTGTTCATCTTATGCCAGAACAGGCAGTGTGACTTGCAAGAATTCTTCAAGCATGAGAATCAGTCACACACTGCATCTGTCGGTGACAGCGGCAAGCTTCATACATGTCAGAAGTCACAGCTGGCTGAAATTCTTGAAGCACACGTGAACATCCCAGACAGAGAAGCAAGGGGAGATGCAGTCATCATTGATGGCTCAGCATTTATGAATGCCCTACCTCCATGCACTTCAAAGATATTTGATGACTATGCTAAAGAAGACATCATCCCAAAGGTGGAATCCTATGGTGCCAGGTACGAGAGGGTGGACGTAGTGTTTGATGTGTACAAGAAGTCAAGTCTGAAGTCCGAAGAAAGGTCGAAAAGGGGGCAAGGACTCAGAAGAAGAGTGACAGGAACCAGTAAGACCCCAAGTAACCTGAGAAGCTTTCTTCGAGATGACAGCAACAAGACTGAGCTGATTCACTTCCTTGTGGAAAAGATGTGTGAAGCACAGACAACAAGCACAGTCATTGTCACAAAAGGAGAAGATGCCATTAGCAACACAAGGAAGTCACTGGATGTTGTGTCTCCATGTTGTCATGAAGAAGCTGACACTCGAACATTTGTACACGCCAGGGATGCAACAATGGATCGTAGCACGTCCATTATCATTAAGGCTAATGAGACGGATGTACTAGTCATAGTAATATCTGTACTGCCATCCTTACAGGAACTAGGTCTTGAGAACATGTGGATTGCCTTTGGCCAAGGAGCCAAGGCACGATGGATTCCAGTCCATGAGGTAGTTTCTGCAATAGGGCCTGAGAAAGCTAGAGGGATCCCATACTTCCATGTGTTCACTGGATGTGATGTTGTGTCTGCCTTCCACGGTAAAGGGAAGAAAACTGCATGGCAGACTTAGAACGTCTTTGATGATGTTTCTGAAACATTCACCAATCTCAGCCAGCATCCAACATTGATTTGTGATCTTGACCTGCAGATGCTGGAGAGATTCGTTGTCCTCATGTATGACAGATCAAGCGCAGCCACTGGTTTGGATGGAGCAATACTGGATCACTTTGCCTGCAAGCAGAGGCCGTACAACTCAATTCCACCAACACAGGCAGCCCTCAGAGAACATGCAAAGCGTGCGGCCTATCAGGCTGGGATCATCTGGGGCCAGGCAACCATCTCCAATCCAGACACGAGCAGTCCCGCTGAATGGGGATGGACACAGAAAGGAGAGGCGTGGAAGATATGTTGGACAACACTACCCCCTATCGCAGCCAGCTGTCAGGAACTGACCAAGTTTTCATGTAAGAAAGGTTGCAACCGGAAATGCAAGTGCTTTCAGTTAGGGCTCCTCTGCACAGCACTCTGCAGCTGCATATGTGGACAGTAGCAGCTGGAGGAACATTCGCATGGTATGCATAACTTTGAACATTTACTAGCCAGGGCCCGGTTGTAGAAAGGCCTTAGCTTCAGATGACAATCATTAAAGTGGTGCAAAATCAAAAAAAGTGTGTGTCAGGGGGCTTTAAAAACAGGAAAATCCACTCCAGCAGGCTTGAAAACATAGGAATCCACACCTGGATCATGTAAATCGGACAACGACAAATACTTCGAAGCAAAAAGTCAATTTCGGGAGGCAAACTTGGCGGCCATCTTGAAAAATGGACGCCATATTGGATTTTCAAATGGCCAATCAGGCAGATTTGATTAGCATCCCCTGGAGAACAAATGTGCCAAATTTGATGCTTGTATCATCATTTGCACGATTCCTCTCAAAAATTGTTATCTGCCCCACTACAGAGGGTAAAAGGCAACACACTGACAGTCGTGCAATGGGGGCATTTGGACTGAACAAGCAAGGGAATGAACAAATCAAGCTGAGTCTATGGGTCTATCACTTCCCAACGCCGACGTGTTGGTAATCTCTGTCTTCTTCTACCTCCTTTTTGGTCTTGCACCCTCTACCCTCTCCGTGCTTTGTCCCAGGGGTAACAGGGAGGTCAGTTTCCACGGGGGTGCCTCCGTCATCCTGTGATCTCCATCCCTATTCTGTTGGTGGCAAAGGATTCCCATCCATTCCTGAATTATGAGATAAGTGTAGTATGAAGATAAGTGTTGCTTTACTGAAGCACGAGTTGAGATAAACTTGCGAGCTGAAATGATGAACTCAGAGAACTTCAACCAATTGCCCATATTCATCAAGCAATTCCATTTTGTCGGTCCTAATACACCTTGAGAATTAAGCTTTCTCCTGCACTTTTCACACGGTCATGGGTGCTTACAATCTTTGTGAAGGTATCTATGAGGTCATAGTCCTGTTTTGTGTGTACAATATTGAAAGGTTTGTAAAAGCCTTGAGTTCTGGCTTTATGATTTCAACAGGACATAGAGGGAACTCTTTATTGGTTTATGCATCACAGCATCATGGAAAAGGGAAGGTGGCTGACTGTTACTGTCTTAATCATGGCACTGATAGTCTTCACTTTGTAATTACGGTGGAGCATGATGTCTGTGAAATTCCTACTAGTCATTTGTGATGCTGCTGCATGACCAATTTCTACAGCATCATCACAGTTCACAGATGCATTTGCAACAATGCCAGTCGACAAGGACACCAGGGGAACTAGTTCATATCCACCAAATTGTGGGTCTGTCTGTAGCCACTGCACAAATATGTCATGATCCCTGTTGTCCCTTGACTGGGTGCTTGGGTGCAGGTCTTTATGTTGTGCCAAGGTAGCAGTGTGCACCCCTGTGAACTGCTCCAGTGGGTCACAGATATGAACACAGCAACATAGTGCATGGACCCACTTTGTTGGAGTGCTGTCTGTGATACCATGATAATGTGTCATTCCTCCAGATGTTTTCAGCATCTGCATCAAAAACTGTTCGATGGTCTGGTCAGATAAGTTTCCACCCCAGAATTAATATTAAAGAAGATGGAGGGTGAAGTAGCTCTTCTCTGTAAATAGTGTGTACTTGTCTCCTGGCATTGCTTGCTCTAATAGTGTAGTAGATAGTAGAAAAATCGTGCAAATTATGATACAAGCAACAAATTTGGCATTTCTGTTCTGCAGGGTTTTCTGATCAAATCTGCCTGATTGGCCATTTGAAAATCCAAATTTTGAAAAATTTGAAAAAAAAAAAATTCAAAAAAATTTGAAGTCACAGCTGGCTGAAATTCTTGAAGCGCACGTGAACATCCCAGATAGAGAACCAAGGGGAGATGCAGTCATCATTGATGGCTCAGCACTTATCAATGCCCTACCTCCACGCACTTCAAAGATATTTGATGACTATGTTAAAGAAGACATCATACCAAAGGTGGAATCCTATGGTGCCAGGTACGAGAGGGTGGACGGAATGTTTGATTTGTACATGAAGTCAAGTCTGAAGTCCGAGGCAAGGTCGAAAAGGGGGCAAGGAATCAGAAGAAGAGTGACAGGAACCAGTAAGACCCCAAGTAACTGGAGAAGCTTTCTTCGAGATGACAGCAACAAGAATGAGCTGTTTCACTTCCTTGCGGAAAAGATGTGTGAAGCACAGACGACAAGCACAGTCATTGTCACAAAAGGAGAAGATGCCATTAGCAACACATGGAAGTCACTGGATGCTGTGTCTCCATGTTGTCATGAAGAAACTGACACTCAAATATTTGTGCACGCCAGGGATACAACGACGGATGGTAGCAAGTCCATTATCATTAAGGCTAATGACACGGACGTACTAGTCATAGCAATATCTGTACTGCCATCCTTACAGGAACTAGGTCTTGAGAACATGTGGATTGCCTTTGGCCAAGGAGCCAAGGTGCGATGGATTCCAGTCCATGAGGTAGTTTCTGCAATAGGACCTGAGAAAGTTAGAGGGATCCCATACTTTTATGCATTCACTGGATGTGACGTCATGTCTGCCTTCCGCGGAAAAAGGGAAGAAAACTGCATGGCAGACTTGGAACGTCTTTGATGATGTTTCTGAAACATTCACCAATCTCAGCCAGCATCCAACATTGATTCGTGATTTTGACCTTTTTGAAGTTTTTTTTTTTCTTCAAATTTTTCAAAATTTGGATTTTCAAATGGCCAATCAGGCAGATTTGATTAGAAACCCCTGGAGAACAAATGTGCCAAATTTGATGCTTGTATCATCATTTGCACGATTCCTCTCAAAAATTGCTGTTATCTGCCCCACTATAAGGCTTCCGTCTGTTGCAGATACAGTCAGGCAGACTTTGCATAAGGAAGATACCCTGCGGCATGGAAATGTGGAATCATTTCCTTCACAGATGATTGATTCCCAATCTGTGGCTGGCTCTGTAGGGCAGCTTTGCTACTTGGTTGGCCCAGGAAATGTCATGGCTGAGGGTGAGGCTCATATGTTCAAAAGACTTAACCTCTTCCTGTGGATGACCAAGGAAGTAAATAGTGGGTTCGTTAGACGATCATTCTTGGGTAATAGGGTGACATTGATTTTCCTGTATTGGAGGATATGCTCCATTTTTATGACCAGAATCTTATCATTTTCAGATCAGCAGACATACAGCTGCTGTCTAGCGAGCAGAGGACGGGGGGGGGGGGGGGTACTGTACAACACGATGTGGTGTCGTCTGTAAAAGGAAGAGAGGGTATTCCAGAAAGCAGTACAATGGAGAGATTTTTATTTTTATTTTTGCATACCTTGTCGAGGCTTGTATGCTTGCTAACACACAACGCACAGCAAGGGGGGCAAGGGGCGCATGAGACAAGAGGGGCAGGAGTGGGACGGACAAAACAGTCTGGAACAGAGACATTAGGAGATCTGTGGAAGGAAGAGGGATGGAGCGGGGAACATGGGGAATACAAGATGAACATTACAGGGACTTTCAGGAAGGAAAGTAGGGAATTTGAAGGAGGTGGGTTTGGGGAGTATTAACGGGAGCAGAAATATCGTGGTTTTGGATGGGGGAAGATAAGAGGTGGTGGTGAACAGCTGCTTTGAAGGCCTGGGGGGAAGAATGTAATTGAACAGAGTGTGGGAGTTTATTCCAAAGGCGGGAAAAAAGAGGAATGAAAGAGTGAAGGTGAGCAGTGATTCGTGATTTTGGAAGTTTTACCAGAAGGGGGTTGTTGGCGGACCTTGAATGCCCTGCAGAAATGTGGTGGGGACAAATTGTAGATAGAGCAGTGGAGGGGGGGAGGGGGCGAGACCGGAGAGGAGATGGTAGAAGACAGAAGGACCACCAAGCTATCTGCGGTGAGAGAGTGAGAGGCCCAAAGACTCAGCCTCATCGTGGGAGATACCAATGATCCTAAATGCCTTGGTTTCCACAGCGTGACGTCGAGGAAGGTGAGGAAGCTGAGGAACACCAGCTCAGAGGAGAGAGCAGTACTCCATCAGGCTGTAGACAAAAGCTTTGTATGTGGTCAGGAGCTCAGGTGGGCCAAGGAAGGACTTTGCACGACGGAGGATTCCCAGTTGGCGACTGGCTTTGGAGACCAGGTTGGAAATATGGCTTTCCCAGGAAAGGTCATGGCAGATAGTGAGACCCAGAAGCTTGAATGAAAGGACTTCTTTCAGAGGATTGTTGAGAAAGTAGATGGGGGGGGGGGTTCCAAACTGTCCTTTCGGAGAGACAGACGTTCGGAGAGGGTGATGCCATCTGAGAGTGTGAGATTTGTCAGGATTGAAAGACATGTTCCACGTGTTGGACTAGTTTGTGATTTTACCCAGATATGCAGAGAATGAAGCAGCTGCTGCTTGCCGGTCTGAGGGATGACAGATGGAATGGCAGAGGGTGGAGTCATCAGCAAAGAGATGAAGAGGATTTCCCAGAGAGTCGGAGAGTTCATTGATGAAAACCAGAAAAAGAACAGGGCCCAGAACGCTACCCTGAGGAACTCCAGCCTAGACAGAAAGTGGGGATGAAAGAACTCCGTTTAGAGCCACACATTGGCTGCAACAGGAGAGGAAGTCTGCGAGCCATGAGTGGAGATGGCCTTGGATATCATGGGAAGAGAGTTTGGTGAGAAGGGCAGGGTGCCAGACCGTGTCAAAAGCTCGTGATATGTCCAGGGATACGGCTATGATTTCATGTCCGGCATTGAGCTGCTCCATCCATTGTAAGGAGAGCAGAAGCAGCATACCCAGGTTAGAGTGACCAGGTCTGAAACCAAATTGATGATTGGAAATCAGGCCATTGGGGAAGAGGAAGGATTTAATGTCTGAAGTGATGATGGATTCCATAACCTTGCTGATGATTGGGAAAAGGCTGATTGGTCTGTAGTTGCAGGGGTCTGTTTTTGCACCTTTTTATGCAGGGCAGTAATGTTTGCTGATTTCCAAGCAGATGGAGGATGACATTGAGCCAAATGAGAGGGTGTACAGAACAGACAGAGGGTGAGCAAGAGCAGAGGAGTAGGTTTTTAGGACATGTGGGTTGATGCTGTCTGGTCCGTTGCAGAATCTAAGTCAAGGTTTGACAGCAAACTCTCCACCGTGTCAGAAGAGAAGGACAAATAGTCCAGTGCAGATGGGTGCGACTGGGTAAGGTGGGTTCAGAAGGCAATGGGTTTCAGACACAAGATTTTGATGTAAACACCGAGTTTGGGCATTCAGCCTTTTCACGTGCAGTGTCAGCAGTGCTGATCATTTATATGGATACGGAACAAGACACTGCCATCATGAACTCCAGACATTATGCCTCATCTCAGAAAGAGTCTGCATTATTGCCATTTGAGATGAGGGATCGGATTATGGAAATGCAACGTACTCAGATTCAGACTTGACAAGGTTCCAGCATAACTTGGAGGAAGGATACTGGGTGGAGAGTTCTGGCTTGGTATTTGTAAGATGATGTTTTTGAGCTTGCCTCAGGATGGACACACTTGTGGCGAGCCTTACAGAATTACCCCATTCAGACTAGTTTTCCATGCTGGGAAAGCAGGCTGGTTTACTGCAACTGCCTCTCCATGGGATTCAGTTAACCAGTGTCTAGATCCGGAGGATGTTGATGGGAGTTTATGTTGTTGATAATGGAAAGAAGATGTTGATGACAAAGTCGCATATGGGATGGAAGAATCCAGTGCGTGATAGAAAGTAGACTTTTGTGAGAATATTCCCAAGCGAAATGAATATCAGGTGCTGTGGAAATGGTGGTCCAATGCTTTTGTAATTGGGAAGATTGAAATCCTTGCCAGTTGGCCTGTGCAAAAAGTCGTATCCTTCCTCACTTGTGTAGCTCTTTCACAATAGCCAGAGAGATATGGGCTTTGACAACAAAGTGATGCGAAAAGCCAATTGGGACTGAAGAGGCTGCATGTTTCCTGATAAATGATGACCACTGTGTGTCGTTGTGGTGTTGTTGGGTTCTTCTACTCTCAGTTGTGATAGAAATTAAGGTGTTATTGTAAGTTTGGGAGATATTGCATAGGCCGGATAGGCAGAATTGAATATTTCTGCATGTGTTTGCATGTGTAATGGGCATTATTGAAGCACATTCAGCAACTCAGAAAGTCTAAGTTCATATGTCATGGTTGAAATGGAAACAAGAAGGTTGTTTATTGTAAAAGCAGTGTACAAAGTAGTAAGAACAAGGATGCAAGTCCTCATCGAGAACACCCCTACACTCCACCCACCCCTCCCCACTCCCCCTCCCCCCACTTCCTCAAAAACAGCACCTTAACATAGGACCTATATATTTTACATTTAAATATATAAATTATCGAGTTATCTAGTTCTGTAAAGTCGTGGCCAACTTCTGGTGACATTCATGATCAGGAATCCTTGTCCAGCATTGCTTCCCAAAGTTGGCAGAGACAACTTGGTTGAAGCCTTTACCCCCTCTATCCAGCAAATACAGTCTTCCTCTTGCTCTTCGTCCCTTAACCATACCCAGCATGCTTGATTTCTCCAGACTTTCGTTTTCTGCACGCATGATGTGCCCAAAGTATGAGTTTCTCTTTTATCATCAGTGCTCCTCACGTACTGCATGGTGGTCTGATATCTTCAAGCACCAATTTGTTTGTTCCTATTGCAGTCCATGGAATTTTAGCATTCGTCTCCAACACCACATTTGAAAACTGTCAATGTTCCTTTCTTTCTTTTTCACTTTCAATGACTCACATTCACACATTGCAACTGTAAATATCAGAGCATTCACCAGCTTCCTCTTGGTTTGTATTGTTACTTCTTTGTCTTTCCTGAACCTTTTACCAATCCTGACATTGTTGTTCTCCATCAATGCTAACAGTCTATTAATTTCTACTCCAATCTTAGAATACAGGGAGAGGAAACTTTGCATTATTTCCACATGATCGTCTCCCAATGTGAACACATCGATTATCTTAGTTGACAAGATTTTAGTCTTTTTTTTACATTTAAAGACCAGCTTTTTGACTTTCCTTCTTCACTGTCTGCAGCAGTTTCATAAAGTCCTCTTTACTTTCTGCCAACAGAGTAGTATCATCAACATACCTTCAGTGATGTGAAGAGTCGGTGAGCTTTGGCCAAATTCCTGCCATCATGGCCAAATTCCTGCCATAAGCATCAGTGGTACAGTCGCACCACCAACCAACAATGATACATCAACCTTCTACTGCATACGAAAGATCTTCGGTTATCGATATATCTTCCTCCAATCCTGACTCCAGCCTCTATGTCATCAAAGTTTGTTTTCCTCATGCACTTTACTCACTAAACAGATTAAATTCAAGCAAGGGGAGAGAATGCACCTTGTCCGACCTCTTTTCCAATTCCATACCATTCTGCATCTCTATAGTCTGTTCTTACTCCAGTTTCTACTTAAATGTACAGGTTTCTTATCAGACATATTACGTGCTCTGACATCCCCAATTCTCTCAGCATAATCCACAAAAATTCATGATCAACAATCAAAAGCTTTCCTGAATTCTATAAAACAGAGATAACCTTACTTTGATACTCCATTGCTTTTTCCATGATCCAACTCAAATTCGGTTTTGATCTCTAGGACCTCTTCCTCTTCTGAAACCTGCTTGCTCAACAGGCATTTCTCACTTAATGAAGTCTTCTATTTTGTGTTGAGTGTTGTTTTGTAATACTGTATCTTGCTAGCATGTGAAATCAACGCAATGGTATGGTTATTTGAACATTCTCTTGCATCCCCTTTCTTTGGAGGTGGTATGTAGACCGACTGTTTCCACCTTTTGGGCGATACAATCCTGCACCAGGTAAGGCTCTACGTCTCTCACCTTCTATCGACATTGGTTATTGTCCATATTCTCTTTCTTTGAAAGGTGCTATCGTATTGCAATCATTACCCCACGTATATGAAGCGAAAAGCAGGGTTAAGCAATTGGTTCATGTCCATTCATCTGTCTGTCAATCTTAAAACTTTATGATCGAGGAACAATTTATTTAAATTGAATGTTGAAATTTCAACACTAATCGAAAATGAATTGGAAGACGAACATGCCGTTGAGCAGTACTTTGTCTCTGAATTTGTCCTAATCACACATGCGCAGAGAGGAGAGAGATAATATTTTTACGCTGTCTGCCTGCCTGGCAGTTAAACAAAGTCGAAAATCATTCCAAACAGGAAACTTACTGTTTTTAAGGACGTCATAGAGAACATATACAACAGTTATGAAAAACTACTGTAATTATGCAAGATAGGGTGGTGTAATAGACACTGTAAAAAACGGTGGTAAAACCCAGAATTAATTAATTTATTCGCCTTTAAGCTTCTTTAAAACTTTACTTAAATTAAATTATATACTTCAACACTGTAGACCACAAATTTCCTTCCTAATATTTCCAGGAACCTCCAGTTTTGCAAAACTTGACAATGTTCTATAGGGTGGAGTTTCAGGGTAGATTATGAGGGTCGAGTATGAGGGCCAAGTATGAGGGTGGAGTATGAGACTGCTTCAATAGTGCTAACCTTCCAGATTAAAATTTTTTTTTATTAAAAAGATTATTTTATTTTAATTGAAGTATATACCTGAACACTGCAGGGTGTCATGTTCTACAAACTCTCTAGTTACCTCCGCCACCAAAGGTGGAAGTAGGTTATGTTTTCACCCCTGTCCATCTATTTGTTTGTCTGTTTCAAGTTTGAAACTTCACGGCCTGAATCGATGATTTTTCAAATATACTGGTTGCGTGCGTTATTACTTGGCAAAAAATATTTTTGCCAAGTATGTTGGTCTGTAGCGTTTGTCACATGTCTGTCTATTTGTCACATGATGTTTGGCCACAGCTTTTAAGCAATCGTCCTGATTTTTTTGTGTATGTACTTGACCGGCCAAGGACAACAACATTTAATTTTGGTGAAGAACGGAATCCGGATTCGAGATTATTTTTATGTGATTCGTCACCATTGAGATATGGCCAAAATGATACTTATCACAATATCTCTAAAGGTTATGGATGGATTTGGACGAAACTTGGTGGACAGGTTGTGTGTGTGTGTGACAAGGACAAATTGAATCAATTTTGGTGAATATCCATATCCAGATCCAGATACAAGTATTGTTTCATTTTTAAGTGATTCTTCACCAATGAGAGATGGGGGCCAAAAACTATGGAGAGCATGATATCTCTAAAAGTTGTGGACGACTTGTGACAAAACTAGGTGGATGAGTTGGTTAGGTAACAAGAACAAGCCGATTCGATTTTGGTTCTGGTTTGGATTCAGATCCGGCCTGTCAGTGGGATGCAAAATGTAAAATGTTCAGCCTGGCGGTGGTATGTGCTCGACCGAGTGTCGTTCTGTTTTGAAAAGTGTCACTTAATGAGTGATTTTTCATTCTGTTTGTCACTTGCAAAATCGAAGAATTTCCATGTATATTGGTCAGTCGATTTTGTTATTCTCGATGTTTGTCTGTCTGTCAATCACCAACAGGTCACAATTCGAAACCGATCGTCATTAAACTTTATCAAGTTGAGGAGGTAGTCTCAACTGAGAAGCCTATTGATTTTGATATCAAAGATCATCTTGAGGTCAAATTTCTAAAATCGTCATTTTTCATCTGATTGACTTGCAATTTCAACAAGATTTGCACATTGTGTCGCTAGATTGAGAAACCAACTATTTTTGAGGTCAAATGGTCAAAGGTCAAATTGTCAACTCAAGGTCAAGCTTCTAAAATCATCAATTTTCAACTGAAAAATCATCAATTTAAATCTGAACAACCTGAAAATTAAGCAGCAATTTCATCGTGCATCACTAAATTTGAAAAGCAACTGTTTTTGAGGTGAAAAGATCAAAGGACAACTGAAGGTTCAACTTCTGGAATCATAATTTCAATCTGAAAAATAATCAATTTTCATCCGATTGACCTGAGCTTTAATTAAGATTGTCAATTTAAATCTTAATGAAGTGGACAATTTGTTGTATCCATGGCAACATTTGGAGAGGGGGGGGTGGGTGTTGCAAATATCATGCTGCGCATGATGTTTTTTTTTTGTTACTTGCGAAATCAAATATTTTTCAAGCATATTGGTTCAAAAGATATTGATTTTGTTATTCCGTCTGTTTGTTTATAGCCTATAGTTCACAATTTTAAACCAATATTCACAAAACTTCAACACATGGTCGAGTTTGTCAAAATGAAGAAGCCTATTGTTTTTGAGGTCAAAAGGTCAAAAGAGGCCCAAGGTCAATAACTAATGTAATCTTTCTAAAATCCTCAATTTTCATCCGATTGACTTAAAATTTGAAGAGGATTTATATTTGTTCACTGAATTCAACTCGCCAAGTATTTTTTTTATGGTCAACATAGGTCAAAGGTCAACAACTTAGGTTAGATTTCTAAAATTCTCAATTTTCATCCGATTTACTTGAAATTTGAAGAGGATTTTCATATCAGGTCACTGAATTCAACCACCAATTATTTTTGAGGTCCACATCGGCCAAAAGGTCAACACAGGACGAATTTCTAAAATTCTAAATTTTCATCCGATTCACTTGAATTTGAAGAGGAGTTGCATATTTGGTCATTGAATTCAACCAACAATTATTTTTGAGGTCAAATTTGTTTTATGGATTTTGCAATGGAATTGTGCTCTGCACGACATCTTGTTCTTGTTTGTTTGTCTGTTTATTTTATGTTTGTCATCTTCAGGTCATAATTTTAAAACGATCTTCAATAAACTTCACCACACGGTAGAGTTTGGCATTCACAAAAAGCCTATTGTTTTTGAGGTCAAAATGTCAACATAGGCCAAAGTTCAACATCTTAGGTAAGATGTCTGAAATCCTCAATTTTCAGCCGATTGACTTAAAATTTGAAGAGGATTTATATTTCATGTCACTGAATTCAACCAGCCAATTATTTTTGAGGTCAACATCGACCAAAAGGTCAACATAGGCTCATGGTCAACAACTTAGGTGAGATTCCTAAAATCCTCAATTTTCATTGGACTGACTTGAAATTTGAAGAGGATTTCCATATCAGGTGACTGAATTCAACCACCAATAATTTTTGAGGTCAACATAGGCTAAAAGGTCAACATAGGCCGAATTTCTAAATTATCAATTTTCACCCCATTGGCTTGGGATTTGAAGAGGAGTTGCATATTTGGTCATGGAATTCAACCACCAATTATTTTTAAGGTCAAATTTGTTTTCTGGATTTCACAAGTATCATGTCATGCATGGCATCTTTCTTGTTTCTTTTTTTGTGTGTGCAGGATATCTCACAAAGTTGTGGATGGATTCAGATGAAATTTGGTGGGCAGGTTGAGTGTGTATCTCATGAGATTTTGGTAAAGATCCAAATCTGGAGACGAGAATTTTTGAATTACTAAAGTGATTTTTCACCATTGAGAGATGGGGCAAAAACGATACACGAGTATAGCATGATATTTCAAAAATGCAATGATCCCGATATGTTCGACTGGATCAGGCATTGCGTGGCAGAGCTATGCGCTCTACCTTGTCCCCTTCTAGCTTCTATAGAGTTTGGGGGGAGTCCTTCCATCTTTCTTTCACCTGGTTCTTCTGTCAGATATTTTCCTGTTCTCCTCTTAAGGACCCCAATCCAAGATCTAAACTTTCCTGTGATCTCTCTGATGTTATAAAAAAATTATCTCTTGTTTTTCCCTCCTTGTTGTCACTTTCTATATCCATGCATGCCTTTTACCTCCACCATCAAAGGTGCCTGGAGGTTATGTTTTTACCCCTGTCTGTCTTTGAGCAGGATATATCAAAAAGTTCTGGATGGATTAAGACGATATTTGGTGAACAGTTTCGGTGTGTGTCAAGGAAGAATTGATTCAAATTTGATGATGATCCTAATCCGGACATGACATTTTTGCATGCATACTAAGGAAACTTCAAGGGAGTGTCTGGATGACAACTGGGTATTTGGGTAAATTTAAACACCTCTTTTGAAGATAATTAATGGGGTGCTCATCATTCAAAAAAACACACAAAAGAACCTTGACCAAGATGGCGGCATGCTTACCTTGCCAATAATATATGTGACTTGGGCATTCACTTCCGTTGAGCAGTGCAACACAAGAGGATTCATGATTTCAGTTTCATTTCTTTACTCGTACAAGAATCAAACAGCGCTCTCAGTCTTTTTCGATCTCGTGGAGGATCTCTAAGTCTTACTCACGTTGTTGTTCTTCATCTTCTTCTTGTGGACTTTTTTGTTTCACAGCGTACAGTTTTCATCGAAACTTCCTGAAACTTGGCATATATATGTAAAAATACCCTGCACAGACAGTAACGATCTCAGATTTTGAAAATTCTTCCTAGAAAAAAAAAGTTGACGTCATAATATCACCATTAATGGAAATCGCCTCTACCATTATCTCCGAAACTAGGCAAGCTGTTTGAATTTTGTTTGCGGGAATCAAGCCAGGCATTAGCACAGATAATTTATCGCAAACCTGATGCATCACAATGACGTCATATTCGTTTTTATGACGTCATCATTAAGAGGATGAGGATCTTAGCTCATTTGAGCTTGTTAATCTTCGAAGCTATCGACAGCGTTGCCTACTCTAATTGGACCATATACTCCTCCATTGCAAAACCTTAAAAAAATCAAGAGAAAAACGGCAAGCGCAGCTTCAGGAATGGGTGCCATTTTCTATGTTGCGACAGTACTGTACTTGTGACCTGTAAAGCAATGCGTTGTAGGTTCAACTCAATTCACAGGATGGTAATCACGAATGTATACGCAATCTGAAAAGGCACTGAAATACCCCGGGGGAAACTTGTCCTGGATTAAGTAAACAACGGGGTTAGTCAAACCGGGGAGTGATCAATTACCAAGATTCTTGTCGAGCACTCCACTCAGCAAGTACTCCACTCTCCATTCAGCTTAAGCACTCAAGCAAGCACTTCTTTCCAAATGGCTTATAACAAATGGCTGGCTTGGCAAGCGCAATCTCCATTGCTTATTTGGTAACTGAACACACACCTGGTGTGAAAGGAACGGAGGGGTAAAAAAACATCAGGGTAAGAAAATTTTAGTGTGAAATGGGTATTATAGTTATGAGTACCGGTATAGTGGAGAGGGACAAACACTATTGCAGATAATGTCTTCACTGTTTGAAAGAAAGGATATGATAAAATGATAAACCTGGTGTTGGCTTGGTGGTTAGGGTGGCTGGCTTGAGATCTGAGGGTCCTGAGTTTGAGCTCTGTTGGCAGCTGAATTAACACCAGGTGGGCTTGACTCAGCCTGTCATCCTTTTGAGGTCAGTGAAATGAGTACCAGTGTACTGGTATAGGGGTAGACCATCAGTGGCATAATTGTGCCCCAACAAAATGATAGCACTCAGCAGCCAAGGTGCCATACACAAGAAGAAGAATCAAATGATGGCTGAATTTGTCACATTTTTTTTTATCATGAACCGTTCTGCCTATATGGTTTGTGGTAGATCAATAAAGCGTATTACTATTGACCGAGTAATCATGCATGGTGCACTATGGTTAAATGAGTACATAACTTCCAATTCCAATAAGGTTGCTAGGTCATAGCAGCCACTGAAGTCATATAAATACAGCTCAAAGTGATTTACTCCCTCTCTGGACCATTGCATATGGCATGTGCTTGCAACCTCAGCTCTCAAGCTCATGCTCAGGCCACGTGTAGGCTGCAATTTGCTGTGCTATTTGTGTTCATGATGTTGAACAGCGCAAAGGGCAATGGTGAAGAATGTTGCAGCAGAAACCATGAGGTGAAAACAAAGGCCTCTGTTTTAGTACATGGCTTACTGGCATTTGTTTTTAGAATGATTCCAATTTTAGGTTCCGTTGTCAGTCTTTTGATCGAATTGGTCAGGAAATTCACAAGAAGATGTTGTCTGACGTTAAGTAACTATAAAATATATTTTCATTTTTACTGTGTTATCATTAATCCTCAGACAAATGTTTCCTTTCTTCTGTGGATGAAAGCAGACTGAAAGCTGGTGCACATCACCCAGTCTGAAGTGATCAGACACATTTTTATTCCCACGCTTTTTGAAAAAAAGAAAACGTGGGGGATATTGAAATTGGCTCTGTCTCTCTCCTCAATGGTTGTGCAGAAATTCACTAAATTTGTTAGTAGTGATCACCACATGGCACAAAGGTAGTATAAGAGCAGTGCCATTTTTGGCCCGACCTCCTGGGGAGGGATCAAAAGGTCAGATTCCAAAAAATGCAATTACGGGCATGTATCTCAACATTTTTTAAAATGAAACTGCATATGAAATAAACATTGCAAGATGCATTAAATGTGGAACTTTTCTTTTTAGATTTGAGCCCCGGTTCATGTCCCAGGTTTGGGGACTGGGCTACAGGGGTCAAAATGGGGATGGGGGGGGGGATTTTTTAACTCAAAATTTGATGTTGGGTCATTCTTCATGGAAATTTTTGTTATCTTTCAACTTTGCTTGAGATGGAATGAGTGGGGATTTGTGATGGCACGCGATCAACTTTGCTCTCGTTTTTGTATATGCTTCTACTCGGCTCGTGGAAGAGTTATAACACCGAATGGACCAGAACAAGAAGAACACAGTGGAAAGTGGAGGAAATATCAACAGTATGGGAGAGGGACACAAGTGAGGGACCGTTGGATGAAGAATGGGCATGAGGAAAAATGAGAACAAAAGGAGGGAGGTGATGGGTGTAGGACACATTGGGTCAACAGGCAGGAGAAAAGCTCAACCACAGCAATAGGAGGAAGAGAAAAAAAAAATCGGGGGTTAAACTGAAACGGAACAAAACAAGAAAAAAAGGACGAGGGAGAGGGGAAAAAAACACAATGACTTGGAAAGGAAGCGGTGTGCTTAGGGAGAGTTAATGAGGTTAGAAAGGATCATGAGTATGAATGGGAGATGACCTGAGGTGGTGGTGAACAGCTGTCTTGAAGCCCTGAAGGGAACAATGGGATTGAAGAAACTGAGAAAGTTGGTTCCACCTGCAAGATAAAAAGAAGAGAAATGAGCAGCTAGTCTGGATTTTTGGAGTTTCAGGTACAAGTTGCAAAAACCTGCAGGAGGTGCAGAGAAGGGAGGGATGGACATGACAAGGAAAGGGTCGAGGGTGCAAGACGAAAAAGGAGGCGGTAGAAGACAGAGAATCCAGCAACCTTTCTGTGATACGATAGTTACAGGCCGAGACTCACCTTCTTCACGGGAGACACCTAGGAACATTAAACCGTCTGATATATGGTGTCTCGCACAAATAAATGGCCTGATTCTCCAAATAATACTAACAGCAAAATGTCATAACCTGTGACAGGAAATATGATGGCAGCCAATAAGCTCACCAACAGATATCATATGGTCACCATAATTCATATTTATGACATTATCTCAGGCACCATTCAGCAAGCAAATATAAAACGAATGAACATTTGTAGTTCAGAAAGGTGCAATACAAATGAGGAAAGCATCAAAGCACAAAGACTTGCAGTTCTGAATTATACACATAACCACAAAACATACTCCTCATAATCATTCATAAACAAAAATATATGAAACATGAAAGACAAAAAACATTGGAGAAGAAAGAAAAGAATGGGCATTGATGATAAGCTTCTTTTGCTGCACTACAAGGGATTAAAATGTCTTTTTATGGAAGGGGTGAAAATCATTATAAACTGATTCTAATTGGTTCGCAAGTGTCCAGACATACTTAATTTCATTATTTTTTATTGTCCACATAAAACGTGCAAATTATCGAGAATAGGCAGAGTCTGTGGGCACTTGAGTCTCTTAGAGACTTGGTTGTGGACCAGCCCTGCTATGCCATGCACATCCACAGGGACTGGAAAAAGAAGAGAGGCCACCACAGGTGTGCAGCGAGAGAGAATAGATTCCCCAGATGGTAGTCAGATTAGGCAACATGCCAAGCGCAGCATATTTTGTGAAAGCAATAATCTCAAACCAGAAGTCACAGTCCAAGCAAAACCCGTATTCAGTGATCACTCCTTCTCATTGTGAGCTGTAACGCAAAAACACCACTTCACTTCAACACAGTGTGAAGTCAGCTGCTTGACCACTCTGGCCACTTCTCCATCCAAATGACCAAACACCTTGCCAAATTGCCTTTCATGCTCATCCACTCTCACTTGTATAACTTTCCAAGTCTGTAAACCACTTAAGGAGCATAATCATCAGCTCATCCAAGTGTAAGCTGTTCCAGCTCGTGGCATTGTCCATTAGGTACATATGCCCACCTGGTCAATGGCTTCACAGAGAACCAGATTTATTGTTGTTTACCTGCCCTTAGAATTTTGACCATAATGCTTCTGCTCTCTTTGGTGCTTTGCAATGATGTTTTGCTCCCATAACAATCTGAGAGGCAACTCTTACATAACTAGAGAATTCATAGAACACCTTACCCAAGATACCCCACACAGTCTTGAGAAAAAGGACATGGAAGGGTCTTTTCAACTCTTGCTTTCCTTTTCTGAGCATGATCTATATTAGCTTTGTTCGTGAACTTTTTAAAATCAGATGCGATGGCAACCATATGAAGCCAATGGGTCAAATGTAACCGTCCAGAGCGAAACCTTCTGCCAACTCCTCTCAGAGAAACTGACAATTTTGGAATGATCTTTGAGAAAAAAGCTGCAGCAAACAAATAGATCTTTTGGACAAGGAATTAGCTCTGTCGCTGTATAGCAAGGTGCCGCAATGTTTGTCTGAACCTCCTAATCTTGCTTCCCTTATCTTCCAAGCTCCACCCAGCTGCTTTCCGTCTCCTGCTGTCATACATTCTCTTCTTTCCTCAATTTACTCCCCACCTAAATGTACACAAAAAATAGATACCCCCATTCTTGTCCTCTTCCCTTCTGTTCCTTTACTCATTGTTTGCATTTCCAATTTCTTCCCTCTTTCCTCCCATAACCTGTGTAAGTGTAATGAATAGATGCCTTATAAAGGGGTCACATGATCACATCTATTTATGTAAGGAGGAGATACTGCACGATTTGCTTGAACAACAGTACACATACAGCATAAGGAAAGGTAACTTTAGAATGCTCATTGTAATAACCAGTATGATTCTCTGTTCCAATCGTGTGCTGCCTTTTTGGCTGTTCGTTGCATCATTGGTTAAGGGCGCGGCTATGCCGCTGATGCAGTGCCCCTATTACCAACATACTGGTGCTCATTTCGCCGATCTTGGAAGGATGACAGGCTGAGTCAACCAACGACAGGATGACAGGATGACAGGATGACAGGTGTTAATTCAGTGGCCAACGTGGCTCAAACTCAGGATCCTGGGATCCCAAGCCACCACCCTAACCGCTAAGCCAACACCAGGTTGCTCACCCTCTGTGAACCTCAATGAAAGAATCAGCAGATAAAGCAGTTTCTTTAAACTGTGTTGTTTGGGATTGCCTTCCCTGCGTTGTTTGTCTGTTCTCTATCCTTTTAAATTCTGAGCGTCAAGCAAGCAAGCAGCACGTACCATTTTTAGCTCACCTGAACTTTAGTCCAGTGAGCTTAGGCAATGGAGTTGTGTCGGAGAGTGAGTGGGTGAGAGTGAGTGAGTAAGTGAGTGAGCGAGTAAGTGGGTAAACACTCCAGTCATTATCGCTTGAACCAAACACACGGTTTTTGATGAAACTTGGCCACAAGTTCATATCTCATGCCTAACAATGATGTATTGATCACAATAAAATCTGCACTCATTGATGGGGTCGATGGGGGGGGTTTGACCCCCCCCAAATAAGTATTTGCTCTCTTCTCCGAAACTACACACACAATTTCGATGAAACCTGACCACAACCTTAACCACCCATAATGGACTAAAGTTTGTTCACGGCATTAAAAAATAATAATAATCAGGGTTTGGAGAGGGTCTGCGGGGGGTTTTGAGTTACTCCTGATCCAGGTGAGCTTCAGGACACGTGGTCCTATTTTAAGTCTTTGGTATTACTCGGATACGTGTGGACCAACGACCTCCAACTAGTACAGGCATTTTAGCAGAAATATTTGGTAAACCTCCCACAAATTGCAACAAAAGCAAACTTAACAGATTTTGATTCCTGGATATGTCCTCAGTGACAGAAAAAAAGTCCTAAGGGATCCTCTGGGGGGAAAGTCCTGAAATCATGGAAATCCAATATGGCCACCACCCGGCTTCGAGGAAAATGAGAAAATTGTAAAGATTGATATTTAAATATGTAAATTTACGTTTTTCTGCATTCTAATTGTTTCTAGTTATGGTCAGTATATTGATATACAATAACAATTATAAAAAAGTGAAATGTATTGAGGGTAAAATAAAAAAATTATAGCTTTTTTGTCCAAAAATGTCAATTTTTTGTCCCGAAAAAGAAATATTTACCTGATACTGATTTTGGCTCCTGGACAAAAAAAAAAGAAACGTTGAAGACACAAGATGAAATCAACTCTATGGCAATACAATATAATTACGTAAATCATTGAAACATGACAAAATTCAAAATTACACTCGGGGCAATTACATCTGCCTGACGAAGGTTTCGAAATGAAAATGAAAATTCGCATTAAACTCAGAAACTACAACCATTATAAACTTACTATACATGTTGAGAAAAATCAAGCGTATTAAAGTAAGAACTCGACAATGTCGTCATAATCCTCATGATTGTCACATGGAGTGTTTGTGCAGCCAGAGCCCCTGCAGTTTCCACAAGCTGGAGTGCACTCAATGTTGTGCTTCTTGCATGTGCATCTCATGGTGCTACATTCAGCCTGGCAGTTGCACCTAATGACACGTAACATCTTTTCAGGAGCTGGAGCGATTGATGTCTGAAGTGGCACAAAACCCTCATCACACTTCTGCCAACAACAGTCTGTGGAAGAAGTATGCAAGTCTGACGTCTTGAAACGAATCAAAGACCACGTTCAGAAGCATGCCGAGTCTGCAAAGATATCTTCTCGAACTTCAGCGCTCTGGGTTCAGTATATGGACATGCTCGACATTCTACACAAATACATCCGGGCAGAGCGCACTGGAAAATGGGCACTGCATCTACAGGCCATCCAGGAAATCCTGCCTTACCTGGCAGCCTTGGGCCACAACCTGGAAGCCAAATCTGCGAGGGTGTATCTGCAGCAGATGTCCAATCTCAAAACTCAACATCCCAATGTCCAACAACGTTTTGATGAGGGGTTCCATGTGGTTCGATGAAGTGATCGCCTTTGGGCAGGTCTTTCATCTGACCTGATCATCGAACAAGTTCTGATGAGAAGTTTGAAGACCAGCGGGGGGCTCACACGAGGGTGAGGAATGACAGAGCAACAACGGCTGGTGTGGCTACTAGCAATGCCTGCCTGTGCAGAAATAAACCAGGCAATGCAGGAGCTCACAGGTGTGAACTACAACACTGGAGAGAAGAAGGACATGACCAAGGCAAGACAATCTCATGAATGGAAGGACACACTATCTGCTCTTTAGTATTTACAGGAACGGAATCCGTTCAGCAGTGATAAACGTCTGAGGAACATTGCCACTGGAGTTCATGCAGACCCCACAGTCAACGTCGATGCAGCACATGCTGTAGGAGCCAAAATATTGAAATCTATGGATGGGAAAAACACCTGCCGAGTATACATTTAAGAGGAAATACCAAGTGGTCACCCTCGGCATGAAGTCATCTGTCAAGATTGATGGAGAGCAAGTCCAGGCTGACCCACAACTCCTCTTCCAGAGACTGATCACGGTTGCACAGACAGCAGAAGAACTGGAGTCGGCATTCAAATATGAACTGTGCAGCTATCCACCAGCCCTCTTTGATTCCTCTCTTCAGCTCCGAGAAGCACACAAGCCAGTCTTTGCTGATGCCATCTGGGATCTTCTTGGATCCGATGTCCCAGCCGATATCCCCAATGATGGGCAACAGTATGTTTTGAATGGTGGGGCACTTGTTCAACACATTCCATGGTCTCATGGATCAACATACAGAGACATATGCCACCAGTACACTGATTATGCAACGAAGAAGTACGGAGATGCCATAGTCGTGTTTGATGGTTATGAGAGTACCAACACGAAGGACATGACACACCAGAGACGGTCTAAAGGGAATGCTGGCACTAATGTGACATTTACAGCTGACATGCATCTCACAATGAAGAAGGAACAGTTTCTTGCCAATCGGCAGAATAAACAGCGATTCATTTTTATGTTGAGTGAAGAGCTTTAGAAGAAGAACTGTGAGACACATCATGCCTCAGGGGATGCTGATCTCCTGATTGTACTGAAGGCCGTGTAGTCTGCTACTGTTACCAACACTGTGTTAGTTGGTGATGACACAGACCACCTTGTCCTCCTATGCTACCATGCAAGCTTAGAATCCCATGACCTCTTCTTTTGTCCCGAGCCAAAGAAGAACACGAAGAAGCCTCAAATCTGGAACATCAAGGCTAGAAAGAAAATGATTGGTACAGACATATGCAAGCACATACTGTTTCTACATGCAGTTCTTGGGTGCGACACGACATCTCGTCTTCATGGGATTGGAAAGTGAGCTTCCCTCAAAAAGTTCAAAGCAAACAACACATTCCGTGAGCAGGCCAAAGGTTTTTGATACATATCCAGCTTCCGTATGTGATGTGGCAGATGCAGGAGAAAAAAACATTGGTGATAATCTACAATGGAAAGTCAACTGACACCCTGGACACCCTCCGGTATCAGCAGTACTGGGACAACGTGGCTTGGAACTCCTCTCACATGCAACCACAGACGTTACCACCAACATCAGAAGCAGCAAAGTATCACAGCCTGCACGTGTATCTGCAAGTCAAAGAATGGAAGGGATGTGCAGATGAACTTCTTCTGACAGACTGGGGTTGGCAGAAGTGTGATGAGGGTTTTGTGCCACTTCAGACATCAATAGCTCCAGCTCCTGAAAAGATGTTACATGTCATTCGGTGCTACTGCCAGGCAGAATGTAGCACCATGAGATGCACATGCAAGAAGCACAACATTAAGTGCACTCCAGCTTGTGGAAGCTGCAGGGGCTCTGGCTGCACAAACACTCCATGTGACAATCATGAGGATGATGACGACATTGTCGAGTTCTAACTTTAATACGCTTGATTTTTCTCAACATGTACAGTAAGTTTATAATGGTTGTAGTTTCTGAGTTTAATGCGAATTTTCATTTTCATTTCGAAACCTTCGTCAGGCAGATGTGATTGCCCCGAGTGGAATTGTGAATTTTGTCATGTTTCAATGATTTACATAATTATATTGTATTGCCATAGACTTGATTTCATCTTGCATCTTCAACATTTCTTTTTTTTTTTTGTCCAGGAGCCAAAATCAGCATCAGGTAAAAAAAAATTTTTCGGGACCAAAAATTGACATTTTTGGACAAAAAAGCTATAATTTTTTATTTTACCCTCAATACATTTCACTTTTTTAATAATTATTCTTGTATATCAATATACTGACCATAACTAGGAACAATTAGAATGCAGAAAAACATATATTTACATTTTAAAATATCAATCTTTACAATTTTCTCATTTTCCCCAAAGCCGGGTGGCGGCCATATTGGATTTCCATGATTTCAGGACTTTCCCCCCGGAGGATCCCTTCGGACGTTTTTTCTGTCACTGAGGATATATCCAGGAATCAAAATATGTTGAGTTTGCTTTTGTTGCAATTTGTGGGAGGTCATCCGACATTTTGACTGCACTAAACATTCAGTCGAAGAATTACATGGCAGCTCCATGTACCTGAAAATGCTGCTTGGTTGGCTGTCTAAATATCTAGTATTTCTTTAATTTCTTTCTTACCTAGGCATGCATATAATTTATTTTTCAAATGTTGAGATTATTATAAAGGACTAGTGTGGATCGGCTCGCTATGCTCGCCTCGCCACCCATCATTGCGGAGATTTACGTCACAGATTTGTTGTGTTGGCATGATTGACACCAATCATCATACAAACATCTCTTTTCTACAAATTTACTTGTAAAATTGGTGATATTATATTTATTTGCAATTTATTTGTGATATAAGAAGGTTCAAGTGGTCGAAATCCCTGTTCTTCATTGCATGGCCTAAAGTGCGGCCCCTGACGTGCGGCCGACAATACACAAATGTGAAAACACTCCATCATAATCTGCCATAAATACTCTCAAATAGACCCAATGGTTTCAAATGAGTGTTCAAACCCAGAGCATAAAAGTAACATAACTACATCAGGATATGGTTGCAGTAAACAAGCAATTACGCTTGCAGCGCAGTTAACCACAACAAAGAAGAGTATGTGGAGGCGGGGCCCAATAGCATCCATTACAGTGTCCTGCAAGCAGTGTGGTGGCTCACACCGATGTCTTATAGGCAAAAGTGGGCCTCCTCTAAAACAGAAGTGAAGATGACTGGTCTAAATGGTCAAGGGTCTCAGCTGTCTAATCTGTCTGAAGGGTGTAAGGGCTCTAAATGGTGTTAAGGTCGAAGGGGTCTAAAGGGTCTTCGGGGTCTTCAAGGTATTTTGGGGTTTTTAGGATGATGTCAATTTTTGACCTAGGATGATGTCATAGTAAGACATCATCCCAGGTCAAAAACAACGGATTCGTGATCGTCGTGAAAAATGGCCATAAAAAACACTCCTTTCAATGGGACAACAGAGTAAAAGTCGATGTGTGCCCAACCCTATTTATAGGCATACAGTCTTCACGGACTGACGGATGGCTTCCCGCACATTTTGTTTACATATATATATATATATATATATATATATATATATATATATATATATATTGCTGCGGGCCAGGGGGTCGGGTGAGAAGACCACTAGGTGGGGGACGATGTCAGTTCCCACCAGACTCCCCGGAATTGTAGGCTATCGCACACGGATAATTCCGTAACGCAGTGGGTCGCGTAACTGACCGTGGACGCCAATAACTCAACCGCATGACCTAGGATCCTTCCGTCTATGGGTTAATCGGGTTACCTAATTAATCACGTGGTTTAATTACCGGGGAAACACACCCTCAGTACGCCTTGTCCGAATCGGATCACTCTTCCGGACCAGATCACTTTACCGGATCGGATGCAGCCGAGCGACACTGCCAAGGATGTACCTACTAAACGGAACGAATCGTTGGGAGTAAAGTCCCGGCTAAGCTAGGATTCGGACCATGCTGGATCAATGAAAGAAACCACAAAGACGAGCTGGGAACATTCCTGATGATAATCATTTATTTACAAGCAGGCGAGGAAAGATATGTAGCACAGTAAAGATTTATTGGGGTGTGTTGTGCAGATAGAAAAAAGCGTGTGGTGCGACAACAGACAGGCAACTTGCAAAAGGGGACACAGAGCAGACTTAACACGGAAATAATAACAACAATAATAACAATTTTCTGCAGTCTTACTAAGGCAGACAGGCGCCAGCATACAAACACACACACACACACACACACACACACACACACACACACACACACACACACACACACACACACACGCACACGCACACGCACAGACACAGAACCCAATGTAGAGGGAGTTTTTGCAAGCGGGGGCGAGGGGGAGTGGGGGTGTTGAGGCGATGATCTCGGTACCTGAGCGCCCGATAGCACGATGTGCTACCAATACGTTTGGGGAGGGGATGCTCTGGGGTGTGGTACCCGACAGTCGGCGCATTGCCTCTGGCCCAAGCCGCACGTGTGGAGACTGAGCTCGTGAAGGAGGAGCTTGAGTGGAGAAGGGGCGGAGTCCAGAGGGGGAGAGTGGAGCAGTGGGCGGGATCAGGTAGGTGGGTGGGGTTGATGTCATGTGGGCGGAGACGAGGAGGCGGAGTCGAGGAGCAGGAGGCGGGTTGTGACAGTGCCGACGAGGCGTGGGCGGAGACGAGGAGCAGGAAACCATACAACGTCTGGGCCAGAGGGACTGCCCCGACTTTTATAGGGACCGCAGCTCGGGGGGAGGGCCATGCCGAATCCAAACATCATCACCCGAATCGGGCACTCCGATTGGTCCCGACCCCTCACGTGGCCCGCCAGCTTGGGCCGGAAACAGCCTCACTTCGTTTCCGGCAAGGCCACCCCAATCAGCCGCAATATTGTGCTCCAAACCCATGAGATGACATGAATCGCCCACACCGAAATTGGCACGTGAATCATCCTGCAAAAACCCCCGGGAGAGCGGGCGAGGGTCCCGCACGCCGCTCGGGCATCTGACCAGCGCCGATCAATGCGTTTTTTCTGTGCGCACCAACGTGGCCTTCACTGTACATTCCCTGGCTCGATCGCAGCCTCGCTGGCGGCAGAGATGAGAAGACATTCACCATCCATGGAGAATCAATCGCTGCCAGCGAGGACCAAAGGTACATCGCCATGGATAAATCCATGCACGTTTCACGAGCGGCGGACGTGTCTGCTTTCGAGCACCTTCCATACAGTGCACGCGGTTCCGCCATTATGCACATGGCCGGCGCTCACGTTCACACGACTCCGCCGCGTGTGTGCGGGGCGAACATCAATATGTGTCGGGTATTGAGGTTAAACAAAGAACAAGCCGCTTCTTCCCGCATACTCGTATCCTGCCGAACATGGCGTGGAGTCGGCTTTATTGGCCTCTGTACGTGTGTTTGTGCAGCGTGGATCGTCATGCTGTGAACACTCAAACACGCTGTGGTAAATGAGACGAGGGGCAAGCAGGGCAGAGGGTACCGTGGATCGTCATGCTGTGAACACTCCAACATGCTGTGGTAAATGAGACGAGGGTCAAGTGGGGCAGAGGGTACCGTGGATCGTTGTGCTGTGAACACTCCAACACGCTGTGGTAAACGAGACGAGGGGCAAGCGGGGCAGAGGATACTGTGGATCGTCGTGCTGTGAAAAACAACATTCGTGCAGCCTCTTAAGAGGTATTTGTTCGCATGCCTTTCTAATGCAATCGGCAATTCTCCCCAGACCATCAGAAGCTTGAGTCAATTGTCCAGCACCAACTAGTACACTACATGACTTGCTGCAGTTTCCCCACCGCGGCGCCGCATGCACTGGCCTCCAAAGCGCACATGGCTGATTTACCCTAGGAATAATCAGAAAAGAAGAAGAGTTGGGATGAAATTAAAGAGAAAATGTTTTAGCAACCATAGCTATTATATCATCGCAACGCACTCCCTTATTGTCCCGCTAGACAAAAGGAAGGGGACTATCTACACGTATAATAATGGAATAACTGTCTTGGGCCACCTATCTGTTGTATGCATGCGGTTCCGAGAACCACAACTATACATATGTGTGTGTGTGTGTGTGTGTGTGTGTGTGTGTGTATATATATATATATATATATATATATATATATATATATATATATATATATATATATATATATATATATATATATATACGCACACACACACACACATGTACATGTGTATGTATATGTATATAGAGACTGATGTGGATCAGCTTGCTTATCTTATCCAGACTCTACCAGGGGAGCACCCAGGGGTATTGCCATTATGTTTTTCTGATAGATATGACTCTTAATAAGGTGTATTAATCATTCCACTCAAGTATAATCTGGATATTTGTGAAATTAGGTTAGGTTAGGTAGGTATGGGAGCATGCGCCGGAGCAGCACGTCGCTGTGTCCGCTTTCCATCGGTACTTCAGGGGCTTCCGTCTGGCCATCCCCCAGGCAGACGCCTGGCCCAATGCTATCTGCCTTTTTGTGCAACTTGGTGTGCAATGTACATCCATGGAGAAGTTCAGCAGGGGTCTGATGAGTTATTGCATGTCTTGTAGATCGATACGTTTGCAAGAAGTTGGGTACGAATGATTTCCAGGTCTTCCTTTCGAGATTTGCAGTATGTAAACAGTCTTTAAACACTCAGTTGAAGCGTTATTTCTCCCCGTTGGCTTGTGGGTAATAGGTAGAACTACGGCATTGTTTGATGTTTCTTTTTCTGCAGGAATGTTTCAAACTCAGTTGAAACAAACTGTGATCCATTGTCAGAGATAAGTTCCTGCGGATTTCCTTCCCGACTGAATACTGTAGTCAGGAACTTGATAACTGCAGCAGATGTTACTTGGGACGAAAAGGCTACGTCTGGCAATTTGCTGATGTAATCAATTAAGGTAATGGCATAGCAACAGTCCATTTAGCCATTATCAAATGGTCTCACGACATCGATGGCAAGCTTTTCCCAAGCAGCATTAGGGAGCAGAACTGGTTGCAGAGGTGGAACCCGAGTGACAGCTGTTTTATCATGCATTTGGCATGTAATACACGACTAGATGGCAACTTCCACTTGGGAGTCCATCCCTGGCCACCGGTAGAGGTCACGCAGCCTTTGTTTAGTCCTTTCAATACCTTGATGCATATCATGGGCAAGCTGGATTAACTTGGGTTGACGTTCTGTCGGCACTATCATATGGTGAGTTCCCCGAATCAAGTAATCCTCCTGTACAGCCAGTTCATTCTGAATGCTAAAGTAGGGAAGTACTGTAATTTTGGGTCAATGCCCTTTGCAGTGCAAGGCCATCCTCTGGAGACATAGCCTCACACCTTCTGTAGAATAGGGCATCTATTGCAAGTTTCCTTGAATTGTTCCACACATACAGCAGAGAAGTCACAAGACACTAAAGCCACCATTTCTACATCCGGTTCATGGTAAGGCTCTGTCATGGGGAGTGGTAACCACGATAAACAGTCTGCAGTCACATTTTGATGGATAGGTTTGTACACAATTTCATAATTAAATGACAGTAAGCGTGTGAACCAATGTGCAATTCTCATTCCAGCTCAACCAAGACCTTTCGAAGACAGTCGTGTGGTCAGTGGACTGAGGTCTGTATGCAGGATAAATTTCTGACCCCACAGATACGTACGCCATTTCTCAGTTGCTGAGATGCAGGTGAGTGGAGAGTACTTACGTACTTACTTACTCTCCTTCTCTACTGGAGAGTACTTACATTGACATTCTGTGAGTGTTCGTGAGACAAATGCTACCGTTTCCTCTGAAGAGTCTTCATGAAGTTGAGTGAGCACTGCTTCAAGTCCATAATCAGACACGTCTGTGGTCACAATGGTGGTCAGAGTAGGGTCAAACAAAGCAAGTGCAGGACTGTTAGTCATCAATTTTTTTTACCCTTTCAAATTGAGCGTGCGCAGCCTCGGTCCAGGAGAAGTCAGCATCCTTGCACAGTAAGGCACGAAGTGGCTCCATGACTGTCGCATAATTTGGAATGAATTTGAAGTACCAAGAAGTGAAACCCAGAAAAAAAATGCAGAGCAGATGCATCCTTTGGGGGTGGTGCTTATGTTACTGCCACCACATGTTCGGTGTTTTTGCTCATGCCCTTTTCTGAGATCACATGACCCAGAAAAGAAAGTTCAGCCTTCCTGAAATGACATTTGTCATCATGCAGTTTTCAGCCTGCTTGATCAATACGATTCAAAACAGCTTGAAGACATTCCTCATGTTTCTCAAGAGACGAAGCACACACAATAACATCATCTCGGTAACAATGGATGCCCTCCTGACCAGCTAAGATCTGTGACATCATTCGCTGGAATGCACTGGGAGCAGAAGCAAGACCATAAGGAACACGGCAAAAACAGAAAAGTCCCTCGTGTGTTATGAAAGCCGTGACGTCTCTGCTCTCCTCATGCAAGGACACTTGACGCTATGCACTCTGAAGATCAAGAGTAGAAAACATTCTTGTTCTCCGAAGTTCTGTGAATAGCTCCTCAATATGTGGGAGTGGATGATTGTCTATTGCGATCGCCTTATTGGGTTCACGAAGATCCACACACAGTCGCATACTTCCCGTTTTCTGATGCGTTACGACAATAGGTGAAACCCATTTGGAAGAGTCAATTCTCTTGATGATACCCGCTCCTTCGAGTGTTTTCATTTCTTGCGAGACAGCATCATGGACAGCAAAGGGTAAACGGTGAAGCTTCTGCTGGATTGGCACCACATCGGGCCTTATCTTCACTGTGTACAAATCCTTTTGCATAGTCTAGAGGTCCAGTGATATGAGGATTAGATGTCTGCCAAGCCGATGTTTGATGCACAGAGGTCCTGAGCATTGATACAGGAGTAACACATCCATTAAATACAGCTCTGGAAAAAAATAAGAGACCACTCGGAAAAAAATTTAAATCAGTATCTCTACATGTATGGCAGCCATTCCATTCCAGTGTCTGTTGAATTCCAACACAGGCACACCTCATTCTACTTAGTGAGGTATTGATTAGGTGATCACCTGAACCGAATCTTATTTAACAAGGAAAAGTATAAAAACCACTGCTGTGGTCATCACTATCCTCTTGCAATAGGACCAGCTGGATGGCAAAAACATTGCTAGTCGTACCTCAAAAGTAATTGGAATCAAAAAAATAACTATTGACCATGCCAAAAGAGTTGAAAAGAAAAGTTTTGAGTGAGGAAAAGAAGGGTTCAATTCTGGCTTTACTGGCAGAGGGATACAGTGAGCGTCACGTTGCTTCCATTCTTAAAATTTCAAAGACGGCGGTTCATAAGTACAAGGTCAAGCAGCAGACATTGGGGACAACAAAGCTACAGACTGGCAGAGGGCGAAAACGACTTTCCACTGACCGGGATGACTGACCGCTAACTCATTCAAATGTCACTCAACAACTGAAGGACGACATCAAGTAACCTTCAAAAATAATGGCAAAGAAAAGCTGGGGTGAAGTGCACGGCGAGGACGGTTCGAAACAGGCTCCTCGGGGCAGGGCTGAAGTCGTGCAAAGCTAGAAAAAAGCCCTTCATCAATGAGAAGCAAAGAAGAGCCAGGCTGAGGTTTGCAAAAGACCATAAGGATTGGACCGCAGAGGACTGGAGGAAGGTTATCTTCTCTGATGAGTCCAATTTTCAGCTTTGCCCAACAGCTGGTCGTCTAATGGTAAGACGGAGACCTGGAGAGGCCTACAAGCCACAGTGTCTCGCACCCACTGTGAAATTTGGTGGAGGATCGGTGATGATCTGGGGGTGCTTCAGCAAGGCTGGAATCGGGCAGATTTGTCTTTGTGAAGGACTCATGAATCAAGCCACGTACAAGGTTGTCCTGGAAGAACACTTGCTTCCTTCTGCTCTGACAATGTTCCCCAACTCTGAGGATTGGTTTTTCCAGCAGGACAATGCTCCATGCCACACAGCCAGGTCAATCAAGGTGTGGATGGAGGACCATCAGATCAAGACCCTGTCATGGCCAGCCCAATCTCCAGACCTGAACCCCATTGAAAACCTATGGAATGTGATCAAGAGGAAGATGGATGGATGGTCACAAGCCATCAAACAAAGCTGAGCTGCTTGAATTTTTGCGCGAGGAGTGGCATAAAGTCACCCAACAGCAATGTGAAAGACTGGTGGAGAGCATGCCAAGACGCATGAAAGCTGTGATTGAAAATCAGTGTTATTCTACAAAATATTGATTTCTGAACTCTTCGTAAGTTAAAACATTAGTAGTGTGTTGTTTAAAAATAAACATTAACTTGTTTTGTTTGTATTATTTGAGGTCTGAAAACACTGAATCTTTGTTGTTATTTTGACCAGTTGTCATTTTCTGCAAATAAATGCTCTAAATGACAATATTTTTATTCGGAATTTGGGAGAAATGTCAGTAGTTTATAGAATAAAACAAAAATGTTCATTTTACTCAAACACATACCTATAAATAGTAAAACCAGGAAAACGGATAATTTTGCAGTGGTCTCTTAATTTTTTCCATAGCTGTATATTCAGTCCGAGAGCAGTGAAGAGGTTCATGCTGAGTATCGGTGTTCCAGAAGGAACAATGAAGAAATCAGCAGGCACAGAAACATTGTTGCTACTGGACAAACTGTCACTCCTGCACTTGAAGACAACCAACTACAGAGATCGTTTTTTTTTTTTTTAGGGAAGTCACCAAGTGTAATTTTGGTTTTGTAAGAAATGCTTTCTTGAAATTCTCCAGGTAGGTAGTCTTTGGGAGTATTGAAACGACTGAACCTGTGTCCCCCCAGCAATTTAGCTGAGCATACCTGTCCATCAGGTGTGCAAAGACGAACATCACAAAATAGGTTCACTCTAATTTGTTCAGAGGCTTGTGTGTTTATGCTTGAAACAGTCACATCTGGCACAGTCACTTCCCACACTTGGTATTTGTGGTCTTTACTGCGATATACTTTCGCAAAATGTCCACTTTTGCCACACTGCTTGCAATTTACATCTTTTGCAGGACATCTGGGGGTAATTGGCAAAGTGCATTGCAGATCCACAACAATAACAAGTACTCTCTTGGTGTACCTGTCAAGCTTGTGAAAATTTTAGGTTTGCAGGTTCATTTGATGTGTCCCTGTGAATGGGGTCGTATCTGTATTGCCCCACTCTGGTACATGCTGGTATTGTGTTTACATCCTGAAAGGACGTCGACGTGCCGCATGTAATCGCTTTTGCTTCCGCCATGGCCGATTTGATTTGGCCACCATTACGAGGGCTTTCTGCAGTGTAAGCTCCGGTTCCAAAATCAACCGTTTACGTATACGAGCTGAAAGAGTTTTTTTTCCATGAGCTGATCTTGTATCATTTCATCAGAGGGGGTCACTGAACTCGCAATTACATGTTCCCATCAACTGTGAGAGTATAGAATAAACACCGCCCTGCAGTTCCTAGGCAGTGTATAAGCAATGCGCGCTTCCTCGCATCAGAAAGTGCGTTGTAATTTCCCACCAGCAAGAAGTTCTCAAACATGTGCATCCAAGAAGTAAAAGGTATCCAAGGCTCACTCGGACTTGGTAAGAATGCATCAGGTGGTGTAAGAGCAAGGTGAGCCATCCTCGTTGCCAATATGTGGGATTGCAAAGTCAGCCCACACGAAGGATCTTTAGCTCAACCGTTTTTAATGGCGTCGACAGCTCCACTCACTCGACAGCCCGCTGACGTCACTTCCGGTTCTGCCTCATCAGTTCCAGTCCATCATGCATTCATTAATGTTCATGTAATTCCCAATACCACAAGGTAATCAACAAATCTGATGCTAGGCCGAGGCTTCAGACTTTGACATGCTCACAAGGCTGGACCATTGAAATGAAACGTCGCCAGAAGATGAAGAAAATATCATCACATTTGTACGTGTCGTGTTTTAAAATTTTGGTCAGGTTCCTTGTGTCCATAATTTGACGTTCGTTGGAATTTTTTGGAGAGTAGCTAACTCCAACACATTTGGAAAGCTTAAACAATACCAAAACAGAAAATCCATGTTTCACATTTTTCCAATGCATATAATGTGGTCAAATAGGTCGTTTTGGGGTAAAAATCCGTTTTTTTAATTTCAGCTCTGAAAATTCAAAATTAATTGCAAGCAAGCAACTGATGATGCATAATTGTTAACTAGAGGACAGTTCTTAATATAGAATACATATATCTGTATTTTGAGCAATGGTTGCCATGGAAACGACTATCATTTTGTCAAATTACCGTTTATTTAATGTATTGCTTTCAAATCTTGAAACAAGTAATGCATGAATATGGTGATCAGTGAAATGTACTTAATGTCAAAGATGAGTTTGTAGCCAATTGGCATCACTGTCTCTAATGTCACTCATCATTGCCATCGTCTTCATCACTATCGTGGTCATGCCGTTCAATGTTTGAGTCCTCGTCATTCTCACATGAAGTGCTGCACATGCAAAGATCAGTGCGTATTAAGTTCTTGGCCCTGCAAGAACATCTCTGTGATGAACATTCTGTCTTGCACTGGCACCTTATCATCTCGATAATTGCCTTTGGTGAAGGGAGAATGTCTGTTGTTGTTGATTTGAGTTGACCACTCGTGTCCTTGTGGAAGCCATTCTTTAATGGATCAAGAAATGTTTGCTGAGAAATTGCTGCTTGACCCCAAACGTGTGCCTGGATATGTACCCGCATGATATGCTGCCTCAGAGCACCGCCAGTTTGTGGTAACTTGTCATTCTCAGCCGTTCTTACAGAAGAGATGCCACCGAAGTTCACGGATGCTGGAAATTGACAACACTTGGAAAATAACCTGAACAGACAAATCTTGCGAAAATAGGTCCTCTGACAGTTCAGCATCCTTACGGAGCATAGCAAAGGCATCTACCATGTCGTCATCGGCCTTCAAGTAGCACTGGAACCACTTTGCCTTACCATGTCGAGCGAACCGCCCAGTATTATCGGCACCTGTGAATGCGTGGAAAGCTGGCAATGCCTGGGCTCTCTCCTCACCTAGGGCCTTCCAGATTGGCTCGATTTTCACAATGCTAGATGCCATTGAGATAGATGTGTGTCTTGGCAGGAGATGATAGTTTGCTATGGCAAGAACCAGAACATCCGTATCAGGTGAGAATATCGTCAGCTCAATATCTCCTGTGTGTTGCTGTGATGCAGCTATTGCTTGCTGGATCATCAACGTATCGGCCTCCTCATGGTTATTCGCCTCAAATTGGAGACCCCTGTTGCTCGACGTCCGCCCAGATGCCAAAATGACTACCATCTTTGTTGAATCGCGGTTGTATTCTAGAGTTTTCTCTGCCAAGTACTCCGTCAGATCAGCCTTAGTTTGATCATGGGACAGAAATCGACTCGTCGTGATGTGTTTGATACTGGTATCATCCTTGACGTGATATTGGACTGGTGCCTTTCCTTGATGTCGTTTGTCTTTGGTTGTGCTCTTGAGGGAATCTTGCTTGTATGTATCAAAAACAAGAATTACATGGTCGAAGCCTCTGGTCAGACTCATCAACCTATCATTGAAACATTCACTGAGGTCCTTCACTGTCACGACCATTGCTGGTTTCTTGGTCATTTTCTGGACAACTACCATTCCATCCACGACTGCAACCTTCGTGCTAGTACTGCCATCAATTACAGCATCAGCGGGTGCTGGTTCCATGTGTGTGGCATCAAGCTCATCTTCTGGTAAAGACGGTTCCTTGTTGGCAAACTTCTCCAAGTTGTGGATTAGCTTCGACTTGTCGGTGCATGACAGTAAGCTTCCGTTCGGTGCAAACAGGGCCCTCGGTGTCACAGTGAATTCAAAGTTGCCAATTGCATCCTTCTGGTCGACGTCCCTGCTGGATCTGGAGAATACCATCAGTCTACCATACAAATCCTTGGTTTCTTTTAGATATACTGTCTTGTCCCTGATCTTGATTGCTGGTGTTGCATTGCCAGACATGTACATTCTGTTCTTCTTCTTCACTGGCGCCCATAGGCTGACATCACCATTGATCCGTTTAGCAACAAAATCTTCATAGAGATTCTGTCCCGTTTCATCAATTTTCAGTATTTGTGGTACAAATTCTTCTGGCACATAAGCGTGGGTGACCACGTTGAAGAGCTGGTTACCCTCAACTTCAAATGGATTTTCATGACTAAGTATGGCAGCCTTGATTCGGTCAATTGCATTGTGTTCATGCTTGACGACACTTGGAGACAGGCCATGGTGCTCAGTGATCTCACTTTCCTTCAGACCAAACTGTCCCTTAAACTCACAAGACAGGCATGACAGTTCAGGTGCAGTCAAGAAGAATCGCTATTTGGCATTTGCATTATTTGATATGCCAATCAGACCAGAGTGAACCTTCAGCAACCTGTTCAGATGTTCAACAGCGTGGTCTGCTCCAATCGATACAAATGGGATAGTATTCTTGGTGACGGAAATATTGCCTGCTTCGAGCTCCCTCCAGGTCTCTGGATGGCTGGTCTTAAGCGCATACATGTCAGATATGTACCTTGGCCAGAGCCGCTTGTACTTGATTCTGTCCATGGCAAAAAATATCTTGCTGAGTTCTTCACCGGCTTGAAAATGAAGGTTAAAGTCGGCATTCCAAGATGCTGCAACAAAATGCAGAATTGCCTCTACTCTGGAGATAGTTCACCATGGCCTTGAACATGGCATTCTTTGAGCGGGTGGCCTCCCATTCCTGAAGTCTCTCAAACAAGTTCTCATTGATGATGACTTGGAGCAGACAGTTGCTGGCTTGCTGCACTGATTCAGCTTTCAGTGCTTTGTCATGTTCTCCACAAGCAGTTTGAACTGTATCCGTTGCAACAACGCAGACTTCCTTGAGATGCGGATTGTCCTTGAAGAATTCTTCTATTGCCATTTCAGAGAGTGCCACATACCAGTATATGTGAGCTTGAAGTGAGCGTTTGTAATGGGTGCATTTCAGAATCTGTCTTGGGGTTGCAGAACCATACACATCGGCTTCCATCCAAGCATCGTCTATGCCAGAATTCTCTATGGATGCACCCAGACCTCTCAGTGCAGCCATGACGACATGTAGCTCTCCCAATCTGGGAACGATTATGCCTTTTAAGTCAGGCTAAGCATCCAGTAGCTGAATTACCTTCTCATAGAGGGCCAAGTCACAGGAAATGACAGTCGGGTTATCTTTCCCAACAGCAAGTTCTTTCAATCTGCAACATTGTTTTAACACAGTCATTAGCGTTGACCACTCATGTGCTACCTCAGGCATCAGAGGCCGAGCTCCGATCTGCGTCACCGACAATGGGCGTGTTGGAAGAAGAGAGTTGTAGCCAGCCCAACAAGTAAAGGGAGTTTTGTAAGATTCCTTTCTGTGTTTGTTCTGGAGAGAGCCAACGCTAAGACCCATCCCAGGTGTGTCAGGTGGTAGTGCTTGGAATTCAAAATATTCCAAAAAAAATTCAAAAAATAGTGAAATTCAAAAAAAGCATTTTTCACCCCAAAACGACCTTTCCAAAAGTTGAAAAAATGTGAAACATCATTTTTTTTTAATTTAAATAGATTTTAAACTTCTCAAAAATCTATAGGTTTGCTACTCTCCAAAAAATTCCAACGAAATTACACAAGGAACCTGACTATATTGCTTTTACATACTACGAAACATCATATCTTTCAGTCTTCTTGAATATTTCGAAGAAAATAATTCCAACCCATCATTTTTGATGGGCATTTACATTATATCCTTCCTATAATTCATCGACCAGTGTTTGTGTGTTTGTAGCACTACTCCTTCTACAGTTCTGGGCAGAGTACATCGATACTTGCTACATAGGATTAGTATGACCCCAATAATGTACATGGCTGTTTTTATCTTTGCCAGTGGTCTTGTGGGAGGGGGTGGGACACAAATTCTCTATGTAAATGTGTATCGTGGAGCACCACCTCCAGGTGAAGCAGGGTATTACAAGTCTCTACCATTCGTGCAGTATTCCAGTCCACACGTTTTACAGTGTCGTGAGGTGTTTTGAAGTACAAGCCGTAGGTATGTTTTTGTTTCATGCACGTAACCCGGTTTATTCATTTTTTGCCTACACAGAGCTGTCAGTTGCCTATGCACCACCCAAATAAAGGTATGCGTCACAAGAACGTGTTACATGCTTGGAACAAGATCACCCGTAGGGCGGGTACTCTGCTAGTATACTGTATATAAAGCTCAGTTCATGTCTGCATGTCAAAGGATGTCTATTAATTACGTACTCTTTGAACGTCAGTCGCACGCTGACAACACATACGTCTGTTACTTACTATTGGAATGTTCCTTTTAATCCTATCGACCCTTTTGACTGAAGAGACCCCTAAAACACAAGAAGACCTTTTAATACCCCAAAGATCCTGAAGACCATTAATACCCCTTGGACTCTTAAGACCTGGAAGACCTTTTAAGACCCTTAAGACACTGAAGACCCCAAAGACCATTCAGGCCCCTAACCTTCTCAATACCTCAAAGAGCCTTAAGACCTTTTTGACCCCAAAGACTCCTAAGACCCTTGAGAACCAAAAGACCTCCAAATACTATTGAGACGCCTCAGTCCCCTAAAGACCTTAAAGACCCCTTAATACCAAGACCATTTAAGACCCCCCCCTCAAAGCCCATCAAGACAATTAAGACCCAAATATCCAAATAATCCTTGAGACACCTTTTACCTTTCATACCCTTTCGACACTTTAGACTCCTTTTGATCCCTTCACCCTTTAGAACTTATATTCCTGTTAGATGCTGTCAAAGGACATTCCTGTCAAACTCCCTAAATATTCTACACTCGATTGAAAACGAATTCCCTTATAACAGCCCGGTGGAACAGGCTTAACTGCTTGTCGTTTTATAAAAAGGACCTATTATATAGGTTCTGCAAATATATATACATATATATATATATATATATATATATATATATATATATATATATATATATATATATATATATATATATATACTGAAACGCAAAAGAAACTTACCACCTTTTAAACCTTTAGATATCAACAATAACACTGCATGTAGTAAATGTGTGAACTTATTTGTGGACAATAGTGTCCTCATTGTCAGACAAAAAGGTCACATATGGTCACTTGAACCTTCAGTTGTCACTTCATAGCACAGCTGTTGAACAGCCGTTTTGACTGTCAGTAATTATCCAAGGGGTACGGGATGATTTTAATGAGCTGCACGTGATGTCTTGATATTGGCTTTAAAAAGGCCAGTGCAAAATGGGCATTTCAATCAACATGCAACGATTGTCAAGGGATCAACGGCAGTGTGCCTTGGGCATACTGCAAGGTGGACTGAGCTCCCGTGAGGTGGCACGTCACCTTGGCAGTTCACACCAGACGATATCGGCCCTGGTGGACAGAGACACCCTCCACAACTCTGCAGATGACAGACCTCGATCAGGGAGGCCAAGAGACGGGCAGAGCTGCTTCAGACATTGAGGATTGAGTGGGACAGAATCCAGCAGCAATCCATCCAAAGACTGGTAGGCAGTATGCGCCGACGATGCACTGCCTGTATCGAAAACAATGGTGGCCACACATGCCATTGAAAGGGGACTGACGATGCACCCTGTGCTGTTCTGTACTGGAGAACAAACTTATGAGATGGTGTATCTTGGTCAAAAACTTGACATGTCATCAATAAAATGCCAATGTTTCAATTAGCAATTGTTGGTTTGTTTTATTTTGAACTGTTATAATTTTATTACATTTCAAACAAGTGGTAAGTTTATTTTGCGTTTCAGTATGTATGTATGTATATATATATATATATATATATATATATATATATATATATATATATATATATATATATATATATATATATATATATATATATATATATATATATATATATATATATATATATATATATATATATATATATTTATATATCTTTACCCTCAAGCTATCACACCTGGTTCTTACACTGTCCACACCACTGAAAAACTCCACTGCACCAATCTTGTCCACAACCTTCATAATGTTAAATATCTCAAACCTTGTAATTGACTCATTACCCTCAACAGAGGAGAGGGTAATGCATTTGGGTCCATTTGTGTGTCTCTGTCTGTTTGTTTATCCGCACAGAACTTTAATGTTGAGATAAAATTTTCACCACAGGAGCGACTGCTCATGTAGAACGTTTTAATGATAATGATGACATCATAGGTCACGTGGTGTGGCAACGATGTTGGAAAAATGGAAAAACTTTGGACCTCTATCTCTGAAACTGCACAAAGGAAAAAATTGAAACTTGGCACATGGCAAGTACTCCTCATGGGGAACAAGTGTGATTTTTTATGATGTCATAGGTGCCTTTATTGTGACATCATAGTTGCATAGATAGAACGCTGCATCCGATCAGTATGAAAATTTTTGCGGGTCATCTTGGGATAAATTGGTCCACAGAAAAAAAATTTGATGTCATCAGTTACATGGTTCGGGAGGCACATAAAAAAAAAATACCTTCAAAAATCTTCTCTGAAATAGCAGAACAGATTGTAGTGAAACTTTCCAAGCACGATTGCCTATCCATGAGGAACAAAATTTTCACACATATGACATTAGAGATCACATGGTTTGGCAGCCATATTGGATTTACCCGAAAACCGATAAAAAAAATCTTCTTCTCCAGAATTTTTTTTTTTTTTTGATCTGGGTTCTTTTCGATTTTTTTTTTTTTTAATAAGGCTCACTTGGCTGTGCTTGGATGGGTTTGATGGTAGAGGAGTAGCAGCTGAAACACAAATCCTATCCAGGTTCCTCCTGATGATCTCAATCTATTATTTTTGCTTGGTTGGGTTCCTTTTCCTTGCTCCAATGCAGGACTATCCCTATTTCGTCTTTCGTTTGATTTTAATTGAACTAACTTAAATCCCATTCTAAATTAAATTGAATAATAGTAAACATCATGGGTCAGGGTCAATTGTCCAATCAAAGTGGGGTTGCATCAAAGTGGGACATCTTGGTACCCGGTCATCAGTACCAGCAGTTATAAAGTGGCAGTTCTAATTATGTCTCTTTTTAATTACGTAGCACACCAGTACACAAGCGCCACACAAAATACACCACACAAAAATACACAAACACCACACAAAACAAGTCCTGGCGAGGGTCTGCAATCTCTGATTGATTTACAATATTATAGAAGAAAAAGAGCAATTGCAATTCAGCCTCTGGCTGCAATGATTAAATAATAAACCAATAAGTCAATTGAAAAAAAACTTGAATTGACTTACACTCCATAGACCCTCACAGCTCTTAAGACCCCATTTCACCCTCAAAACTCTTCGACCCCTTTTGACCCTAAGTATGATTGGAACATACCTTTAGACCTTTAAAAACGCTCAAGAACTTTATAGACCCTTTGGACCCCATTTAAACTGTTAGCGGCCCTTAAGACCTTTACACCCTTTAGATAGCTTTAAACGCACAACACAAATGTCAAAACAAGCCGGTAGGCGACGAGGGATTCGCTAGGATCGAAGCGCTGGATACTATGCTTTTCATTCTGACCGATCCACTGCCGAAGATTCATTGCCAAGACGTATTGGTTCACATACAATTGTTCTTCTGCCTGGCAAGATTTTTCCTATTGCGTATTTTGCCAACTGGCACTCCTCATAAAAAAATGACGTTAAATACACACCCTATTTTTGAAGGACTACAATTTGAAAAATAATCGGTTTGCTGGTTTGTGCTGTGGAGCCTCGCATTGCAGACAGACACACACACACACACACACACACACACACACACACACACACACACACACACACACACACACACGGAAAACCCGAAAAACTTCTCTCAATGCTATTGTTTGACCACACCTCCTGAGCCACACAATATTTTTCATAAGCCACGCCCACTTTCCTATGCCACTCCCACTTTCATCAACAACGTCCACTTTCCCTAAGCTCCTCCCACTTTCCTAAGCCCCTCATAAAAAATGACAGTGAATAGACACCCGATTTTTGAAGGACTACCATTTGAAAAATAAAATCTCAATCAAAAATGGGCTCAAGTAAAATTTTCTAAACATCTCGAAGGGTTTAATTCCGAAGTCTCGTTTCTCTACATTCAAAACTGAAGGACAAGTATTGAAAATACTGTACGCGGTTTTCGGCTGCTGCACAGCAATGGGTGGTTGCTAGGCAACGAAATTCAAACGCGCACATTCCCAGTATATATTCCACATGTTGGCAAACTTTCATCGAAATCGGTTTGCTGGTTCGTGCTGTGGAGCCTCGCGTTGCAGACACACATACACACAGACAGACAGACAGATGGGAAATCTGACAATAAGGCATATCTCGCATATATAGTGAATCCAATAATCTTCTTGCAATGTATAGAGTATACTTTTTTCAGCAAGTAATGCACAAATTATACTCACCCAGAGGTTGGATACTCTGCTTGTATTCTTGAAATGTAAATTTCCTGATTTTATTATTACTTCTGCTTTTCATCCTCATTCTTCAAGATCTACAAACATGCAAAACCCCACCCGTCTCCCCAAAATGCACTGTGTTTGGGCCAGACATAAACTTGGTAGGGGGATCCTCCTTCTGACTCCGCATTTCTTTATCTCTCTTTTCCTCTTCATCATACTCTGTAGCAGCTGCTAACAAAATAAATTTGTTCAGGGAAGTTGTCACAAGAGGATTGAGGAAAGGTGAAAACAACAGCCTGGACAGCAAGTGTTTGGTCGGCTTCCATTCTGCTGTAGTTCTTCCCCAAGCCTTGATTATGTAAAATGTAGATCAAGAAAAATCAAAAGAAGTAGTGCTTTTTATTATTATTATTATCCTGCGCACATGAAGCGAAAAGCAGGGTTAAACAATGTTTTATATCTTCCCATCCATCTAAAAAACATCAGGGACAACTTAATTTCAATTGAGTGGTATATTTTGAGCACAAATCGGAACATGAATCAGAAATCAAAGCTGTAGCTTAGCAGTACTTTGGATATTAATTTGTCCTGATCGTGCAGGCACAGAGAGGAGTGAGATAATTTAGTTACTCCGTCTACACGTCATTGGAAAAAAGGAAGGATTTGACGTCTGGCAATTCAAACAAAATTGAAAATCATTCCAAACAGGAAACTTCTTGTTTTTAAGGATGGCATAAAGGACACAAACAACAGGCACAGATAACTAATGTAGCGTGTTTAAAACTGCATCTACAGTGGTGAAATTTTGGATATTTTTTTCTACAACCTTCAAAATCTTTATTTAATTTCAAGTGAATTATAAACTTTAACACTGTAGAATACAAATTGCCTTTTTGACACTTTAAAAAACCCTTCCGTTTTGCAATACTTAGACACGTTCAATAAGGTGATGTATAAGACTGCATAAATGGTGCTAAACTTCTGGAATTTTTTATTTGACCTTTAAAATCATTATTTTATTTAAATTGAATTATATACTTAAACATTGTATGGGGTAAGGTGTTCTTTGAACTTTCTAGTTTGTATAAAGCGTCAAGGCTCATGGGAGAGTGAGAACAATGAATGGACCAGGACGCAACAGAACAAAAGGAACAGGAGAGAGAGAGAGAGAGAGAGAGAGAGAGAGAGAGAGAGAGAGAGAGAGAGAGAGAGAGAGAGAGAGAGAGAGAGAGAGAGAGAGAGAGAGAGAGAGAGAGAGAGAGAGAGAGAGAGAGAGAGAGAGAGAGAGAGAGAGAGAGAGAGAGAGAGAGAGAGAGAGAGAGAGAGAGAGAGAGATAGATGGGCGGAGCATCAAAAGCAGGGTTGAAGGACAAAAATAAGGATCAAGGCCTTGTAGGTGCATAGGAGCTCAGAGGTGCCAAGGAAGGACTTTGTCCGATGCAAGATGCCCAGTCGGTGACTGGTGTTGGAGACTAACCTTGAAACGTGGTTTATTCAAGAAAGATCATGGTTGATAGTGAGACCAAGAAGTATGTGTGAATGAATTTCTTTGGAAGATTGTTAAGAAAGTAGATGAGAGGGTTTTTCCGATGGTCTTTTTGGAGAGAGAGTGAGGTTTGTCAGTATTGAAAGACATTCCAAGTGTTTGACCACCTTGTGATTTTGTCAAGATCTGAAGAGAGGGAAGAGGCTGCTGGCTGCCTGTGTGCAGGATGAGAAATGATATGGCAGTTGGTGGAGTCATCAGCAAAGAGCTAGGCAGGATTTTCAAGGGAATCAGGAAGATCATTGATAAAGATGAAGAACAAGACTGGTCCCAAAACACAGCCCTTAACACACTCCAGCCTTGACAGGGAGAGGAGATGAGAGAATCCCATTAAGAGCTGTATTCTGAATATGAGAGTGGAGGAAGTCAGTGATCCATGAGAGGAGATGGCCTTGGATGCCATAAGTAGAGAGTTTGGAGATCAAGGTGAGGTGCCAGAGTTTATCTAATGTTCGAGATGTGTCCAGGGAAACCGCCCTGATCTCATGTCTGAGATTGAGGGCATCCATCCATTGTTGGGAGGGTATGAACAGCATGTCAAAGGTCGAATGACCGGCTCTGAAACCGAACTAATAATCTGAGATGAGGCCATTGGAGAAAAGGAAGGACTTCATGTCAACAGAAATGATGGATTCAATGACCTTGTTTATAATTGGAAGCAAGCTTATAGGCCTGTAGTTCAGAGGATCCATTTTTGCACCATGTTTGTGTATAGCAGTGATGTTGGCTAACTTCCAGGCAGACGGAAACTGACCCACAGAGAATGATCGAGTGACCAGAGCAGAAAAAGGATGTGCAAGAGCAAAAGAGCAGGATTTTAGGATATGCACTGATGCCGCCTGGTCTGAGATGAATTACAATCATACAACTGCGAACAAGTTGTTTCAAATGTGTAAATTATTCGTTTAGTCGTGTCTTTTTAACGTAAGTTAATTGACGAAGTTGGGGGAAAAAAGTTTCCACGAATGAAGAAGTATTGTGAAACAAGAATATTTTGGGATAATCATTCCTTCAACTCCTTATCCAAGTTACAAGTCCAAATTTAGAAACTTCGAGAATTAATTCCCTTTGCTTGTGAACAGAAAAAGAAGAAGAAAAAAGTTTAAAATCATGTTTACGATTACTGTAAAATGATGTTTAAATCATGTAAAATGTTTCGTTATCTTGATAAAATAAATGAATTTTATAATAATCAAAAAGCCAGAAAAGTTCATGCAAGTATTATTTATCAAACGTATGCTATTTCGGGCAAATGTTTTATATTTCGTGAAAAGATTTAATTGGAAAAATCACAATGGTTCCCATCCTGTGGTTTGCCAACTCCTTGGAGTCTGCAGGGGAGAAAAAGTTGCACTTTCCGCCCCGCACCGCAAAATGATGTCACACACTGCGACTCACGACTCACCACACATCAGAAGCAAACATTTGTGAAAGGCCGTGATTAATCGTGCTCGTGCACTACTTTTGTCATGATGCGATCATGTGAATACGATATTGTACATGGTGGTCCACAAAATTTTGGGGATGCAGAAAGGGTCAGTGTAAATACCAATGAGGTTTGGAACAACTGCTCTTGATGACAACAGCCATGTTTTTCAAATTCTACATTGGAATTACTGCGACACTGCACACGTTTTAACCTTGGAGAGAAACTGCTGAAATCTCTCTATTTGGATTGTTCCTGACAACTTTGATTTTTGTTCCTGTCTCTTTCACATCTTTCTTCAGTCTTTCACACTTTGTTATATTCTGCTTTTTCCCTTTTTTGCATACATTTTCGAGGCTCGTGGAAGACCAAGTACACTGAACAGATCACCACTTAACAGACAAAAACAGGACGCAAAATACGCATGCATGGAGAAGGAAACTCCAAGGAGGAAAAACTCGAAAATTCAGAGGGATTTGGGTGGGGTGAACAAGGGTAGAAAAGATCGTGGTTTTCGATTGGAGACGATCTGAGATGGTGGTGAACAGCTGGATTGAAGACCTGGATGGAAGAATGAGATTGAAGACGATGGGAGAAGTTGATTCCACAGGAGGGAAAAGAGAGGAACAAAGGAATGGAGGAGAACAGTGATTCTGGATTTAGGTCGTTTTACCAGAAGAGGGTTGATGGTGGACCATGTGAGACCTGCAGAAATCTCGGGGGGGGGGGGGCGGGGGGGAGCACAGAAAGAGCAGAGGGTGCTAGACCAGAAAGGAGGTGGTAGAAGACAGAGAGACCACCAACCTGTTTGTGATGGTGAAATGATAAGCCCATACACTCAGCTTTAGTGCAGGAGATTCCAATTATCTTGAAAGCCTTGGTTTCCACAGCATCATGCTGAGAAAAATGAGGCAGGCCTTGTAGGTGGATAGGCATTCATGTGTGCCAAGGAAGAACTTTGGGAAGGAGGGGGGGGGTTCAAGACGGTCCTTTCAGATAGAGAAATAGTGAGTGTGTGAGATTTGTCAGGATTGAAAGATATATTCCAAGTATTTGACCAGCTTGTGATTTTTTTCAAGGATTGAAGAGAGGGAAGAGGCTGCTGGCTGCTTGTGTGCAGGATGAGGGATGTCACGGCAGAAGGTAGAGTCATCAGCAAATCGATAAAGGGGATTTTCCAGTAGGTCACAGAGATCATCGATGAAGATCAGGAATAGGACTGGGCCCAGAACACTGCCTTGGGGCACTCCAGCCTTGACAGGGAGAGGAGATGAAAGGATTCCATTGAGTGTCACACATTGGCGACGAGAGTAAAGGAAGTCAGTAAGCCATGTGTGGAGTTGGCTTTGGATGCCATAGGCAGCGAGTTTGGAGAGCAAGGCAGGATGCCAAACTATTAAACACATCAGATATGTCCAGAAATGGCCCTAAACTCATGTCTGACATTGAGGGCGCTTTCCATTGTTGGGTGAGTCGAAGCAGCATGTCCAAGGTGGAGTTACCTGGTCTGAAACCAAATTGGTGATATGAGATGAGGATTTTGAAGCAGATAGAATATGACCTTGCACAAATGACAGGGTGAAAAGCGCAGAGAGAGGATGTGCAAGAGCAGAAGAGCAGGTTTTTAGGACACGCGAGCTGATGCCATCCAGTCCAGTAGCAGAGTCAGCGTCGATTGTTGAAATAACCTTCTCCACCTTCTCAGGTGCAAAAGATAGAGTCATGGAGCAGTTGGGTATAACAGGGAAGGATGGTTACTGAGACTGAGGTTTTGGGGACACAATATTTTGAAGGAAACACAGAAGTGAGGCATTCAGCTTTCTCATTTCATGCGCATGCGTGGCATCATTCATGCGCAGAGTCGGCTGTGGTGTCATTTGAAGAGAGGGAAAGGATGGAAGGGGAGCATAGTTTTTGTTCATTTTTTTACTTTTATTTTTTGTATACAATGTCGAGGCTCATATGAGAGCTAACACACAACGTACAGCAAGGGGGCATAAGACGAGAGGTGAGAGAGGGAAGGACAAAACAGTGGGGAACAGAAACATTAGGAGATCTGTGGAAGGGAGAGGGATGGGGCAGGGAACACAGGGTATACAAGATGGACATTACAGGGACTTTCAGGATAGGAAGCAAAGCAGGGAATTTGAAGGATTTGGGTTTGGGGTAGATTAACGGGGGTAGAAAAGATCGAGGATTTGGATGGGGGAATATAACAGGTGGTGGTGAACAACTGTTTTGAATGCCTGGAGGGAAGAATGGGATTGAACAGAGTGTGGGAGTTTATTCCAAAGGCAGGGAAAAAGACGAATGAAAGAGTGAAAGTGGGCAGTGATTCGTGATTTTGGAAGTTTTACCAGAAGGGGGTTGTTGGCGGACCTTGAGCACCCTGCCGAAATATGGTGGGGACGTATCGCAGACAGAGCAAGGGGGGGTGATACTTGAGAAAAAAACGGTAGAAGACAGAAAGACCACCAACCTGCCTGCAGTGAGAGAGTGAGAGGTCCAAAGACAGCCTCATCACAGGAGATAACAATGATAAATTGCCCTCTCTTTTGCCTTTTTTTACTCTTAATTTACCTTTCTTTATCTCTATGTCTCGGGAGAATTGAATTCTTACAAAAAAAACATTGGTAAGGCTCACCTGGCTGCACCTGGATGCTTGTGAAGGTGAGGAGCAGCAGCTGAAACCTGAATCCTATCCAGGTTCCTCCTGGTGACTATATTTGCTCTTTGCTTCTTCTGGTTTCTTCTGATAACTCCAATGCAGTTTTTGGTCTTTCATTTGATTAAGAGGAAATGTGTTAACACCAGTGAACCCACTTGTTCTATAGCTTAGTGAAATTATTATTTTGACTCGAGATCATAAATGATTTCCTCAATATGCATATGGGGTGGAGGGTAAGTAGGAGGGGGGGGGGCTGGGGAGATGTGGTCGAAAGGGGATTGAAAGGATAATAAAGGAGAATTTTAACATAATGACCAATCACAATATTACATAGCAGGTGTCCATTACCTAATCATCATTACCTTTTTATAGTGTCTAAGGTCCATAGTGGAGCTTAGATCTAATGCATGACAGAGACCTGTGATCACTCCAAATTAAACAAAGGACTATGACATGACCAAGGGCTATAGTTTCAGAGAAAAGAAGAGGAGAGTTTGGCTGTTAGTAAGGCAGGTGCATTTTACTCAGAGAATGGTGAATGCATGGAATGGTCTCCCTGCAACGGTAGTGATGGTAAAGTTGAGGTATCTCTTTTTTAAATCAAGTTGGATCGGTATCTGTAAATAGCGGGAGTACTAAGATGTTGGCATGATTGCTCAAGGTTTATGGCCTCCACCTGCTTTGAAGTTCCTTGTAATTCCTTGTAAAACCCCGAGTATGCATGCAGTTCAAAAGACTCATGTGAGTGTACTTTTACATGAAATACAAGGACATTCACAAAGAATGGATAAATCAACATAGTCTATCATAGTTTTGAACCAGAGAGCCAATCATCCTGAGCTTATGCACTCAGAAGAGAACACCCAACAGGTCACCAGAAGAAGTTTTTCCACCATATACTATCATATTGCAAATCAACCTTTGTTTTTCACTTTTTCTACTCATGGTTATCGCAAACTCAAATTACTACTCATATGCACTTATTACTATCATGTATTAATACTCACAGTTATCTCAAAGATGACATGAACAAATTGCGGATATAGATCGTACATCTTTATCGAAGAACATAATGCTCTTTTATGTATTATTCCTATTGACATGCAAACATGTATAAGCCTGTATGTGTTCTGATTAAGACCAGGGAACCATAATCAGAATTATAATTATGTGGTGGCATTACATTTAAATTTCATGCCCACTCGATAACGATTACTTTTAAGCAGAATTTCCACTGCAGACAAACATTCATTCCCCATAAACAAACGAAATATCTGATACATCTCTTACCTGTAGTCAGGGTGCTCTCAGCAGGCTCGATGCCCAAACTCCTTAGCCGTCTCCTATGAGCTTTCCCGTCGTAGTGGACTTGCACTTGTTCCGGCGATTTTAATTGCAGGTTGCAAACCTTGCACAGGAATGCACTCTCTTCACGTGCTGATCGACAGCACACAGAGTTTTCGGTCCTTCCTTGTCGGTCCTGCAGGCTCCGGCAAGCTGTCACACGGAAAAGGGAATGGCTGTTTTTTCCACCACACTCTCGCCAGGACTCCCCACTGGTTGTACCAGGGGCGGATCGAGGGAGTCCGTTGCTCTGGATTGCTGGGCCAAAAGGGGTGGAAAGCCCATCTGCACCTGTTGGATAAACAGACTTAGAAGGCATTCACCAAGTCCACAGGGGGAACAAAAATCCAGGTCCTCAAAGTCCCCAGGCCATGGACCAGTGATCTTGTCCCATATGGGAGTAAGCATGTTCAGGGAATGCATGTCGACACTATGTCGTTGATTTACAGCTGTCCGACATGGAAGCAAAATGTCAATCAGACATGCTTTTATTAAAAGAAACATTTCATGCATGTTCCTCGAGGTCTTCCTTAGAGCTTTGAGGTTATCTTCTCCTTGGTTTGCCATTTCCCCGGCTCAACAACAGCCTTTGGAATGTGGGATACACGTTTATGCATTTCCCTTGAGTGATGAAAATGTTTTGGAAGTATACATGCCTGTAACATAAACTACATCCTGTGAATAGTGCATTATAAATGTACAATGTATGTTAAGATTCTTCGGCCTCTTTATTATTACACACAATATTGTTAAAGGCAGAAATAGGTGGGAATCTTTTTTGAAAGATTATTTCATTGTGTTCAAAACTTCCATGCAATGTTTTATTCTCTTGGTTAAATACGGTTATGTGCAATGTAGAAACACATGAGATAGTATTGAGATAATGTTGTAAATAAAAAAACAGTATGGTGGTAATTTAGTATGCTGGTAGGAGAGCCTAGACTAAAGGAATGCCCACTTGCCTTTGAGCAGTCTTGGCTGGGTTAGCATCTCGACCCAGCTTTAAACTATCACCTTGGTGTTTCGTGTGCAGGGCAATGATGCATCAATGTGTGTGTGTCGTTCATTGGAAGGGCGTTAAGCCAGAGGACCTGAGCACTGGTCGTTTCTAGACATTAAAGATCCCTCATCTTTCCTGAACTAGGGGTGAGTTAATCACCAGAATCCTGAAAGAATTATAAATTTCTGCAACCTTGAACATCAGAACTGGCCAGCCATTTTATGAAACACTTGGGCCAAAATTGTTGGGGAAGTTAAAAGAGGTGGTGGTAGTAGTAGTAGTGGTTTGTATGATAACATCATGACATAAACAGCAAACGACTGATGTTAACGAATCTGTCATTTTTTACATTAATCTTTTGAATCAATTTTATTCTGAAAACAAAATAACCACCTTTTACTTTCCACCTATATTAGGACATTAATTGACTGATCGACCTCATATCATTCATCATTCAGCAAGTAATTAAACACACCCTTGATTGCTTTGATATTTTCAATATTTCAACAAAGAAATAAAAGCTCTGTTTTTATCATTACAATCTTGCATTTTTAAAATACTACTAATTTTTTATTTGCTTTATATGGACTCAAGACAACATCACCCAATCGATAAAATTTAAAGGATAAATGTTGGTCAAGTCATCTACGTGTTTCTGTTCCAATGATGTGAAAGTATAGTAATGATAATAATTGACCAATTTATTTCGGATGGAGGTTGTTGTAAAGAGTAAAAATGAAAAAGTTTCACATACAAGCTCCAATGAACTCTGTCTTTCTGGCTGTGATTGATGATATGAATCCAGGAATAAACGTTGGCAGACAGGAATGGAACATAACATTTCTTCCAGCATTTTTTTTTTTTTTACTCTCAAGGTGGATGAAAGGATGTCACGAAGCCAATGAAAAACCTCAAAACTCTGAGTTACATTTAGGATAAAGAAGGATGGACACAGACAATGACTCGTTTATGGTAACCTGTCAAACAATGATGCAGATGCAAGCATGCATGTCTCTCACTCAAGGTGATAAAAGTTTGGGATTAGATACTTTCCTCTAAATTCGACACAATCAGTTACAAGGTTTGGTTGTGATCGACAGGGTGGTGCAGAAGTAGTGACTTTTGGCGTTAAACAAAAGACATCCAAGATGTTTAGATTCCGAGTTCAGTCTTTATTATAACACAACCATAAAACCTCGAAACCACCTCCGGGTAACCCCGTTTTGGAAAATCCCCCGATAAACCAAAGCTATTTAGCATATTCACATATTATTAAACTAAAGGCAAAATGATGCCCTGAAACTAATCCCCCACCTCATGGGTTCATCAAACGGAAGGTAAAAACAGAATACAATATGGTGTAGGGGAAGAGGTATCGACTGCCCATGTAAAAATATAAGTCATTGCAAAGAGAAATGGTGAACAAGCAAAATGTACTCTATAAATATCATGCTAGGGAATGTACATGAGGTGTCAACACGTTGGTCAGTGGAAGGGTCGGCTCTAGTTCTGCATCAAGAAAAACTGGCTTCAAGTGATCTATGGAGACCACATCAGGACCACCACTAATTTTGAGAAGGAAGGTATTATTGAAGCATTGCAGAACTTTGCAAGGTCCTTCATAAGGTTCCTGCAATGGTTTCTGGGCAGCATCATGCCGTACGAATATATGAGTGCACATAGAAAATTCCGAGGGAATACAAAAAAACATCTGACCATGTTTTCTTCCGCTGTTAGCCTCATCGCAGTTTTAGATTTTCCTCACTATCATTTATATTTTGAGACCGTTTTTAGCACCCATTAACTCGAGATCTCTATGTTCGATTTTATAATTATTTTTACATTTTCTTGTCATGACGTTTAGTTTTGAGCTTTGGTTTCCTCTTTGGAAGAAACTTGCTGTATTTGGCCTGTCTCCTTTCTGTGTTTGTCCTGGACGTGCAAAGTCTGACAGACTACCACATCCAATTTGTGTGCAAACACAAAGGCAGCAAGCCGGAAAAGGTATCCCAAAACAACCTTGCAAGAAACTTCCCAAAACAGGTGTGAATAGAACATGCCATACACGAAACCCAAACAGTAACGAATACAGTCCTGAGTGCAAAAAAGATGAAAAAAAAATACAAGGTGAAATATCAACAGATATACACCGACAACTTGGAGAATGATAAAAGAGCAGGAAAAAAAAAAGAAGAGTTTGACAGACTGGGCATAGACAAAGAAGACTTATTGGAATATTTAAGAAGAGGTCAGCTCAACTGAGATGGAGAACGAACCTCTCGAGATGTAAAAAGGAATGTCTGAACAACTGTACACTCAAAGGCACAACCAAGTATGTCGAGTAATCCACTGACACATCTGCAAAATTAAAAAAAAATCCCAGTCCCAGAAAGCTCATGAAAATAAAAACCAAAAGTGTTCGTTGAAAAAAGCGAATGTAATGGTCATGTCCAACCTGATGATCCAATCGAGTGTGAACATAGAAATCAAAGCACTGCGACCAGGCTTTGTATTCAGATACAAATAAAAAGGCATTGCTAATTGAGGTATCAGTTCTCAGCAAGTTTGGCCAAAACAAAACAGAAATACAAAAATATGACTGAATAGCAGGAACTCAAAAATGAAGTCAAAAGATCTTGGAAGCCAAGGAATTCGGAAATTGTACCAGTGAAAATTGGAGCAATGGGAATGATGAAGAAGAACCTTATGGAGGTCTTAAAAACCATCCCTGGGAATATGACGACAAGCTAATTGCAGTTGGAGGCTGACTGGGCTGAGTGACGAGCCCTCAGAACAAAACTTTGAGAACAACAAAATTTAGGAACTCTGTCCATGAATTCTGACCCCTCTCACCAAAATGAAGGTGGATACTTCGAGTTCTGGGCAAACTCCGTTCCACTTTCTGAAACCCACATATGGACATAACAACCAACGACACACCATGTTTGTGAGGAAGGGGGATGCTGTGGGACTTATTATGCTGCAGGATGGCCTGCTGGCAGGATCAACTCATTCAGGTGCTTGACCATACGTGGGAGGGAGTGCCACTGGGAAAGCAAAGCTGTCAGGGTGACAGGTCAAACAAAGTGTGCCAGAGTCAGACAACTTGTCATTGGGAGCGATCATTAAATCAGTCGGTTGGTGATCAATATACCTAACAAGGAATATGGTAGCACCACATATTGTTATTTGGAAGAGGGGGAGGAATCCATAGCTAGACTGTGGTAAGTGTAGTATGGTCTGTGTGTTTCACATAGGTTAGATTGCCATGTAACAGGGTCCTGACAGAGCAAGTCATTTGTTTCACCTGACACTGAGGAGGCAGCGTATGTAATTTATAGACAGGGTAGAGTTTAATTATGTATGCATAAAAACCTCATGTGATTGGCAGGGCTCGGTGTGGACTTCTCATCACAGAGGCACATGTGTCACGTGTCCTAAAGGCCAATTGCAATCTCTCTGGCCAGTGTGTGCCAGCCAGCCATAATAGTGCAGTGTGCTGTAGAGACCAGAATAAAAGATGTACTATATATTTATTGGTACTGCCCCCATGGATGGGGCTGGAGGGAAAGACTCCACCCAGAAGGTACGAGAGAATAGAGTCTCCAGGAGAGGCCATGAGAGTAGAGACCGGGGAGTCCACCAGGTGAGAACGGTGTGCAAGAGAGGCTCATACACGAGAGTACATCAGGACAGCATCAAGAGAGGCTTCTGTGGAAAGGAGGATGGAGACCTCGCGTGGAGGAGAATCCTCATGCGGAATCGACCCAAGTGGGGATCACCCTGTGTTTTTGGAGGGCCTGGAGGAAAAAGGATAAAGGGGACCATGTGGCCAAGTTGAAGGCCAACCAATCATTAGCCCTGCTCGTTACTGGTTCTCGTCTCCCTCCTGGTCTCGAAAGTGGACACCATTGTGTTGAACTGTGCCCACCCTCTGCAACAAAGAAAAGGGAAAGCCCGCCTGCATTATTGTTGTTTGTGAAAGTGTGAACTGTTGGTGCCTAGTGGGGAATATTTGAGCTTTTATATCTCCTCATTGTATATAAGTTTGTGTATCCCATTCTCCTTTGTGTCTTTTTGACTCGCTTTGTTTTTTTTCCGTTATTATTGCATCTTATCGACGCTCTTCCTTGTGCTTTTCCTTATTAAAATAAATCCTTCAAAAGGTAAGAGCGTGTTTCAGCCATCTACTTTCTGTGTGGGTTTGTCATCATTTTGGCTCATTCGGACAACCTTGGGGAATGGTAAAATTGAATGCAGTGCCTTAAAAGTCAATTGGACCATTCCTTTGGCCAAAAGGTCCTGGTTCTGAGTAATTCCGTATTAACGAATACTTGGACGCAACAAAATGTAGGGATGGCATGGAAAAGAAATGGCAGCCCATTCAAATGTGTGCAAAATGGGCCACTTAAAAACTACTACTGAGTGAAGTCATATGCATTTAGAAGCCATAACTTATATTCTCGAAACTTTTCACAACTAACAAGAATGAAAAATACACCAAAATACATCGGTAAAGTACCAGATCGAGAGATCGTAAAATTTGTTCATCATCAAAATGTTGATAATGTCATCGTGCCAAGCATAATAACGGCTGAAGCAATTACAATGATTTCCACAGAAGGAAGTGATACTCTCTCTTGGGTATTGCACCCGTACCATTAAAAAAAAAAATGTTTTTTTAAAATCGGATTTAGAGGTTTATACACCACAAAAGTGCACCAAGACAATTACATCATGTTGGCATGACAATGCAGACCTGGTTTTACACTCTCCTAGAATATGGCCACCTTAGCTTTGTGAAGATGGTACAGTGTATCTTTCCAGATTGTAATCACCAATCAGTCATAACTGCAGCATTTATCGTTTTCTGAAGGAAGCAAGTGTTAAGCAATGTTGATTGAACAAATAAGGTGATTTATCGCTTTTATACTTCATCTTCCAACTCTTTCTGTGCTGTAGTCCTATAAAAACGCACATAAATGGCATTTACCCACATGTTGTTTCAGCACCGCAGCATTTACTCACTTAATTTTTTCCAAAGGATCGTTGATCAACTTCAAAATCATAGACAACTAGAACGGCACTCGGTGGAGTGCATACTTCTGCCAGGCTGAAGAGTTCACGTTTTGTATCCTACTGATAGGTCAGATCTGGATCCTGACCTGAAGGAAAATCTAATCAATTTGTCCTTGTCACACACCCAACATGTCCACCAAGTTTGTCCGAATCCATCCAAAACTTTTTGAGATATCGTGCTGTATATTGGTTTAGCCCTGTCTCTCAATGGTGAAGAATCACTGAAAAAATTCTAGTATCCGGATCCAGATCCGTAACTTCACCAAAATCTAATCAGTTTGTCCTTGTCACACACTCAACCTGTCCACCAAATTTCATCCGTATCAGTGCACAACTTTTTGAGATATCCTGCACACAAACAAACAAACAAACAAACAAGCAGTCATAGACTGGTACTTACGAAATCGTCAACTTGATCTCTGACCTTGTCTAATAAAAGCTGTCTCTACAGAAGGTAGCAACGCAAACCAGAAGTTTCTACGATGATTCTGTACCAAACCATCATAAATCGAATATTTGACCGCACTGTGACCTTGACCTTTGAGAGATTTTGACCAAAATCTAATCAGCACTAGCCATCACCCTCCTGAATCACGTGGTGTAATTTGACATTGGTAGCTTCTTCCGTTCTTGAGTTATAACTTTTTTTTGGATGTTTCACCTCACTGTGACCTTGACCTTTGACAGATTTTGACCAAAATCTAATCAGCGCTAGCCACCACCCTCCTGAATCACGTGGTGTAATTTGACATTGGTAGCTTCTTCCTTCTCGAGTTATAACTTTTTTTTGGATGTTTCACCTCACTGTGACCTTGACCTTTGACAGATTTTGACCAAAATCTAATCAGCGCAAGCCACCACCCTCCTGAATCACGTGGTGTAATTTGACATTGGGAGCTTCTTCCGTTCTTGAGTTATCGTGCCTACAAACAAAGAAACACACAAACAAGCAGTCATAGACTGGTACTTACGAAATGGTCAACTTGACCTCTGACCTTGTCGAATAAAAGCTGTCTCTAGAGAAGGTAGCGATGCAAACCAGAAGTTTCTACGATGATTCTGTATCAAACCATCAAAAATCGTAACATTGACCGAAGCAAAAATCTCCATTTCTCCACGCATTTATATTATACCTTAACGTCACTCAACGACGCGTCTGCTCGAGCACACTGCATCATGGGACGACCCGTGATGCGTCGAGTGAAATATTTTTTATACAATCTTAAAACGTCTCCAAAACATCCGATTTTTACCAGAATTTCGACAACCGAGTTTTAAGCGTCCTAAGCGATCACAAAAACCGAAGACAAAATTAAAATCGAAGTTAAAACGAACTCGTAACGTCGAGCGAAGCAAAAATACTTCATTTCTCCATGTTAATTTACGGAATTATGTTTGACCTCAATGTGACCTTGACCTTTGACCGATTTTGACCAAAATCGAATGAGCACAAGCCATCACCCTCCTGAATCATGTGGAGTAATTTGACATTGGAAGCGAATTCCGTCCTCGAGTTATCGTGTCTACAAACAAACAAACAAACAAACAAACAAACAAACAAACGGAAGTCATCAATATACCTACGAAATCTTTAGATTTCGTAAGTAACAAACAAACAAGCAGTCATAGACTGGTACTTCCGAAATCGTCAACTTGACCTCTGACCTTGTCTAACAAAAGCTGTCTCTAGAGAATCTCGCGACGCAAACCAGAAGTTTCTACGACGATTCTGCACCAAACCATCAAAAATCGAATGTTTTGGATGTTTGACCTCACTGTCACCTTGACCTTTGACCGATTTTGACCAAAATGTAATCAGCGCGAGCCAACTCGCTCCTGAATCACCTGGTGTAATTTGACATTGGTAGCTTCTTCCGTTCTTGAGTTATCATTTTTTGGATGTTTGACCTCACTGTGACCTTGACCTTTGACCGATTTTGACCAAAATCTAATCAGCACGAGCCATCACCGTCCTGAAACACGTGGTGTAATATGAAATTGGTTGCTTCTTCCGTTCTCGAGTTATCGTGCCTACAAACAAACAAACAAACAAACAAGCAGTCATAGAGTGGTACTTACGAAATCGTCAACTTGATCTCTGACCTTGTCTCATAAAAGCTGTCTCAAGAAAAGGTAGCGACGCAAACCAGAAGTTTCTATGACGATTCTGTACCAAACAACCAAAAATCGAATGTTTTGGATGTTTGATCTCACTGTGACCTTGACCTTTGAACGATTTTGACCAAAATATAATCAGCGCTAGCCATCACCCTCCTGAATCACATGGTGTAATTTGACATTGGTAGCTTCTTCCGTTCTCGAGTTATAACTTTTTTTTGGATGTTTCACCTCACTGTGATCTTGACCTTTGACAGATTTTGACCAAAATCTAATCAGCGCTCGCCATAACCCTCCTGAATCACGTGGTGTAATTTGACATTGGTTGCTTCTTCCGTTCTCGAGTTATAACTTTTTTTTGGATGGTTCACCTCACTGTGACCTTGACCTTTGACAGATTTTGAGCAAAATCTAATCAGCACTAGCCATCACCCTCCTGAATCACGTGGTGTAATTTGACATTGGTAGCTTCTTCCGTTCTCGAGTTATAACTTTTTTTTGGATGTTTCACCTCACTGTGACCTTGACCTTTGACAGATTTTGACCAAAATCTAATCAGCACTAGCCATCACCCTCCTGAATCAAGTGGTGTAATTTGACATTGGGAGCTTCTTCCGTTCTCGAGTTATCGTGCCTACAAACAAACAAACACACAAACAAGCAGTCATAGACTGGTACTTACGAAATCGTCAACTTGACCTCTGACCTTGTCGAATAAAAGCTGTCACTAGAGAACTTAGCGACGCAAACCAGAAGTTTCTACGATGATTCTGTATCAAACCATCAAAAATCGTAACATTGACCGAAGCAAAAATCTCCATTTCTCCACGCATTTATATTATACCTTAACGTCACTCAACGACGCATCTGCTCGAGCACACTGCATCATGGGACGACCCGTGATGCGTCGAGTGAAATATTTTTATACAATCTTAAAACGTCTCCAAAACATCCGATTTTTACCAGAATTTCGACAACCGAGTTTAAAGCGTCCTAAGCGATCGCAAAAACCGAATACAAAATTAAAATCGAAGTTAAAACGAACTCGTAACGTCGAGCGAAGCAAAAATACTCCATTTCTCCATGTGAATTTACGGAATTATGTTTGACCTCAATGTGACCTTGACCTTTGACCGATTTTGACTAAAATCGAATGAGCACAAGCCATCACCCTCCTGAATCATGTGGAGTAATTTGACATTGGAAGCGAATTCCGTCCTCGAGTTATCGTGCCTACAAACAAACAAACAAACAAACAAACGGAAGTCATCAATATACCTACGAAATCTTTAGATTTCGTAAGTAACAAACAAACAAGCAGTCATAGACTGGTACTTCCGAAATCGTCAACTTGACCTCTGACCTTGTCTAACAAATGCTGTCTCTAGAGAATCTCGTGACGCAAACCAGAAGTTTCTACGATGATTCTGCACCAAACCATCAAAAATCGAATGTTTTGGATGTTTGACCTCACTGTCACCTTGATCTTTGACCGATTTTGACCAAAATCTAATCAGCGCGAGCCACCACGCTCCTGAATCACGTGGTGTAATTTGATATTGGTTGCTTCTTCCGTTCTCGAGTTATCATGCCTACAAACAAACAAACAAACAAACAAGCAGTCATAGAGTGGTACTTACGAAATCGTCAACTTGATCTCTGACCTTGTCTCATAAAAGCTGTCTCAAGAAAAGGGAGCGACGCAAACCAGAAGTTTCTATGACGATTCTGTACCAAACAACCAAAAATCGAATGTTTTGGATGTTTGACCTCACTGTGACCTTGACCTTTGAACGATTTTGACCAAAATATAATCAGCGCTAGCCACCACCCTCCTAAATCACATGGTGTAATTTGATATTGGTAGTTTCTTCCGTTCTCGAGTTATCATTTTTTGGATGTTTGACCTCACTGTGGCCTTGACCTTTGACCGATTTAGACCAAAAATCTAATCAGCGCTAGCCATCACCCTCTTGAATCACCTGGTGTAATTTGACATTGGTAGCTTCTTCCGTTCTCGAGTTATATGTACCAAACCATCAAAAAATCGAATATTTGACCTCACTGTGACCTTGACCTTTGACCGATTTTGACCAAAATCTAATCAGCACTAGCCATCACCCTCCTGAATCACGTGGTGTAAATTGACATTGGTAGCTCCTTTCATTCTCGAGTTATCGTGCCTACAAACAAACAAACAAACAAACAAGCAGTCATAGACTGGTACTTACGAAATCGTCAACTTGACTTCTGACCTTGTCGAATAAAAGCTGTTTCTTGAGAAGGTAGCGACGCAAACCAGAAGTTTCTACGATGATTCTGTACCAAACCATCAAAAATCGAATGTTTTGGATGTTTGACCTCACTGTGACCTTGACCTTTGACCGATTTTGACCAAAATCTAATCAGCACTAGCCACCACCCTCCTGAATCACGTGGTGTAATTTGACATTGGTAGCTTCTTGTGTTCTTGAGTTATCATTTTTTGGATGTTTGACCTCACTGTGACCTTGACCTTTGACCGATTTCGACCAAAATCTAATCAGCACTCGCCATCACCCTCCTGAATCACGTGGTGTAATTTGACATTGGTCGCTTCTTCCTTTCTCGAGTTATCTGTACCAAACCATCAAAAATCGAATACTTGACCTCACTGTGACCTTGACCTTTGACCGATTTTGACCAAAATCTAATCAGTACTAGCCATCACCCTCCTGAATCACGTGGTGTAATTTGACATTGGTAGCTTCTTCCGTTCTCGAGTTATCGTGCCTACAAACAAACAAACAAACAAACAGAAACGGAAGTCATCAATATACTCACGAAATCTTTAGATTTAGGTCTGTTACTTACGAAATCTTTAGATTTCGTAAGTAACAAACAGAAACGGAACTGATCAATATACTTAGGAAATCTTTAGATTTCGTAAGTAACAAGCAGTTATAGACTGGTACTTACGAAATCGTCAACTTGACCTCTGACCTTGTCTAATAAAATCTGTCTCTAGAAAAGGTAGCGACGCAAACCACAAGTGTCTTTGATGATTCTCCACCAAACCTCTCATAAACATCCGATTTTTATGAGAATTTCGACAACTGCGTGTAAAGCATACTTAACCGTTACCAAAAGTGAAGACAGGATTGAATTGACTTTAAAAAAAAATACCCCAGAGCGGGAGTGCCGGTCATCTTTGCCAGAGGTTGAAAGTACGTAACTCTGTGCCAGACTGGAATAGGGGCAGTTCATAAAGTACGTACGCTCTACTTCCGGGTTTCAAAACCACCTACCCCCCTCTGTATATAGGCTAGTGACCACCCACCCACCCCCCTCTGTATGTCGGCAAGTGACCACCCACCCCCCCTCTCTGTATGTAGGTTAGTGACCACCCACCCACCCCCCTCTGTATGTCGGCTAGTGACCACCCACCCCCCCTCTGTATGTAGGCTCGTGACCACCCACCCACCCCCTCTGTATGTCGGCTAGTGACCACCCACTCACCCCCTCTGTATGTCGGCTCGTGACCACCCACCTACCCCCATATGCGTCTCATATCACATCACAATACTTGAAGATGACAACGAACTGTAGATTTATCTCAAATGCATCAGCAATTATTAACTACGGTAATACAGTAATATGGAACAATTATTGGCCTCCACGGATTCAACATCACGTCGAAAATGTTCCTGTGAACGGGAATATTTTTCCCCCTCGCGATGACGACAGGCTCACCTTCATCTTCTGAAACGCTTTCATGTCCCAGGTCGAAAAACCAGTTAAAACCAGTACACATTTTCAACTGGTCTCTATTGGTTCTAATTGGTCTTTAACTGGTCTCTATTGGTTTCAACTGGTACCAGTTAAATCCAGTCAGAATTCCAATTTCCCAGTTGAAAAAACCAGTAGCTCATATTTGTACCAGTTAAAGTCTTACTGGTTCCAGTTGATACCAGTTGCAATGCACTGGTCCCAGTTGATACCAGTTGCAATGTACTGGTCTCCCAGTTGATACCAGTTACAATGTAATGGTCCCAGTTGATACCAGTTAGTTAAATACAATTGTATTTCAACTGGTAATATATCACTCTATTCCAATTTCCATATTAAAACCAGTAAGAAACCAACTGGCTTTACTGGTACCAGTTGGCTACTGGTTTTCAACTGGTACCAGTTGACCAGTAAGCTACTGGTCTTTACTGGTTTTTTGACCTGGGGTAGTCCGACACCACTTTCATTAAGTATGTATGCAGCCGTCGTACCACCCACCCACCCCTGTACGCAGCCCGTACGCGGGCTTTAAACCACCCACCCCTGTACGCAGGCCGTACGCGGGCTTTAAACCACCAACCCCCTCATACATCGCAAATCGCTTGCAAAGCCAGCAGTTCCTTATGAACCGATGTTTGTAAGCCATGACGATACAGTCCCTCGCGGTGTAATTTACCTTTTTATTTTAATATCACAGCACGTCATTTATGAAAATAAAAGTACAAATTGACATTCAAGACAATGTTAATGTCATAAAGAAAGTAACTGTGCATATAAACTTGTGTTCCATTGTTTTAGTTAAATCTGACAAAAGCTTTAAATGTAATATTTGTCTCGGAGAGTTCCGGTTCTTAATTTAATTTTTTTTTGTATGTACGTACTTTGTGAACGGCCCATACGGGGAATCAGAGTGAAGTTTGAAGGGCTATAAAATCGGAACGAGAGAAAATTTCAAAAAAATGGCTCGTGTTTTTCTAGATAATCGTCCGTAGTATCTGAATCACTATAATAACATTTGATCTGTCTTGATAAATGAGGGAGGAGATACGATTTGAAATCGACGATTTTCGCAACTTTGACAGCCTCGTGACATTGACGTCGACCTTGGACGACCTTGAAAGTTATATCGTTGTGCATGTCTCATCGACCTCTATCCATTCCACTATTGGTTATTTGTCTCCACTCGGTTTGAATGTGGACGGACGGACGGACGGACGGACGTATGGACTGACGGACGGACATATTGCCGACGGACGGTCTTCGAGAATGTTATTATTAGGTCATCTCCACTGAGATGATAGAGATGACCTAACGAGCGCGTAATGCCGTGGGTTAAAATCCCCCTCATCAGCATAATCTTCAGTTTAGCCTCAGATACGACACCCGACATAAATATCATAAAACATAATATTTTTACCAGAATTTCGACAACCGAGTATAAAGCATACTTAACCGTTACCAAAAGTGAAAGCAGAATTGCGATCCGAGTTAAAACGAACTCGTAACGTCGACCGAAGCAAACATCTCCATTTCTCCACGCAATTATTTAATATTATCGATCTATAATTCCAGCAATGTGTGTGTGTGTGTGTGTGTGTGTGTGTGTGTGTGTGTGTGTGTGTGTGTGTGTGTGTGTGTGTGTGTGTGTGTGTCTGTTTCCGCTGTTTCTCGACAACCAATGGTCCGATCTAATTGAAACTTGCCAGGTATATTGCTGGGGACCTGAGGATGTGCCTTTTCAAGGTTTGATATTAATCGGACAAGTGCTTCCCAAGTTATGGCCATTTATTTACCAAACCAATGACAAGACACGTTGCTGCGTAGGGGTGGCCGATGGGGAAGGGAAGCTCAGTCGCGTTCCCCATTACGGGTTACAACGTACGGACTTCCAGATAGTGATGACTTCGTGTATTCTAATAATTTCTCGATTTCTTATGCGCATTTATAGATAAACACAATGCCCCAAGTTATGATCGTTTTCATATTAGACGGTGCAGAAATTTCGGAACCATCAGAGTGCTGGTATGCTCCGAACCAGGAAGTAATTTTTTCTCTCTCTCTCTTCTCTTTTTGTTTTTCCTTGCCACGACATTGCGAAAAGGTAAAATACGTTAGCGCTAATTGAATAATTGGGTATTAAAACTAAATTGCAAATAATCGTAACTGCGAATAATATGCGAACTTCCGGGCCACGCACGTACGGGCACACGAGAGCGAAGAAACAGCCTGTGTGGTTGTTGTTTGTTGCTCGCGGTTTGAATATTTATTTCTTTATTTATTTTATTCTTTTTTTTTTTTTACGTGCACATACTAGTTTTATCAAAGTCACAAAACCGTAATATTTGGCCATCCACCAACAATCTTTACATAATCCGACGGCTTAGCGAGTCAGGCATGCGACGATAACCTTTATTGGGATAAAAAATTACTTTTAAACACCATCTTTATCGAAAACACCGTCAGCGCGCACACGCAAAACCTTTACGTGACTCAACCCCGCCTCTGCTCGAATGCACTGCACCATGTGACGAGCCGTGACGCGGCGAGTGAAATATTTTTTATACAATCTTAAAACGTCTCCAAAACATCAGATTTTTACCAGAATTTCGACAACCGAGTGTTAAGCGTCCTAAGCGATCGCAAAAACCGAAGACAAAATTAAAATCGAAGTTAAAACGAACTCGTAACGTCGACCGAAGCAAAAATACTCCATTTCTCCACATTAATTTACATAATTATGTTTGACCTCACTGCGACCTTGACCTTTGACCGATTTTGTCCAATATCTAATCATCTCTAGCCATCACCCTCCTGAATCAGGTGGTGTAATTTGACATTGGTAGGTTCTTCTGTTCTCGAGTTATTGTGCCTACAAACAAACACACACACAAACAAACATACAAACAGAGGACAGAAGTCATTAATATACTTACGAAATCTTAAGATTCGTAAGTAACAAACAAACAGACAGATATATGGGTGAAAACATAACTTCCTTCCACCTTTGGTGGTGGAGTTAATAAGTGAATATATGGCTTTTAGTAATGTACATGTAGACATGCACAGTGAAAATTACATGGGCACATCTCCAATATGGCCATAGATTACAACAATAAGATAAAAGATCAAATGAAATGATGTATCGTGAATTCCATGAAGTTGTCTTTGGTGCATGTAATTCAAAATCTCTGAAAGAATAACAGCCAACATACCTGTAAATGTGAGGAGTCATTATTACTTTTATCAGGAGAACAAAATTACACTTTACATGCCGTTTTGTAAGTGTGTATCTAAGACATAATAAATGAAGTAGTGAATCTATTTTGTGATCAAAGAATTCGATGTGAGATTATTAATCTGCATAAGGAACACTGAACTCTCCTCTTTTACCAATGCAGTCTTCTAAAGCAGACACAGAGTGAATAGATGGGACAACATTCTTCACATCCGCTTGAACAAGAGTGCGAGATGATAACGAAACCTTACCACAATTCTTTAACATTTCTCTTTCATGCTAACTTGGAAAACCTCCCCCAGATTCTCCTGAAAAATATGAAAGGTTTTCCCCTTGATACGATTTAACACGATTCTCTCATCTTTGCAACATCTTTGGTTAATCGCAAAGGTAAATCACAAGTGAGGTAATCCACAAAGTGAAGGTGAGGTAGGGAGGGAAGAAATTGGAAATGCCAACACTGAGTAAAGGAAGAGAAGGGAAGACAATAGGAATGGAGGTATCTCTTTATAGCACATGTATAGGTAGTTAGTAAATTGAGGGGAGAAAAAAAAATAGAATGTAGGACTGCAAGAGAAGGAAAGGAGGTGAGCGGAGTTTGGGAGATAAGGGAAGGAAGATTGGGAGGATATAGGAGTATGTGGATAGAATAGAAGGGAATGAGCAGAGGAGAGAGGATAAAGTAAAATTCTGATATGTTGGCATACAAAATAAATAGTGACTCCCAAAGTGAAGGACAACAGGGTAACAGAATGTCTGAGTGGAGAAAGAAGGGACAGGAATATCTGACGGGCTATTAAGGCAACTAGGGAAGAAACTTGTTTGAGATATATCGCTGAGGGGGTGGGCAGTTCCCCGTGTAGCGATCCCTCAAAATAATTTACGAGATGATGACGTAAGAGGATTGTGGTGTTGTGTTATGGTGTCATTCCTTCCTTGCCATTCCTTCTGACCTTGTTTGGCTGTTTTTTGGGGGATTCCATTCCTATCACTTTTTTCTGACTTGTTTTTTCAGAGAAATAAGTCATATTCCCAAATTACATCTCCACTATTCCATCTGTAGATGAAAAATATATGTCCTTTACAAAATCAAAATCCTACTCATAAAAATAACAATATATTTTAAGATTATTTTAACATTATGGCAAATTCTCGATCAGATTTTGTTTTAATTTTAAAATATTTTTCAATTCTACAAAGATGGTTTAATAATAAATGAAGAGACAGAACCAGATGTGGGCTACTGGCCAACAAGTACAATTATTCAGCAAAAAAGGTGTATATCCTCATCTTTATGGAGATAGCCTTGAAAAATTCAATGAAACACATGTACCACCTGAAGAGTCTCTTAAATTATACACACAAATATTTCTGAGGAACACTATGAACATGCAAAGAAATTACGGGGATTTAACATAAACAATTTCGTTGAATATCATGACTTATATTGTTACGGGCCGGAGGTCCGGTGGCGAAAACGACCACTTGGTGGGGGAGGTTACGTCAATCCCCAGCGGACTCTCCGGAATTGTAGGCCGTCGCTCCGGATAACTCCGTGAGCCGGTGAGTCGTTTAACTGACCGTGGAACGCCAATATCTAGACCGCGTGGCATAGGGTTATTTTGTCTAGAGCCAATGTACGTAAGTAACCACGTGGTCTCGGCTACCGGGGATCTACGCCCTCGGAACGCCTGGCCGAATCGGATTCACTCTACCAGCAGTGGTAAAATTACATCTTCCGACGACCACTCTGCCACCCACCTCTCCGGCTCAGATGCAGTCGAGCGGGCCTGCCCAGGACGTCCCGGCTACAATTGTCTGATTACCGGGGATAAAACCCCGCCTAGACTCAGATCCGAACCATGCTGGACCAATGCAAGAAGGGACGGAAACGAACTGGGGACATTTCTAAAATTGTTTATTTACAATAAAAAGACACAGGGAAGACTTAACGTGGATATGCAAGTAATATTTACAATGATCAAAAACAAACACTTAAACAGTTTCTACTTATACGACGGGCCTACACGCAGACACACACAAATTAAAATAAACCCAGAGTTCTTTATTGGACCCTCGCAGCCGAGGAGAGAGACGAGCTGGGGTTCAGAGTCCAGCTGGGTACCTGACCGTCGGAGGAAGGGGGTGTTCCGTGGTACGGCACCTGACAATGGTTGTTGGTTTGGTCCCCAGTTGCACGTGTGGGACTTGTGGTTCGTGGCAGAGTTCGGGTGGTGAATAGCAGGGTCCACCGATGGGGGTCAGGGTCGCTCTTTCCTTTCCTTGTAGAGGGCTAGCAGGGACACGTTCGCCACCTTCACGACCTTCTGCTCAACTCCCCGCTTCAAAAGAACTGCATTCTCAACAACAAGCCTCAGAACCCTATCCAAAACCTTGTCAGAAACCCGTCGAGAACTTCCTCCAAGACCCTTATTCCTCACTCAACTCTCAACCACCACGACCCTGTCAAAAACCTCAGAACAACCTTCGTAATAACCACCTGCCACAGAAAGTGCTTGGGAATTTATGGACCTCCCTCAATGGGGCGGGGCTCGCTCGAGCAGACGTCACTCCCCGCCCTGATTGGACAGGCTCCTTTTGGTTCGCCCTTTCTGGGTGGGTTTCGGCCCCTGCCGGGAAACCCCACCCACTCTTCCACGCGGGTTCATACCTGTCGAGCATCCGTATCAATGTTGCAAAGGTCATCGTGAAAGAGGTACGTTTGTGGAAGCCGAGAAACTGGAACCGCGAGATCCCGCCTCAGCACGTCAGGGTGCGAGAAGGCAGCCGGTTGGTGGTGGCTCATGACAGGGGATGGGATGGTTGTTAGATGGCTTGTTAGATGTAATAACCGAACTAAAAAAAATCGCAATGCATGCCTTTAATTCTCTCACGAGACAAAAGGAAGGAGATCTGACTACACACATACTTAACGATATAACTGACTTTTGGGGCATCTGTAAGTTGAATGCACATGGTTTCCAGATTCGTAACAATATTTAAAGACGGATATTCTCCAGTAGGCCGACATATTTAAGTTTTGAAAACCTTGTTTGAAGATTCTCATCATCCTGACCTGGCACACTTTTACAACTCAAACGCACGAGGTTGGACAGCCACTCTTAAAATAATGGAAGTGGAGTTTGAATTATTCTTAACAGACCTAGATTTCGCCAAAACACCATAAAAATCATCTTAAGATGAAAAAGCGCATCAGGAAGACATAAAGAAAATAACTTGAAAGTCTGGACAAAGAGAAATTGGATTTTGTTTTCTTACTTGAAAACACTTCTATTACTCTACCTACAAACAATGAAAACATCGGCAATCACAATGAGAAATATAAATTTGTAATGAAGACTAAGTAATTTTTTGTGATAAAAAAAATAAAAAATTTGTGATAAAGTTTAAGTCATCTTTGGAAAAGCTACGCACATGTCAGAGATATGGTTGCAGACGCACTGACGCATACACAGACACGAAAATCGAGACCAAATCCATAAGCCCCCATTTCAGACTAAGTCCAACGGGGGCTAAAATAACTTTCAACATCTTCTTCTCCAGAATGGCTTGACAATTTGAGGGGATACTTCACCCACATGTTCCCCAAGCCTTGGGGATACCAGGGTGTTCACGAATAACTAATATGTCACATGGTGTGGTAGGCATATTGGATTGAAGAAAAATCATTAAAAAATTCTCTCTTGAACCGCTTCATCAATCAAAGTGAAAAGTTAAAATTATGATCTGGCAGTCATGGGGAATATACATCATAAATTTCAACTGGATCGGAAGCATGACCTGGCAGCCAGAATTATTTTATGTTTTGAATGTGGGTTCAGGGATTTAAATCAAAGTTGGTACAAGTATGTATAATAATGCAATAATGTGGGTGGAGGCATATCTGGTGGCATCAAAGAGTGCCCTTCTAGTTAGCTCACCTGGAATGTAGTTCTGAAGAGCTTATGGGATGGCGTGTCATCCGTCCGTCCATCTGTCCACATATACAAGCGGACCCTGACATCTTCTTCTTCTTCCTCTTTTGGCTTGCTCCCGTTAGGAGTCGCCACAGCGGATCAACAGTCTCCATTTCACTATATCCTCCACATCTTCCATTGACACTCCAACCACCCGCATGTCCGCCCTCACCACATCCATGAACCTCTTCTTTGGCCTTCCTCTTCTCCTCCTGCCTGGCAGCTCCATCATCAACATCCTTCTCCCGATATACTCTGTTTCCCTCCTGTGCACATGTCCAAACCATCTCAATCTCGCCTCTCTCACTTTGTCTCCAAACCGTCCTACCTGCGCTGTCCTTCTAATATACTCATTCCTTATCCTGTCCATCCTCGTCACTCCCAACGAGAATCGCAGCATCTTTAACTCTGCCACCTCCAGCTCCGCTTCCTGTCTTATTGTTAGTGCCACCGCCTCCAAACCATACAACATAGCTGGTCTCACTACCGTCTTATATACTTTCCCCTTCACTCTTGCAGCTACCCTTCTATCACAAATCACTCCTGCAACTCTTCTCCACCCACTCCATCCTGCCTGCACTCTCTTTTTCACTTCTCTCCCACACTCTCCGTTACTTTGGACAGTTGATCCCAAGTATTTAAACCCATCCACCTTCCCCACCTCAACTCCTTGCAACCGCACCATACCACCACCCTCCCTCTCATTTACGCACATGTACTCCGTCTTACTCCGACTGACTATCATTCCCCTTCTCTCCAGTCCGTACCTCCACCTCTCGAGGCTCGCTTCAGCCTGCTCCCTACTCTCCCTACAGATCATGATGTCATCCGCGAACATCATAGTCCATGGAGACTCCAGTCTGATTTCGTCCGTCAACCTGTCCATCACCATTGCAAACAGGAAAGGGCTTGAAATACGTATTTACCACTGCCATTTCCATTCTTTTTGCAAACTCTACCACCATTTGCCCTTCCACATTTCTCTTGTTGAGACCGTACCTCCCCATCACCTCCTCATCCTCTTTATTCCCTTCCCCGACATGTCCATTGAAATCTGCTCCAATCACCACTCTTTCATCCTTGGATACACTCTCCACCACTTCATCTAACTCACTCCAGAAATCTTTATACTCCATCTCACACCCCATATGAGGGGCATATGCACTGATGACATTCATCATAACACCGTCAATTTCCAACTTCACACTCATCACTCGGTCAGACAATCCTCACCTCCACACCATGGTAGAACAGTTTGAAACCACCTCCAATGCTCCTAGCCTTACTCCCCATCCACTTGGTCTCTTGTACACACAGTATGTCCACCTTTCTTCTCTCCATCATATCAGCCAACTCTCGCCCTTTGCCAGTCATCGTCCCAACATTCAGAGTTCCAACTCTCACCTCCACACTTCTACCCTTCCCCCTCTCCCACTGCCTCCGGACTCGCCTTCCCCGTCTCCTTCTCCTCCTTCGCCCAGCAGTAGCACAATTTCCACTGGTACCCTGCTGACCACCGGTACCGGTGGCGGTCGTTGGTAACCCGGGCCTCGACCGATCCGGTATGGAAATTCGTTTTGTTGTCCGCATAAAGATTTGGCATAGGTTTTTACGCCGGATGCCCTTCCTGACGCAACTCTGGTCGCCTCTTACGACACACAGGGATATGGTACACCTATTCCAACCGGGGCATACACCGGGCCCAGTACAACTGGTGCTCATTTCGCCAACCTCGGAAGGAAGGCAGGCTGAGTCAACCCCCTGGTGTTTTCGACTTGGTATATATATATATATATATATATATATATATATATATATATATATATATATATATATATATTAAAATATATATATATATATATATATATATATATATATATATATATATATATATATATATATATTATAATATATATATATATATATATTATACATATTATACATATATATGCATACATATATTAATTCAGTGTCCCAACGGGGCTTGAACTCAGGACCTTTTGGATCCCAAGCCACTGCCCTAACCACTGTGCCAACACCAACACTAGCGGACCCTGACATCCGCGGTTCTAAAGCCGCTGTCACACCTTGGCGATTTAGCCAGCGTATGCCGATTCATGAAAAATTTGTCTAAAACGCTGGCACACGTCGAATACGTTATGGGTACGTTTTGTATACGTTAAGAGCATGCTGAAAAACACTGCCATATGTCGTAGTACGCTGCCTTTAAACGTTGTACTTTGGGGTTGTCCTCAAATTTTTGCATGCTTGAAATTTTACGACGTATGCCGGCGTACGACTCACACGTTCTGCTACGCTGGCCATAAGTTGTAGGCACGTTATGCGATCGTTGACACACGTTAAAACACGTTACTTGGAAGTTACTCATAAGAAGTCGAAACACGTCGAGGTAATGATTTAAATCGGCGAGCGGCAGGTTTTTAACAGAGAACGCCAAGAGTTCGTCGGCAATACGTGCAGCGCGCTATGCCAAAGTTAAACTATCGTTGGGCATAGATTGTGAACGCCGACAAGAGGCTAAACATTCGTTGGTATAAGTTATCTAAAAGACAACGAAACGTTCTGTGCCCGTTACTAATCTGTTATGCATACGACCAAAACTTAAAAAAAACTCAAAACTTCGGCGTACGCCAACGTTTTACATACATTTTTATACGTTGCCATTGCTGGCTGAAACGTCAAGGTGTGACAGCGCCTTAACATTTGCTGGTTCCGCATATTCGCGGTTGATAATTTGCAACATGCTCCTACATTCGCGGGACATTGCCGCATGTATTCTTTTTTTTTTTCACGAGCCACGAGCATAACAGTTCCAAAAAACATATCTTCCACGAGCCGTGAACATGACCTGCTTCCTGTACGTGTATTGTAGCTTCATGGGATAAACAGTTTCGGGGGACGTCTCACCATGTGCACTTTAAGTATACTGTACTCATAGATGGCAAGTGACCTGGATTTCACAGGCATGACCTGTGTTGTTTGTGAAAACCCGCAGACCCGTTTTAGTATCGTTAAAACCCGTATTGGATAGAACGTTTGATTCATTTTGAAAACGCAATGTTTCGCTTCCATTCCACTCGCAAGGATTGATGCACAGATTGTTCGACCTGGGACGCGTTCAGTTAAAAACTTTTTTTAGAGCGCTCACCAAATGGCTTAAGCACTCAAGCAAGCATTCCACCATCGACACTGTTGATAAAGACCCTGTCACACCTTGATGATTTAGCCAGCGTATGCCGACATATGAAAAATTTGTCTAAAACACTGGCACACGTCGAATACGTTATGGGTAAGTTGTGTATACGCTAAGAGCACGGTGGCATACGTCGTAGTACACTGGCATACGTCGTAGTACACCGAGCTGTTAGACAAATTTTCCATGCTTGAAATTTTTTGACGTATGCCAGCGTATGACTCACACGTTCCGCATAACGCTAGCCATAAGTTGTACGCACGTTACGCGATCGTTGACACACGTCGACACACGCTACTTGTAAGTTACTCATCAGTCGAAACACGACGAGGTAATGTTTAGCATACCCGAAACTTATTTCTAACCTCTGAGTAAGGTGTTGTTGGGACGATACGCGATCGTTGACACACGTTACTTGTAAGTTACTCATAAGTCGAAACACGTCGAGTTAAAGGTTAGCGTCAGTGTTCCAGACTCCCTGTTTTTTTTGTTTTTTTTCTTTCTTCGGTATGACGGTGATGTTCACACTTCGATTTCTAGTGCGGTTATAATATAATATAATTAATAGGCTGCCGCTCAATGATTTAAATCATAACCGCACTAGAAATCGAAGTGTCAACATCACCGTCATACCGAAGAAAATAAAATAAATAAAAAAACCAGGGAGTCTGGAACACTCACGCTAACCATTACCTCAACGTGTTTCGACTTATGAGGAACTTACAATTAACGTGTGTCAACGATCGCGTAACGTGCCTACAACTTATGGCCATCATATGCAGAACGTGTGAGTCATACGCTGGTATACGTCGAAAAATTTTCAATATGCTGAAAATTTGTCGACGTACTACCACGTATGCCAGCGTGCTTCAGCGTGCTCTTAACGTATACAAAACTTACCCATAACATATTCAACGTGTGCCAGCGTATTCGGCAAATTTTTCAGACGTCGGCATACGCTGGTTAAAACGTCAAGGCGTGACAGCGGCTTGACACTTCGATGTCTAGTGTGGTTATGATTTGAATCGTCGAGCCGCAGCCTATTAATAGCCTACGCCACGTGATCGTCGACGATACACTGCCGCACTATGCATAAGTTAGACTATCGTTGGGAATAGGTTGTGAATGCCGACAACACGCTAAGCATTCGTTGATATAAGTTATCTATATGTTATCGAAACGTTCTGTGTACGTTACTAATACATTATGCATACGTCCAACTCGTTATAAATACGTCCAAAACTGGAAAAAAACATCAATAGTTCAGCGTACGCCAGCGTTTTACATACATTTAGATACCTTGCCATACTCTGGCTAAAGCGTCAAGGTGTGACAGGGCCTTAAGGAACAGCTATCTTGGCAAGCGATAGCAAGCTCATCGATAATGGAACACACCCAAGGTCTGTTCAGTTACCAAGCAGTCAGTGTTTCATTGGGGTGCTTGCATTATTGCTTAAGCCACTTTGCAAGCACTGTAAAAGCTGATTGGAAATGGAACACACACACACACACACACACACACACACACACACACACACACACACACACACACACACACACACACACACACACACACACACACACACACACACACACACACACACCCCTGGAGCGACCTGCAGCCAATATGCAATGTATCCCTTGAATCAATTGGCTGTGTGATGTCATGAGCTCTCTCTGTCACAGAAAGGCACATCACCATCCTCCAGCATTACACACCTAGTATCACTTGAGATTACGTTTTTTTCATCCCCCAACTGATTAAGTTGATTCCCACCAACACGTTTTTTTTAATCACCTTCAACTTGCCACGTTTGGATATTGTACGTGCTGTATTGTAATTTCACGGCATAAACATAGTTTCGTGGGATGTCTCACCAGTGTAACACGTCATTCCCTGCGACGCCATCCCCTGCGAGTTACTTAAAGAATGAAGACACCAACATCATCTACTGATGTATCTAGTAATTACCAGTTCGCCACATACAGACATTATATAATGGAAACATTATGTGCATCTTAGTGCAACTCACCATCTTGCGACAAACAGCATGATCTGAGCTGTTATATATTAAAAATATTGAGCATAATCTGCCTGCAGATACGAAAGACGTCATGTCCTGTGGGTTAAAGAATGGAAACGTTCAGCATACCTATCTATTCCTGTAATTAGCAGCTTGCGACATACGGACGAATTATACAATGACATCGCTCACCACATCTATTGTCAGCCGCCGAAATCGGCATCACCCATAAAAAACCCCACAAACAATACACAGAGACTACTCGCCATGTCCTGGATTGCCATCATTCTCATCCCATTGCTCTGACCGGTGAATTGCCTCTCGCTCCGTTCATTCTTTGAAAATGGCTCCCAAGGATTGAGGATAACACTCAGAAGGGTATGCGTCTAAGCAGACAATTGATACTGGAGAAGGTGAAGCTTCTGTACGACCATCTCTCTGGCATGGGTGGTGCAAGCACGAGCGTGGTGGGTACAAGCAGGACCTCCAGTCCGTTTTCAGCATGCAGGGGTGGTTCCACCGCTTCAAGGCACGATGTAATTTGTGCAACATCACGCTTGTAGGGGAGCGTGCATCCGCGGACCACGATGCAGCCAAGGCATACCCTACAGAACTCACGAGGCTCATTGAGGAGAAGGGGTACCTGCTGGAGCAGGTCTTTAATGCTGATGAGACCAGCTTGTTTTGGAAAAAGATGCCGACCAGAACGTTAATCTCACAGAGTGAAAGCAAAGCAGCCGGCTTCAAGGCTTCAAAGGACCGGGTATCCCTTCTCATCTACGCAAACACCAAAGGGGTCTTCATGGTAAAGCCCATGATGCTCTACCATTCCCTGAACTCACGTGTGCTGAAGAACAAAAACAAGCAGGTGCTGCACATGTACTGGAGGGTGAACAGGAAGGCATGAGTGATTTCTGAATGTTTTATGGACTGTTTCCATACCTGTTTCGTTCCTCAGGTCGAGAGGTACCTGACAGGAAAAAACCTTTCCTTCAAGGTCCTCCTGCTGCTTGACAACACTCCTGGCCACCCCACGGACCTGAAAGGTGCTCACTCGAACGATGAGGTCATGTTCCTGCTGCCGAACAACACCTTCCTCATCCAGTCAATCGACCAGGGGGTAATATCAACTTTCAAGACTTATTACACCTGGCGCACCTCATCCTCATCATCATCATCTTCATCATCTTGCAAAGTTACGTGTGCTGTGTTTGTCGTCGTCGTCGTCTTTATTTTTTCTTTTCATGGTTTGTTATGGTATGGTTAAGAGACTTTAAAATGCATTCTTCAATAAATTGCAAACGGTACCTGGTGTTGTCGTTTCTTTTATTTGGAAGCATCTTAAATGAAACTGAAATCGTGCATTCGTAGTTGAAAACATTTCAAACTTTGAAACCTTTCCCCTTTGAACCAGGCACCACCACAAACCGATAACGTTATCCCCCTTGTCCCCATTGTACCAATTCTCTGACTGGTTGTGTCGCCATTTGCAGCCTTTTTCATTAACCCAGAACTGCCCTGAACCGATAATATTATCCCCCTCATCTCCATTGTAACAATGACAAAACACTCGCGGATTTTACCCTGACATTCGTAGATTTTTCCCCCACGCTCGCGGATTTTACCCTGACATTCGTGGATTTTTTGCAGGTCGGGAAACCCCCGGAACCTATACCCCCCTTTCCATTGAAACAATGCCCCCACATTCGCGGTTTCCACATTTGCAGGGTTTTCCCGAAACATATCCCCTGCGAATGTCGGGGTCCTGGTGTCCTTTCAACTTCTTCTCTGAAACTACACATACGATTTCGATGATACTTTACCACAGCGTTCATCATCGTGTTTGTACAAAAGTTTGTTCATGGGATAAATAAATAAGTAAATAAGTAAATAAATAAATAAATAAATAAATAAAATTGGGCCCTAAAGGGGTCTATGGTGGTTGCCCCCCCAAAATAGGTATTTCCTTTCTTCTCAGAAACTACACATGCAATTCTGATGAAGCTTGATCACAACCTTCAACACCCATGAAGTACCAAAGTTTGTTCACTGCATTTAAAAAATAAATAAATCTAATCGGGGTCTGAGGAGGGTCTATGGAGGGAGTTTATGGGGAGGGGGGGTTGCCCCCACTAAAGGGGTATTTGCTTTCTTCTCAGAAACGACACAAACAATTCCGATGAAACTAGACCACAACCTTCATCACACATGTTGTACCAAATTTTGTTCATGACATTTGAAAAATTGGGGTCTATGGTCGGAATGGGGGGTTGCCCCCCAAAATATGTATTTGCTTTCTTCTCCAAAACTACACACACAATTTCGATGAAACTTGACCACAAGCTTCATCACTCATGATGTATCAAAGTTTGGTTACACGATAAGAAAATAAAAATTAAAAAATGGGGGTCTAATAAAAAACATCTAGAAAATAAGAAATAAAAAATAAAAATCAGGCCCCCCCAAAATATACATTTGCATTCTTCTCCAAAACTACACACATAATTTTGATGATACTTGACCACAAGCTTCATCACTCATGATGTATCAAAGTTTGGTCACACGATAAAAAAAAAAAAATGGGGGTCAAATAAAAAATAAAAAATAAAAATCAGGCCCCCGAAAATATGTATTTGCTTTCTTCTCCAAAACTACACACACAATTTTGATGAAACTTGACCACAAGCTTCATCACTCATGATGTACCAAAGCTTGGTCACATGATAAGAAAAAAAAAACATTAAAAAGGGGGTCTAATAAAAAAAACATCTAAAAAATAAAAAATACAAAACATAAATCAGGCCCCCCAAAATATGCATTTGCATTCTTCTCCAAAACGACACACACAATTCCGATGATACTTGACCACAACCTTTATCACCCATGATGTACCAAAGTTTGTTCACGGCATTAATAATTTCATAGGTATTTACTTTCTTCTCCATTAAATGTTTTGTGGGTCAACCATGCCTACCAGTGGTTTTCTGATTATCGTAACCAGACACTACCAGGTGAGCACCCAGGGGTATTGCCTCTATGTTTTTTATTTCTACTTTTAATGTAATGCAGTGGTGTTGGCTGATTTCCAAGCAGATGGAAGATGACCGAGGGCAAATGATAGGGTTAAAGGGGCAGAGAGAGGATATGCAAGAGTAGCAGAGCAGGTTTATAGGACATGTGAACCGACACCGTCCGGTCCAGTGGCAGAGTCAGGGTGGCCGATTGACATAAACGTGTCCACCTTCTCAGGTGCAAAAAATACAGAATCCAGGAGCAGTTGGATAGGACTGGGAACGGTGGGTACAAAGAGTGAGGGGTTAGAGACACGAGATTTGGAAGCAAACACAGAATTGAGGAATTCGACCTTCTCATGGAGTGAGAAGGCGGAATGCCTCAATTCTGCGTTTCCGCACTTTTTGTTCATGACTATTTGCATTGGTATTTGTTCCGTACTATCTGTTCATATAACAATAACTTGGTTACTGCTCTTTTCCATCTTGAGGGTGGAAATGTAATGTATGTTTGAAGTGTGGGCAATCCGGAAGCAAATATGTTGTTGTTGTTGTTGTTGTTGTTGTTAAGATTTGTTGCTGTGGTTGTCCCAAGAGACCTGAGAATACACTTTTGTATTTCCAGACTGCCAAAAGCTGGACTCCTGCTTATGCTACATCCACTATATGCTTGAAGCACAGTGCTTGAAGAAATGAGACCACCATGACAACTAGAAGGGCTAATGCTGAAACAGATACTGTCATATTGGACACATCATCCGTGCAAAAAATAAAAGTCTGAAGAAGTCAACCATGCTAGATATGGTTGAGGGAAGAAGAGGAAGAGACAGACCTTGTATGTGCTGGGTGGGTGGGGTAAAGGCTGCAACTAAGCTGTCTCTGTCAGACCTTTGGAAAGCACTTGATGAAATGTATCCCTTTCAGGATGTTTGGAGAAATCTGATCATGAATGTCATGTCACCAGAAGTCAGCCACGACTTGACAGAACGAGATAACTGGAGATATCATTTCAATATTATATCCAAATGAAACCCAAGATGCCTCGAATATATTTTATTGCAGATGTCACAAAGAGTATGACAACCTGTCCTCGGTGACGCTGTGTAGTTTTCGGTTTCATGAAGAAGAGTTGTAAAAAATAAAAATGCACATTTTGTGATTATATTTATGTTATTAGAAGGGTTATAAAAAGATACAAATTAATTTCAATATATGCCTTAAATCTATGACAACTTGTTTGAAAAATGAACAATAACTTTTTTCCACAAATCATACATATTTAACGCCAGATGAGGTTGATAAAATGAAATCAACGTTTCATAGCCTCGCCTTATGTATGTAAATTTCTCTACATTCTAAGGTGAGGTGGACACCAAGTCCAGTAGACAATGGGTCATGGCTTGGTAAGATGGGAAAGAATAGGAAGGCTTGGGTACATACGATTTGGAGTATAGACATTCTTTTTTATCTCGGGCAGAGTCTGCAGTACTACCATTTTTGGTGAGTGACAGGATAGAGGGGGAGCATACACAGAGACAGACTTGACAAGGTGCCACTATGACTTGGAGGAAGCAGAATGGTTAAAGGGTTCAACCTTGAGGTTTGCAAGATTATTTTCTGGCTTGCCTCATGACTGACACAAATACAGTATGTTGCGAGCTCTATCCAATGAACAAAAGTTCCCAGCGGGTTAGCTTTTCAAGCTAAGAACACAAACTGTTTGACTGTGACCTCCTTCTCACATTATTCAGTCTACCAGGGTCTAGAGGGTGTAAATGAAAGTCACAGATAGGATGAGCTAAACCGGTGTGTGAGAGAAAGTAGACATTTGGGAAAGTGTTCCTCAGCAGTATCAATAGCACATGATGTGGAGATGGTGGTCGAATCCTTTTATTAGGTGGCAGATTAATGACTCTGCCAGTATGCCTGTAAGGCCATATTCGACATTGTTGAGGTTGCTCTATAACAATGGCTGGAGACATGGACCTTGACAAAAAATTGATCAGAAGAGCCAATGGGGGACCAAAGAACAACAAGATAAATTGGATGGAAAGTTAGTCATTATGAGGTTGAGAAGGAGACCTATCAGATGAAGAAATCTGGATTTGGAAATTTACCAATCGGGTCACACCCACAGAGTGGCGGAAGGCCTTTGCTGCGATGCTAAGGCTGGTTGTTGCTGAACCAACACCAAGCCAACTGGCATGGTGTCTTTTGAAATCACAGCCGATGAAAAACTGAGTTGGGGTGGATGATTATGAGTTGATCCATGTTGGAATAAATAAAGATTATACTGTTTAGAGAGTTGTCATCATTGGGTGGACAGTTTACCACCCAGACAAACATTGGGTGGTTGCACAGAGGTATTTGCAGCCAGAGGAATTCCAGAGAGCTTTGGAGGGTTTGGTTATGACAATCAAAATAAGCAATGGAGTTACTGATGTACACAGCAGCACCGCCTCTGGAGTCTGTCAAAGCGGAACAGAGAATAGCCAGAGAGAGGCACGGACAAATCAGAAACATCCTGTGAGAGAAACGTTTCTGTAAAATATGCAATGCTTGGAGCAGCAGCAGCAGCAGCATCAGCAACCAGGTTGGGGAGATCATAAATATGAGAACAGACAACATATTGGCTCACACACTGATGGAGGGAGGGAGGGGAAGGAGGAGGAGATGAGAATAATTTGGAGTGTGGGAACAGGTGGGCAGTGGTGAGATGGAAAGAGGGAAGGGTGGCTGGGGGAGGGGGAATGGGTGGTGAAGTAGGGTCGGGGGAGCAGGATATGTGGTGGGTGAGGCTGAGCAGGATATATGATGAGGTAGGAGAAGCAATACATGTGGCAGGTGGAGGGGGTATAAGCCACGGCAGAGAAGAGAAGGACAAAGGGTTGGCACCGCGGGTGGAGGGGGTAAGAGAGGGGGTCATGTGGTGAGATGGGATAGTGAGACTTGCAGCAGAAGGAGGGGTAGCAGGACGTGTGGCAGGGAGGGTATAGTTGGACTCGCAGTTGGAGGGAGGAGACCTTGATGCACAGCACTGGGAGAGGGACAGGCACATGTGGCAAGGCTGTGAGATGCATGACGGGTACAGATTGAGAAGTGATAATGATATGATGTGCTGCCATTCTCTGCAGACTGGACTTCTCCTGATTCCTAATTCTGATAAACGAAGACAGACATCATGATGGGGATAAAGTGAAGGGTTATTGAAAGCACGGAGCAAAGTCATGCCCTAAGTTCGGAGGAACAGTCGGTTGATCGAGTGTTTGCACGATCGACATATTTGGAAAATAAAGATTGTGACCTAGAAGAGGAAGAGTTAGAATAAGAAGAGATTGAGATGAGGGAGAAGAAAATGCATGAATTTTGTGACAGATTCAGAAAATGAAACGTTTTAAAATGTCATTTAAAGCTATTAAAGTGAGAAGCAAATTAGTTCTCATCGGAGGTATTGAGAATAAAAAAAGTAAAAATGGGTGACGGAAAGGAATTACAGGATAAGACAAACATTATGAGGAACATGTTAGCCTTGAGACAATGAGTCATGCTTTCTAGCTGAGTCGTTGGGAGTTAGGCACAAAATCAGATTTGACAAAAGAAACACCAACAAGGTGTAGACGAGACATTGGGAACGGGTTCAAAAAACAACTGAATGACGGGACAGATCTGGTATGGAATCCTTAGCTTTGAAGAGCTTCAACAAAGGAGGTAAAAGCCAATGTTTCAGCAAAGTATATTTTTGGGACGAGTAAAATATAATAAACACAAAAATACACCAAACTCAGCAAGGTGTATTATACTTCATTCAAGCTGATGCCACAAAAGTTGTTTTTTTTATTTAAGATGCTTTGAACACATCAATGTTGATCATGAGAATTTAATTTTTTTTTTTTACAAACTCAAGTTTTCACTCCAAGTATCAAATACTCTCTCAAGGAATAAATGCGAGCCTTCACAAAGAGGTGACTATCGGTTTGTTTAAACTTCAAAAAAACCCCCAAAATGATTACAGTATTGATGGAATAATATCACGATAATGTGAATCCCAAAAACACATACTCTTCTTTTTCTTCTAATAAATAAATGTCATTTTCTGTCTGTGTGTCTGTGTGCAACACCAAGCACGCTAAAAATACTGGGCCACTTGCCACCAAACTTGGCACATGGACAAAGTTTTGACCTCATGGTGAACATGGGCCACTTAGTTTCATTTGTAGTCATGGGGGTTTGGGAAGGAATGTCGACAAAAATTCTCTATGTAAATGTGTATTGTGTAGCATCATTCGGTGGTGGTGGCAGAGTATTACAATGCAGCTGTGGAGATAACTTGCATTTTTACACTGTGCATGTCCCCAGAGAGTGTGAAGCCCCAAACCTCCACTAATCAGGGGAGGCAGGGGAAGCAGAGGAAGGGCGGGTGGGAGTCCAAATAGAGGGGAAGGGCTGTGGTGAGAATCCGGAGGGAGGGAGTCCAGAGGGAGGGGGGAGAGGTGGGGTGGGATGAGTGAGGGGAAGCGATGAGAGTAAGAAGGGGAAGCGATGAGAGTAAGAAGGGGAAGGGGAGGGAGGGGAAGTGGAGAGAGAGGGGGACCCGGCGTTGCCCAGCACACCAGGCACTCCTGCTAGCTAGTAAAGCATAAACATAGAATCTGCCGCAACCTCCTCAACCTCAAGATTTGATCGATAAAAAGTCTAAAATGTCCTTTTAATTTTTATGTGAATGAGAAAAAAAAACAGTCAGGCATGCATACATGGATTCATACAACGCAAGAGGGAGACATTTTAGTTAGCCCGTCCCCTACCGGCCTACCCCAAGCAGTGGGACACAGGTGTGTGTGTGTGTGTGTGTGTGTGTGTGTGTGTGTGTGTGTGTGTGTGTGTGTCTGTGTGTGTCTGTGTGTGTGTCTCCTTCACAACTCCAAAACCATGAAACATAGCAGCCTGAAACTTTGCATGCATACCTCGAGTACTCCAAGGCAGTGTATGAATGAAAATTGGGTGTTTGAGTTCATTAAGCACCCCTTTTGAAGACAATTAATGGCCTTATTTAATCATCCTTTTGCAAGGCATCATCCTCAGTCAGTCCTCTGTCAGTTTGCTGGGGTCTTAATTCGCCATTTTGTTCGGCCTATTCAAACATGCCTTGATTTGGAAACATCATCTACTTGATCACAGGCTCATTAAAGTATATACCGTATTTTCCAGTGTATAAACTGCACTTTTTTAATCGGCAAAAAAGGTAAAAGTTGGGGGTGCGGTTAATACATGGGTATAGAAAAAAAAATCAGTCTTAAAAACGATCACTGCTGAATTTCAATTATATTCCAAATGAACACATTTTTTGAGCAGTCAGAATGGCTGTTGAGCTCAATTCTGCCGTTTAAATTTTGAAAATCGGTTCAGGTTAAGAGTTTGCACAGTATTTTATTAATTGTGTACAGAAATTAAGTAAATATAAAACGGAGACACCCAGAGTTTAAATGTGTGACTTATATAGAGCCTCACGGGTCTGAAAACGTCATTAAACACAAAAGAAGTAGAAGAACACCTGGTCTCATCAAAAGAAGAATTATTCACAATAGCCAAGGGTTCACACAATTTTTTAAAATTTGGTTCTCCAATGAGTACCAGCAGAAATGGTTTGATACTCACAAAAAAAAGTCAGCTTCGAACATGCTCATATAATTTCCCAAGTACCTCTCCGACTTTTAAAATGCCTCTCAGCTTAGAATGCATCTCACTCTTCGGTAAGCGCTCTTACAGAACGTCCGCTTGAGACGAGACACTCGCAAGCCGCTCTTTTTTTGTTCTGGACACTCCTGAACTTCGTCTTCGCCCTCCTTGCTTGTGTGTTCCCATTAAAAAAAATTTTTATCGTATAATTTATAAACCTACAATATATCTTGTAAATTATAATGTTATCATTTATAAACTTAATTTTGAAATCGCAGTGTATTAATTGTCAGAATTTTCACAGAACAACCTTACCTACACTTTCATTCAAAAATTGTTGAAACACCAAAAATTGTGGTCTGTCATGAATAGACATACTTCTCAGTGAAACAGTCCAACAGTCATCCAAAATATTGGTGTGACTAACTTTTAGACAATCACACCTGCCGTGACTTTCTGCTCGCTATGCATTGTTGCACTCAGATAAATGACCAAGAATAATGATGAGAATTTGTCATCTCAAAACCATCTTCATTATTTCCTCTATGAATTATTCCCACGAGCATTTGTTGTAACTTATTTTGTCTTGATAATGGGTGCTGATAAAAAAGGAAAGTTATGCTTCATTATTCCAGTTCGACTTATCAAACCGCTTGTACTGAAATAGCTCATGTGTATTATCTCAAAATACTCCAGTCTGGCATAACTCACCCCTCTACCTTTACCGCTCCAGTGTGGTCATAATATGTGCCCCTTACTTTCTTTGTTTTGCCAACTTAGAACAGATACTTCATCAAAATGCCATTCGCTATGTTGACATAATACGACTTGAAGACATTGTGATTTTCACATTCATATGACGGTGTTTTGCCCAAATGCAGGTTCAGCACTGCCGAAGCAATTTCCTGGCAAGGGTTTTTCTGGGGTGGTTTGCCATTGCCTTCCCAGCGTTGTAATTTCAGTAAAATCCTGTCTAAGGAAACCTTTTTGCTTTATTTTTGCTGTACTCCAAGCCTCTATCAACTCCGTTTGCTTTTATATTTTTATTGTTTAGTTCCTCCAATATGCCTCACATAAGTATAAATAAAATTTAGAGAATTTAAACACAGTTTCGCCAGAGTTGATCGCATAATGGTTAGCGCCTCCACTCCACATCTGTGGGAATGGTGGTATGAGTCATAAGTCATACTAAAGACTTTATAAAATGGTGCACGCTGCTTCTTTGCTTGATGCTCAGGATTGAAAAAAAGATAGAGCAGATTTAAACAAGTAAAAAAGACATAAAATGTCATGGGTCCCATTGTTTAAGTAATTTTGCTGTATGGAATTAAAGGGCTAGCCCATATTTATGTACAACTAAAATGGCAACCAGTCTACCAGATGGCCATCTTTGATCAGATCACAAAATATAGTGAGAGACAAGTGCATGCCATCATGTCCTGTGCTTGCGCCAAGTTTGAGCAAAATTGAACTGTGCATGTCCGAGAAATGGTTGAGGACGTGTTCAACATCAGGGTATTTTTTAATAACTAAAATGGCCATCAGTTGGCCATCTTGGATCTGACCTCAAAAAATTAATGACATGCCATCATTCATTATCTGTGTGCCAAGTTTGAATAACATTGGTAAATGCTCGTCCGAGAAATTGTTGAGGAGGTGTTCAACATCAGGTTTTTTACAACTAAAATGACTGCCAGTCAGCCATACTGGATCTGATGTCGATAAAAATGGCATGCATATGTAAGCCATCATTCATTATCTGTGTGCCAAGTTTGAACAACATTAGTAAATGCATGTCTGAGAAATGGTTGAGGACATGTTCAAAATTGGGTTAAAAAAAAAACAAATGACCACCAGTCTACCAGTAAGCCATCTTTGATCAGATCACAAAATATGGTTTGGTCCAAGTGTATGCCATTGTGTACTGTGTTTTTGCCAAGTTTGAACAAAATTAGACCATGCATATCAAGAAATGGTTGGGGACACCTTTAAGAAATAAAATAGCTGCCAGTCCTATCTTGGATCCGATTTGGATCTGAAAAAAAATGACATACATATGTAAGTAATCATTCCTTATCTCTGTGCCATGTTTGAACAATGTGGGTGAATGCATATCCGAGAAATTGTTGAAGACATGTTCAACATCGTGTTTTTTTACAACTAAAATGGCCGCCAGTCGGCCATCTTGGATCTGATCTGAAAAATAATGAGATGCTTATGTATGCTGTCATTCATTATCTGTATGCCAAGTTTAAACAACACCGGTAAATGCATGTCTGAGAAATGGTGGAGGACATCTTCGACACTGGGTTTTTTTACAACTAAGATGGCCACCAGTTGGCCATCTTGGATCGGATGTCGGAAAAAACAAAATGATGTCCGTATGTATACCATCATGTGTTGTATTTGTGCCACGTGTGAATATAATCGGTCGATACATGTCCAAGATATGGTTGCGGACACACGCACAGACACATAAACACGAAAAACATGGTCTGCCATCCATAGTCAGAAGCATGGTCTGGCAGCCGGACGTATTTAATATTTTGAATCTGGATTCAGGGATTTAAATCAAACTTGGTACAAGCAGTGGTGGATTAATGCACGGCCACACAGGGCCCATGTCCAGAGCCCCAAGCTCAATGAAGGCCCTGGGGAAAAATACATTGGCTGTTAAAATGTTCTCCATCAAATCTACCACTATAAATATAATATTATGCTTCCAGTTTTGAGTTACCATTCAGGGTGTTTGAGTGCTGGTTTCAGCTTTATCCTGTTGCGGGGTTTTCTGTGCTCAAGCTCTACATGACCGTCAAGTCTTATTTGAGCTGAAAAACCAGACAATACTTGATAATTCGATTATACAGCAAGAATGATCGCACTGTGGTCACAACTTGCGACATAATCCGATAATGGGCAGATTGAGAAATACACATTTAAAGTACTCTTAAAAGATGAACAGTGCGATTGGGAAACACATTTCCTGCACTATTAAAGGATTAACTCGACACCTCCCATTCATGTCAACCTTATCAGAATGAGCTGTAATCCAACAGTGCTGATAAAAACAGTGCTCATAGTGCTGATATTTATATCAGATATTCCAACAGTGCTGATATTTACTATATATATATATATATATATATATATATATATATATATATATATATATATATATATATATATATATATATATATATATATATATATATATATATATATATATATATATATATGGTGAGTCAAAAGTAGCACCCGATTTCTGTTTTTTCGGCTGTCAGATTCTTTCTGGGAAGTCATGTTGTTAATAATTGTCTTGCAGATTATTAATTTTCGTAATTTATTTATTCTTATCCCGCCCCTCCCGGAGGGAGGGAGCGGGACATTGTAATCATCCGGTTTGTTTGTCTGTTTGTTTGTCTGTCTGTCTGTTAGCAACTTTACGGCAAAACGGCTTTAGCAAACACGATCAAATTTAATCCACAGGTGGGCAATGAACCTTGGACGACCCCATTAACTTTTGGGTCCAATTGGATCAAAGGTCAACGTCAAGGTCACGGAAATATCAAAATCGATTTTCGCTCATAACTTCGTCAAAAATGATCCGATTTACTTCAAACTAAGCTTGTAGTGAACCTTATTCTATTTGTCACTTATAATCCTACCCATTCCTATCGTGAAAAATGCATATTTGTGAAGATCGGTAGGGTCCGAAGTTTTGGGGGTCATGGACACCGGTCAAAATTACAAATTTTCCATTAAAACTAAAACATGGTTACAAAAATACAACTTTAAGGGAAAACGGCTGGCTCAAACACTGTCAAATTGTATCCACAGGTGGGTAATGAACCTCGGACGACCCCATTAACTTTTGGGTCCAATTCGGTCAAAGGTCAAGGTCAGGTCACGAAAAGGTCAAAATCTTTTTCGCTCATAACTTCGTCAAAAATGGTTTAATTGACTTCAAACTAAAATATTCAAGACTAAAATATTCCTAAATACCAAGACTAAAATATTCCTTATTCTATTCCTTATAATCAACATTCAGGTTAAGGATATATCAAATTTAAATTTGATCCCCAAAATAACGTTATGCCTTAAATGGGCGGGATTTGTTGTGCCTGACACCACTTGTTTATTTTGTTTTGCAGGTTATTGCTGCGAGTTTGGAAAGTTACTGAATTTGCACCAAATTTAACACTGAATTACCTTTCAATGAATCAACGCATTGCAGCCATGAAACATTACTACAAATGTAATGAACAACCAACGATGGTGGCACGCCGTCTTCAATTTTGCGAAGAGTTCATAGTTAAACTTCACAAAGAGGACACAATGCTAGACAACATCTGGTGGTCAGACAAGGCATGTTTTAAGTTTAATGGCACAATTAACAGACACAATTGTGTCTACTGGGCTGCAAATAACCCAAGAGTGACAGTTGAGGAGGACCTACCCCGTCCCTGGAGCCTGCCGTGTGCCATCACTGCCTGTTCATGTCCCCATTGTCATCTTCCTCATCACCTGCTATTCCCCGCTGCGCCAGAGCTGAATCCCCAAGCTTTTGTTCCCTTCCCATCTGTGACTGAGTCTGGAGTGAGGTGCCTCTTTTTCATGAGATTTCAATTATCTATTTGTACATAAAAAATTATTTTCGATTTTGTGTCCCATTTTCAAGCCACCATCGTCTCCTTCGTCGCGATTCAATCATCCCTGGCCCTTTTTATTTTTGTACTTCGGGAAATAAACACGTTAGGTTTGAAAGCTTTAAGGTTTCTTGTGTCTCTCCTCATGACCCACGTGCACATTCCGCCATTAATTCTGAACGTCTCCATAGGAGTTGAGATGCTCGGGACATTGCAGGGCTTTGACCTCCCACCGTGACAGATCAACATCAGTTGAGTCGTCGACACTACAATATTTACGTTTTATAAGACTTGAGTTTACATTACATTTTAAAAGTCCATAAAGTCAAAGATTCTACAGGATTGAGTACATGCCATTAACTTCTCACATATTCTAAGAATTTGCATTGTCTGTAATAGTAATTTTCAACAGGTGAGCATTCATCAGAAAGTTAAGAAAAAAATAGAAATAAATACCGTTGATTATTTTAAACCATGGGCAAAGGGTTTTGGGGATACCCAGCATTACCCGTTGCTGTTCTGATCCTGTTGGCATTTTGAAGAAATCAATATTTTTTCTATTTTTTTATTATGGGGTCAAAAACACTTCCCTAGAGCCACGAAGGAATCCATCTATCCATCCATTGGGACCATACTCTGTGCAGAGCATTGGTGCGGCCTAAGTGGTCTCCTTGGCTATTGGGTAAAATCCTGGATGGGTCACCACTCCAACCAGCAAGCTGGCACTCATTTTTGCCTACCTCAGAAGGATGACAGGCAGAGTCAACCCCACCTGGTATTAATTCAACATCCGACGGGGATTTGAACTCAGGATCTTAGGATCCCAAGACCACCACCTGAACCATTAAGCCAACACCAGGAATACAAAGGAATGGGATCGAGGGTCATTAATATTACCTTTCACATAGCTACAAATAAAAGGTTTAGGCACTGGAGAGCGATTTATAAAAATAATCCAAACAAATCCAACTTTTTTTTCAAAATTGTAGCAAACTCCACCCCCCCCACCCCCACCCACCAAAAACACATGCCAGCACTCACAGATGAACCTCTGAAGGTTCGATGAAGATCCGTTTAGCCATCTCTGAGAAAAATAGCAACACACACATAGACAGACAGACAGAGACATAGACAGACATCTCTCATATAGCATAGATTGAGTAACTTTTACTGGTTTGGACTCCTGAAAAAATTTCTTTCAGACAGGCATTTTATCAGGGATCAGAAATTATGAGCAAATAAATGCTTCTTTAGCTGTTACCCAAATGGGGACCTCATAATGGGAAAGAGGCCACAGAACCTGGTGTCGAATTGCAATAAATATATCAACGTCTATTGAGTACCATAAACCATAAGACAAAGAGAGAAAACCCTCCAAGTTATATTGATGATAAAGGTTCAGCCTTTTAGAGAAGGTCATCAAAGAAAGGGGTCAAGATGTAACAATTTATTTGTTGATTCCCAAGGCAATGTTTGGTTGTATATTCAGTAATTTTTATTTGCAAAACGTTCTAATTTTCTTTGATTGAGATAATCGGTTAGATTCGGTCAGGTTAGGTGAGGTAAGGTTAGGTATGGGAGCATGTGCTGGAGCAGAGCGTCGCTGCGTTCACCTTCCATTGGTACTCCAGGGGTCTCCATCTGACCATCCCCGAGGCAGATGCCTTACCCATCTTCATTTCCTTGAGATGCTGATAAACCTGCTGCACTCACGAGGAACGTGGTCATTCCGTTGGCCTTCTCCACTCACGAGACTCCCTCGCTGAGAGAATCCGGTGAGCAGGATCAACATCAGGAAATCAAGCCACAAGTCCACACATCCACATATAACGCTCACAGATTATACAGGTAAATCGCATTTCTGTCTCGGCAACCACTCATTAGACTTTGCTTCCAACCAGCGATAGCCAAGGATTCTCCAAAGAGACCTGGTCATAAGGGAGTGAAGTTTTCCTTTCAGATCCCTGGTCAGAGCCCAAGTCTCACATCCATAGAGCAAGACTGGAAGTCCCAAAGACTTGAAGACTTGGACTTTCGCCCACTTGCATAGGTACTAACAGCACCACACCCCATGATACAGTGAATCTATGACTCCCCAAGGCCAACCCAGATATCGCTTGACATCTGGCTCACAACATGCAGAAACAGGAATATCCATCCATTCGGACCATATTCTGTACAAAGCGTCAGTGCTGCCAAAGCAGTCTCCTGAGCTATTGGGCACAATCCTGGACATGTTGACACTCCGA